>NC_089843.1:134362534-135020034 GCF_035609145.1 Eleutherodactylus coqui | reverse complement strand
CATGGAGGCTCTTGGACCCTGTTGTACCGCCTCTAGCTTGGATACAAGATGTGATATAGGCGGGCATGGAAGCTCTAGTACCCTGTTGTACTGCCTCTAGCTTGGATACAAGATGTGATACGGGCTGGCATGGAGGCTCTAGTACCCTGTTGTACTGCCTCTAGCTTGGATACAAGATTGATACGGGCTGGCATGGAGCTCTAGTACCCTGTTGTACCACCTCTAGCTTGGATACAATATTGATACGGGCAGTCATGGAGGCTCTAGTACCCTGTTGTACTGCCTCTAGCTTGAAAACAAGATGTGATATGGGAGGCATGGAGGCTCTAGTACCCTGTTGTACCGCCTCTAGCTTGGATACAAGATGTGATATGGGCAGGCATGGAGTCACAAAGGTTCTGTATGGTATGCTGCGGCAAATCAGTCCACATTTCCCGGAACTGAGACTCTAGATTGTGAAAACTTGTAATCTGTTAAAGTTGATGTTTCAGATGGTTCCATACATGTTCTATTGGTGATAAATCTGGTGACTGGGCAGCCAAAGTAGTGTGACAATGTTGTTGAGGTATCTTTTGACACCCTTGTGTGTGCACCCAATCATTATCCTGCTGGAAAATGCCTCTTGGAAGGCATGTGGCTACAGGATGTCCTGAACATATCGCTGAGTTGTAATTGTCCCTCATACCACTACTATGGGTGACCATACCTGTTGTATGCTATGGTCCCCAGACCACTACAGCAGCAGTGTGCTGCTCCACAGCAAGGCACGATTGAGGCGCTCACCCCTAGGTTTCCTGGCACAAAAACAGCCATTATTAGTGCCCAAACTAAACCAGGATTCATCACTGAAGACAACCTTAGTTCCACTCAGTAGCAATCCAGTTTTGTTATTCACAACACCACTGCAATTCCAATAATGCTTTCCATCTCAAACTCTGTTAACTAGGTGAAATCTCTTCAATTACATTATAGAGACATGTCTAGTGGTCAACAATCTCTACCCAAGTGGAAAACAAGGTCCACTACACACAAGGAGCCTTTGAGAGCCTTTTTATAGGCCAAGAATGGAACCACTTTTAGGGTCTCAGGTGACAAGACTGTTCATCTAATCACACCATATTTCTAATCATTTGCATGCTGAGACAACTCCTTCTTGGCACTCATGACAAAGAGTGTATCTTTTGGTATGCATGTACTTACAGTCCCAATATATGTAACAGTTGGCGCCACACAGCCAAGAAAGTGGATGGTGCAACTGCCCAGGGTTTTACAGTGACTTCCTGCACATTTGCACTGTGGTTTTTGGCATTGCAGCTTATATGGGTCAAGCACATGGTTTCAATGTGTTTCACCTGTACAAGTTGCACACCTGAAAACTGAAACCCAAAACTGCAGCAGACTGTAGTAAATCCACTTGCCAGTTTTGGAATGTAGATCTTGACTGCATGGCACATACAAGGCCACCCTGACTAAGGATAGAAGATGCATAGTTTGACACACCTGGGTCCAAATACAAAACCCTAGAAAAAAAAGCCCAATTATCCATTTCATACCATTTATAACACTACTTTTAGGTCATATGATATATTTTCTGCTTAGATCCAAGGAAAAACATGTTTGCAGAGGTTTTTACGCACGTGAAATTCATGCCCATAAAACATGGCAACTTAAAAAAGGGAGGGGGAGGGAGTTACCCTGCGTGAAACACAGGGAAAAAAAGACAGCTGGCTCTAAATTAGCATTAAATAGCCATTCTATTCCACGGAAAGGGAGTAACACATGTGTGTGAACTGGGATTTCGAGTGCACAAATTATAGTACTATATGCAGGCATGCGTTTATCAGCCTATTTAGGGCCGTCTCAAAACCTAGTTCATGTGCAAATACGCTCCACTGTGGCAAGCGTATTTACACAAACATTTGTCTGTGGAAGCCCTAAGGGGGCCTTCAGTCAAGTATATTTGCGCAGTGAACAGGGTTGATTTGCACGCATGTCTTAGCATAGTCCTGTACTTTTGTGCATACACAGGGCCTGTTCAAATGGGCACGGGGCACCCAAGCACTAATTCAAGAAGCTATTTAGCCTAATGAGGACCATATGTGTTCTTTTCCCCACAGTTTTGTGCAGCGTATTGCGCATCCCATTGCATATTGCACGAGCATTTGGACACCTCCCATAGACTACTATGGGGCCCTTTGCTGCGCAAAAATGCAGAATGATAGAGCAGAACCTATTTTGTTGGTGTGCTCATGAAATACATGCAAAAAAATAGTTAAAGGGGTTGTCCCGCGCCGAAACGGTTTTTTTTTTTTTTTTAACACCCCCCCCCCCCCCCCCCCCGTTCGGCGCGAGACAACCCCGATGCAGGGGTTAAAAAAAACAAACGGAAAGTGCTTACCTGAATCCCGGCGGTCCGGCGTCTTCATACTTACCTGCTGAAGATGGCCGCCGGGGTCTGCTCCCTCCATGGACCGCAGCTCTTCTGTGCGGTCCATTGCCGATTCCAGCCTCCTGATTGGCTGGAATCGGCACGTGACGGGGCGGAGCTACACGGAGCCGGCATTCTGCACGAGCGGCTCCATTGAAGAGAGCAGAAGACCCGGACTGCGCAAGCGCGGCTAATTTGGCCATCGGAGGGCGAAAATTAGTCGGCTCCATGGGAACGAGGACGCTAGCAACGGAGCAGGTAAGTATAAAACTTTTTATAACTTCTGTATGGCTCATAATTAATGCACAATGTACATTACAAAGTGCATTAATATGGCCATACAGAAGTGTATAGACCCACTTGCTGCCGCGGGACAACCCCTTTAATGAGAATGAACCTATTGACATCTGTGTTTTGCACGCTACTTCTGCATGGGCAATATGTAGCACAAATATATTCACCTGAAGAAGCCTTAACGGCTCCTCCTCCATGGTGTCCACCCATGGACCAACAGCTGTGACTTGAACACTTCTAAAGCAAGGACCAAAAGAAAACAGATACCTAGAACATAGAAACAATAAGAAATGTTCTGAAAAACACTGTGTGTAAGAGATCTTCTCCCCCCCTATATGCAAAGAGTTGGAGAGAGTAGGTAGGAAAAAAGAGCCTCGGGACCTTATCCAACAGGGAAAGAAGAAGGCCCAGATGTAAAGGGTAACATTAATGACCGGATCTGGTGAAAGGGGGAATTTCTTCCATCGGCTAAATTATAGAGCTATACCAACTAAGCCCCTAAAAAGAGGCTGGAAAGTGGAAAAGGGTTGTCTAGTTGTAAATATTAGTGGCCTATTGGTGCATCTGTATTCCGAGCTGATATCTGCCGGAAGGTCAGTTCCCACTGCAGTAGTCAGGCAACGTTCCAATTAAAGTGAATGAGCTCAATCTTGCCTTATTTCCCTATCAGTACTGAAAGGACTGAGCTATAGTGGATGCTGGGCAGGACAAGTACTGCTTCTTAAAAAACCTGCCCAATGTTACTGAATTCAAAATGGCTGCACCCATTGCACATTGCTGTGGATATTTTGTTTTCTTGAAAGGCAAATATAAAAGTGTATTGCACCGCTCCAAGCAACTGATTAAGACAAAAGAAAAGAAAAAATGTAAAAATGTCAACCTCACTTTAATAGGTATATATCATTGAGCTCTGCCAGAAGATAGCATATAAAAAAACAAAGGAAAACACAGAAGTACACTACATGAACTGGGTTCTATAGTGATATATGTAATATTAGATTCTCTGTAAGCCCATCTGCCATGTCTGGGTGACCTCATTAAAATGATTCCCTACATTTGTATTGTATCATATAGCATGGTTTTCTACACAGTAGAGCTACTGTATTTTTCTGACTAACGACGCTGTCACATGTCAAGTCACTTAATACTAAGGCAAAAATAGAGAATTTTTGTTGCCTTAATGCAACATTTGTAGAACTTTTTCACCTTATGTCTTTCTGCATTTTGTTGACTGAAAGTCACATCAAAATCTCCTAGAAGTTGTAATTACATGCTACACGGTGCGTCCCTGTATATGGGTTGCCAGCTGCTGTTGGGCAGCAAAACCATATATAATGGCTTCTTCAGATGGCCATGATTTGGGAGCTCTTTGCAGCCATGAAAATCAGTTGCAGTTGATTTCAAGAGTTTTGTTTTGACTAGTGGTATTACTACACGTGTGAAATGATAGGGCAGAACCTATCTTCCTTTTTTTTTTCTTAAACTTATGCGCAATAGTCTACAAAAAACACCGGTTCATGCGCAAATGTGCTTCATAGCAGCGAGCGTATTAGTGCATGTGCCCATTTGGTTAAGCCCTAACCCTGGCTCTGCTGTAGCTAAACTCAGACATTTGTTGTATGACTTGGTTGTACCACCTCTGAAGAGGACCTGTCACGTCTTCATGTAAGCGAGGCTGACTATACAGCTTTGCAAGAGTGGTCCCACTGACCCCAATAGAATCTTTCTTTTGTTTATGCTCACCCCCATTTTTCTGCATGGGCTCTTCTTAATTCTATTTTCGCTGCTCTGAATATGTCAAGTCGATGGTTCACACAGCTTACTATAAATCAAGGCTTATGTCGCACGTTGACACTGAAAGATGAGGACCACCCACTTGATGCAGTCACAATGTTGAAAATCAAAAAGTTGGTATGAGGTAACAGAAAACAGGGTGGAGTATGAACAAAAGAAAGATACTGTTGGAGTCAGCAGGGCTTTGACTGCAAAGCTATGTGGCCAGCCCAACTGACATGAGGACATGATAGGTTTTCTTTAAAGGGGTTGTGCCAAGTTATAAAGTTATCCTCTATCCACATGATAGGGGATAACTTAATGATTATGGGGATCTGACTGATGGAACCCCCAATGATCCCGAGAATGGGAGTCCAGTCAGTCCCCAAGTGAATGGAGCAAGGGTCTTGCAGGTGTTAGAATGAATGAAGGCTTAGGTTGGGGTTAGTCCCTATCCACTGAAAACAGCCAAGCCAGTGCAATGGTGCAGTTTGTGTCGGAGAGTGGGAGGCTTACATCAGTCTGTGTAGGAGATTTAGCTATAATGGGTGTGATGCTGGTTTTATTTTCATGTATAGGTAACTGACTCGTCAAATTCTCTGTCAGGCAACTGGGGTGCGGGTACTGGAAGTCCCTAAAAGCTACCCACAACCCCTGTCCCTACCTACTTGCGCCCCTGGGTTAGACCCCAGGGCGACAATTGGGCGACGGTCCCTATACTCACTAGGGAAGCGGGGCAGGGGGTCAGACTTACAACAAATACAGAGACAAACAGACACAGAGGCAAGTCAGGAAGACCTGTAGAGTACTGCAGTTCATGTATCAGAACACTAGCAGAGGCCCTGCACTTACCACACCTTCGCAACCTGCTCCTGCGCACTGCTCTCCTTCCAGTTTTCGGTTGCTGATCTTGTGCCAAAAGTCTTGCCACTCACCAAGCCCTCCTCCTACTTAAAGGAACAGGCACTTATTTAAACTACAGAGATTAACCACACCAGTCATGGACCCCTCCCACACAGACGCAATGCTGGAGATTGCCGAAGCACTTGACTTCAGTAATCTGCATCGCTGCCATTGACGTGAATGGAGCAGCGGTACGGCTGAATGACTTCCGCTCCATTCACTCAGGGACAAACTGGACCCCTATTCTTGGAATGAGTGGGGATCCCAGCAGCTGGACCCCTATCGATCACAAAGTTATCCTCTATCCTGTGGACAGGGGATAACTTTTTATAACGTGGCAAAACTCTTTTCAATGCAACTAGTATGTTTGCCTGTATCAAAACTGCACTATGTTACTTTGCTTGTTGTAATCGAAGCCTTTTGATCTGCACTCTCATGAACCAAATTTCGCAATGCGACTGTTGCTCAATTTGAGTCCCAAATATCTTTTCATACCTTGATTTGTAGAGGTAAAATGACAATCCTACAACAACTGAGTGGCTACTTTTTTCGGCCCCCGTTCTACTGAGTACTCAATGCATCCCCGTAGGCAGTGCAATAGTTACAGTTCTCATCTACAGCAGCTTAAACATAGTCATTGCAATGCAAATATGTATGTATGTAAATATCGCATAATTTCCTGTAAATTAGCCGCACAGCAGTAACTGTCTCCACGAGAGTGTCTTTCTCTGGATTTTGGAGACATATGCAGGCAACGTCCCCTGTGGCTATGTCTTTATTCCTGCACTGATGTCCCTAGTGATCTCTCAGTTCTGTCTTACACAGCCATTCTGAACACCGCCAGATCCCTCGCTGACCTCACCGCTCTGTCATGTCTTCCTGGAATCAGTAAAGCGGAGAGCACCGTGGCAGGAGATCTCACAGCCAAATTCCCAAACCGCCTAAAACTGACTTGATTTGAATGTTGTTAAATGTCTGAGCATTTCCTATGAATTCCACCAACAACGGCACCCGAGCCTCAGCGTCTAAACAAACCCACATCGTACGCAGCGCTTCATCTCGCCACGACACCCTCCATCTGTCACTTACAGTATCTGATGAGCAGTTAGACTTGCACTAATTCACCACATTGAACCGTAAGCCCGGGTGCGCGCTGCACACATCACAGGAACATGGCGTTATGACTACTTTTGTCACGCTGTTTTTGTGATTGATCTGTGCTCAGATCCAGGCTACGTAGAACAAGGAACAGGCACTTAATACAAAGAATTCGACTAGCGCTACTTCATTTCACCACAATAGTCACAAGCAGATGAAAACCCAACAGCAACATCCTTAGAAGACGAACTAAAAAGGGATAGTTTGATTGCATGGAACAAATTGCCAGAATCAGCCATAGCATCAAATGATACATAAAAAAAAAGTGAGAGATGAATTTACATGGTGGTGACTACAAATGTTTGCTCTAATGATCCCTTTTTGTTACCATGGAGATCTGCAGAGTATCGCAGCACGGGAGGGAGAATGGATCCTCTTCAGATGAGAGCTGAAGGAGCTACACTGGCAGCAGAAAAGGCTTTCTTATACAAAAACTGTTTAACGTGTCCAGTCTCCTTGGTGCTTCAATTGTTCTCATTCAAACTACCAGTCGGCGCTATCACACCCCTGATTTCAATCAGTTCAAGAGCATAACGATACATGGATCTCAAGGTTCTTAATGATTCACTCCAAGACAATAAATCATTGTTTATTCCTACGTATACACAACTCAATCTCCTTGCAATCGGCTCCGAGCTATATGGCTTTCTTCAACCCTTTCATGGCTGAAGGGGACACCCTGCTCCATATCTTTCCGTTTCCAAAGAACGCAATAAAGCCTTATCATCTTACCTCCATTATTAATGGGTATGTAACTGTAGCTGTGATTTAAGGTCTCTTAACCCAGACTACGCCTTTGAAATGGAGGAAGATGACAGTAAGAATTAGGCTGTAATAACCTGTCACATAATGTGATTATAGCTAGCAGAGCGACACATCATGCTGGGATGGATTACAAGCAAGATGACACTTCCCTACAGGCCACCTGCTGCATTATTATTAATAAACAACTCATCCTTAAAAATAATCCATACTAAAAGCAAGAAAATAGATTGCAGGTTCGCAGCCCCGGCCGGGGAGCATAGAGCTCCTTATTGCTCTTCGTGATCAATGAAATACATTATTACTGTAATGCTTTGGTAGACAAATGAAATGGCTCTGTTTGCATATAGTTGTAGAAAGGAGATATTAGGATTTGGCAACTTTAAAGCGAACCATCAATGCGCTTTTCACCTATGAAATAAACATATGTACAGGTCCTGTAAATAACGAGAAGCGTTAGCTTTTCATTTAATACATGTATGTATGTTGGCCGTTTAGTCGTTCATGACCCTCTGTGACCTTAAGGCCAAGCTCCCTCCATGTTTCTCGGATTTGCACTAACTTTTAGTTGCCAGTATCAGCTTTGTCAGTATCAAGCCATCTCTCACATCTGCATGGCACAAGAGCACCACACCCAGCATGGATGCAGGGCGGCATTCACACTGAAACGCAAAAAACACACACAATACTATGCTGAAACAGACTACACCACTCCATACACAATAGATGGATAAACCTGTGCCTTACCAATGAGGGAATTGGGGAAACCCCTGCTTAAAAGCAGGGTTGGTGTCCTGATAAGGACGGCCCCACAGTGCTCACCTAGAACCTGGCTATGCCTGATAAGGCATCTGGAGAAATGCAGTAAACACTGCAAAGAAACAGTGGAAAGACTAACAAAAGCAAACGGAAAGAAAACTAGTACTTGTGGAAAGCTTTCTCCCAGAATAGAGGTTTCAACCTGCTCCAACTACACCTCCAACTGAACTGAATAAGTAAGCTGCAAACGGAACTTACAGACAGACATAAACCATGACTGACAGATGCCCAAGACACTCACCAAGCAAACCAGTATGCATAGATAGGTGGAATTACTATAGAACATACAAGGTATTGGTTCGTGTTTTGGCCAAGACACTTAAGCCCGCAAACTTGCGACAAGGGTCCTCATTGTCTCGCGGACCCCTACTCTCACAAGACATCTTACTATGAATCCTGCTTGACAAGCTCTAGATGGAGATGTAATGACCCAAGCCGGACAGGGCACAGTTTACACTAACAAACCAGGGATTGCATGCCACACAAAACATCATGCACCCTGAACAGGACTGTTCACACCTAATGTCTAGCCACCTGCACAAACACACAGAGCAAGTCTGCCAGAGAGGCTGGTAAGTATGTACAGCAAATCAGTGGGGATTGGCTGGCTGGAGAACACCACATCCAGCCAACTCAATTATCCCACAGCTGTGGTAATGTGCTCCTGGAACCTCATAGAACAAAAGGACCCAGTAGCACAAACCTAACACCATCGTGTTCTTTCGCGGCCAGGTCTTCTTTAGCCACTGATCTGTCCAAGCAAGATAATTTTTTTTACCAACTCTGCTCACATTACATGGCCAAAATCCGTGATCCTGAGCCTGGTCATCTTCCCCTCCAGTGATATATTGGGTTTTATATGATTCAGGACGTCTCTGTTTGTAACTCTCGCCGTCCTTGGTATACGCAGCAGCTTTTGCCAACACCACAGCTCAAACGCATCAATCCTCCTTCTATCAGTTGTTTTCGCAGTCCAGCTTACACATCCATACATGGCTATGGGGAAAACCGTGGTTTAAACTATTCTGCGTTTTTTTGTATGCTGATATCCCTACTTTTGCAGATTTTGTCCATGTTTAGCATCGTGCTTCACCTTAATGCTATCCTACATTTTATCTCTGGCATAGATTCTCCATTTATACATGTATAAGACAAATTATCTCTGCAGGAGTCCAAGAGAAATCCTCTATTTGTCATGTGTAAAAAATTTGCCGATAGGTGGCACTGTAGCGAAACAGGTCTACCATGACAGATATGGATTAGTGTTAGATCTGAAAGACAGCATTCATTGACATTTTGTAACGATTAAAGCTGACACATTGCGTTTGACAGTGGAAAACATTGTTTTGCAAATGAAGGGGAGGGATTTGTATAGCGCCAACTTATTCTGCAGCACTTTCTGGTAATTTGTGTATTACCCCCCAGCAAGCTGGGTACTCATATTACCAACCTCAGAAGGATGGAAGGCTACCGGAACTATGCGGAAATAGAACTTGCAATCTTCAGGTCGTGAGTGAGAGCTTTGAAGCACATACTGCTGCCTTAACACTCTGCGCTACAAGAGTGTTCTTGAAAACCAAGGGGGATGTTTGTAGTGTGGTTTGTTTTTTCATAAATGGTGAGCGCATGATCTGAAATTGCTACTGTTCGAATTTTGTCTTATTTAAAGCAGCAGAATTCCCTCCAGAGGCGTTGACTCAAGGAGGTTTAATTTCACTAACCCTATATTTAACATTTTAGATGTAAAAAGCAAAAATAAATCATTTTTGGGAATCAGTAAAAGTTATAGTTACAGGTTGAGTAGAGGGATCTGTAGAAGAGCGGAAGGCTGTTTGAAGGCTGGGGATAGTGTGAGATGAGTGGCAGCTTAGAAAGCCTGCTTGATAGGATTTCTCACTTTTTCTTTATCATCAGTCTAAAACACAGATGAAATCTTTGCCTTCTATTTTCACATTATCTATACACTTGTAAAAAATAATTCCGAGAAATATTCCTGTAGACTTCTTACCTTAACTAGATTATATACACTGTAAGTAATAGATAGCGGGATAGAGAAATAGATAGATGTGAGATGGATAGATAGATGGATGGATAGATATTAGATAAATAAATAGATATGAGATAGATAGATAGATAGATAGATAGATAGATAGATAGATAGATAGATAGATAGATAGATAGATAGATAGATAGATAGATAGATAGATATGAGATAGATATGAGATAGATAGATAGATAGATAGATATGAGATAGATAGATAGATATGAGATAGATAGATAGATAAATAGATATGAGATAGATAGATAGATAGATAGATATGAGATAGATAGATAGATAGATATGAGAGAGATAGATAGATATGAGATAGATAGATATGACATAGATAGATAGATAGATAGATATGAGATAGATAGATATGAGATGGATGGATGGATGGATAGATAGATATGAGATGGATAGTTATGAGATGGATAGATATGAGATGGATAGATATGAGATGGATAGATATGAGATGGATGGATGGATGGATAGATGGATGGATGGATAGATGGATAGATGGATGGATGGATAGATGGATAGATAGATAGATAGATAGATAGATAGATAGATAGATAGATAGATAGATAGATAGATAGATAGATAGATATGAGATGGATGGATAGATGAATATGAGATAGATAGATATTATAAATCATAGGAGCTGCAATCAGGGGAACATAGAAGAATATAAAGTGGTAAGAAGTTGGCACTCATGGGTAAGGGTCTGACATACTTCACCATGCTTGCAATTGACAAATAATGAAAGTTTAGGTTGAATGGGGGATAGAGCTGTTTTAGGGGAGGCTGCACTTATACTTCTTGGAATTAGGACTAAAGAGAATAGGTTAGGGCAAGGCTTTTAAAATGATGGTCCTAGGGTAAGTGACAATTTTGTAGCTAAGGGTCCTTTCTAGAGATGAGCAAACCTTCTCAGCCACGCCCCTTTTTCGCCCGAGCGCCACGATTTTCGAGTACTTCCGTACTCGGGCGAAAAGATTTGGGGGGCGCCGTGGGTGAGTGGGGGGTTGCAGCGGGGAGTGGAGGGGAGAGGGAGAGAGAGGGCTCCCCCCTGTTCCCCGCTGCTACCCCCCGCTCCGCCACGCCTCCCCCCGCCCCCCGGCGCCCCCCAAATCTTTTCACCCGAGTACGGAAGTACTCGAAAATCGTGGTGCTCGATCGAGTAATAACTCGAAACGAGTAGGTTCGCTCATCTCTAGTCCTTTCACATGGGACAATAATGATTCAGATTCCCATGATCCAGCGAGAATTTGAACTAGTTGTTCAGTGTAGATGCATGCCCTACTGAATGAACGAACATTTGTGTGCTTATCATTCATCATTCAGTTTATGCATTCATTAAAACTGGACGATGATTGGCTTGTGTAAACAGGTAGTTGAGCATTCATGAACGACTGCCTGTTTACAGTTAATAGAAATGGGCGGGCTAGGACAACGGGCGGCCCTCTCCACCTCCAAACACTGAGCAATGATTGTTCCTGTATAAAAGCACAAGGAAGGATCATCGCTGGGACGGCTGTTGGGTGTTCTGTGCCCAACAGGTCGACCTGTGCAATAGGACCCTAAGAAGCTCTATTAGATTGAGGTTCAATCTTGATCTTCTTTTCTGCAGTTCTAGCGATCTCACAGGAGGTGGGGTATCCTTGCATGAGAAGAAGTTACTGCATGCTCATTGTTAACAGATGGCCTGGAATTTTGGAAATGGAGATAAAGTAAAACCTTAAAGTCATGCTAAGTGGATATGTTCCCTATTTGTATTGGCTATCCTAGAAAGTTTGTGTATTGCTTGCGTAAATTTTACACGCACAAATACGCTTGTGTGAAGAAGCCCTGAAGCAAACAGGTTTTTTTTTAGAAAGTTAATGGTAGTTTGACTGCAGCCGACAATACATAGATAGAATGGAAGATGGCATGGAAACATGGCTCTTCTATATTAAAAAGAGGTAATAGCCTAAATTAAGTGATAGGACTTTATAAAGATATTTTTTGTCCAAAGTGTTACATTCCTCTGTGCTGACGGGTTGTGCTGAGAATCCTGTTACTCTACCGTGGGGAAATGTGGCATGTTTTCTGAATACATCCTTCTCTCAGAACAAGTTTTAACCCCCTAGACCAGTGGTGGCGAACCTATGGCACGAGTGCCAGAGGTGGCACGCAGAGCCCTCCCTGCTGGCACATGCCACCGTCTGCCACTTACCACGTTGGTGAATAACGTCAGTGGTACCACACCACCCCTGCCAGTATTCACTCAGCAGCGCTGATCCCGCTGCAGACTGTGACGTCAGTGTGCAGCCGTATTCCTCCTTACCCTCCCCTGACATTTCCTCCATGGTTCCGCGAGAGCAGGGGAAGGAGGTGTCCAGCAGCACACATTGACATCACAGTGTTCACCCGGGATCAGCACCAGCAGCAGCGCCGAGCAGAGGAGCAGCGGCGCTTCCACGAGGAGGAGGGGGTTAGTATATGGGTCTCAGGGGGGCACTATTGCTACTCGGGACAATGTGGGATGTCCCTATTACTGCTGGGGCCACTGTGGAATGCCCCTATTACTGCTGGGGCCACTGTGGGATGCCACTGTTTTTGCTAAGAGCCACTGTGGGATGCCACTATTACTGCTGGGGCCACTGTGGGGGGTTACTGTTACTGCTGGAGCCACTTTGTGGGGGGTCACCGTCACCACTGGGGCCGCTCTGGGGGTGACTGTCACTGCTGGAGTATGTTTACACGTGGTAGAAATGCTGCAGAATGCCCTCAGCGGAAATTTCCGTGGCAAAATCTGCAGCATTTCCGCATCCAAAAAGCAATCAAAATCTGCATCGGGTCTATTTTGAAACAGCCCTGTCCTTTTTATAATGACAGAGGGAAAAATCATACGTGGTGATAAGCCCTGCCCCCTGACATGTTGGCATCTTGCGATAAATAAGTGGGTTTTAGGTTGCGGTTTTGGCGCTCAGTCTCTAAAAGGTCCGCCACCACTGCCCTAGACCATTACTTAAGGGGCCAGCTTTGCAGTAGAGAACCTACAGCATGGATTATGTTCGTACTATATATATATATATATATATATATATATATATATATATATATATATATATATATATATATATGTGTATATATATATATATATATCTGGGATGATTTAGAGAATCCTGCACTGAGCAGGGGGTTAGACCCAATGACCCTGGAGGTCCCTTCCAACTCTACCATTCTATGCTATGCAGTCTAGCTTTTACTTTATATGTATTTATTGATCCTGTTCTCACAAGTGCCCCTTCCAAGATGTGACCACTTTTCTTTCCAAAGCTCCCCTACATACACAACTTCCATGGACACTATTCATGCTGCATTCAGAGTGCCGTAAACAATCCATTGATAAGTCCGAATTTCATATTCATATGTGTCCATAAAAGAGAGATTTACTGCATTTTAAGCATGTTTTATCACGTATGAAAAACGTGAGATTTTTGCTTCTTTTTAAAATTTGGTTTCTTGCCAGGAAAATCAATGTGATATGTAAATTTAACATGCAAATGAGCCAGTTCAATGAAATTATACATCAAATGATCTCTCTCACTTATGCTGTGAGCTAATAATTCGCCTCAGAAAAATTCACACCTCCCAAACCTATCCAAAACTGCTGAAATCACTACATTTTCCACTTCACTTCTCTCAATATATAATTCCCCATAATCTCTAAATTCTAGCATTTGTGCTAACATTTCTGCGTAGTATCCTTATTGATCCCATATGGTCACATCTTTCTATTTATTTTACACTTTATTAACACCTACCTTCACTATAGCTTACTACGCTGTGTATTAAAGGGATAATGCTAGCCAGTATCGGCTGCAGCACACCTTAGATGACCGAGCATCCTGCAGATTACATGCAGGGAAAGGATTTGGTGTCACTAGAAAATCCTTTTAAATCCATTTAGTTGCACATTACAATACAGCACATTTCAGGATAAAACTGTTTATTTTCTATGAAGTTCTGTAGTTGTACGTGCTTTTCATACATAGTTTACATCAGTGTTATTGTACAATAAAAATCTGTGATTCTCCAGTTCAAGGGAAAAACATGAAGTTAGACTGGAGGGAGTAATGTTACTATTTGCAACATTCTACTAAACCAGTTCCTGAATCCTGACTGGTATTCACTTTCTTGACTGCCTTTTGGATTGGCCAGCGCTACTCACATAAGTAGGGCTGGCCAAGTCGAGAGTATAGTGAAGTGTCTCAGACTACTGATGCAGTACTAATGCACAGTGTGCATCTGGAAGTCAAGGAACCACTGTGGTCACCGTAGAAGACAGAAGAAAGTGGAAAGCATCAGGTAATATTCCCCATCTTGTCTACTGTCATGGCCAAAAGTTTGAGACTGATATAAAGTTGGGTTTTCACAAAGTTACTGCTTCAGTGTTTTTAGATCTTGTTGGCTACCTATTAGAGATGAGCGAGCATACTCGTCCGAGCTTGATGCTCGTTCGAGTATTAGGGTGCTCGAGATGCTCGTTACTCGAGATGAGCACCACGCGGTACTCGTCTCGATTAAACGAGCACTGACCATTGAATTCAATGGAGCCGGCAATACAGCCGGCTCCATTGAAAGCAATGGGCTGCCGGCTAGCGCGCGATGAATTTTCGGGAAGGGCTTAAAAATATAAGCCCTTACCTGAAAATCATCCTAAAATGTGTAAAAAGTGAAAAAAAATATATATACTCACCTTGTCCCGGCATAACGATGTTAGCCAATTGAATTCAATGGAGCCGGCAATACAGCCGGCTCCATTGAAAGCAATGGGCTGCCGGCGATCGCACAATGAATTTTCGGGAAGGGCTTAAATATATAAGCCCTTCCTTGCAATTCATCTCAGAAATGTGTAAAAATAAAAAAAATATATATACTCACCTGCTCCCGGCAGACGGAGTTCAGCTGCGGCCAACTGGCAGTTCTCCTGAACTGCTCTCTATAGTATTCAGCAGCCGGGGATTTAAAATCCCCGCCTGCTGAATGAGCTGCCTCTGATTGGTCACAGCCTGACCAATCAGAGGCAGATCTCACTCACACCCATTCATGAATTCATGAATGGGTGAGTGAATGCTGCCTCTGATTGGCTCAGCGCAGCTCTCAGCTGAATGACAGCAGTTCAGCACCACAGTGCAAGGGACAGCAGGAGAAGACAGGAGGTGAGTATCTATTTTTTTTGTTTTTTAAATCACTTTTAATTCATTTCCAGGGAATGACTTATATGTAAAGCCCTTCCCTGAAAAAGAATTCAGGTGTGCCAGTGGACTATTGTCTTCAATGGAATCGCCGGCAGCAGCAGCGGCTCCATTGAAGAGAATGCCTGCATTTTTATTCTTTTTTACACTAAAATCTTTCTTTTTCAGGTAAGGGCTTATATTTTTAAGCCCTTGCTTTCAATGGAGCCGGCTGTATTGCCGGCTCCATTGAATTCAATGGGCTAACATCGTTCTTCTCTGCCACAGCTGTTACAGCTGTGGCAGAGGAGAACGATCTTAATGCTGACATAATTTTTTTTTTATTTTTACACATTTTAGGATGATTTTCAGGTGAGGGCTTACATTTTTAAGCCCTTCCCGAAAATTCATCCTGCGCTCGCTGGCAGCCCATTGCTTTCAATGGAGCCGGCTGTATTGCCGGCTCCATTGAATTCAATGGGCTAACATCGTTCTTCTCTGCCACAGCTGTTACAGTGGGGGGGGGGGGTCTCACTCTTGCCACTATTGTGGCTTAATAGTGAGACCTCGGAGCCCAAAATGCAGCCCTGCATGTTGCTCCTCGCCTGCCCTATCCATTTCTGTGTTTTTTACATGACTTTGGTGATTTGCTAAGATTTTCACAAATGAAAACCTTAGCGGAGCACCAGTCATATACAAAAATGCTCCAGTCGCCCATTGACTTCAATGGGGTTCATTACTCGAAACAAACTCTCGAGCATCACTGAAAGTTCGACTCGAGTAACGAGCACTCGAGCATTTTGGTGCTCGCTCATCTCTACTACCTATACATGAGCGAGCGTGATATCGAGCCAAGAATCTCGGTCCGATATCAAAAATACCTCCCAAAACTTCTGTGAAGTAGCAATCCTCCGGTATGGTTTTTCAGGCGCGTTAGAGTATCAGCAAGTGTTTCCCATTATTTTGCAATCTGGTTTACTGTCCCATTGAAAACAATGGGTAACGTGTACCGAGGAACACAAAAACATAGGACACGCATTGCTCACGTATATGACTCCATTCAAAAGCATTGGGTTCATATTCGCACAAGATTTGTGAGTCTTGCAATGCACAAATTTCACGCAAGATTCTTGGCCGTGTAAAACCGACCTCAGTCAGATGTTTCTGTGTATACTGAAGAACAATTATAAGCATTTCATACGTTTTTCAATTTTTATTGTCAAATTAAGCTTAGGCAAAGGCTAAATATTCTTAGTGTTGACACTTTTTTCAATACTTCTGCAATTCGCCCTGGCATGCTGGATATCAGCTTCTGGGCCAAATCCTGACTGTTGGCAAACCATTCTTGTCTAATTTGTGCTTGGAGTTTATTACAATTTCAGTACATTTGTTTGTCCACCTGCTTTTGGAGGATTGGCCACAGGTTCTCAATGGGAGGTTCTGGGGAGTTTCTTGGTAATGGGCTCAAAGTTTCAATGTTTTGTTCACTGAGCCACTTAGTTATCCCTTTTGCCTTCTGACATGGTGCTCCATCATGCAGGAAAAAGCATTATTCATCATCAAATTGCTCCCGGATCACTGGGAGAAGTTGCTCTTGGAAGATGTTTAGATTTCATTCTTGATTAGTGGCAGTGTTCTTAGGCAAATTTGTGAGTGAGCTCATGCCATTGGATGAAAAGCAACCCCACTCATGAATAGTGTCAGGATGCTTTACTGTTGGCATGACACAGGACTCATGGTAGCATTCACCTCTTCTTCTGAATCATTCTTCCAGATGGCCCAAACAGTCTGAAGGAGGCTTCATCAGAGAAAATATTCTATAAGGATTGAACTGCAGAGGAATGGAGTAGAGTTATTTTCTGTGATGAAGCACATTTCAGACTGTTTTGGGGCATCTGGAAGAATGATTGTCGAGAGAAAAAGAGGTGAACTCTACCACGAGTCCTGTGTCATGCCAACAGTGGAGCCTCCTGAGACCATTCATGTGTGAGATTTTGAAAAAAAGGAGCAACATTTATATACATGTGGCAATCCCTTGATATTGCAATGAAATTGTATTTGCATTCATAGTACAGAATTGGGACATTTAAGTGTAAATGGGCTTCTTAATTGCTAGACTACTGAAGAATTCCATTTACATTCAATAATTCACGTAACTGAAGATCTGTTGTCACAATTTCGACCCTAAAATGGTCATGCACAAGGATGACAGTAAATTCTAATCATAGTTGGGTGAATCACAAACACATTATCGAAGCATGTAAAGGCTAAGTAGGACCACCAGAAATTGCCGAGTACTTAAAGTCAGCTATCTTCGGCAGTTCCTATTGAAGTGACTGGAGCCACTGCTCTCAAAATTTAGGGATATGCCAATGGATTGTCACATCTCTAGGATAGGAGGTAACTTGCTGAGATGAGAATAACCCTTTAATGGATGGTCCGCCAATTATCACACAATTCTGGTTTATATGTCAAAAAAATCTAGAATTAGAATAATCAGTTTGATGCAAGAAGTAGATGATCTTGCCTGAGTTGTAATATCTTGGTACAACCCGTCCCCATGCAGTAACATAAGAAATAGTCATATATTCACCTCCCGCTGTGTTGCGTATCAGTATTCAGTCCCGCACTCTAATCTGTGTTTATAGCTGCAGTCCTGCCCATTTTACAGGACGTCACAGGGGCTGCAGCCAATAACAGAGCTCAGCGATCAATTGATGAACATTGTTATTGCCTGCAGCCCCTATGATGTCCTGCAAATCGGATGGGACTGCAGCTGTAAACACAGATAGGAGTGGAGGACCAAGTATTGGCACACGAGGGAGAGATGAGTTTTATGTTACTGCATGAGGAAGGGGTTGCCCCGGAATATTACAATTCTGACAACCCCTTTAAGACAAATCAGTGGTTAAAGGGATTGTCACCAGACAACATGACCCATATAGCATGCACTGTGCTAAAATAAGAAAAGGAGCAGTACTTACCTGCCCTCCATTCCTGCAATCTAGCACTGCAGCGCCCTTGTGGTCCCGGTGTTTGTGGTGGTAGATAATGCAACTGGAAGGAAGGTGACCGCTGCAGCCAATCAGCGGCTTCAGCATCACTGTTTGGAACTTTTTCAATCTAAGCAGTTATCAAGCAGAAAGATATGTTTTTTAATGCAAGACTTGGAATAATGAAGTCTCTGATTTCCGCCAAAAAATCGTCTTTTAAATAACATTTGTAATTAATAATTCTATTCTAAATTATTACGTTCATTAAAAATCATTATTGAAATGTTTTGCATTTAAATGAGTATGAACAAAGCAGGCTTTCCCTGTGATATATGCAATTCCCAATGCCAACCATAATCAGAATTGAGAGACATCTCTAACTGGGAATGCCATTAACTACTGCTGTACCCACTAAATCTTGACTTTTTGGCTAGAAGCAAAGCATCGAGCCCACCAGGAGTTAGAAATCAAAAGCCATTTGCGCAATCTTTATTGTTTAAAATGTACTGTGTATTTTCATATCAGTGACGCCCAATGCTTAATATAGAACGTCTCCGCATGATGTCTCCAGTTTATTCCAATATTCTGTACAAAGATATGCAAATTACAACACAGTGCCATTATTTCCCTTTATTTTGTAAAATATCAACATATTTTAATGTATACAAAGACTCTGCGTGTCAAATACTGTAAAAGCACAAACAAAAGAGCAGCATACAAGGAAAATGCTTTGGTATTGTTTAATGTTCGAAAAATACCCAATACAGAACAGAGGATTGGCAGTGGTCTGTGCGCATTCAAGGAAATCTCCCTTTGGCAATTGAGAACCCACTCAAGATTTCTTCCAACCTGACGCACAGTAAAGTGGATTTACCGTGTAATATGTTCCTGAAATGCATCATGACTATCCGTTGTGTTCTTCATTCTGACTGCTAATAAATGTTCAGCAGTAGAAAATTGTATATGTATCAATAGAATAGGGGTGGTTTTACATGGGCGGATAATCTGTAAGCACCAACTAATAATATAACACGTTGATTGGCGCTCGTTAAGGTGGCACAGGCAGATGATTGCTAGTATGGGGTCGACCTATAGTTACTATGAATTATTTGTCCCCTTACACATTATGGGGAGCCCATGATTATCCGTCCCTATAACAGATTCTTAATTGGATTGATAAGATGAAACCATAGAAGTGAAGTCCATATACTTCTTAGCCCCATCCATAGTCTATAATAGTAAACTGGTTGTGAGGCTCTACCACAATGCATAGTAGATCACCTGCAGTTAGAATACCATATGACCACTGATGTAACTATAGGGGATGCGGTTACACACAAGCCCATGTGCCTTAGGGGGCCCATAAGGCCTCTCTTCTCCATATAGGGAGCCCAGTACTATGAGTAAAGCATTACAGTTGGGGGCCCTGTTACAGGTTTTGCATTGCAACCCAGGAGCAAGCAAACTGTACCCTGTTCATATATGTGGATCGACCCAAATGAGACCCTGCAAGCAAATATGTCAGCAACTTAAGATTCTGGCCTCAGTCTAAGTCATCTTAGGCAGTGCTGGTCTTAAATTAGATGGCCCCCAGTGCAGATTTTTTTGGCATCTCCCCCAACATAAGAAGAAAAAAATTTATAGACTGCACTGATTTTGCTTGTGCAGAAAGGAGCAAGATAGCAACATACTCATACCAGAATAGCTCAGTGTACAAATACGGTACCAGAAACAAGCTCATAACATATAGAGTACCAGAACTAAGTTCATTACATAAATACAGACCCAAATCCAAGCTCATAATATAACGTAATTACAGTATCAAAGCCAAGAACATAACATTATTACAGACCCAGAACAAAGTTCTGTTCATAAATACAGCATCAGAACCAAGCTAATTACATAAATACAGACCCAAATCCAAGCTCATAACATATAATATACATTATATTATATAATAAAATGTAATTACAGTATCATAGCCAAGAACATAACATCACTACAGACCCAAACCAAGTACTGTTCATAAATACAGCACCAGAAGCAAAATCATAACATACAGTAGCAGAACTAAGCAATTGTGTTGCAGTGATTGGATGAGAGCGTTGTCTTAGAAAATCAGATGGGAGGAGACAGAGTCAGGAAGAGAATGATTCATGTAGTCCCACAATGCTTTCGCAGGTGTTAGAAGATCATTTGATCAGGCAGGTCTAAAGAGGGCAATCACCCCCTGCCTGCATCTGCCTGGTGCCCCCTGCAAGCTGGTGGCATATGCCCTGTTTGACCGCATGGGTCACACGTAGCTAAGGCCAGCCGTGATCTTCAGCTAAAACAATATTTAAGGGAATAGAGGTCCAGAAAACATGCCAAATTGAAGAAAACAAGTATGTATGATATTCCTATGGATTTGGGATAATAAAGATCTCTATGAGCGGGCATGATTTCAGCTACGAAACAAGGCTAGAACTAGTCTCACACTGTTTGCTATGGAAGGCAGTGATTTCTAGCTGTGCCCTTGCAACCAATGCAAAAAGAGCCAATTAAAAAGCCTCTTAGAGCTAATCTTGTCTGACAGGCTATCAGAGGGCTGGTCTTCATCCAAAGATCAAATCATTGAGCTCTGGCTAGTCAAGCCCAAAAATGTCACCGTACTAAAATGTTAATAAATCAAACAGTCATGCGGGTTGTTGAGCATTCCGAAGAATGACGACGGCTGATAATGGAAAAATACAAAGAGTTTCATTGACTATGCTGGTAAGTGATCTCTTTCTGGGTTGAGAGTTCTGTATTGCACAGTGCTGAGTACTGAGATCAAGAAACAGAACACAGCCGGCAGTAACAGCACTAGCTGGCTGCTCTACCGCTTGCTAAAAGCAAATTGCCAGAAGTAACCCTACAGTGCCGAGCTCTCCCAGATTGCCCACCATCTGACTAAAAAAAGAAACCTGCTTCAATTTAATACATATCCATTCTTGTGCTTTAACTGGCCTAAATCTGTCGTTTCATTGCATTTAAAAGAATAAGTTATTGTCAAGCACAGGATAAAGCCGAAGCTGCTAGAAATGTAACAGTATGCAAGTTTGGCTAAGGTAAACAGCAATAACAAGACTGACAGACATCCCTTTTTCATTTATGTGACAAGAGCTCCCTCTACAGGTCATATCGGGGAATGACTGCAGATTTGTTCCTGGCAGCGGCATAGCATACATAAAGGAGTTGGAGATATATATACTTGCAAATTCACGCAACCACTAAAAGCGTAATTAAAATGAATAATTTAGCGATAGGTATTAATTTTATTGACTACCCCTTCTGTTATTTACTCTGCGGCTATTAAGCCACATTTCACGAGCTGTCGTTATTTGCCAAACGCCAGAATGCACAGTACAAAAAGGGGTAAGGGTTAACCTGCCAATGGATAATAAAAAAACAACCTCTTTATTTTGTGTGAGCTGCAGGATTGCACTCTCTGGGGAGGCTTGACTTCCAAATAGCTTTTGGTGCAAGTACACAAAGTCATTTGTTCAGGAGAGGAGAGGAGCGGCTATGCCAGTCAATTGTATCCTGTGCGGTAAAGTACACACGTTCAGTGTCATGCAAGTTATAATTACAATAAAAAAATCACTATTTATTCATGATTTCTCATTGTTCTGGCAGAATGACAGAGACAAGTCAAAAAGACAACCATTTCTATATTCAGTTGATTAAAGGCATCTTAAATGGGTTTTCCAGGGAAATACTATTGATAACCTATCCTTAGGATAGATCATCGATCGGCTCAGGTCCAGTTGATTGGGCGCCCACTGTCGGCTATATAGCACACAGGTACAAAGCAGAAGCTGTGCCGCCACCTGTAAATGCAGGCACAGCTCTCATTATAATCAATGAGAGCTGTGCCTGCACTATCAAGCATTCAGCAGTGTGTTGGGGTGCTGACAGTAGGCGCCTGATTAGCTGGTCAGCCGGGGATCCCGAGTGGCGGAACTGAGCCGATCAACTCTTGATGGATTTCATCCTGAGGATAGGTCATCAATAGTATTTCAATGGAAGATCCCTTTGTTATCTTATCTAACCAAGATAAAAGAGCCCTTTGTGTTGTAGAGTGTTAAGGCAACAGAATTGCAGTCCTAAGCGCTCGCTCATGACCTGAAGGTTGTGAGTTCAATCCCTCCATGGTTCCCTTCCAAGTCAGTAAAATGAGTACCCAGCTTGAGACTGGGCAAGGCAATGGCAAACCACCCCACAACAACAGTCTGCCAAGAAAACATCATGATGTGATGCCAACCCTAGGAGTCAGTCGTGAATTGGTGGGACTTGCACCAGGGGACTTTACCCTTATCTAACCAAGATAAACCCACCAATAAAAAATCTACCCACAGATCAGTTGATTGCCACAATTCTAAATATGGCAATTCCTGCCAAAACATTTTTCTACAAGGCAAATGACATACTTCATAATGTGCATTCAAATGAATGAGTGATCATATAATACTTGGTTCGCCCTAGTCTGGCAGAGCAGTATTCATTCTTAGTTAGTGGATCTCCATTCAGGCTAATAGAATAGGGTCCTGAGTGGGAAACCCCTGATTATGATGATATATTAATACCCTTATAGTGCATACGGACAGGAGTCTTTTTCACACACCAACCCCATTAAAGCAACCCTGTTATACAGAAATGGCCGCACCACTTCTCTGGCTAACTGATGCACACTGTGCATTAGTATGCATCAGTAATCTAAGGGTATATACGCTGTTTGATTGGCCACTATTGCCTATGAGAGCAGCACTGGCCAGTCAGAGCAGCATGTAGTGTCTCAGACAACGGTGTGCATCAGGTAGTTAGAGAAGCCATGCAGCCATTTTTGTTCATCCAGGATCGGAGGGTCACTTAAATCATAGTTCGTGTTCATTCATGCTCCGGTGCAAGATTTCAAGTTATTTTGTAGCTTTGAACCAGAAAGCATCAGATTTCCATATGCTGGATTAGAGTAATTTAACTGTGCATATGAAATGTCAGAAAATGTAGTTGTCCTATAAAATATTGTACATGTAGTTGTCATGAATCTTTCACCAAAGTCGGAAGGGGGAGTGGCAATTTAATTAGGCTGGTAAATAACACTGTTGGACAACTTTTACAAAAAAAACTGTGCTGTACTAATTACGGTAGTGTTATATGGCAATCTATATGTATAAATAAAACACCTAGACACAATGTATTTGCTGCTATTTGGAGGTGCATGTTAATAGGGTGTTCGAATCCCATCAACATGTACAAGAAAACATGCAAGCATGGAAATCAGAGCATGCTGAGAATTTTCAAATCTGCAGCGTGCTCATTTTATTGTGGAAATGCTACTGATTAGAAAGGGTTAAATCCACTGCAAAATCTGAAATCGGAACTAAGAAATGTTAGTGTGTTGTTACAATAATTGTAGTCCTTAAATAGGAGACTTGTCACATTGAACATGTGCCCTCTGGAGTTAGTAGTCTGGTGAGCGTTCCTAGTCAGTGACTGACACACTAATACAGGTGTAAGGTGCTGGAGCCGTCTTAAGGCGGTTGCAGTATGAGAACGGAACTGTCCAATACGTACATTTCATTGCTCGATAGGATGACATAAAAAGTTGTAGCATTGGCAACATTTCTGAGGAGGGGTAGTGTTGTCAGACGGAGTTGACTATTTTTACAGCATGCAGAGTCTTTCATAATATTACATAGTAACATAGTATGTAAGGGCGAGAAAAGACATGTCCATCCAGTTCAGCCTATTACCCCCTAATTGTCTCAAAAAAAAACAATGACGTAGAAACCAATTTTCCACCTATAAGGGGAAAGATTGCTTTCTGACTCCAATCTGGTAATTGGAATAATCCTAAACATCACATACACAGGAGGGCACAGTATTTTTAAGCATTGCAAACACATGGGTCTAACAGTCCCGAACACTATAATGGGCCTAGCACCCAGGGGGATGTAATATCTTGCATGAGCAGTAGAGGTGAGCGAGCATACTCGCTAAGGACAATTACTCGATCGAGCATTGTCCTTAGCGAGTATCTCCCCGCTCGGAAGAAAAGGTTTGGCTGCCGGTGCGGGTGACAGGTGAGTTGCGGCCATGAGCAGGGGAAAGTGGGGGGGAGAGAGGGAGAGAGAGATCTCCCCTCCGTTCCTCCCCGCTCTCCCCCGCCGCTCCCCGCCCACCGCCGGCAGCCAAATCTTTGCTCCCGAGCGGGCAGGTACTCGCTAAGGGCAATGCTCGATTGAGTAATTGCCCTTAGCGAGTATGCTCGCTCATCTCTAATGAGCATCTTCGGACTTTCGCACTATGCTTCACAGACTCTGTACAGTTTGCGTCTGTCTGCTCTAATCCACAGTGTCATTGGGTGCTCTGTCTGTCTGCATGGCCAGCACATCATTGAGAGTCTAAGCTGCTCCCGGCCATGTCATTGAAAGGGTAGGGCTTGCACTGAGACTCATTCGAGTGGCATTGGCTGCTTATCCCTTCAGTGGAGGGATAGGGATTCCACCACCTTTCAAAATCTTGGACCTAAGGCTCGCCACAACAAATAGTCTCAAGATTAGACTAGGTTCGTCAGACTTCAAGGGGTGAACAGTTTCTATACATATGAGCAATGATCTCTCTCACCAGTGCCCTAATCCTGAGGGGAACCTTTCTGATATAGGGGCAATGTTCTCTCGTTGGCTTGGCTAGTATTTCATCTCCACATGGCAACATCCACCAAGGCATACTCTCCAAATAAACAACTGGCACTGTATCAGCGAACAGTTACTCTTCAGGGCGAATGCCATAATGTTGTTGGATAAAGGGTCTGCACTGTGCCAGTGGTTTGTCTTCACCGTTGCGGTCACCTTCATTTTCAGCCTTGTCATTGCAAGAAGGGAGACGCTCTTTCCTCCCACACACTGGTGCTCTGCTAGGCTGTTTAGTGGTCAGTGGCCAGCACTCTTTTAGGGCAACTTGTCACCTTCAGATCTGCCTATGCAGCAGCTGCTGCACATGTCTTTACACTGCACTACTTTTTGGTTGCTGGACCACTCTTGTCATACTTCGACCCTTTCAGCCTTCTGTGGCCCCAGTTTTCATCCTGAGCCACACTTCCTTATCATCCCCTGCTGCAGACGGCCTTTACAGGGACTCCTAGCCTAACACATCCCACAAACATCCCCTGTAGGGGAATATGGCTGCTCACTCCTGCTATGCTTTTATAGTCGGCTTCTCCTGCTTTGCAATGTGACTGGTGTTGCACTTGCCGTATCAGCAAGGAAGGCAGACCTTAAATCACAAGTCTCTTAAGGCCCATTTACATGCAAAGATAATCTTTCAAACGACTGAAAGATTCAAAGATTTAGTTGTCTTTTTCCATAAAGTGTTAATGCCCATTAATACTTTATCATCTTCATTTGCTGCTTGTAAAAGGGCCCCCAGGAGCTGTTTGCAGAGCCCCGGTGTAATTGATCACACACCCAGCTGTGCAAACAGCTGCATTGTTCTGCTGATGGCAGATAACATTGTTATCTGCCAGCTCCCGTGGAAATAACAGCATGCAGTTTACTGATAGATAAATATGTTTGCTTTACCTGTTAGTAGCTGAACAATGGATTTTAAGTTCACCGAAATGAAAAGTGCACGATGCCCGCGTTTACATGTAATGATTATCACTCATTTTCAGTCGGTTGAACAAATTTTGAGCGATAATTGTCACGTGTAAATGTGCCTTTAGGCTAGTCGCACCACACTTCTGTAACAGCAAGAGCAAAGTTTTGTCTTGACACTGTAGTAGCTGTGCCGCTCTTACCTTCAAGTAGGGTAGCAGTGAACCGGTTAAATTCCTGAGTTCAGAGGGAACAGTAATTTATATCATTAACCCTTTCCAATCCACTGTCTGACGTCTTCCTACATTCTGATTGAAGCTTGTACCTCTCCAATGTCAGAAGACGTCCGACAGGGTATTCTTACCGTCTATTACCAGGCACTCCGCTGTCAGAGCCTCTCTGGCGCACACACCCGCTTTAGCCAGCAGATGGCACCGTTGTATAAAAGCAAAAAGAGAAAGCCTTTTAGGAAAACCCTGAATCCAAAATTGGATTGGAAAGGGTTAAATGCCACATTAGAGCGTACTAAATCTTTCCTACAAAGCTGTATATTAATCTGCTCAGCTCAGTTTGCTCTGTGATATGCTGTCTGTAGATGGAGTAGCTTGTTCAACATGACCGGTTCCCTTTAAAAACACTTGTGTTCCTTTTAGAGATCCCCAGGTCTGATCGGATGCTAGAAATATTAGTTCCCTTAGAGATCATCGACAGAAGTTCATAGACACTACAAGGACATTTTATAAAAGCTGCGAAGATGAAACATTCCTCTCCCACTTTCCAGACACAAGACGCTGACGTTGATGTCACCCACTGCTCCTTAACTTGTGAACAATCAATGTCACTAGTCCTTATCCTGGGGACCTTCTTTTTGCTCCTGGCATTTCAATCTCTTTCTCCAAGCAGGGTCACACTAATGTGATGGCTTTATCAATTCTCAGCTGATCTGCTTCAATTGTAGAAGTGTCTGTGACTGTCTTGATGCTATCTCCGCCACTTCAACTCACCTGTCAGCTACCGTTGAATATTTGTGAATGGTCTTTTCTGTCTCTATCTCTACTGTTGCTGGATGGTACCTGAATTTAAAAGAGGAGACAAGAACCCGAGGAAAAACAAAGCAATTAATACTGTACTTCATTGTTTACACGTTAATTCATGGTCTGCTGATTTGGATTTCCCATTGCTCCATTAGGAAGAAGACATGAGTGCGGCTGCGGTAATAACTATAACGATAGGTCTTAAGTTCGCACTTTCACTTGGCACTAATTACCCTCAAGTAGTTTTCACCTTTTGACTTATGATCTTTATATTTAGAAGCTCAGCATAAATTGGGATGAAATGACCGAAAAGTAAAATGTGCAGTTAATTGTTCTAACTTATTTCGTGCTGTGCTTTACATTTTTTGCGGCACAGTATGTAATAGGATTAGAAGCCGTGATATACATGTCAAAGACACAACTCACATATCCGTAGCTATATAGAGCAAAAACTTTGCATAATGTACAAATTGATATCCAACGTCTAGAATTATTAATCAAATAACGCTATTTTTGGATGACAGGGCCTCTGAGATAATAGCAAGCACAGAAACGAGTCGGATGAAGGACGGGGAGCTTAATTGAAACCTGTCAGTGGGATAGACTACATTTATTTATGTCTGTACAATGCCCTAGAACACTTGAACTACCGGTAGCAGGCATCTCAGACCTATCACAGGTTCCTGCATTCGTACCAATAAGCATGCAGGGATTTGTATATCTAAGTGAAGTGCTAAACTGTTTTACGATTCTGTTTCACGGTAGAGTACTGTGCCAATACAGGTAAGAGTTCCTTCGAGCCCTTTGAAAAAGTTGGTTCTGTAGAACCTGCTATGGCTGCTATACCTTGTAGCTATAGGGATTAATCTGACTATCATTATTGGAGTTGGGAAGGAATTTTTTCCCCAAAATGGGGTAAATTGACTTCTGCCCCATTGTTTGTTTGTTTTTTGCCTTCTTCTGGATCAACACAGCGGGTGGAAACAGGCTGAAGTGGATGGACATCGGTCTTCTTTCAGCCTTGCATGCTATGTTACTATGTTTAACTGTAGATGCATACCTGGCTGTTGGCACCTCCAGTTTTCCATCTAGAACTGTTGTATGTTACACCCCTTTCATTGGTCTGAATATATGCCCAGCCATTTTTGTTCCAGGGGGCTCATGCACATCTGGCAGGTCTTTATGAAACATCTTAAAGTTTTTTCTTCAGGGCCTCTGGACTTTTTATGCTGCTAGTCTGGATATTTAGATTATTCCCGATTTAAGTTAGTAAAGCTTAAAGAACTTTTTCCCTATCCACAGAATAGGGAATAAGTATCTGATTGGTGGGGTCCAACTGCTGTGATCCCTACTGATCACAAGAATGGGTTTTCTTAGTGTCCCCGAATGAATAGAGCAGAGGTCATGTATGCACACTTCTGTTCCATTCGCTTGTAGTTATGTCTGGCAGTCCCATTGAATGAATGGAATAGTAATGTGCCTACATGACCAGCACTCCGTTCATTCATGGATCCTCAGACCCCCACTGATCAGACAATTATCCCCTGCCCTGCAGATAGAGGATAGGTTCTTTTCATGGGACAACTTCTTTAATTATTGAAGAAATTAAAAGTTCTACAACTTTTTTTCACACTTTGTATGTGATATGTATCTGCTTCATGTCAGTGGTGACATTGGGGTCTACATTCAGAGGCAGTAAACTTGTGCAGCTGCTCAATAAACTCTCAATAAGCCCCATATCCGCAGTTGAGCCGTATTTGCCCTTGGGTACTCTGTTTATTTAAGGCAGGTTCACAAATGATACTTTTATGGTGCTTTTTGAACATGTAGATTAAGTAAATGGAAAACATCATTTTTACAGAAAAAAAAATATATCAATTAAAATTGCTGTGGTTTGTGTTGTGTAATCGATGGAGGTCCGAACTGCCCTACGAGTGACCAGTGGTTTGAACAAGGCCTTCAGCTACTTCAACAGTGCCGTGTCCTACATCTACTCAGACGTCTACTTACCAAATAACAGTGGCACACATCATTTTCAGAGATTTTTATGTCCTCAGAATACCGATAGCAAATTTAAAATAGTTGCTTTTTATTTTTGCTTTGCTTGTTGCTTTTTTGGGGGGGTATCAGGAATTTAGTTTGCTTTAAATATAGTCATGAGACTTGATTCACACTGAATTTAATTCTTTACAGGAAAACAGAGAATCCTGTTTTAACAGCATCTGATTTAGTGGAAAATATGTAGCTGTCGCGCGGGACGGCAATAAGGCAGTGTGAATAAAGCCTAAAGGGATATTCGCACACAGCAGATTTATGGCAGAAACGTCTATGACGGAAAATCAGCTCCATTCATCTGAATAGTGTTGTTTCGGCGACAAACACATGGATTTTTGCAAGCTCCGTTTAGATGAATAGGACGGCGGCAGACATTTGTACAACAAAGCTGCCGTGCATATACACCCTAGCAAGGGTTAACACATGGCAGGTTTTGGGGGGCTTCACAGGGGCGTATTTGCATGCGCAATATGCAGAGAATAAAACCCATTGTTTTCAATGGGTTCATCCTTATTGTTTGTTTGTGAGCCTGTATTTCGTGCGCACAGAAAAAAGCAGCATGCTCTATTTTAGTCTGTATTTGCGTACCAAAGGCCCCATAGGAGTCTATGAGGGGTGCGCACTCAATATCCGCATAATTGCACAATACGCCTCATAATTTCGCAGGAAATCTGGTACTAATTAGGCTGCACAGCCTTTCAAATCACAGCGCAGGCGTGTCCACGCCAATGGGAATGGCCACAACAGCGCATGAAGGACAGAAAATGCGTAGATGCATGTGTGCGTTTTTGCGCACACACTTATTTGAGGTCGCCCTTATTTGGAAAAATTTCTACAGCTAAGGCCAGATTCATACTTGCGTACACGTATTTATGTCTACATTTGCGCCGCATTTTTGTGGACTGGGCATTGCATATTTGCACGCACAATTGCATGTTTTACTGTACTTTCTGTGCACACAAATTGTGCACATTTGCGCATTCAAAAAAAATCGCAACCCCACTACCATTCATTGAAATGGGCAAATAAGTTAATTAGTTCAATATGTACTATTTTCGGGCGCAAATGCGCAGGAAAATACAGCGTACTGCATACTTTTTTGCTCAAACTAAATACGTGTATGTGAACAAGCCCATTAAAATCAATGGGTTCTCTACTCCGCTTATTGCGTGCGCAAAAAACCTCCTGTTTGAATAAGTCCTAAGATTCAGTTTCTGCATCTCGAATCAAATGTATGGAATAGTAGCAGAAGTTTCTGCCACGTGTGCAGAGACCCCAATACTGCCTTACAGGGCCGTAATAATAATACTTGTGAAAGGGTCATTTCACTTTTTTAATGTTTTTTGTTAGTTTTTTTTCTGCTGGATATTGAGCAGTATTTATATTAAAATGACAAGAAAATCATATCCTGCAGTTTTTATGAAAAAATGCTATTGAGAAGGCGTAACAAAAGCCACGGTTGAACTTGCAATAACCAAGAAAATGTACCATAGGGTATGCAAATAATAGATTAATAATGGATTATTAGTGTTACGTGGCATGCATTAAATAGTGAGTGGCATGTAACACCCGTCTCTTCCTGCAGGAGCAGTCTGTTGATTACCGGATGACTGACATACAGTGCTGTCTTTTTTCAACAAAAGAGGTTCTTCAGCATCTGCAGCATAGTGTTGAAGACACGGCAAAACAACATAATACAAACCTATGTTGCAATATGTTACTGTCTTGCTCATAACATTATCTGGCTTGTTGCTTCCAGTCCCATAGACACTGCAAGGACGGGTTCACATCTGCGCTAGAACCTCCTTTCAGAGGTTTCGTCAGAAAGTACCAGAAGAAATAACGCCGCATGCAGCGCTTTTTTTTCCGCTAAAATGCCGGGCAGCTAAGCGGAAACTAAATGGACCCCATTATAGCCAATGGGGTCCATCCAGCGCTGCTTGGTTCTGTCATAAGACAGATCTATTCAGCAGGGGGATTCCCCTTTACTGCTCCCCGAAAAAAAAAAAAATCCCCGCCGCTGATGTGAAAGCAGCCTAATTCTAATTTATACAGTTTACATGAGTTCTTTGCTCCCTAAACAGTGATCACCGCTGCTGTCTTACGACACTAGCAATAATATTTCATGGTCCATGTTTTTTTCAATATAACACTTCAGTACTTAAGAGAATTAAGAAAAAACACTTCAGTACTTTTTCAAAAGTCATTTCAACTACCAAGATGTATCATCCATTATTGTATTCAGCCTTGATTCCGAGCTAGAACAAAAGAGCTCTTGTAATGAAAGTTATGGCATTGTCAGGAAAAGGTATACAGAATGAGGGGCTACATTAAGCTATAGTCTCAATGCACAGAACTATCTTCTATAGAGGTATACTAAAATTACAAATAATTGAAGATTAATCAATTGAAATGAGAAGACCCATAAAACTAAAACCACAAATAAAACGGCCAGGTGTTAATGTTAATAAAACATCACATTGACATCAATTTTATATTTGCTCTGTTATACATGCAATTTACAATTGTCCTCAGCCTTTTTATGAGTCACGGATAAATACATTTTCCGCATCGGGGCACTTTACACTGCATTTATGTGAATTCTCAATAAAATTTGTATGATTTACGGCACTAGTAGGTTATTATTATTGCATTGTGAATTTTGTGTGCTGCACCTTGCAGAATATGGTAATTTGCATTTATATTACAATTATCAATTGAAAAGTTTAGCATTCCATACAAAACTTTGCCCATTGTTAATTATGCACACAAGGTGCGGCACGTCTGCCGGCCTTTGAAACATAAAAATATTTTAATAAAAGTACAAACTAACTGGCCATATTACACCCACTGAACATGAAACATTAATAGACTGTCCAAAATGAGATACATGGACAACACGTGTATGGCATATAATGCTAAGAGGATGGCATTTTTACTTCCGTGTATACACGAGAGGAACACCAAGGTGGTCGCACATGTGCTGTGATGATCAGACTACATTTATTTCTCTTCTACAATCATCTTGACATGGCAGAATACTGGCACATACTGTAGAGGAGACTTCAGAATCATCTTCTCGGATGAGCCCAAGCTTGCAAGTCCACACTTGTGTAAATCTGTGCACCAATTTAATATATGTGGTATATGTATAATGTCATTTATACTGGCTGAAATCAGCCAGCAACTCTGTAACGGGTCTGTGCCAGAAACTCTGTGTCGGGTCTGTGCCAGGAACTCTGTGCCGGGTCTGTGCCAGAAACTCTGTGCCGGGTCTGTGCCAGGAACTCTGTGTCAGGTCTGTGCCAGGAACTCTGTGTCGGGTCTGTGCCAGAAACTCTGTGTCGGGTCTGTGCCAGAAACTCTGTGTCGGGTCTGTGCCAGAAACTCTGTGTCGGGTCTGTGCCAGGAACTCTGTGCCGGGTCTGTGCCTGGAACTCTGTGCCAGGTCTGTGCCTGGAACTCTGTGCCGGGTCTATGCCAGGAACTCTGTGCCGGGTCTGTGCCAGGAACTCTGTGCCGAGTCTGTGTCAGGAACTCTGTGCCGGGTCGGTGCATTTAGGCCCATCTGCCTTCATCGGAAGGTTTGAGCATAAATTAAGATTGAAGCTTGTCAAGCCATGCTTGAAGATGCAGTTTTGCAATAGTTACGGAGTCACAGACGGGGGACTTTGGTTTTGTAGCATAACTGAAGCACTATGACATTCTTGGGCTAATTTCACATGAGTGAGTGAGATATCGGGCCGTGAAACTCGGCCCGATATCGCACTCATCGACGTGATGTCCCAGCAGTACAAGGTGTTTTGGTGTAAAAACTACCTCGCATCACTTCAGGAAAGTAGCGATCCTCCACCATGGCTTTCAACTGAGTGTTTCCCATTGTTTTCAATAGGTAAACCTCGCATCGCACTCGATGCACCTTACACACCGTGCGATGCTGTGCCGACCTTATTGAAAACAATGGGCGATGCAAGGGGTTCCATAAGAACGGTCAAAGATAGAACATTCCATGATTTTTTGTGTATGACTCAATTTAAAAGAATGGGGTTCATATTCGTGCAGGATTTATGCTTCTCGCAACACACAAATCTTGCTTGATTTTCTCAATTGTGTGAAAATGGCCTTAGATTTGCTTTTGAACAAATGACAGACGGACAGATAATTTGTCGATCTCAGGATGTCATACTTTTTTGCTTTGTGGTTGAACTCATCATTGTGGCTTTGATCGGACATTAGTGTTGAGCACAGTTTTGCAAAGTTTGGTTAAACTTCAGCAATAAGTTGCGTTCAGAATGAACTGATTGCAACAGAAACAGAACCTTCACCAATACTGGAACCTCACTTATAACTTCAATGTGGTGGTCCTCCAGTGGTTACCTTGTAGTGCTGGGGCAAGAGCAATATCTGCATGGAGTTTATATGTTCTCTCCATGTTTCATAATAATTACCTTTATTTATATAGCAAATGCATATTGCTTTATATTTTCTGTCCCCATTGGGGCTCACAATCTATATTCAGTATGTTTTTGGAGTGTGATAGAGACCCACACAAACACAGGGAGAATATACAAACTCCATGCAGATGCTGTCCTTGATCAAATTTGAACCCAGGCACCTAATACTGCAAGGCAACAGTGCTAACCACTGAGCCACAGGAGCACCACTGCCTCCTTCTTTCAGTGGGCTTGGCTGGGATGAAACACCTGAGGTTTAAGTTTGCTCCTAATCAAACTTTTAGTAAAGTTTGACCTGAAACAGGATTCATCTAGTTCGGTTCGCTCAGCACTACCAGACTCGTACATTGTGATTCCATAGAATGACTATACTCGTCAGAGGCAATTTGAAATATAATTTTTAAATTAGATGATTAACCTACTTGGAAGCTGATGCACGCTGTCCTCTGCACAGCGCTGCTTCATATTACTTTTATTCAGAGCAGCTCAGTGGGAGGAACATTATTGGTAAAGGGAAAAAAATGCTCTCATTACATCTATGATGTGCGCTGGGTGTATTTAGGAGCACTGATGGATGCACCAACATGGCCATAGACTTCATTAGCCAAATATATAGCAAAAGCTTTCTCTTGACATCCATTTACCCTACATATATATATTTTTTAATCTTGATGAATCCTATATTTACTATGCTTAGCTTTCCAATGCCTGTAAAAGGGGATTTTACAAAAAAGACTAAGATGCAATATATGTTTTTACAATAGGAGTCAATGGCAGATGTATGGAAATATCTGAGGCATTGGTTTGGCTGTACATGCCATATTCGCTCAGATGACGGATAGCGTTTGTGATTTCCATGAGCGGATTTAAAATTTCAGCATGTTCTGTTTTTGTGTGGAATCCGCATGGATGACTTCCATTAAAGTCAATGGAAGCTGTCCGACCCGCAGCCCATCCGCATTTGACATTGCGGATAGACCGCGGGTACACATGTCACCGCCTAGCGACCATGTGGGAAAAATAAACAAAAAAAAAATTTGTACTGTGCCTGACTGACTGCGAGCGTCCACGTTCATCCACAATACAGAAAGCGAAGGTACACAGGGTCGCCGGCTGGGGTCAGAGCCGGATTCTGCTGTGGGCTCCGGCATGCGGAATCCGACTCGTTCATGTTCAGCCGGCAGGTGTGGAAAAAATGTTGCACAGTGAGAATTTTTTTCAAAAATTAAAAGCATCTCACGGACTCCAAATGTATTCTGCAGCAGGACAACAACCCCAATATTGTTAACAACTATCTTCAGCGTAAAGAAGAACAGGGAGTCCTGGAAGTGATGACTTGGTCCCACAGAGCCCTGATCTCAACATCATTCAGTCTGTCTGGGATTACATGAAGAGACAGAAGGATCTGAACAAGCTTCATCCACAGAAGATCTGTAGTTAGTTCTCCAAGATGTTTGGGACAACCTCCCTGATAGGTTCTTTCAAAAACTGTGTGCAAGCGTACTTAGAAGAATGAATGTTGCTTTGAAGGCAAAGGGGGGTCGCACCAAGTATTAATTTGATTTAGATTTCTTTTTTGTTTATTCTCTTTGCATTTTGTTAATGGACCAAAAAACTTTTAACACTTCTATTTGTGAAAGCCTTCTTACTTTGCAGCATTTTTTTCCACACCTGCCTAAAACTTTGACACAGTCCTGTACATGTATATAGTATCAAAAGATGAACTTCATATCTATTGTATTTGTGTTAATACTATCCAAAAGTGTGACAGTAACCCTGCAATTGAGCATTTTATGTAATGCATTGTGCCTGCTAGTGCAATTATGCCAATGCTCCACTCTTGGACCATTCAGATAAAATTACCATAGTGGGATAATGGAAAGAACAATAGTCAAATGATAAATGCAATTAGCTGAAAGGAATATTTTTATAGTGTTCCAAAATGGCTGTAGTTGCTACATCCTCACTCCTCACTGTTGTTTCCTGTGCTTGGAGATATTTATAAGATTACTGATGTCATATAACACAGTCAACTCAAGGTTAGTAGCTCGACAATAAATCTAAATAACCACAGAAAGCTTTAAGTACATCTGCTGCTATAATTCAGTCAATTCAAGCCTACCTTCTACATAAATATAAGTAATGGGGCTGCAGTTAAACGAAAAGTGTCTGTTGTCTTTCCTGAGGATTGTGAATGGATTGGAGGACATGAGATCTGTGCCAAACCAGAAATAAAAGAGAATACTAATTCAAAATGACTCGTGATCTCCTTACATTCCATCATTCTTAGGAGGATTAATCCTTGTATTGTAAAGAAACCAGTTCGCTTCTCAATGAGGTTTGCATTAACAAAACAACAATACTGGGTTCTTAGCAATCGCAGATGGTCCAAGTGTACTGACAGCAGATGGAAAAATATTGGATTAAAATGAATGTCTAATTATGGATCATAAAATCAATGCCAGGTGCTCCATAACTAAATATACGAGTATGTGCGGCATTTATGGAGGGAGATTCCAAACTCAGCATTATACTCTATGAAATGTAGAAAACATATTAGAACTCTAATCTGCCACATATGGCAAGCATGATGCCAGTAGACCAAAAACTAATCAAAAACAGAAAAATAAGCAAGTAAAATTATAGACCACACATATTATTAGAGTTACTCTGTAAGAATATTGGTATCCTCAAAGGCTATAAGTATAGCAGAGCTACGTCTAATAAGGGTCTATGTAGTGATGAGTGTTCCATTAGATGGTTCGTAGAATCATGTCATGAAGTTCTTCCGAACTCTGTATTTACATGGATCAAAGTTTTGTGAGGATGGAAATACAGAAAAGTTCCCATCATAGCAAAATACTCCCCCTCTAATGTATATGACAGAAGTCCTCTTAATTTCACATTGAGGGCATTTTCAGACAAACGTGTTTTTCTCCCGTTATTCGGCCATGAGAATCACAAAACCGCTGATTTCAGTGGTTTCGTTTTCAGTATTGGGATTCTTGACTGTTAATCGTACGGCTGAGAAAAGATAGGACTTGCCCTATCTTTATCGCACGTGGTGAATACTATGTGGGGGAAAGATAGGGCAGGATCTACATTCCTGTGGGTTTTTATCAAACTCCTGCACTCTGGCGCTGAGTTTGAATGGCCGGCGAAAGGGAAGAAGTTTCCCTCATTCGGGAGCAACAACACGTCATACCGGCAAGTGAAGTTGCACCCATGGCCATCTGAAACCGCCCTGAGGATAGTTTCAGATGGGCGTAGGCGCCAATAGACTCGCCGGTATAAAGTATAGTTGCGTCTAACAAAGGTTTTTCTTGTAACCTCGACGCCCGTTTAAACAGCAGTTTGAGAAAAATAGCGGGAAGATAGGTCCTGCTCTATCCTTCCTGCACGTAGTTAACCCCTTAACGACCAGCCCATAGTGGTCGTTAAGGGGTTAACTACGTGCAGGAAAAAGTGGGCTTTATTCTCTGAGGACGTAAAAACATGTGTCCTGCAGAGAATAATGCCCCTCGAGCTGTGGACGTGACAGCTCCATGTTGTCGGTGTCCGCAGGTAGCTGACAGCATGGAGCTGTCATCCCGGGCTGTTCGGACCCCCCCCTCCCCCCGGCATTGAGATCGGCGCTATGCAATGGATAGCGCCGATCGCAAAAATGTAAATAAAAGTGCCCAAAAAGTTAAAGATTCAGCTGCTCCAATGGATCGGATCCATCGGAGCAGCTAAAATTACTCACCGAGGTCCGCGGCACGGCTCCCCGCTGTCCCGATGCTTTGGGCCCCGTAGCCATCCTTCTGCGCATGCGCGCCAGGCGGCATTACGTCAGCCGCATGCGCAGAAGGCCCGGCGGCGCGGGAAATTTAAAATCTCCTGGCTCCCGGCTCCTGTGCCGATGTGACGCACATGCGCAGAAGCCGGCGAGCCCGGCAAATTCAAAATCTCCCTGCACCCGGCTGTCACAGATAGCCGAGTGCAGGGAGATATGACTGGGGACCGCTGTATGCGGTTTCCATTCATATGATCACCGTTATCCATCAGATAACGGTGATCATATAAAGTTAAAAAGTAAAAAAAAAAAAAAAAAGTTAAAAGTTAAAAAAAGTTTAAAAAGTTAAAGTTTCATCTCCCCTTACGGATCGTATCCGTAAGGGGGGATGAAATTACGTACCCAAGGTCCCGGATTTGTTCCCTGGTGGGATGTTGATCCGTGGACCTTACCCCAGCTTCGGCGCATGCGCCCGTCAGCATGATGGCAGACGCATGTGCAAAAGTGAAAGATTGCCCAAGAAATGTAAAATCTCCCTGTTGCTGGCTACCAAAGGTAGCCAAGAGCCTGGAGATGTCAAAGGGAGCCGCGGTATGCGGTTACTGGTCACGTGATCGCCGTTATCCAATGCATAATGGCGATCACGTAAAAGTTCTTTAAAAAGTGGCAGTTTCATCTCCCCTCACCGATGCGATCGGTGAGAGGAGATGAAACATCTTCTCGGAGGCTTCCGCATTTGAATCCAGATGCGATTATCCTCCATGGATCCTGCCAGCTACTGGGTATGTGCCCGCCAGCAAAATGCCAGACACATTCGCAGGAGCCGGGGAGCCCAGGAAATTTTAAATCTCCTTGCTCCCAGCGACCAATGGTCACTAAGTGCTTAGAGCAGTGACCGCAGGCCTCGCTGAGCAGTCCCCGGTCACATGATAAAGTAGTGAACTAACATTAGGCCGGTCACACATGACCGGAGAGGAATTGCGGGTTCTGCATGCTCTTGATCAGCGGTAATCCACGGATCAATCGCATGCATTCGATTACACAATTTCCCCCAATTAGCGGGTCGGAATTACGTAATCCACTCGCAGAAACAGAACACAGCATGCTATATTTTACCGCGGATATCCGCAACCTAGAGCCCATTGTGCTCTATGACTGCGGATATACCCGCAGCCCATATGCAAACACATTGTGTACGGGCTGCGGGTACCTGGGACATCTCTAAGCGACGGCACGGGAAATATAAACAAAAAACAGTGTACTGCGCATGACCGCCTGTGTGAGTATGCAGTTATGCACAGTACATTACGCGGCCGTACGCATGGTCACAGCCGGGCTTAGAGCTGGAATCCGCTGCGCGCCTCCGCAAGCGGACTCCACCTACGGCTGCGTGAGCCCGGCGTTATTCAGACCGCTACCTGTAATATGTAATTTACAAGAAGTCCCGGGAACGCTCGCCTTCATGCAGTTCCAGGAGCAGCTTGTTGAGCGCCTTCTCTGTGAGACCGCCGCACCGCAGCAAGATTACAAAGCCTCACAGAGCGCCACTTTTCACACCCCATACCCGCCGCTGAGGTTACGAAATACCCCCCAAAATACATGAGAGGAGGGGGGGGATACCCGGTTTTCTTGCCCCATGTGCCCATCCCAAGCAGCCTCCATAATTACCCCTGTCTTCGGACATAAAACGCAGTTTATATTATTACCTTTATCTAATATTTAGGGAATGCCAAAAAAATTGGGATGGCGGGGGGGGGAGGGGGGAGGGATTATTTTTAGGAAGTCAATTTTTTTTCCGTATAAGTGGGCAATGGGGCCTGGAATTTATTCAGTTCTGCCCAGAAATCCAGCGGGCATTCCCTCCATTATGGGCCTAGCCATGTGTCCTGTAAGCAGATTAGAGCCACAATGGGTATGTTTCTGAACACGGGACAAACGGGGGTATCCATTTTGGGGTGAAAGTCTTCATTCCTATGTGTGCTGTACAAAAAAAACAGTTTTTAAATTGACACAATTGCCAAAAAAATGAAAATCATAATTTTTTCCTTCTACTTGGCTTAGATTCATTCAAAAACTGTGAAGCCAAAAAAGTCATCATACCCCTAGATAAATTCGTTAGGGGGTCTACTTTTCAAAATGGGGTCACTTGTGGGGGTTTTCTATCGTTTTGGTCACTCAATGGCTCTACATGTGGGCAATGGGGACTAAATCTCCTTCAAGCAAAATTTCTGTTCCGAAAGCCACCGGTTGCTCCTTTCATTTTGGGCCCCATTGTGCATATAGACGTAATACTAGGGCCACAATGGGTATGTTTCTGAGCACAGGACAAACAGGGGTATCCATTTTGGGGTGCAAGTCTTCATTCATATATGTGCGGTACAAAAAAACTGCTTTTAAAATGACAGAATTACCAAAAAAATTAGAATCGTATTTTTTTTCCTTCGGCTTGGCTTAGATTCATTCAAAAACTGTGAAGTCAAAAAAGTCATTGTACCCCTAGATAAATTCGTTAAGGGGTCTACTTTTCAAAATGGGGTCACTTGTGGGCGTTCTCCATCGTTTTGGTCACTCAAGGGCTCTACAAGTGTGCAATAGGGCCTAAATCTCCTTCAAGCAAAATTTCTGTTCCGAAAGCCACCGGTTGCTCCTTTCATTTTGGGCCCCATTGTGCATCCAGATATACGATTAGGGCCACAATGGGTATGTTTCTGAGCACGGGAGAAACAGGGGTATCCATTTTGGGGTGCAAGTCTTCATTCATATATGTGCGGTACAAAAAAACTGCTTTTAAAATGACAGAATTACCAAAAAAATTAAAATCGTAATTTTTTTCTTCGGCTTGGCTTAGATTCATTCAAAAACTGTGAAGTCAAAAAGTCATCGTACCCCTAGATAAATTCGTTAAGGGGTCTACTTTTCAAAATGGGGTCACTTGTGGGCGTTCTCCATCGGTTTAGTCACTCAATGGGTCTACAAGTGTGCAATAGGGCCTAAATCTCCTTCAAGCAAAATTTCTGTTCCGAAAGCCACTGGTTGCTCCTTTCATTTTGGGCCCCATTGTGCATCCAGACATACGATTAGGGCCACAATTGGTATGTTTCTGAGCACGGTACAAACAGGGGTATCCATTCTGGGGTGCAAATCCTCATTTTCATGTGTACTATAGAAAAAAGTCCTGTCTTTAAAATGACATATTTGCAAAAATATGAAATTTTAGTTTTTCTCTTCTAAATTGCATTGACTCCTGAAAAAAAACTGTGGGGTTAAAATACTCATGACACCCCTCAGTGAATACGTTAAAGGGTGTAGTTTTTAAAATGGGGTCACTTGTGGGGGTAGCTATCATTTTGACTCCTATGAGCCTTTCCAATCTTGGATTGGTGTAGGAAAACAAAGTGTTCCTCAAAATGCTGAAAAGTAATGTTACATTTGTACGTCTCCTAAATGGTTAAAAAAAAAACGAAAGTTTTTCCAATGTGCACCCAAAATAAAGTAAACGAATGTAAATATATATCTTAGGAAAAATTTCTATATTATGTTTGCACATATTTGAGATATTGCAGTTGGAAATGTGAAAAAATGATGATTTTTTTCAAAATTTTCCCAATTTTGGCGCTTTTAATAAATAAACACAAATTCTATCGGTCTTTTTTTTCCACCTAAATGAAGTACAACATGTGGCGCAAAAACAATGTCAGAATTGCTTGGATATGCAAAACCTTTCTGGTGTTTTTCCATGCTAAAGTGACACGTGTCAGATTTGCAAAATTTGGCCTGGTCATGAAGGCGCAAACAGGCTTGGTCACTAAGGGGTTAATACTACATGCGGCAAACATAGGGCAAGTCTTATTTTTTCTCGCCAATACAATTAACAGGCGAGAATCCAGGTAGTAAAATTAAACCACTGAAATCCATTTTAATTAGTGGTTTCGTTTTGTGCCGTTATGCGGCCATGATAGTATATCGGCCGTATAAGGGGAGAAAAACACGTTCGTCTGGAACTGCCCTTACACTCTAGTTTTGGAATGAACATGGAAACTGGCTAAAGTTTTCTGTCCTCCTGGACCTGAACAATAAGACCCTCTTCACATATAGCAGAGAAGTTGTGTAACTTCCACTGCAGGAATCACAGCGAAGTTCTGCAGCTTCAATAATCAGTACAAGCCATATGGAGGGGATTTCAAAAATCTCCTTCACATGCTGCAGAAATTTTCCACAGCGAATCCGCAGTATTTTTGAAAAACGCTGCGGATTCCAAATCCACAGCATGTCTAATTATGCTGTGGATTTCAACCCTTAAAGTACAAAGCTTAAAATCCACACCATCTCCGCAAGTAAATCCATGGCCAAATACGCGCCATTAACCTTTTCCAATCCACTGTCTGACGTTTTTCGACATTCTAATTGAAGCCTGTACAGTTCCGATGTCGGAAGACGTCCGGCAGGGTATTCTTACTGTATATTACTGGCCGCTCTGTTGTCAGGGGCCTATCCGGCATGTCACATACTAAAGTACTGGCTCTAGCCAGCAGATGGCGCCATGGTAAAATGGCAGAAAGAGAAAGCCCCCTAGGAAACTCTGAATCCAAAATTGGATTGCAAAGGGTTAAGTGCGGCCTACCAATTTTTTAAGATTCAAGACACCTAATGTATTAACATATGGAGAATAGAACCCTGAATTGTCCTATAAAGTCTCATGACTAATGTTGTCTAAGACTATGCAGGCAAAATGCAAGAACAACCTGAAAAGTACATTTTGAAATAACTTCATTCCACTGCACAGTTTATAGCCGAGTTTCTACGAGACTTGATTTTATTAGATTTTTTTAGAGGAAATGCCAAAAAGCAAGAGAAATCACATTCAACAAATCATGCTAAAATTTCATAATATTATTTGAGATTGACCTTCACTGTTCTTTGCTGCACAGTGGCATTTCCAGCTACCAGCTGTGCAGGGAAATGCAGCCAGCCCCATTCACTTGGAAAATAGTGAAGGTGCAGTGTTAAATCAAAAGCTGTGGGGGTCTTAGAGGTCAGACCACCACTGATCATAAAGTGATGGTATCATAGCGATGGGAATAACTCTTAAAGCAAAGTCTAAGCTATTCTTACTTTCCACATCCGCTACTGCCCTACGTATATAATGATGGATCCACACCACAATAGGTCCACCTGTTGATTTGGAGGTTCCCATTTAAATGGCACATTTATACAATGTACATCTGATACAAAAAAAAACTGTCCAAAACCCCCCCAAGCTGCAATAAATTCGATTAAAACCAGCATTTTACAAGCACTGCTTTCTATCAGCATTCTCCTTTTTATCGGCAGCTAGTAGACATAATTCTTTTTACTGCTTTTCACCAAGATGCCTTTTTTGACTGTCAACTCTGCTATAAACATCGAAATATAAATTTTCTATAGAATTTATAGAATTATAAACTGAAAAGTGGGTCCATTAGCTTAAAACATTCTATTTCTGTAAATGTCTTTAATGCAGGCATATCCAGTTACTCCTCTCTCTGATACCGTATAATATGTTGCCTGCAAGAATAAAAATCCACGTCTCTAAGCTACAGCAGCAATTATTGTTGAGACTAATGGATTAACGCACGCATCACGAGTTCTAGAACTCCTGACTTCTAAGTGTGATCAGTGACTGATTAGTTCCTTATTGCAACATGTTTATTTCCCCTGGGTTCATCGCAGATACCTTCCTTTCTTAGCTTCAAAATGCAGTAATAACTGCGGAACATTATCATCATCTTGGTTAATTTCGTATTTACTTAGTGTGATGAGATTGCTTTTCTCCTCTCATGTTTTACAGAAGTTGCATTCTCAGTGCAAGAGACTCTCAGATGTGCTTCACTATGCTGTTTGACAGAAGCGCCGGCACTGAAGTGCTTGGAAAAATGTCTGACCGTGATTGCATCCTGGGTGACCGGCAATAGGCCAAGCTCAGAACAGAAACAGCTCTCTCATTAATAGCTTGCAATGCCCATGAGGTAGCCAGGCTAAAACATATCAAATAAAAGTACATGCTTTTACTATATTCCCTATGCTCTTTCTTGGGAATTTTTTTTTAAGCTGATTGCTTTTGAAATCTAAAATTAAACAAAAGAGCCCTAAGCGATACTTTGCTGGCATCTTTACAACAATCAACATGGCAGACCTGAGAATACCAATTTCAAAATCAATTTTTCATCATTAAGAGGGTGCTTTTATGAGTATAGTACAAAGAGGGTGAATAGAGGCACCCAAAAGATGAGAGGGGCACCTGCTGCTAGTCCATTCATCCACATCAACTATCTCAAAAGAAGAAAGTCTTCCCCATTATGTGTCACTCCCTTCTTTTTTGGCTTTAAATAGGGTAGGCGTTGAAAAGGTTCACATTGCCCGTGGGAAGGAGAGGAACCTGTGATGATCTTCCCATTAAGGGCTACTGCAGACGAGCGTAGGCGTCGATAGTGTGACGCAATAGTGCTGTGAAGGGAGCGCTTAAGTGCGCGTATCTGCATATTCTATGTTATTTTCCTTTGCTGCTGGACCCATTTTCATTGATACTTATTACACATTAATCAGAAAGTTATAGAAGAAAGTTACAATTTTAGTTGGGAACAGGATGTTTAAGAAGCTGTACGTGGGTATGATCGCCGACAGTATGATAGCGGCTTCCATAGCAAACTTCTGAGGACATTCAACAGGCTTATTTTACACATAATACAAAATGTAGTCAAAAAGACCGATCCAGCGCTATATCTGCTACAGTAGAGGCAGATCATTCAGGAAGTTATCCACCGTTGTCTACAGGAGATTCAGGTACCAATCCGAGTTGAAAGTCCCTAGAGTGAAGACAGGTTCAGCAAGGTGATCACACCAAATTCCAACCCACACAATCATGCTAAAATTTGCATTGTCTTTCGATTGGCGCATGGTTTTACTAGTCATTTGCACTAAATCGGTGCTTCGCCATTCACTAACATGGTCTTGCAATGATAGCGTCTGACCTTGACTGCACTGTCAAAGGGCTGCATGCATGAATCATAACAGAAGGAGGCTACTTTGACTACAATTTCTGTCAGGGAACTGGGGTCTGAGATACTGGAAGTCTGCCCGCAACCCCTGTCCCTACCTGCTTGCCCCCCTGGGCTAAGTCCCAGGGCAACAACTCGGGGACGGTCCCTAAACTCACTAGGGAAGCGGGGCACGGGGTCAGACAACAAACAGACAATGGAACAAACAAACACAGAGGCAAGTCAGACTATCTGGGTCGGCAACAGGAGGGTACGCGGTACAAAGGGTCAGGCGAAGGCGAAGTCTGGGTCAAGCAAATGGTGAAAAACTGGGAAACAGACAATATCAAAAAACGCGAGTGCAGCAGGAGACCAAACTAACACTAGCTAATGCTGGAAGGCAATGAGGAGTTTAAATGCTGTCAAAGCTCCTGCCCCAGCAGCTGATTGGGGGGGGGGCCTGACAGCAGCAGGATCCACTCACCGAGGCGCTGGGGAACCCGCCCCCAGCCTTGCAGAACAGGCGGAGACCAAGGACGCATGCCTCATTGTCATGGTGACAAGCCCGCGGCACGGGGCAGCACCCGCCGCGTCACAAGCAACCTAGCGGCGAGGAGGAATGCGGTGGCCAGGGGAGGTTACCAGAACTGGGGCTCCCCTGTGCCGCACAGCTGCAGCCTGGGGGACAGGGCCATCGGCTTGGGCACGGAGGCCCAGCGAGCCGCCGGTCCTGACAATTTCCTTACCTCAATCATAGCAGTGGTCCAATGGGACTCAGAGAGGTGCTGTAAGCAGATTTCTGCTCCTCGCATGCTACTCTTTAACTTTGCAATTGGGTTTCACTCTCTATCTCTTACCAGGGCCACAAAACGAAATTGAATTCCATGTTTTGCAGGCCCTCAGAGGCCCATGCACCGTACTATTGTGCAATGCATCCATGCCTTCCTATTCAAGCACACTGTTATTATTTCAATATAATACACCAGTATTGAGATATATACCGCTGGATCTGTCTTTCTGACTACACTCTGTATAACCAGGGGAACCTTGAAAGTGAAGTTAAGCTGAAGTTTCCCTGGGAAAATTTATTAGAACACAATATGGGATTGATCTGGGAGTTTTGCTTCGAGGCAGAGTTGGATGGGTTTGTATCGGATCCTGTATTAGTGTAACAATTTGTAATACAGAATACCTATTCCAGTTACTATATATTTGTTCAGTAAAACTAAAATAAAAAAAGTTAAACCCAAATAATTTGAAGCTATTTACATTCTTACAGTAACTTAAAGGGCTTCTAAATCATTTAATTGAAATAAGCATCTAAATAGTGTCGCCACTTGGGAAGGCTTTCGTCTTTCTTATGGCTCACGTGTTCTGTGGTTTTCACCTTGCTCTGGATCAATGGAGGAAACAAATTTCTAAGCTTTACGCCTTCCACTTTCCTTTAACTACGTACTCCCCTGGTTGAATTTGATGGATGTACTTCTTTTTTCAACTGCACTAATTATAACTTTGTCAATGCAATACATTTCCTGCGTCAGTTTGATCTCGTTGATTGGTATGCCAGTGAAATGCATGTTAATAACTTTGATTAAACTTTGTGCTGGTTATTGCATTCTTGATCAAGCATATTTCATTGGTGGTCGCGTGTTCACAGAAGATGTATCTCCTACATTATACATATAGAAGATACATAAAAGCATTTACATAAACAAATGTGCTTTATACCCATGTGTACAGTACTGTGCAGGTGTGAAAAAATGCAAAGTAAGGGCTCATGCCCACGGCCGGGTCATATTACGCCTCGAAATATAGCAGCAGAATCAGACCCAGCGCCCCCAGAGACCCTATACTCACCTCTCCTGATCCGCCGTAAGCCGGCGCGCATGCTCAGTACAGCGCATGACGCACCGGCACTGGGCAGTAACATGGATTCTCGCAGTACTTTCGCTGTGCTCATAGCGGAAGTATCGCTAGATGGATGGCTTTCATTGACTGCAATGAAATAGAATAGAATAGAACATGCTGTGATTCTCACCAGCGAGAGGAAAATCGCAGTTGATTTCCGCTCGTGGGCATGGGAGAATCGTTTACCACAGCATGTCTATGGACAAACATTGCTGCGGAATTCGCGGCGGGTGTCTAACCGCGAATTCCACAGCAATAATCCATCCTTGGGTATTATCTCTAAGGCCTACCATCCACAGGCCTATCCGTAAAAAGCTGTGGGTCTCCCCGCAGAGTTTTACTGGTGTTTGTAAATACCAGCTCTGCTGGCAGAGAGTCGGGAGATACCGCATATGTACTGCACATGCCCACATATCCCATCCACACTGTCAGACGCAGTGTGACTATGTCATTTTTCTTTTTTTCTTTTTTAATTCCCCACTCTGTTTCATAGCGGGTTGCATATGAAATCGCCGCCCATACACAGTGTATTTTGTATGGACAATGTTTGCATGAGCTGCCTATACAAAAATATAGGCCTTGCACAGTGTGGTACGCCAAGAAACAGAGCATGCTGTGATCTATTTCTCACGCGTATTGCACTCAGTGTCTACATGCTCCTGTGCATGGATCAAAGGAAGTCCATTGACTTTCATTGACTCCATTCACTGTGTTTTACTCAGCTGTGCATCGCAGGTGTAATTCGCAGTGGAAAACACGCCCGTGGACATGAACTCTACGGGTGGTTTCACATCAGCTTCAGAACCTCTGGTGTCGCAGATCTGGCAAGAATGCAGCACTTTTTCTTTCGTCCAAAAGCCGGGCAGCTGGGTAGAAGGCTGGTGGACTCCATTATATTCAATAGGGTCCTTCCGGCACTGTTTGGTTCTGTCTATAGATAGAACCGTTTGGCAGCAGAGATTCGCCTTTTCTGCTTCCCCAATGGAGCAGGAAAGCAAAATTCCCAGCGCAGATGTGAAAGCACCCTAAGAATGCTTTCAAGAATAGAAGTGTTAATTTATTTTTGTCAATTAATAAAATGCAATTGAATGAACAAAACAAGCCTCAATTCTTCTAGATACACTTGTACAATGTCAGAGATTTTGTAGGATTATAGTCAGGTGTATGATTAACCAATTATACCAAACAGGTGATAATGTTCACTATAGTCTTACGTAGGTTGAAATACAATCATTAACTAAAGCAGAAACAGCTGCGTAGGAGGCTTAAAAGTGGGTGAGCAATTGCCATACTCTGCTGCAAAAGTGAGGTTATGGAAGACAGTGTCATGTCACAGATCATACACCATGGCAAGGCTGAGCTCAGCAATAAGCAAGAAAGTAGTTTTACTGCATCATCAAGGTCTCTCCCAGGCAAAGATTTCAAGGCAGGCCAGAGTTTCAAGATTTGCAGTTTAAGCTCTTTTGAAAAAGTGCAAAGAAGCCGGCAACGTTGAGGACTGTAAAAGTAATGGTCAGCCAAGGAAACAGTGCAGCAGAAGACACATCATGCTTACTTTGAAAATCGGAAGATGTCCCACAATACCATAGGCTCAAAAACTGTCAGAAACCAGTGGGACCCAGGTACACCAATCTACTGTTCGAAGACATCTAGAGGAATTATGGCTAAAAAGCAATACCTGCAGGTCCAAGCAACTCAACTATGCACTCAAACATAGGAAATGGGGTGCAGAATTACATCAGCAAGTGCTCTGAATTCATGAGTCAAAATTTGAAATATTTGGCTGTAACAAAAGGCAGTTAGTTCATCAAAGGGCTAGAGAGCAGTCGATAATGAGTGTCTGCAGGTAACAGTGAAGCATGATGGAGGTTCCTTGCAACTTTGGGCTGCATTTCAGCAAATGGAGTTGGAAGTTTGCTCAGGATTAATGGTCTCCTCCCTGTCAATTTCCTTTAAAAATTTTGTGCAAGTGTATCTAGAAGAACTGATGCTGTTTTAAAGGGAAAGAGTGGTCATGCCAAATATTGATTTGTTTTAGATTTCTCTTTTGTTCATTCACTTTCCCTTTTATTAATTGGCAAAAAGAAACCATTAACACTTCTACTTTTGAAAGCATTCTTACTTTGCAGCATTTTTCCACACCTGTCTAAAATATTTGCCCACTACTGTATATGGCAGCTATCAAATAAAATTTGCTGTGCAAAATGGAGATAAATTACAAAATCAAAGTTATTCAAGACTATGGACACTTTACCATTTTACTGCTAGGGAGACTGCGTGACTACTTCACATAACCATCTGTTCTGCATGTTTCCGACATAGATCCGACAGCACACTGCTCCTTGCTACGTCGCCTGTCTCTGCTCGCCCCTTTTCTCAGTGATAGAGATAGCAGCAGGGAGGGGAGGACATTGTACACAAAAGAACAGAGTGGGGAGAGGAGGGAAGGCATCCAAGTTTTTAAGAAGGGCATATCGCATATGCTGTAGATAAGGAGGAAAGCACACAGTCAGGCGCACGCATAACAGTCTGTGCAGGGAGAGGAGGGGGAAATCACACAATCCTCAGCATCAGTGCCTGCCAGAACAAGGGAAAAGAGATCCTTCACGGGCTGAAGAAGAAGCAGATGGTATAGGAATAAGAGCAAAAACACATGGGCAGATGCGCAACTATATTCACCACTACAGAGAGAATTTGCGCATCAACAGAGTTTTATTATTTTTTTTCTATGTCTTTTCAAACTCGGCGCCAGTGTGCGCCCGTTAGGGGAAAAAAGCGGGAAGATAGGTCCTGCCCTATCTTTCTCACCCATAGTATCAATGGGTGAGAATACTGCTAGTGAAAACAAAACCATTGAAATCAATGGTTTCGTTTTGTTGCGTTATGCAGTCGTGATTTTCACGGCCACAAAACGGGACCAAATCACACCCATGGGTTTAAGCCCTCAGGCTGTAGTTATGCTGATACTTGAGAGCTAGGGAAAGCATCAGTCATCCTGGACACACAGACCCTACCATGTACTACTGGGAGGGACATGTGACGTCTGAAACTACTGTAGGGGCAGGTTGCAAACCGTAACAATGGGTCTTAAAATTAGACTGTAGCCTAAAATTTTGTGCAACCCTTTTAATTAAAGATAACCACTAACATATGTAAAAATCATTTTTTCCCAATGCAAAAGTATCCATAGTTTTTACACCTTTTGTGATCTCCAAGGTCGATTTACCAGGTCTCTAGGGTACCCATGCATAGAAAGTAGTTTCAAGGTTCAGAGTTAGATAATCTTGGCCCTGTTGACTTTCCCCACTCTATCTCTGATCTCTAGACCGCAGCCGACTCAATTTTTTTCTTCTGAGGGCATGTGAAGACCATGATGTACCAGGACAGTATATGTTATAGGCCTCTCACTAGCCAAGCCAGAATCCTACTGCACACTGATGAGTGGCTATCTGTAGGGATTCTGGCTTGGTTTTTAATTCCCAATCATTGTTCCAAAGACCTGTATAGTTGGACATTGATTTGCAGGAATGCTGCCATCTAATAGGTGGCACTGCAGAGGTATTGTTCGATCTTCCTTATTTGCATACCAAGACAAAAAACATGAATTATCTAAAGGAATGCATTCAAAATGCAATTACACATGCAGCCCCAAATATGTCAATGCATATTCTCCATAAGTGGGAGAGGGGCGTGGATAGATAGATAGATAGATAGATAGATAGATAGATAGATAGATAGATAGATAGATAGATAGATAGATAGATAGATAGATAGATAGATAGATAGATAGATAGATAGATAGATAGATAGAAATATCTAGATATCTATATCAGCTATCTATCTCATATCTATCTATTTATCTCATATCTATCTATCTATCTATCTATCTCATATCTATCTATCTATCTCATATCTATCTATCTATCTATCTCATATCTATCTATCTATCATATATATATCTTTAAAGGCATGTATATGCTCTATGCTGCCCAGTACATAGTATTCCTAGATAGAATGACATTACGGTTGTGTTTCATCCATCATCTAGTATGTTATAACAATTACAAAATACCTCTTTATTGTTGATAGAAGCTCATTGTAAGCCAGCATAAAAACTACTGTAGAGCAAGAGATGTTTCGATTTTTAACACCAACCTGGCCGCACATGAAGAATCATTTGCAGATGACCTATTTAGTGCTTTTTTTCATCTATGATGAATAGAACTACAGCGAAAAACATGAGGAAGCAGATTCAAATAAAAAAATAGAAGCAAGATATGTCATAGCCAACACTGTGGTCCTGCAGTCATTTTTTTGTATTTTCATCCACCTCCTTAGAGAAATAAGATTAAAATATAATCAATTCCAACACCTGCATTCTGCGCCGGGGAGACACAGATAACAGAGAAAAGATGTTTTCCAATGCAGCTGCACACCTGTCTAAATCCCCATAGCAGGGCCGGGTTTGGACAAAGCTGAAAGAGAAAGGCGTACGCATCCACAGTCTTTACTGATTCTTTTAATGGGCTTTGATGGGTTTCATTTAACCACAGAAGAAATGTGCAAAAGCATTTTTATTTGGAAGTAATTGAAAATATGTTTTTCAGCCACATTACCGCCCCTCTCCCCTCAGATTCCCTTTATTTTGCGAATTAACTTCCAGATGCAGCCGTAGTACGTGCCAATACTGGCATCTAGTGTTGAGGACACAAAACTGTGTTCAGCAAAGTTCAATGATTTTTATCACAAACTTCGTGTACAGTACAGCAGCACAATGCAGATTAAAAACGCCCCAGAGCTTGCTCAAATGGCTCACGCGGCTTTTTACAGCTTGTTCCAGTCACCTGAATCTCACACAGTGCAAAGCACTGTAAACACAAAGGATTCTGGGCATGCAAAATGTAAATGCTAATGAGAGCATAAAACAGCTACTTTTGTTTTCTACACAGCGGCGTGGCTCTGTTTATTGGATTTGCACATTCTACAGGCTGAGCAAAACAAGCTGTGTAATGCAGCATGCCAGTAAAGCCTTTAGGGAAATCCATATGAGAGGAGCTCACGAAAAGGCAACCAAATGCCAGTAACAGACATGTCAAATCTGAAAGATTTCACCCAGTCTCACTTACTGGAAGATATTTCCATCCTTCTTTAGTGCAATCACTCTCTTATACTTCAAAGAAAAATCGGCTGTTTGAAGTCAGACCACTTTTTTATGACAATGACACCTGAGCTCAATGATTCGAACGTGTCTTTGTTATGTCATGGAAGATGCCGTTCTTGATTCCTGACCTTCGAATAGTCTTGCACAGTCAAGACATGTTAACGAGCCGTTTTCCGATAACATATGTGCCAAAGCCGTAATACTTTGCATATGTATCCACACAGTATTTTTTTTTTTTTGCATTAATAGACCAAAGCCAAGAATGAATGGCACCAGATGTTTGCTCGTAAGACCCCAGGCTATCGGTGAATGCAAGGTTGACTTTCTTATCCGGTAACGTTGCCTTTTATAGTAAGATGCGACATTAAATAGCTCCACAGCATGTCTGATTTTTGCTGCCAAAGTAATGTAATTGAGCTATAAAATACTTGTGAAAACATTTAATCTGCAGCTGAGTCCAGAATGAGCATTTAATAGTCGATCATTTCTTAGATAAAATACACCTTTAAGTCTCCAAGGAAATAAACAATGAAGAAATCGAAAATTCAGACTGGTGTGAGATATTGATTCATTGGAAGTCTGTAAATTTCCATCGCAGTGCTGTTGTACACCTCCATGGCAGTAAACATACAGCTACGTACCTGGATATATAAACGAAGGGAATTCAGGCTGTTCTAACACAAAGGCATTATGCACTTTAATTGAACTATTTTGACAAAGTGATGAACTCTCGTGGACCCTCACATTGCATGCTAAATACATGAACACATCTGCAAACAAATGCCATACCTATTTTTGCTATGAGAGGAGAAAAACCTGGCATCTGCTGTGTGGCAGGCTAAGACGCTCTTAATATTTGATATCCTTAGGAAGAATCAAAGTTGAGCCTAGTTTGGGGCAATTAGATGTGAGGCAATGTGCCTTGTGTTACTTTAGTATGAAGCCTGGTAAGTATGTCAGGGGTGATAGGAGACCTTGAGGTAGCAGTTGAGCTCCCCTGCGGTTCGGAGGATAAGGAACCGACCTCTGGTTCAGCTGGTGATTTCTGCTTGATGCCCTGATTTAGGGTGGATAGTGTCAACAGCCTTGTAACCTCCTCCCAGGGAGATGGTTCTGGGATCAGTTCCCGTTGAGCTGCAATCGGGCCATACATATGCTTGGTGATGTGCCTGGAGACAAGGTGCATCAGCAAGGACAATAGACGCTGATATTGCTTGACTGGTTTATTAAACAATGTAGGAAGATGCAGACTTCTGTGAGGACAGAGACTCAAGTTCATAAACCTTGTAGAACCAACAATTAAAGTCCTTGTATCAGATCCAGGTTCATCAGCACAGCAACAGTTTAGGGTTCATTAACCTAATATGTGTGATACAGGCAGTTGCACGCTGCGCTAAGTCTCTTACTGTTGACTGTCATTTCATACCGAAGGAATGTAGTGAGTTACTCAGTCAGGCCCCAGCTTCGGTGTCAGTGAGGAGTACGTGGTGGAAGGTGCTGCAAGGAGGCTCTGATAAGAAGAAAAACTGAATGACAGGTCTTTTGGTATAGGGTCCTCAAGGAAAATAGCTGTATAACTCTATACCAGCATGGGTTTTTAAGGGGTTACTCCTGTCAAACCAGTCTGATCAGCTTCTACGAGGAGGTAAGTTCTAGACTGGATTGGGGAAAGTCATTGTGTATCTGAACTTTTCCAAAGCGTTTGATACTGTGCTCCATAAAAGGTTGGTACCTTAAATGAGAATGCTTGGTCTGGGTGAGAATATCTGTAAGGGGGTAAGTAACTGGCTTAGTGATAGAAAGCAGAGGGTGGTTATTAATGGTACATGCTCTGATTGGGTCACTTTTACTAGTGGGGTACCACAGGGGTCGGTTTTGGGCCCAATTCTTTTTAATATATTTATTAATGACCTGGTAGAAGGATTTCACAGGAAAATAACAATATTTGCAGATGATACAAAACTATGTAAAGCAATTAACACAAGAGAGGACAGAATGTGGTTGCAAATAGATCTGGATAAGCTGGGGGCTTGGGTAGAAGAGTAGTAAATGATGTTTAACATTGATAAATCTAGGGTTATACACATGGGCAGGGAAATACATGTCACCATTACACACCAAATGGGAAACCACTGGGTAACACTGACATGGAAAAGGACTGACATGGAAAAACAACCATGGTAGTATGGGGCAGAGTTGGAACCAATTGGACCCTCGAAAACACTGGCAAGGATGGCGAGCTGGATGCTTTATTGCTTGTGCTCTGACAGCTGTATTGTTGGCATGAAGCAAAGAGATAACTATTGAATAGCTACACTTTTAGACTCTTGGTATAAAACAAAAATAGGGAATTTTTTTCCACCTTCTGCAAGCGAGACACAATTGCCTTATTTTCGAGAGAAGCTATGCAGCCCATTTACCATGGCTTTCAAGCAGCAGACACCTGCGGCAAGCATGTCTGACCATGGGACCACTCTCTGTTGTCCGCTAAGTCAACACCCCACTGCTTCTGCCAGCGCTACCACCCCAACATGTAGCAGCATCCAATTCAGTTTGCAGAACATGATGGCAAAGTTTTTACATCCAATAGCTGACCTGACACACAGATACAAATCATCATCACTAAAGGGATGTTCACCAACATCAATTGAACAACCAGGTTCAGTTGTACCTGGACTGTGCCCTTTCTCTGACAGATACCCTTAGCCCAAAAGACATGGGCGTCTGGGTCAGCAGATTGGAACATTGTTAAGAACTGGCCCAGTTTGTCAAGGGTATACTATTTTGTCCACCCTCCTGTGTAGCATCAGAGAGGGTTTTCAGTGAGGCAGATGGTGTCATCACCCTTAAGTGAACAACAGTGTCCAGTAAAACCTTTGAAAAAAAACATGTTTTTGAAAATGAATCAGGCATGAATTGGTGAGGATTTTAGAACCCTGTGCCTCATGCCACTGATTAGATCTGCCAACCCTGCTATCAACTTGCTACTACTACCATCAGCACTACCGCCTCTGCTGCCAACTCGCTACTACCACCAGTTTACCACACGCGCAGCCACCCTTTACTGCGAGACTTACCCAACCACAGATCTCCTGTTCTGTCCATTGTTTAATACTGTGCTGCTACAGATGTAGTTACTACTACTACCGCTGTTGCTGCTACTACCAGGCCTACACAACCACAGAACATATCAACCAACCTTTTTGCCAAAATTCACTAAACCCGCTGAACTGAACTTCTAAAAAATTTGCTCATCACTAATGAGCACCATAAAGTTATGATGCCGAAAGAGTAGGTCTCCGGGATTCGGAGTATGTACTCTTTATTCTTACCCAGCTCCCCGTTCTCATGCTGTCACCCCGAGAAAATCATCATGTGGACAGTACAGACTCATCTCTGCAGCCTGGTGTGCACTCCCATTGTTCTCTATGGGAGTGCATGTGCACAACTTGCATAGATGAGTCCGCTGCAGGATTCTGAGAATGTACTTTTTATACTTACCTGACTTCCAGTTTCTACTCTGTCACCTCTGAAAGTCTTAGAAAACAATGGCAGTCCGCATCAGCCTACAGAGATGCATCTGGTGTACTGTCCGCACAATGACTTTCAGGGGTGACAGAGCAGGAACTGGAAGCCAGGTAAGTATAAAGAGTACATCCTCAGACTCCTTAGCACCTGCCCTATCAGCACCATAACTTAGTTTATGGTGCTCATAGTTGATGACAGGTTCTCTTTAAAAAACCCATACATTCTACACCTGTCTTCTTAAAGGTAAGACCTCATGTCCACGGGCGGGTCAGATTTCGCATGCAGGAGTCTGCAGCGGAATCCAACCCTGATGGCAGCGGTGTCCGCACATACCTCACATTTTCTGTACTGCGGATGGTCCGCACGGCTCGCCGCCGAACATGCGCAGTACAGATATATATATATATATATATATATTTCAAATCTCCTGCTTTTGGAATCCCACAGCTTCCATTTACTTCAATGGAAGCTGTCCGCACAGAATCCACGCTAAAATGGAGCATGCTACAATTTGTTTTCCCCACGCAGAATCCAGAAAATAAATCTGCATGTGTTAATTGAGGTGCGGACGTCCATGCTTCTCTATGGGCGGCTTGAACTGCGGATTCCGCAAATCAAATCCGCTGTGGATGTTGGGCCTTAATATTATTCTTTCTTGTGTTCTCAAGTTTAAATATAGAGCAACAGATGTATGCAAATAACTGACAGGCTTATATCTATTAAAGCACAGACACCAAATGCTAGGAGTCATAAAACAACCTTTAAAAAGGCAAAATATTTTATCAAAATGGTCAAAATAGGTAAAATTTTAGTTACATGCTTTTGAAGTTGAGCTACAGTTGCATACTTTCTTAGGGCTTAGTCACACGGGCACATTAGCGCCCGTGTTACTGCAGGTAGAAGATGGCCGCACTTCAGTACGGACGTCTCTCTGCAGCAGCGGAAGAAAGAACATGTGACCGGCTTCATTGCCGGTCATGTGTTCTTTCTTCAGCGCTGCGGGGAGTTGTCCATCTTGAAGTACGGCCGTCTTCTTCCTGCAGTAAGGGCTTAGGCAGACGGGCGTATCGGTGCCCGTATGACTAAGCCCTTAAAGAGTACCTGAACTTTTTATCATAAGTCAATATGAGCAATAATTATTGCGTGTAAATGCTACCATCAATTGCTTTTCGGCTAAATGATTATTTTATGTTGAGTTTAAAATCCAACATTCGGCCAGGCAGCTAATAGCACGGACCGCAAGCTGTCATTCTTCACTGGAGCACCGATAACATTGTTTTCAGATGCAGTCCAACAGCAGAACAAAGGGGATGTATGCAGATAACAGACCACCTGCTGTTCTCTGCATACAGCAAAGGGAGGCTCACTTGCATGCAAATAACACTAATAAGCTACAAATGAGCATTCTCCCTATCTTTTCAACAAATTTTGAGTGATCATTTTTGCATGTAAATGGGGCTTTTGATTCACTTCTAAACTTATTTAAATTTCTTTTTTATTGAAATACAAAGTAAACCGCAGGGAAGGTAACCACCTCCCTGGGAGACATTCACTTCTAAACTGCTTGGAAATGTCCTCCATGCAGCACCCATGTCTGTGTGTAAAGGTTCATTTACACACAACAATTATCACTCAAAATTCACTCAAAAGCTATCTGTTGAGTGATAATCGTTGCGCGTAAATGTGCCTATCTTTCACGTTTCTCCCGAACGATGATTTTATGTTCTTCATAAAATCCATCTTTCAGCAGTAGAGCTGATACTAGGGACTTCACGCTGTGTTCTCTGCGGGGAGCGCTGATATCATTGTCTCATCTGGTAGCCCCATGGCAGAACAAAGGGAATGTATTCAGAGAACAGACCACCCGCTGTTCTCTGAATATATCTCCCAGAGGATCGCATGCATTAATAAGCTACTAATTGACATTAGTACCAATTAGTAGTTTATGCAAAATAATCACTCAAAAGCCATCTTTCGAGCGATCATCTTTGTGTATAAATGAGCCATTAGTCTCTTTGCCCCAGCAGCTCTTTCCTCCCCCCTCTTCTCATTTCCCCTCCACAGACCTCTGTTGGTTGCAGATGTAATCTGATCTGTTTTAGTATGGACTTCTGTCTACAGATTTTATCAGTACATTCACAGTGAGTGATCAGTGTAGGAGCAGAGGGGAAGAAATGGGTGATAAATGCAGAAAGTAGTATTTTTCTTTAAAAAGATATATTACAAAGTTTCTTATATTTGCTTGTACTATTGATTAATGAAACGTTTATACTTATAAAAGTTTGAAAGTTCAATCACTTCTGTAAAAGTATTGAATCATTTTGTGAAAGTATTAAATTATAATTTATGCAGTAGTGTTGTGTTCATAATATCTGTGCCATTTGCATAGCAAGAAGTATGTGTACAAAAGACAGGCATTGTAGTGAAACTTTTAATAACAGGGTCTCAAACTGAGTTTAGTAATAATTAATCTTTGTAATGTTTTACTAAGAAAGAAGTATCGCACATGCTGTGGCCTTTGATTTGTTTACTTTGTGGGGGATGCCACACTATATAACCTCTTGCATTGGAAAAATAAAACAGAAGAGTTTGGAAACATCACTTGAGTCTTTCTCATTGCTTTCTTCTGCAATGCATCAAATAATATTAGGTATACCTGATTTATAAGGCTACGATACCCTTTGAGTATCACCTAAATTAAGTGATTACTACAATGCTCCTTTAAGGGGTTGACCAAGTTATTGAAAAAAATGAGAGATGGTAGGAAATTGTTAAAAATAGCAAACTTAATTGTACTATTACAATCCCCCACCAGTCAAGCCGTGCTGCTCCCATCCTCACTGTTTTTGTTTTCAAACTGCAGTGATATAAATACATGGCTTCTGCAACCAGTGACTGGCCTCGGCGGTGTATGGCTGGAGACCACTGAGGCCAGTGATTGGCTGCAGCAATCACATGTGTGTACAGAAAGTTTTGTAAATAAATAAATTGTGTAGTTTAGGTATTTTTGGGAAGAGTTAGTACAACATTTATGGTTGGGGATTTTAATATCTGTTGTAAAATATTCAACTTTTTTTACATTACAATTTCCATAAAATAATTTTGCAGGACTGACAAACTATGTTCTGTATCATGCGGATAAAGGTGCCTGCATGCGGACAATCAGGGCCCCCACCACTATTCCCGCAGCTGTCTCAAAAGCAGTACTCAAATTTTAACAACTCTCTATAAAAAATGTAGGGCATTGCTCGTTCTGTTACTTGAGTTTTGTTGTTAGAACCATTTAGATACCATTTTAAACTCATAGGGTCTAAAAGGAAAAGCGTCAATCACTTAAGAGAGAATGTTCTTCTCCGTGACAGTTTACTGAATGCGTGCTGTGAGTCTAGCTAAATAAATTGCGCTTCCAGGTATCTGAAGTATCTTTATGAAGTATATTCTCTGGTGACAAAGCCAACAGAGTTGTATCTTGACAGAGTCAACAAGATTGGATTGTAAGTGGTTAAAAAGATCTGGGACTGCTTTATCCCTCTTGTATTCATTGTTTCCATTTCTTGGACATACTCCATTCTCTCCTCTTCTCCTTATGGCTATCTGTCACTAACATAACAGTGGAAATGGCATGGAAGCAGCTGAGAACAGATTGATCCATTCATGTGCTCTTAGCTTCCTTCCCTCGACAGAACAAAAATCACACTACGATACTTTATTAAATGTGAAAAGTAGCAAAGGAGAAGGTCTGAGTCACGCTGACCTCCATCACGAAATAAGAGTGGTAAGAGAGGTGATGATGGACATGTTCACATATTGGTAAAAGGCATTATGACAGACTAAATGCGTATGTTTCTGCCTCATAATTCGAAGTGTTGCTTTTCAATGAGCTGTCTTCCTGCGCCACGAGGCTCTTATCAACCCATTAGACTCACAGCAATCAGTCAGAAGAAGAAGCCATTTTTAATAAACATATTTCTCAACAATGTAGCAGCAAATACTCAGCTATTGGAAACAGATAAACTACTTTGTAACTATAATAATGTATATTCCCATAAAGGACAGGCTATCCATTACCAAGAACTAAACATGGTACCATAGCCAGATGAATTTAAAGGGATTGCCCCATAGATATACTGATACAAGAGGGCAGGTATATACACCACATCCCTCATAATTCTGATTATGGAAATAATATCCTTATTATGATATTGATCATTCTATTTACAATATATTCATCTACTATTATCTATTCTGGACCATAAGGACAGGGGCATAGGGGTGCAAGGGTAGGAATCATACCTGGACCCTGGTGCTCAAGGATGGCCAAGCACCCTTTGTCACATAAAAAGACACTAGTACTGTATAAGTAATATCATTAATGACATATGGCAGGTGGGGGAAGCCCTTTGTTGGGTTTCTCACTGGAAAATAGATCCTTTAAGCTGCAAGCAGTTTGGTGCTGGCGAGACTTGGGTGCGGAGTCTAAGGGAATTGTCTAAGTGAATTTTTAGGTCTTCACCTTCAACACTCCAAAAATATTGACTTTCCAATCAAATTCCCTAGTTGCAGGCCCAAGAATCCATAGCAGCTCTAAAAAAGCTGCCAAGCCTGGTGTCATCAGTGGCTACAGTCACTACAACAGGCTGACACAGCGGGCAGGTAGGAAATGGAACCATGAAATCAATGGAGCAAGAGTAGTAAAGGAGGAGGCATTTGTTTTCCTCTGCATTAGGAGATATCAAACCACTGCATCACAAGAAATCATCAGGGTTCAGACCACACAATATATCATTTAGCATCAGGAACCAACCTGTGTTTGCAGCCTTGACCTCTAGGCACTTGACATTAAAAGGAGTACTACTGGTGAAATTGATACCGTCTTATGACTAACGCAAGATTTGAGGGGGTAGTCTATGAAACAGTGTTTCTTTCTGTGGTGTTCTTTGAATCTGTAAGTACTGTTTCTTCTTGTAGAGAGTGCCAAGTAAGCAAACGGAGACCATGCATTGCTTCCATGAGAAATTTACTTGCTACTGTCCATAAGGGGAAACGCTACCACTACTAACCAATATCGCAGCCCCTTCACCCAACCAGAACTCTACTGTGCACTGATGATGGACAGCAGCACAAAATAACTGTCTTCAGGTGGCTGTCTTTTCCTTATAGAGAAGACTCTGGTTTAGCTTATACCATTAGGTATGTTTCAAGGTCTATTAAAAGTTTTGACATTTTTTATGGCAAGCTACCTTCCAACGAGCAGTGCTGTAGAGGCATGATAACATCTACCATTTGCATACTGAATCTGTATGTCAAGCATTGCTGCATCAAGTCCTGGACCATAGATAACATAATACATATATTTTGTCTGGAGTGTTCCTTTAAGGCAGTGGTTCTTAACCTTGTTGGAGGTACTGAACCCTGCAAGTTTCATACGTGCATTTACCAAACCCTTCGTAATTGGAAAAATAAAATGTGATTTTTGCAAATTCAAAACATAGGAATATATTTAATTAGTGCACAAAATGAACCTTGCATCAGTTGTACACAATCAACTCAATGAATATTTACTGCAAATCAATGTGACGTTTACTGTTGTCTTTCAGAAACAAGTTTAGAAATGCGCGGCTTCACCTTGGCAAGTGCCACTCATATCATTTTTACAATGAAGTCTGTTCCTTTTCTTAGTTTTTATGCCTACCATTTTTGAAAAGGATCGCACGCAAAGATACCTTGTAACAAACGGTATATGAATCTCAAGAGCTTCCTTAGCAATAAGAGGCAACGCTACGATTTGGTAACACCAAAACATTGAGAGCGTTGCTGTTCTGAAGAGTTGCTGTTGAACGTGGCTCTGCTGAAGTTCAAGGATTTCATTGAGGTATTCATCATTGACGTCTGATGTCGCAACACTAAACCTGTACGGCTGTCTCACCCATGCTGGATATGACTCTCCGGTGGGGAAGTATCTGTCGAGAGACTTTGCGAGCTTATCTAAGTGCATGGCAATTGCTTGTTTCAGTTCCCCGGGTACAGAAATGTCCCCGATTCTATACACATCTTCGATCTTACCTACACAGTCGTCCAGCAGAGGAAAGTTTGAGAAGTTATGATTCTCTGTTCGATGTTTCTATAGCAGTAGCTTTTTTCAAAAAGCCATCAGGTTTTCTTCCGCTTCGATGATGTTTTATGAGTGTTTCACCAATGGTGTGTGGTTTGCCCTGCTTATGATCAGGTACGCAACTTCATATGATGCTTTGAAGATTGGTTTACTGAGAACAGGCAGAATAGCCTTTTTATAGAATCTGGCTCTGTTCACCTTGAATTCACTGAACGTTGTTTTCTTATATTTCCCATTGCCATGCAGCTTTAGAAAGTGTTGTCTTAGTTTTGACAATGTGAGACTAGAATTGCTCAACTTGGCATTGGAAATCATGCATTGAGGATGCTGACTCCCATTGCATTTCATTATACACGTGAAGCCCTATTGTACGTATTCATATGACCACTTTTTTTTTTTACTCAACATATTTAGTATGAAGGGATTACAATATTAGGAAGTGTAGTGACCTGATGTATGGCACTACAGAGACTACTTGGCTCTGGAGTCAAAGTCCACTTAGCTAGGTGTAGCCAAGACTGGAGTAGAGCTAGAGACGGATTCATTTCATTACAGCACCTGTGGTGCAGAAGCTTTGGTACTTGGGAAGAAATTACTCTTTACAAACAGGATCTGCAGCTTCCTATAAGTCCACCTGCTTTCTGATTGGTCCATGGGTGTGGTTAACCAGAAAAGAGAGAAACAAGAGTTTCTAGGGCAGAAGATCCAGAAATTCCCCATGCCTAGCACATGTGCAGTGGACAATGTCACAAATCATATGAGTTGGGTGAACAGAAAGTAGACACATACACATTGTGTGTGTCTTGACCTCTGCCAAATCCCTGAGACTGGGTCACCGAACCCACATTAAGAGCCGCTGCTTTAAGGCTACGTAAGCACATAGCTGATTTGCTGTGGATTTTCTGCAGCTGAAAAGCCGCAGCAAATCTCTACCAAATTCCACGTCAAAATCTACACCATTTGGTGCGGATGTTCATATGGATTCTGGTGCAGATCCACAGCAGATTTCACCACTTCCATTGAAAGATATATTCATATGTGGCGAATTTACTGCAAATCTTCCATAGCAGCACCAAAATTCACGTACTATATGTACAGGTTTTGATGCAGATCTGCAGCAGTTTTCACCCCTTCAGTTACAGTGGTGAAATCTGCTGCAGATCCGCATCAGAATCTGCACCAAATGGTGTGAGTATTGGTGCGGATTTGCTGCGGATATTTTCAGCTGCAGAAAATTCACAGCAATTTGCTCCATGTGAACACACCATCAGTATACCAATTAGCACAAGGGGCCAGAAGTTGACCTAGTTACTGATTAACATGGGGTTGCAAGTTGAAGACTTCCTTTTTGCTAAATCTTCAAAAGGGACCTTTCACACAGGTGGGAATATTCAGCAACAGCGTTGCAGAATATGCCCTCTTGCGGAATATTCATATTCGGTATTGCTAACATGCGGATTTTGGTGAGGAAATTAAAAATAGCAGAATCCTACCTGCAATTCGGCATCAAAATCCACAGTTAGAAGTATGGATTTTGGTGTGGAATTCCCACATATTCTGTAAAGCTGTTGCGGAATATTCCGTCCCATGTGAAGGATCACATTTCAAAGAGAAATCCGTATCAAAATCCGCAAGTGACACTGTTGCAGATTTTTATGCAGATGTCACTCATTGTTTTGTAATGAATGAAAGCCCCAGAGAAAATCTGACGCTCTTCAGCGATAGATAGAGCATGCAGGAGATTTGAAATACATAATTTGATTTGATTTCTTCAATTGTGAGCGAATGGGGTTTGTAAAAACCTGATTTACTTATATTGTACTGTACATTGTTGCTGATTTTTGGAATGCATTCTGCCCCAATTCTGCCATGTTGAATGCACCCTAAGGCTGGGTTCACACACTGCGGAATTTCCGTGCGGACTTTTTGCACGGCAATTCCACCCGCGGCTTTTTAACCCGGGACAAGCCAGCAAAAGTGGACGAGATTTGCAAAAATCTCATCCACATGCTGCGGCCAAGCTGCATGAAAACTGACATGCGGCGCGGAATTCAAAGTTGCGGCATGTCAATTTTATCCTGGTTTCCACAGCGGCCTCTCTCCTCTCTATGGGGAGAGATAAGCGCAGCAGAATGCCGATGGCAAAGCCTCTCCGAAACCCTTGGCGAAAGGCCTCGGGTTTTGAAGCTGCGTTTATCCTGTGGAGATTTCATGGTCTTTCGATGCGGTCATTCCGCCAGATTTACGTCCCGTGTGACCCCAGGCTAAAGGACCTTTTAGCGTTGCAGAATATGCCCTACCAAGGAATATGATGCGTGATGCGAATACACTTCTAAGATACGTATTTTGATGCGGAATTGAAAACAGCAGAATCCTGTTGGTACTTCTGTATCAAAATCCCAAGTTAGTGCGGATTTTGGTGCAGAATTCAGGGATGACATATTCTGCAATTCAGTTGCAGACTATTCAGTCCTGTGTGAAAGGTCGCTAACTGTTTCAATATAAACACTTTGTAGGATTAGAAACTGGGGCTAAATAACCCCTGCTTTGGGGCTTAAACACATGGGCGTGTTTTTGCCCCGTTTTGCGGCTATGATAATCCTAATTGATTTCAATAGTTTCATTTTCATTAGCAGTATTCTCGCCCGTTAATAGTATAGGAATGAAAAGATAGGACTTGCCTAATCTTTCCGGCATATAGTATTAACCCTTTCCAATCCAATGTCGGGCCTTCCCCGACATCATCATTTCCCTCCACAGCTCCGATGTCGGGACAGGCCAGACACTGCAGTGCAGGAGTGCATCTGCACCTGATCATCAGACAAATCGGGTGCAGATGCACTCCTGCACTGATCCTCATCAAAGACCCCCGAGGAGAAAGCAGAAAGGGTTTTTAACCCTTTCTGCCTTCTCCTTTACACATTACATAGCGCTCAATTAGCGCTATGTAATGCAGATCAATGCCGTCTGGCGATCATATGACCGCCGGTGTTACCTGACCCCTAGTGGTCACATGAACGCCGAATCAGGAAGCCGAAGGGAGAATGCGGAAGTATTACTTCCGCATTCTGCCCGGCGATCATGTGACCGCTGGGTGCCACCTGACCCAAGCGGTCACATGATCGCCGAGACGGGAGGCAGAAGGGAGAATGTGGAAGTATTACTTCTGCATTCCCCCCACGGTGCAGTGAGCACCCTCCTGAACTCTGTCAGTTCAGGAGAGTGCAGGGAAAATTTATTTTTTCACATCCATTCTCCCCAGCTCCAAATAAATTGGAGCTGGGGAGAATGGATGAGAAAAAATAAATGGATTGGAAAAGGTTAACTACACGTGAAAAAAGATAAGACAAGACCTATCTTCCCACATTTTTTTTTTCAAATTCACGCGCACTAGCTCGGAATTTGTAAAGTAAAAAAAACGGCCCTGCACAACCACGCTCCATAGCGGCGAGCATAATTGCACATTGAAACATCTGTTTTTGCCCTCACTTCAGTATGCTATAGGACTTTTCTGATGATCTTGTCACAGCACCGTAGCAATGAAAATCCCTGTTTTTCTAATCTAAGTCGTTGTTTCTTCGAGGATAAAGCTGGAACGAAGTTTTTTTGTTTAACATAAATTTCAGCATTCAAGTAGTTGGCTATTAGAATTCATTGCACTCCATCCATGATTACTGAAGAGCCTGTTTCCCTCGCTGCTGTTTAATAGTGTCAGCATTTCATTGACATGCAGTGAATGGCGCCAATCAGATGGCGCAAAATTTTTTTCTTTCAAGCTCTGCATCCTAATGTAAGTGGAGCATAGCATAAAACAGTCAACTATTATCACCAAAAATACAAATATGATCCCATCTCAGTGACAAGACTTGATATTGTTCGATTCACATATTGTGCCACTGAAACAAAGTGCGCGCTGCAACAGGCCGACTTCAAACACGTTGTAAAACCCAGCAAAGACAGAGCGCAGCATCCTAATGTGAAGACAGCGTGATAAATCCCATCCCACCATTACATTCCCTAGCCTAGAGACACTGAAGCACAGAGAAGTTTATTTAATGAGAATGTAACTTGTATTATTTAGGGCATGTTTAAACAGCGAACCATAATGCAACTAAATTTATATATATAGCATCTGCACAGCGTTCTGCCGATTCGAAGGGCAACTTTTTATCCTGTCATTCCCAGTAAAAACGATCATTAAAGACCCAAAATGAGCCAGCTGTGATATTTTGTGATTGAAGCCAAGTCTTTGGTAGTGACAAATGGAAATGTATTTCCCATAAATTATAATCCCACACAGAGGCTCACGCTAGGTGCTTGGAGTGCAGCTTTTGGCTACGCCATGCACTATTATGTATCTATTTTCACAGTTACTCTATTAGATAGCATTTAGCGGCTGGAACACAAATTACAGATAGATATTAAATGTATACACATCACAGTGGTTCACCTATTTCTTCCTAATGTTACTTTCACACAAGCATATTACGGGCTAATTTGTTTTGTACTGTGAACAATTGTCCTGGCCCGGCCACAGATCTACCCATCAAAAAGTATTGCCTCAGGCTTCATTCACATGAGCGTATATCAGCCGCGCTTTCATGGCCGCCATACACTGCCCATCTGATGCATTGGTTTACAATGCATCAGTTCAGATGGGCGTATTCCGGCGGCATAAAAGTGCCCAGCTGGCCAAGATAGCGCATAGGCGCGCATTTCGGCCCGAGCGCTTTTTACACTGCGTGGGAAAGATAGTTCAGGAACTATCTTTCTGGCCGGAATACATCGGCGGCTCCCATAGACTCCTATGGAGCCTATGGTAGCTGCCGGAGAACAGAGCTGGGAGGGAGTTTAGCAGCGTGTCTGCTAAACTCCCACCCTCTTCCTTCCTTCTCTCCACCCCTTGTCGGCTGTTTGCAATGGGGTGGGGTCGGGGCAGAAGCTAGTTGCTAAACTCCTGCCCCATTCTATCTCCTCCCATTGCTAGCAGCCAACAAGGGGCGGAGAGGGGGTGGGAGCGTAGCACACCTAGCTCTCCTCCCGCCCTCCTCTGTTGCCAAGAACCAGCAAGGGGGCAGAAAGGGGTAGGCAGTTTAGCAGAGCTAAACTGTCTCCCCCCACCCGATGGCAATCCGGCCTTGGCATATATAAACTGGACCCGGGCCATCTGAATGGGCACACAATTGGCAGATTTGTGCACCAGTTCACACTACAGCCAACAGAAAATTGCTACACTTGTAGGAAAGAGTCCTCATAGGGATATGATGTAAAATGCTTGTGCGGTTCAAGGCCGCATGCACACGAATGGGTCGGCCCTGGCAGCAGTGGCATGTGTGCGTACCTGTCTTTCAATCTATTCATCTGTACTGTGGTGAGCCATCGGACATGCACAGTACAGATTTCTTCTTTAACTCCTGCTTTTCCTACATTATCACCTAGCAATGACGTGAAATCCATGACCTTTCCGCAATGTCAATTGTGAAAGGGCTGCGTATCGGACGGCTTCCATTGACTTCACTGAAAACTACAACCACAGCGTGCAAATGTTGATTAATGCAGGATACAAGTCATATTAGACCATGTTATTCCTTGTGTACAAACATTCTGAACAATGATGACAGGTAGTGCCCAGTAGGGTGGAATGAGGCATAATTAGTATTATTTGAATATAACAGAAATTAAATTTATACATTTCCATTAGAGTAGTTTCCCATATAGAGTTTTCTTTGAAAAACAGTACGGCAGTTTTAATACAATTTTTTGAGTCAAGGCCAGAAGTGCATCAAAAACTGCAATGGCTTTTTTTCCAAAAGACAATTCGCAAGGTGTCAAACCACCCTTCGACATCTTATTTTAGGCTTTATACAATAATATTCCTACACATATTCACACTGAGAAGTATTTTTTTCACACTTTATACTAGCTGAGGATTGACTGCTACTTCCCTATTTGTTGATCTATTAGGTGCGGACATTTGGAGCAGTCGTTACCTCTCAACATTTCCTTGGAGGTGACGCTTGCTGCCATGTGAACAGAAGTTCATTCTTCCAATCTGTTCTTATAGAAGGCTGTAAATGCGCTACAAAAGCCAAATACAATTTAGATTAGTTGAAAGCTACATAAGTTCAGCAGGTTGCCAAATGGACAGTTCATTCAATTAATTTACTATTAGACATTTAAAAAACTTGCATCTTGCACGCTGAGTAAATGTAATGTGTGTATGGTGGATATTTCTCATTAAGATATGCAAGTATAAAGGGAACCTATCACCTGCTTAAAGCCCCGTAAACTAAGTTATGGTGCTGTTAGCGCAGATGACAGGGAGCTGGGTGATGTGTTTTTTATACTCTCCTGCTCCCTAGATCCCGTGGTGGCGCTGCTGAAGTCCCATAGACTTGTAAGAGTCTTCCATTGACTTGGGAGAGCGCACGCACGGGACTTTGAAAAGAGTCATACTTTCATGCGCTGTTTGCACCTCAGCGGTGGGCACCGCAGAATCCACAGAGCAGGTGAGTATAAAAATATTGCCAAAAAAAATCAAGCACCTAGGAGTTGCTGGAATCAAAATAAACTTTCTCTGTGTGATTGTAACGTTGATATAAGTAAGTGATTATAATATCAGAGCAAAAGGATAATTTATTGTGGAAAACTGACCCCTTGAAGGGAGGCTCTAGTACCCTGTTGTACCGCCTCCAGCTTGGATACAAGATGTGATACTGGAAGGGCATGGAGGCTCTAGTACCATGTTGGGCCACCTCTAACTTGGATACAAGATGTGATACAGGATGGGCAAGGAGGCTCCAGTACCCTGTTGTATCGCCTCTAGCTTGTATACAAAAGATGTGATACTGAAAGGGCATGGAGGCTCTAGTATCCTTTTGGACCGCCTCTAGCTTGGATACAAGATGTGATACTGGAAGGGCATGGAGGCTCTAGTATCCTGTTGGGCCGCCTCTAGCTTGGATACAAGATGCGATAAGGGACGGGTGTGGAGGCTCTAGTACTCTGTTGAACCGTCCTAGGTTGAATACAAGATGCAATACGGGTGGACACGAAGGCATACAGTTCCTGTATGGTAGCCTGTCACATATTGGTTCACATTTGCTGTAACTGAACCTCTAGATCATATAAACTTGTCAGGTGTTGAAGATGGCATCCCAGATGGTCCTATACATGTTCTATTGGCGATAAATCTGGCAACCGGACAATTGTGGCAATGCTGTGGAGGCATTCTTGTGACACCCTTGCTGTGTGCAGCCAAGCATTATTTTGCTGGAAAATGCTTCTTAGAAGCTGCCACGAGAGGAACACGTGTGATTGCAGGATGGCTTGAACATATCTCTGAGCTGTCATTGTCCCTCGAACCACTACTAGTGGTAAAAGACTCTTATGTGGTGGACCCCCAGAACCATCACACCAGCAGTGGAGGCAGTGTGCTGGTCCACAACAAAGGCAGACTTGAGGTCCTCACCCCTAGGTCTCCAGATACGAACATAACCATTGTCAGTGCCCAAACTAAATTTGGATTTGTCGCTGAATACACACCGGTTCCACTCCATAGCATCCAGTTTTGTCATTCATGATACCACTGCAAACAGAGGCGACCATGGGTGGGTGTCAAAGACATTACACGTAATGGGCACTGTGAGATTAAATGTCCTTTGGCCAAGTGCCTGAAAATGGTTCCGATATACACAGGGTGTAATTATAGTGTTCTCCATTTCTGGATAGCAGACAACAAAACATTTGTATCTGCTTGTGCTAGTCAGACAATCAAACTATCCTCTCTACTTGTGGTCTGTCGAGGGCATTCTGAACCCCGTTGCCTAGTGTGTGTGCCTTCACACATCCACTGGTCCAAACACATCCTAACAGTCTGGTCAGAACAGCCCAGGTGGCGAGGAAGTCATCAATACAACAATCCAGCTTCTCATATTCCAATAATGCGCCCAATCTTAACGCTGTTAACTGGGCGAAATCTGTTCAATTGCGTCATATAGATATGTCTAGTGGTTAATATATTCTACACCAGCGAAAAAAGAGGTCACTACACACTAGAAGCTTCTGAGAGCTTTTTTATAGGCCGAGGGTGAAACCACTTTTAGGGCCTTAGGTGACAAGTTGTGGTGTGATCGTTGTGGTGTGATCGTTTATCTAATCACACCACAACTCTAATCATTGGCATATCTGCCTGAGATTCTTGAGGCAGGGGACAGGTACTGTATATACTTGAGTATAAGCTGAGTTTTTCAACACATTTTTTTGTGCTGAAAAAGCCCCCTCAGCCTATACTCGAGTGAAGTGAAAAAAAACCTCTGCAATACTCACCTCCCAGCCGGCGTCTGCGATGGTCTCCCCGGCAGTGTGGCAAGTTGCTTGAGAATTCTCCCCGTTGTCATCTCCCTCCTCGGCTTTGAATTCCCCTGCCGTCAGCGCTGTGTAACTAAGCGCTGTGATTGGATCGAGCACCAGCCAATCATAGCCGGCGCTCAATCATACACAGCCATTCAGTGAATGACATCACTGAATGGCTGTGATTGGTTTATCGAGCGCCAGCTGTGATTGGCTGGCGCTCGATCTAATCACAGCACTTAGTTTTACAGCGCTGACGGCAGGGGAATTCAAAGCCAAGCAGGCTTTCCTCCTCTTTTTTGTCCTTCTCTCTCTCTCTCTCTCCTCTGCTAACTCTCCAACATAAGCTTTACTTGTTTGTACTCACACTTGATGTTTCCTTCCCACCGCACTGACTGTTATATATGTTTCCTATGGAAGACTTTGTGAAGATGTCCACCTTGTAACTCCCAAATCTCTATCTCTGGCTGTCTTCTCTCCATGCACTCCAGGATTAGACTGACTAAACCGGCCCACTCTACCTTTTATACTTTTCTTCTCCACCAATCCTTAGCTAGCGGAACTCTCTCTATCCAATCCCAGGTTGTCTTATGCACAGTCATCCAGTGTTAGGTGGTAGGAACACTAAAAGTTAACCCATTATTGACCATGTAAAGTCCAAAACACATAATTACACATATTCACAAATATATATACATACATTTACATTAGGTAAAACTAGCAGTGCTTTGGGACTCCAACTCTGGGGTACTACAGATGCAAGTGGCAAGCTGATGTCCTCTTGTTACTTGCTGTGGTTTGAAGTGAAGCAAAAACTTTGGGGGCTGTGCACAACTTATCGGGTATGTGTAGTAAGGAAGATTTATCTGTGCAGGCTGTGGGAGACACTCACTTTGTAGTGTGGAAGCTCACTAGTGGGCCAGTCCAAACCGGATTGTATAACAGCATGCACTGTGAACTTTCTGCAGGAAGTCACTTGTGGAATGGGGCAGCATCTTCCTGAGTTATTCTGGAAGTTAATTCCCTTGCTCCAATCTGTTTTTGCCGTTTGCATGGGGTCAGATTGCAGTCCAGTAATACATGAAACAGGAGATACTATAACCTGCTGACATTTATTCGTGCAAACAAGAAATATTTATTTTCTAACAAGGAGGCACAATGCTCTTGGTGGTTACTGTCACTGACTTGAAGTGATACATAAGTGTATTGCTTAGAGTTTCTACAAGACACTTGTTATCGCAGACAAACAATATGTATTTTCTCACACAGAGGCACAATTCTGTTGGCGGTTACTGTCACTGACTTGAAGTGATACATAAGTGTATTGCTTAGTCTCTACAGGAGGTTCAGTAGCTTCACAGTTTGTCTAATGCTTGTTGGGCAAATACAGTTGAGGAGCAGAGCAGTTGCTGAAAATTTCTGTCTCTTCTTAAAGCCTAGAGGCCAGGTCATGGGCCAAGATGGCTGGCAACTCTTGCTCAATTCTTCCATGCTACTGTCCAAGGGGATCTACAATATACCACTACATGCCCCACCTAGGTGTTGGTCGGAGGTTGCTACCACGTAGTTGCACCTTCTGACTGGCTCTGGTAGGCACCCCAGCCATTTCAGTCCATACCAGGCATAGCCCAGTACCCTGTATTATGACTGTGCCTGGTCAAACAATGAAATCTCATTCACTTGTATGGGATTGCCACTGCTCTCACATGCCTGAAAAGAGGACATGGTGCTCACGTGAGTAATGCAACTTCTTCATATAGCTGATTGGGATCACAAGTGACAAATCCACGTTGATCAACAATTGCTGACCTAGCCAGAGGCCGGCATCACCCTGGCGATAAGCTATTTTGCGTTGTGAGAGTGAGTGAAAACGCATGAAAATGAAACAAATGATTTTTATTGGACTCATTCTCATTTGCGATCACTTCACTGCATACTCGCAGCGCTAAGAAAAAGCAACGCTTTCGCCCATTGTTTTCAAAGGGGCTGGCGCCAGCAACGCTGGCCTCCTTGAAAACATAGGCAGTACATTGCACTCTCATGACACAGCTGTGACAACTGTGACAACTATGGCAGGAGATTCCTTCATTCCCGTGGGGATGAAGGAATCCTCTGTCATAGCTGTCACAACTGTGACAGCTGTGGCAGAGGTCCACGATGCTATCAATTGCTTTCAATGGGGCTAGTGCTGCTGCAGCCTCATGGAAAGCAATGGGTTTCAGGCAAGCACCGCAGCAATGATTTTCAGGAAAGGGCTTGAAATATAAGCCATTCCCTGAAAATCCTCTCTAGTTGTAAAGAAAAGTAAAAAAAAAATTTAACTCCCCTACAAGAGCCAGCCAGCTCTTCTCTTCGGCCCCAGCAGATGTCTTCTGGAGGCCAAGGATTTAAAAATTCCCGCCCCCAGAAAGTACTGCCCCTGATTGGCTGAGCGCTGTAACCAATCAGGGGCAGCATCCAGCAGTCATTGATTGACAGGTGATCGCTGCCTGTGAGTGATCACAGCGCTCAGCCAATCACAGGCAGCCCTCAGCCATTCATGGGGGAGGGCTGCCTGTGATTGGCTGAGTGCTGTGACCAATCACAGGCAGCGATCACCTGTCAATCAATAATGGCTGGGTGCTGTCCCTGATTGCTTATAGTGCTCAGCCAATCAGGGGCAGCGCTTTCTGGGGGCAGGGATTTTTCAATCCCCGCCCTCAAGAAGACAGAGGACATCTGCCAGGCCGGTGAGAAGAGCTGGACGGCTCTACTAGGTGAATTACATTTTTTTTCTATTTTTCTTTACAGCTAGAGAGAATTTTCAGAGAAGGGCTTATATTTTAAGCCCTTCCCCAAAAATCAGCACTGCGGTGCTTGCCTGCAACCTATTGCTTTCAATGGGGCTGAGGCAATGTTAGCCCCATTGAAAGCAATGGATAGCATCGCGGACCTCTGCCACAGCTGTGTCAGGGGAGCGCGATGTACTGCCTATGTTTTCAATAGGTTCATTCATCAACAGTTTAGTTCTGGAAACCCCTTTAATAGTGCTCACATAGCGTCCTCAAAAACCATTGTCCCAAAGCAGGGGTCTCACATAGTGCTTTCAACATCAATAATTTCCCCAAAAGTAATAGTACCCTAATATTAATACTTCCCTTGAGGATGTAGATAAACTTGAAAGGGGTCTTTTGCCCAAAATTTAAGTGGGACCCATTGACAATCAACCTGTTGATTGGATTGCCGGTTGCTGACTTCTGTATTCAACCATTACTGAAATTGCTGAGTATAGCCAGTATGCATATAATATGTATATTCAGCTATATTCGAAAACAGTTTGTGGCCAGAAATACGGATCTTACTAACTACATAGGGAGCTTTGTGTTTTATATTTATGGGAATTGTAGAATATCTTAAGAATATAGATATGGAATGTGGATCTACAATTACCGTATTCTGACAGCTCTTGGGAATGAAACTATAACAGGCGATTATTACATGCTATAAATTTTATATAAAGGTCATTTAAACTCAATTAACATATGTGTTGTGATCGTAATGATTAATATACCTGCCACAATTCTATTGAAGTGGAACACATTTATTAAGGGACTTTCATTTGATGGCATAAGGTAAAAAGAAGTAATAAAACTGTATTTGTTTTGCTGTATCCTCCATCTTCTCAGAATGTCAAGAGATAAACCTATCCCCAGGCTAAGGTATTGTCAATAACACTTTGTCCACAGGTATATTTTCACTACACTAGCTGCAAAAATGGCTCTTTGAGCTGGCCTGAGGCATCCGTGCTCCCAAGTTACTCACAAATATATTGCTCCACATCTACAGAAGAAATCCTGACCCCATGCTATGCCCATTGTACTATATCTAGTAATACAACGCAATTGCAAGAAGAAAAATCAGTCACTCAAGGACAGGTGTCTGTAGAGTCTGCCCTGTGCCAGGTAGCTACCCTGCAAGTCATTATAGTGCTTTGAGAGATGTCATGACTATGGATATCAGAGAAACCAGAGGCAACCGTTTGACAATAGTGTTTCAGAGACTTAGTTCTCATCAGTACAGAGTAAAGGTCCTTTTACACAGATTGATATTGTTCAAAAAATCGTTTAACCAAGCGAAAATTAACGATAATAGTTCAGTGTAAACACAGCCAACAATAAACGTTCGCTTTTCATTCATCATTCATTTTATGTAAGCATAAAAATCATCGTTGGCTCGTTCACTAATTATTCGGTTTAAATACCAATTGTTCAGTCGTTCTCATTCAGTTATACAGTGAATGTGAATGGCTGAATGATTTGTCGTTTGAATGAGCCAACAATGTATCTGTCTGTATAAACAGGCTGCCTGAGAGAACTCTGGAATCATTCATTCATTCAAATCACAAATCTGCAGGTCTAAACGGACCCTAAGGCACTAGTTGGCTTGATGAGATGCCCTTGAAGCAACTCTTCGAAGGTACTGGTTCTCATTGGGAAGATCCAACTGCTGTAGGCAGTTTTCTAGGCAATGCTCCCTAAAAACAATTATGCAAATTAGCAGTGCCAGCTATACTAAATATATACTACTGTAGTGTACAGACGTTAATGTGTGGAAGCTTCTGGATGTTTCTGAATGGTCTATGTAGTCTTGTGCTTATGTGTGTTGTCAATATGTCCCATGTGAGTGAATATGATTTGTATTGCATAACTGCAGCACTGAATGGGTTACTGTCTGGGTTATGTCTGGAAAAGTATCTCTTTGTTTGTCATGTGACCTTGTTATATATGTGTGGATGCAAGGTGCATGAGTGGGCTTTTGTTTTTGGCTTTCCTGTTGTCAGCCAGCCTGTCTGTGTTTCGTGGTCTTTCCTATCTGTTGTGTGGAGAGGAGCTGCTTTGCACACAGACACCTTTAGTCTGTGTGTAGTGGATATGGAAGAAACCAATTGGATAGAAGACGTGTGCTGTGGACTCCCTTCTTCTTCCCTGTATGGAGGGGTAGGCGAGTGAAAGGCTGCAAGGAGTGCGAATTCCTGCTGTGCAGCGTGGGGTGCAAATCTATTACTCCGTGAGTGTGTACCGGTAGAGAGTCAGTGAAGTGCTCATGAGAAAGTGTCCGGGACCAGAGATTCACAGATAACTTGGCCTGTGTAAGTCACTCTGTCCTCCCGTGTTGCCTCCCTGTCACACCACGTGTTCTCCTGCACTACCTATTCTGCCAGTGGATGTCAAGTGTGGACTGTGTTGAACTTTACTGCAAGTTGTGTTTAAGTAAACGGTTTTACCGGCCATTCCCGATTCTGCCTATAAACTGTAACCCTGCGTGTGGACTCTTTATTCTGGCATCAAGAGATCACCGCAGAAGAAGGAACGGTGGCATCACCTGTGACAAAGTGGACTAATGTAAACCCTCCATAGGTTAACCCAATTTAATAGCCTGCTCTCGGCCCCTTGGACGTGTCCCTGGTTACCCTCCGGGTGGGAGATAGTAGAGCCACCGTGACAAGGCCTACATCTAAACCCCACTGTCTCCTAGGCTGGGGCCCACACCTCGGATTCTGCACTACCTACCCTAGGTGACTCTAGTGGGATAGTTTTCTTCTTTATGGAAAAGAGGCTTTTTCCTAAGGAGCTTTGCCTGTAAGACTCTGTATCAGCTGGATCTCCACAAGAAGAACCAGTACCTTCAAGAGCTATTATGGTAAACACAAGGCTCCCTGATTTTCATTCAAACTTTCTATTAGCATCAGCAGTTTCATTCAGAATAGTTTCACTTAATAATCAGGTGTATTTATGTTGTGTGTTGTACAAGAGACTAATTATGTTCCACAAATTCCAGAAAGTCGTAAGACCCAGTTTCCTTGGCAACAAATTACTAATCTCGAAGATATGAAGTCAAGTTCTCTCTCTGCTAAAGAAAATAAAACAACTATAAAAGAATACTTTACTGCATTATTGAGCTAATTTGTTACTCTATAAATGAATAAATCACAGAGGAAACACAATGAAACAATCAGTCAGTTCTAATCCTCTAGACATTTTCAGTGTCTGTCGAGCAAGGGTGCAGAATCTCTCCTGATCTGAGGGCCATATTGTCATAAATGGATACACAAATTTACCGCTAGTACTTTCCTGCTCCTGAGCTGTGCGCCAGTCTACCTTTCTCCGATATGGAAACTACAACCACACACAAGCAAGATGGTTGGGGGACTGCACAGAATGGCATTGTGGATTATATGTGGCCCCCTGGGCCACAAGTTATGCACTCCTGCAGTGGAGAGTGTCACCTTGGATGGCATATAATGAAGCACTGTTAGGGCTTATTCACATGGGCGTATTGTCACCGCGTATTACGCATAGAACACGTGGTGAATGGAGGCAATGAAAGTCAATGGACTTTCATTCTTCCATTCACACATGTGTGGGCACTGCGTCTGATACGCAGGAGAAAAAAATTGCAGCATTCTCTATTTCTCCATGTATCATACTCAGCCCTTGAATGGGCTGCGTATGAAACATTGTCCATGCGGATGCATTGTATACGGGCATCGTTTCAATATGTATCCGCACTCTGAAAAGAGTGGGGAATTTGAAAGAAAAATTATACTGTGCATGTCCATGACGTCAGATTCCCGGGACGCTCAGCACCAATTGCAGCCCATACACAGTCTCTGCCGGCAGGGCGTATGGGCTGTAATGCGTACAATGCTGCAGGAGACTCGTAGCATTGTACACATACGCCCGTGTGAATGAGCCCTTATGAAAAGTTATAGCATCCCCAACTACAGGGGACTGTTTCCAATGTAAATGTTTTCCTACCTCCTCTCCTTATACTCATGAACAAGAAAGTTCCTAATAAATTATAAACATTTGTAAGGGCATAGAGATCAATGCAATTATTAGTAAGTTAAGGCATAAAATAAAGAAAATGTACATCAGATGAGCTACGAGCCATGTCTACAGTAAAATTTACAGCGAAGTGAATTCCACCCAATTGTCATCTTAGCAGCCAACCGCCTGATGACATCATCAGTTCTGACCACCTGGCCCTGGTGTTAGTATTTTACGCAGGCTCCCAGAGATTGTTCCTAGGAATAACTCTGCTACTGCTTCCATACACGCTGGACTATGCTGCCAGCATCGTTGAGGGCTCTGTAACTAATGCTGTTAAGGGACTCAGTAACGAACACTGTCTAAAACACTGTAAATGGGGCTGTTATGGGGGCTTCATGATAAGCACTTTCACAGGACATGGGAACTGTAGTGGAACACTGTAGTTTACACCATTTTGAATGGACTATGGTTGGCACTATAAGGGGTACTTATGACTGTTCCTGCTTGGGAGCACTGTAGTTTAAGAGAGTCACTGTCTGGAAACTCAATCAATCACTGTAGAAGAACCCTTAAAGGACCTGACCACATAGGGCCTACTTATAATTAAAATTTAACTTTTAATTGTCTAAATCTTAAAATACCATGTGGGACCACAACACTAAATAGACAGACAGAGACAAACGAATAACAGTCATGAGCTAGGGTAGATCCTTCATGATCATCCACGTAGTGGCTGCTAGCTACTATTGTACCATAAGGGAAATATATTGGACTATGGGTCCAGTGTTCCCTTATGTATAGAAGGTACTTGAGTCAGCTCAAAAGTATTAAAGGTGAGGACTATATTCTGAGTAGGTTACTCCTCCTCTTTATATGGTCTTTAGACATATGATAGATTTATATATTAGTTAATATTCATAGAGGAGCCTAGGCCTCTTTCGATAACTGGCGAAAATATCGCTATAGGGCCAGGCACCGTTATATCCGACCCCTCTATAGATTAAACAGCCTGCTAAGGCTGTCCGATCCTAGCACGGGTACTTTAGCTCAAGTACTCAGACATATATTCGAGGAGGGGTTGGATATAACGGTACCTGGCCCTATAGCGATATTTTCGCCATTTATCGAAAGGGGCCTAGGCTCCTCCATGAATATTAACTAATATATAAATCTATCATATGTCTAAAGACCATATAAAGAGGAGGAGTAACCTACTCAAAATATAGTCCTCACCTTTAATACTTTTGAGCTGACTCAAGTACCTTCTATACATAATGTAACACTGGACCCATAGTCCAATATATTTCCCTTATGGTACAATAGTAGCTAGCAGCCACTACGTGGATGATCATGAAGGATCTACCCTAGCTCATGACTGTTATTCGTTTGTCTCTGTCTGTCTATTTAGTGTTGTGTTCCCACATGGTATTTTAAGATTTAGTCAATTAAAAGTTATATTTTAATTATAAGTAGACCCTATGTGGTCAGGTCCTTTAAGGGTTCTTCTACAGTGATTGATGGAGCACTGTAGTTTGTACTATTTTGAGAATACTGTTATTAGCTCTTTTATGGGACATTGTTATGGGGGTTCACAATGCATTAGTATAGATTTTTGATTTAGTTACTGATTTTTGATTTAAAATGTTACTGAAAGCTTGTTAGTGGGCAAACAGATCAAGAAAATAAAATAATGTCCAATATAAAAAGTGTATTAAGATTCAAAACAAGTCATAAATAGGACGATGACCTTGATATTTCTTAGTTCACCCCTGCATGCAACCCAAATCATCCCTGCTAAAGATGTCAAATTGTAAGAGGAATGGCAAGACTGCCTTTATTTGCATATAATGGACTGCTATATATCCTTTTTCAATTGTCAATTTCTTTAAATGGACTACATATGTTGCTGTACCGCATTCCGTGCAGTTTGATAAATGTATTCTAGCACCTTTGGTGCACTGAGGCCGCAATGATAGTGTGTGCAAAGGACCTCTGGAAATAAAGTATATAGTACTATGTTGAAGACTGACAATTATAGAGAGTTGGAAGTGCCTTGCCAGTCCGAGATCAGAGTACTGTTGTAATGTGAAATGCCATTTGAACTTTTGTAACATTTGAAGCACTACTGCCCTCCTATGAAGCAAAAAGTCATCTGTAAAGTTCCAGTTACGTAAAGTTTATTTTCATTAAAAAAAAATGCCTCTGTCTCCTTCTATCAGCTGCTGTGCCATCCTGAACCTGCATCGCATCACCACCCACAATACATTGACCTGACCCCTGATAGGGTTGAAGTGTGCTGCTGGTGTACTTTATCTTATATACACCCACAACACATTTGTCACGGACAGGAGAGGGGGGACCCCGACAGATCTCGCCTCTATCAGCGATTTGTCACAGATCGATTATTACGAGTGCCTCCCGCTATGACCACATGTCACAGCCAAGCCTCGATCAATCACCCTAGCAGGATTGCGAATGGAGTTGCCAGACTACAGATGGATTTGTAACCAGCTTTCACGGGGTCCTGCCACATGCAGACTGAAAGCACAAATCACCCTCCCATCCAGCCTAACGCACTCCAGCACGCTACAATGCTGCTCACATACATACGCTGCCACCATGAGCTGCTCAGGGAAGCTGGGACCCAGACTATGAATTATGGACACCAATTATGGACACCATCTTTGGAGTTTATGGTTCGTTTTAAAACGGACAAGGCTTAACTAATAAATTGCAGATTTATTCTAAACAAAACTAGCAGTGCAGATATATATAAGGATATACAAAAAGGTTGTTACATAGGAGTAAAAGGGAATACAGACATACACAGCAAGACAGTATTCTAAAATAAAACAAGGAGAAAAATAAAAGAAAGATACCAGATTTGGGATGTCCGGCCCAAGATTCTAATCCGTGCACAGTACATTTTCTTTATTTTATGCCTTAACTTACTAATAGTTGCTCATGGGCCCTGGTGCAATAGTTTATCTTGGGCCCCCCCCCCCCCCCCAACTTCTCTTAACCCCTTAACGCAGAGGCGTAATTTGAAGCTCCTGGGCCCCAATGCAAAACCTGTAACAGGGCCCTCAACTATAATGCTTTATTCATAGTACTGTGTTCCCTATATGGAGAGGAAAGACCTTATGGGCCTCCCTAAGGCTCCAGGGCCTTGGTGCAACTGCATTCCCCTGCATCCCCTATAGTTACACCAGTCGGAACAGCCTTACGCCAAGACATATCTCTGAGGTCTGACAACAGGGGTCTGTGGAGCCCCGAATTATAAAGGATCCCTCAGAACACACCTTCCCTTGCCACCTCTTATGTCATTCAGGAGGGTTAGGGTAGGGCCATGCATCTCTTGTGGAACAATCATAATTCCCCATTTTTCCCATATCTTCGCAGAAGATCCTCCGATCAGGAATTTTTGCCTAGCCTATTTCCAGTGATACTAAGCATGACACATAAATTATGCCCAGGTATGTAGGTGTGTCATTCGGGGGTGTTCTGGGCTTTGGACCTCAATGTCTCTGGGTGTGTTTTGTTCAGCTGGCCTGCTTGATTCTGAAAATATAGTTCATATCAGGCTGGGACCTTCACATGACCAAGAATCTTTATTAACACTATTGGAGAGACAAGCAGTGACGCCATACATCACTTCCAGAAACATACAAGTCCTATAGAGAATGTCAATAGTGGTTATGCAGCTCATGTATGTAAATAACAAGAGTTAGTAGAGACCGGTCTCTGAGGTAGGACTAGAGTGTGTACACTTAAAAACAGCTAAGAAAGTGTGTTGGATGCAAAGGAATACTATTAGTACGTGGGTGCACAAAGAAGACTGGGTAGGGTTAGAGATGGTTTTGGCACGCTAAATATGCCATGCAGATTGTCCATCTCTTCATCCTTTGAAAGTTGGGAGGTATCCTGAACAGAACCCTTCAGAGTCAGGGGACTGCGACAAGGAGATGGAAATCTTGGTAGCGGGACCTTGGGAGAACATGAGAGATCATATGGCAAACAAATGGTGGTTGTAGGAAGCTTGAAGTGAGACTGCATGAAGTAACACTCTGTGAGTCAAACAAAAGCCTGACGAAGTTAGCTGCACAAACATTTCACGTTCTATTTGCTTTTTTGTGACCTTATAAAAACTGTGCCACCTTGTGTATACTGAAACCGGCAAGATCATAGCGCCTCTTAAAGTGGCAGTCACCAAAATGTGTTGTATGCCATTGCACTTATGTTTAATATAGTTCACCGCTGGATTTTGTTTGGACTGTTTTTGTCTTCATTCTTAAAAGGGTACCAGACACATTACCACCATGTTACAAGATGAAGGTACAGAGAGGCATAACTTAAAGGAGTTGTCTCGCGGCAGCAAGTGGGGTTATACACTTCTGTATGGCCATATTAATGCACTTTGTAATGTACATCGTGCATTAAATATGAGCCATACAGAAGTTATTCACTTACCTGCTCCGTTGCTGGCGTCCTCGTCTCCATGGATCCGTCTAATTCTGATGTCTTCTTGCTTTTTTAAACGCGCTTGCGCTGTGCGGTCTTCTTCCTGGTGAATGGGGCCGCTCGTGCCGGAGAGCTGGTCCTCGTAGCTCCGCCCCGTCACGTGTGCCGATTCCAGCCAATCAGGAGGCTGGAATCGGCAATGGACCGCACAGAGCCCACGGTGCACCATGGGAGAAGACCCGCGGTGCATCGTGGGTGAAGATCCCGGCGGCCATCTTGGTGAAGGAAGAAGAAGGAAGACGTCGCAGAGCGGGGATTCGGGTAAGTAATAATTTTTTTTTTTTTAACACATCCCTTGGGGTTGTCCTGCGCCGAACGGGGGGCCTATGGAAAAAAAAAAACGTTTCGGCGCGAGACAACCCCTTTAAAGTTGTAATAGCCACCTTCCCACACTATGTATCATTTATAACACTGATGTCTTCTTATGTTGCAAAAGAACCTTTGGACCACCTCCTATGCCCCAGGGCCTAGGTGTAATAGTTAAAGGGGTTGTCCCGCGGCAGCAAGTGGGTCTATACACTTCTGTATGGCCATAATAATGCACTTTGTAATGTACATTGTGCATTAATTATGAGCCATACAGAAGTTATAAAAAGTTTTTTACTTACCTGCTCCGTTGCTAGCGTCCTCGTTCCCATGGAGCCGACTAATTTTCGCCCTCCGATGGCCAAATTAGCCGCGCTTGCGCAGTCCGGGTCTTCTGCAGTCTTCTATGGAGCCGCTCGTGCCAGAGAGCGGCTCCGTGTAGCTCCGCCCCGTCACGTGCCGATTCCAGCCAATCAGGAGGCTGGAATCGGCAATGGACCGCACAGAAGAGCTGCGGTCCACGGAGACAGAGGATCCCGGCGGCTATCTTCAGCGGTAAGTATTGAAGTCACCGGAGCGCGGGGATTAAGGTAAGCGCTCCGGTAAACTTTCTTTACTTCCCTGCATCGGGGTTGTCTCGCGCTGAACGGGGGGGGGGGTTGAAAAAAAAAAAAACCCGTTTCGGCGCGGGACAACCCCTTTAACTCTGCAACCCTTTTAGCTACATGCCTGACACATACACAGTAGAGAAAGTATTTTATGCATCTTAATTATGAGTGATATTTCAGGGTCTTAGTAAACTGGCTGTATGCACATGTCAAGAAGCAAAGCTAAACCTATACATGGTTAGACCACCTAGCAGTTAACAACTTCATATTTACTGTTTTTACAAAGGCTATCATCAAGTATTCAAGTAATGAGATGGATGTACAGCACTGTGCAAAAGTATTAGGCAGGTGGAAAAAAATGCTGCAAGATAAGAATGCTTTCAAAAATAGAAGTGTTAGTGGTTTATTTTTGTCAGTTAACAAAATGCAAAGTAAATGAACAAAAGAGGAATCTAAATGAAATCAATATTTGGTGTGACCACCCTTCGCCTTCAAAACAGCATAAATTCTTCAGTTTTTGAAGGAACTCAGTAGGTAGGTTCCAACCATCTTGGAGAACTAAGCACAGATCTTCTGTGGATGTAGGCTTGCTGCAGTCCTACTGTCTCTTCATGAAATCCCAGACAAGCTCAATGATGTTGAGACCAGGGCTATGTGGGGCCATATCATCACTTCTAGGACTTTGTTCTTCTTTACGCTGAAGATAGTTTTTAATGTCATTGGCTGAGGTTGTTGTCCTGATGCAGAATAAATTTGGGGTCAATCAGATGTTTCCCTGATAGTTTTGCATGATGGTCAAGTATCTGCCGGTACTTCTCAATGTTGAACACACCATTAATCTTGACCAAATCCCCAATTTCATTTGCTGAAATGCAGCCCCCAAACCTGCAAGGAACCTGCACCATACTTCATTGTTGCCTGTAGACTCTGAATATTGTACCCCTCGCTAGACCTTCAGTGATCAAATTGCCTTCTATTACAGCCAATTATTTCAAATTTCGACTCATCAGTCGCGAGCACCTGCTGCCATTTTTCTGCAACCCAATTCCTATGTTTTCATGCATTGTTGAGTCGTTTGACTTTGTTTCTACATCCAAGTTATGGCTTTTTGGCCATAATTTTTAAATCAAACCACTTTTGGCCAGAGTTCTCCAAACAGTAGATGTGTATACCTGGGTCCCACTGATTTCTGCCAGTAGTAAGCTAAAGGCACTGCTGGACATCTTCCGATTTTGAAGGGAAGTAAACATGATATGTCTTTCATCAACTGCATTAACCCCTTTGTGACTGCCGATACACCTTTTGACAGCCTCTGTATGAAGAGAGATCAAAGGGCGACCTCCCTTCATACATCTCGGGTGTCGGCTGTTTCTTACAGCAGACACCTGGTAGCAACAGCCCCGATCTGCCGTGGGACTGATCGGGACTGTTAACGCTTTAAATGCCACTATAAATTCTGACAGTGGCATTTGAATCCCCCGAATGCTGTTTGGTGGTCCCCAGGGGTATCATGGCAGAATGCCCATCAAGCCATCACCGTGGGGTGGCTTGATAGACTACCTGTCAGATTGCACTATGATATAATGCTATGGGATTACATCATACTGCAGGAGCGATCAAAGTATTGCAAGTTGTTATCCCCTAGGGGAACTAAAAAAAAAAGGGAAAAATAAGAACAATAAAATTTTACCAATTATTTTTTTAAAAAAAGCAATAAAATAATCTAAATAATAAAACAAAAATACATATTTGGTATCGCTGCATCCATAAAAGTCTGATCTATCAAAGTAATGCATTATTTATCATGCACGGTGAACGTCGTTCAAAAAAAAATAAAGAACACCAGAAATGTACTTTGGTCACCCTATCTCCCAGAAAAATGCAATAAAAAGCGATCAAAAAGTCGTATGTATTCCAAAATGGTACCAACGCAACCTGAAAAACATGAGCCCTTGCACAACTATGTAGATGAAAAAATAGGAAAGTTATTGCGCAGAGACGATGGCAACAGAAAATAATTTTACAAAATTAGGATGCATTCAGACGACCGTATATCAGCCGGGTATTCACGTTGGACGATATACGGCGTCTCTCTCTGCAGGGGAGGAGGCTGGAAGAGCCGGGAGCAGTGCACTGAGCTCCTGCCCCCTCTCTGCCTCCTCTCTATATTGGTAGAACGGAGCGCGTGGGTTGGGAGATGTATGGACAGGAGGGAGGTGATATACGGTGGCGCGGCACCATAGAGAACTCTGTGAGTGAGGGTAATGAGTTTAAATTGGGTTGTATGGTACACGGGCAGCCAGTGCAGAGACTGGCATAATGCAGAGGCGTCTGAGAAACAACTGGACAGGAAGATTAGTCTAGCTGCAGCTAACTGCAAACATTAAAGCTTGAAGGGCACATCTTGAAACCCCAAACTGCTTTGAAATCTCTGCCTAGGAGAGAATTTGCTGATGCAGTTTAACTACCTTGTTTCTTGTTGCTGTGCTCAGTCTTGCTCTACCATGTTTCCCCGAAAATAAGACACTGTCTTATATTAATTTTTGCCGCAAAAGAGGCACAGTGTCTTATTTTCGGGGAAGGGTTTATACTCACCTAGCCGCCGACATCTGTGTCCCTCGCACTGGCCCCCACGCTGCTGCAGTCCTCAGCACTGACAGGATTCTCTTTTGGTAACGGGGCTTTGAATACCCTGCCTCCGGTAAGCGCTGGGATTGGTTCATCGAGCCCCGACTCTGATTGGCTGGTGCTCAATTCAATCACAGCGCTTACCGGAGGCAGGGTATTCAAAGCCCCATTACTAGGAGAAGAGAATCCTGTCAGTGCTAAGAACTGCTGCAGCACAAGGGACACAGACGTGGGTGGCTAGGTGAGTATAAGCAATAAGGTAAAAATGGCAATTATCACCTAGCCGCCAGCGTCTGTGCCACTTGCACTGGTCCCCACGCTTCTGCAGTTCTCAGCGCTGACAGGATTCTCTTCTGGTGACGGGGCATTGAATACCCCGCCACCGGTAAGCGCTGTGATTGGATTAAGCGCCAGCCAATTAGAGCGGGCGCTCGATGAATCAATCACAGCCATTCAGCGAGGTCATTCACTGAATGGCTGTGAATGATCGAGCGCTGGCTTTGATTGGCTGGCGCTCGATTCAATCACAGCGCTCTCTTATCGGAGGCGGGGTATTCAAAGCCCCGTCACCAAAAGAGAATCCTGTCAGCGCTGAGGACTGCAGCCTGCCACAGGGCCAGTAACCAGAGTAAGGGTCACAGACACCGGTGGCTAGGTGAGTATTGCTTTTCTATTTTTTTTTTACCTAGTGCAGCTAGGGCTTATTTTCAGGGGATGGTTTATATTTCAAGCCCCCACCCCAAAAATAGGTGTAAGGCTTATTGTCAGGGTAGGGCTTACTTTTTGGGAAAAACAGAAGTATATAAGCCGACTCGGTTCCCCTGGAATAGGGCCCAAATGTTAGCACAATCTCTGCACCCTCTCCCTTGCATAGTTCCATCACTGTATATGCCTTTCCTTATACACTGATCAGAGTTGAAGTCCTTCTTGTTTCACTGGAACAAATGACACCATGTCGATACACATCCTCAAAACATTTAATTTTCACATTCCAAGAACCTTTTCTAAAACTGGGCGAAGCATACAAACAAAGGAAAACAAAAGCAGTCATTCTTGATGTTTTGTGTGTTTTTTTTTTTTTTTACGTTTTTGGAGATCCATAGAAAATAAATCTGTCTGGATGTGAAAATTGGATTTTTATGTGAGAATGTACTGTTCAGCACACAGGTCCACTTACAGCTTGATAGCTGAGATTCACTCTCCATCTTATTGATTATTCTCTTGTCCGTATCGTTTTATGTACAGCGCTGTGTACTCAGGCAGACTATTATCATTGTCAACTGAAATACCGTTTAACTCTTTCCTGGACACTCAAGCAGATAATTGCTCGTGGAAGAGTTTTGTTTTTTTTATTTCTCTATATAAACCGCTATATATTTCAGAGTGTCCAAAAGCTGCTACGGATTTATCAGAGAAGCAATCTTGCTGTTTTATTGTACTTTTCGTATTTGATAGAAGTAGCCTTGAATGTGTGTTTTTTTCCCCCTGTCTTGTGCAGCTGGGAGACTTTGATAAATAACCCCTGCACTCTGCTTGTCTCTTGCACATACCCAGCATTAGAACACAATTTCCATTTTAATTCATCCATCGAGCTGCAGCGCCATTCATGCTGTTATCATCTCAATCCTGAGTCACATACATCTAATGAAAAATATGTAATGTGTGGGGCACAGCTGACATTGCCTTGACTCTTTTATGCATACAAACCTGATGTCTATACTGCTTCTCAGGTGCAGCAAAAACGATCTTTTCAAGCAGAAAACAGCCATGTAAATCTACATCTTTACACTAAGTGGGTCTCACGGTACATTTTCGAGATGAAGAGCATTGTGCGATTAAAAAAAAAATGAATGTAAAAGGTTTGAAGCATTTAGTTCTTTCAGTAAATGTTCGAAGAAATTACTGTTTCTTTGTATTACAGACTGCGTACAATCGGCATCGTTAGCTGAGTGGTATTCCTGCAGTGTAGACGTTTGATGGATAATGGCCACTAAGAAAGGACAGTATGGAGGTAGAAGAGGTATGAGCATTGCAATGATTATTTTATTGTACAATGTTGGAAAAACATTAATGGCCTTGACAACAATCATTGTAAGTGGCCTGGGCCAATGATGCCTAATCCTTTCTTAGGTGATGAAAAAAATAACATGTGTTTGTACCATCGCCATAACTATAGCTATAGATGCCGCCGAAAGTATTACTAGAAGTCCACTCATGTGTTTGAGTGTCATTCTTTGGTGGTAAGGTTGTCTGGGTTCCCCTTGGTACAGAAGATCTGACATATGCCTACAACTTCATGTTGCCCCTAGTTGCTTTCCAGAGTTGGAGCTCCCAGGGCCCCTCAGACACCATGACCAGGTATGGCTGCTACTTCTTTGCCCCCTCTACCTATACCCCTGCTGTTATCTACAAGTGTTAAAACTCTAAGACTTTCACAATTAGAAACAACATTTATATTATTATTATTATTATTAATATTTAAACACAAGTTGAAATCCAAATTCTAGGAGCTTAGTATATACTGTAAATTTAAACCAAGAAATACAGAAGATTTAGCAGATCTCAAGTAGATGTGTGGTGCCTCACGGTGACCAAGACACGAGGCCCACGCTGAGGAGCTAGCGGGGGTAGAGGTGTCACTTGTCATGGTGGTTTTACCAGATTCCTCCCCGGAGGGACGCACGGAACCCCGGCCAAGGCACTGCTAGGGCCTCTTCCAGGCAACGTCGGGTGGCGGTTACCTGAATAAGTGTAGTGGACTTGACGTTGTCACACGTAACGCTACCATTCCTTCACACCGTTGAGTATCCGGTGGTTGAATAAAAAGAGTCCGCACACATGATTGGAACTTGATAACTCAGCCACTGTATAACTGGAATACAATACAGCTTACTCGCACATGCAGGAAAGACAGCTTATTAGTGATCGGTCAGGGAGGAGAACTCAGGATGAAATCAGGCCTACAGTCTCCGTTATCTGCAGTGCTCCACTCCTAGACACACACACACTGTCCGGGATTCTGAATTACTCCGGAGGAGAAACACGACTCTCTACTGACACTCACTCAGAACTCTTGAAGACAACTCTGGACGGCGGACTCCTTACTCCTTTCTCTCCTTAGAGGTGGTTCCTAGCATAGCAGGCCTCAGGAAACCTTTTCTCCTCTTCCATCTCTTCACCACATGAGGGTTGAAGGTAGTCCCATGTGGCCGACATCACATGACTAGACAAACTTGTAACATTTTCCAGACGTATCCCAGCCACTTGCAGACATTAACCTCTTGCATACAGCAGCTGTGCAATACACATAACAGCAGATAAGACACTTTGCACAGTGCATCCACATAAAAGACATGACATGTACAACAATTATGGAGGGGCCGGATATATGTGTTTCGGGCCACTACAGATGACTCGACCAATGTTTGCACTTAGGTAGTTGTTGCTAGCATGGCAGATTTTATATTGCATCAGTTCCCCAGAGGAACTCCTATTTAAAAGTGACAAATTGAACTGAGAACTAAATTTATTTTCCCACAAGGAATTTTAGCGTAGACCTATGCCCCCTCCTCTGGGGAACTGATGCAATCACCTAACAGGGATACTATTGAGTGCAGGGTTTTTGTATATTTGTCCATGGGAGTTAAATTAAGAACTTTGCTCTTACCTACCGTTGGGAATTGAGGGCTCAATATATCGCACCTGGTCCGTTATTTCTCCTGTAATGAGAGTGGGTCTCTCCACTGGGTCAGGAATTATCGCATTCCATTCGATACCCTATTTGTCTTTGTGAGTACTTCATCCCCACAGAAATCATAACTATCAGCCTATTATAAACTGGGGGTTATCGTGTCACACTTGTATGTCTTTCTGAGCCATAATTTGAAATATTAATAATCAATACATTTTGTGTTTTAAATAATTGTCTATACTGTGAAGGGCTAGTTACTCGTAATAGATTTTTCTCTGCTTTAGTGAAAGTTTGGTAATTTATTGCTTGTGATCAGTTGAACACTGTCATCTGAGATCTGGTTTTTTTGTTACATTGTATCATATCAAAATTCATCAACTGATCTCCATTTCTCTCCTTTTTCAGTTTTTTCAAACTTTCTTGACATGCTGAATCCTATGTCTTATATCTGCATCTATTGTTCTTCTCACAAACATTGTTAAAGCCAACAAGCTCATTGTTATAAATTGTAAGCTTATAACAATGGAAACATGCTATTAGTAATTGATGTACAAATGAACAGATGTTATTTATGCAAGAAGAACAAAGTATTCAGAGAAGGTCTCTATTGTTAACCAAGAGCTGTCTATCAGTGCTAACAACCACGGATCACCAAGCTTAGTGGTCCTTTTAACCAGACCCTCACAATGGCCGTTCAAACTCTATTGGGGAGATCAACAATAGTTTATATGATTGTACATCTCCCATTTGCTTTAATCGCCATCAGCAGCACATTCCCCATTCACACATGTGCAACCAAAAACAGTTACTTTGTAGGCTGCAGAAAAGATGTGGTCAACTGGTGAAAAAGTATTTATGTGTTAGTTGGCTGATCGCTGCTCTGTTTCCACAGGACAATGATCAGATGAACAAACATTCTAATAAATAATAAATTAAGCACAAATCTGGCTCTCCAGAAGTCTCTTTCACATGGCTGCAGGCACAGTAAAAACGCTTGAATGGGCGCACAAATCTAAAGTTTGTGCACTCGTTCATACGGCATGGGCCCCGGCGCATACCCGTTGAGTCCACAATGCCATTGGGCCTCCTCTCCTTCCCCCTCGCCAGCTCACCTTCGCTCTCCTTCCATCTGGCTCTGTGCATTGGGAGAGGGTAGAGCTGTGCTCCCTCCCCGCCCCTTGTACGCAGCCAGCAATGGTGGGGGAGGGGCAGAGGGGCGGAGAGAAGAGGGAAGGAGTTTATCAGTCACGCTGCTAAACTCCCTCCACCTCCCTTCTCTGCCCACTGGCGTTGGCTCCCATAGGAGCCCATGCAGCAGCTGACGTATTCCGTCCTGAAAGATAGTTCCAGGACTATTCTTGCAGGCCAGCATGAAAGCGTTCGGGCCTATATTGGCCCGGCTGGGCGCGTTCACATGGCCGGAATACGCCTATGTGATCTGATGCATTGAAACGCTATGATCTGATGCATGGAATCCAATGCATCAGATCGTAGCGTATATGGGCCGACTGTGAAAACAGCGGCCGATATACGCTCATATGAAAGAGGTCTCAAATTAAATCTATGCTACCTGTGTCCTGGAGCTATTTTCCACTATAATTTCTATCAGTTTCTGCAAAAAATTATAGTAAATATAATGGGTTTTCTGATGCCATACCTAACCTGCAATGTCACATGCTTTTTCTTTTTAAGAGCATGTACCAAAATTTGCAACCTTTATATGCCAGGGATTGGCATACACAGTTTGATAAACCCACGCCAATATCATTTGGCATATATACTGTATGTATAGTATACAAGGCAGTTTCTAGGGAATTTGGCCAATTGAGCGAACATCCAAAATGTGCCCCTTCTCCCCAGAATATACCAAAGCATTATAAAAGTGATCAAACAGTCGCATTTGGAATGTCCCTATTGGGATTAAATAAATAATGGAATAAATGTTAATAAAGTTTTTTTTTTAAAAAATGTACACAGTTGAAAAAATAAAACCATATTTTGTTTAATTTTGTAAAAGTGAAATAAAACCACAAACACAGTATCACTGTAAACATCACGACTTACATAAGTACCTCAATACAGTATATCACTATATAAAACCTACTATACGAAGACTAACATTACCAATAATAACACTTTATAAAAGCCAAATTATACCGCCACACCATGACCACATATTACCGCCACACAGTGACAGTAATACCACCATACTGATACTGACTCTCATCATTTCAGATATCACCAATAATAACACTATTAGGGATAAATTATACCCTGGGAACTTTCAGAGGGGTAAAATATTCCCTCTCCCTGATGATGTCATGATGGGAAGAACTAATGATCTAGAACACGTGTCAAACACAAGACCTGCGGCTTGAATCCGGCCCGCTGCCTCATTTTCTGTGGCCCGCGGCATGCCGACGGCCGCTCACCGCTCTAGTGATTACCAGCTGGGGTGCCGCATCTCCCCACTGGTAATCGCGCTGTTACCGCTGATCCCGGCGCACACTCTGATGTCAGTGTGCAGCCGGAATCCTCCTTCCCTGAGTCCACTGCTCTTCAGTTCCGCAGGAGAGGACTCAAGGAGGAAGCGTTCTCGGCTACACACTGACATCAGTGTGCACCCGGGGATCAGCGCAAGCACAGGAGGAGCGAGCTGACAGCAAGGAGGAGGTAAGTATATGGGTTGGGGGGGAACTATTATTACTGAGGGGGGAGGTTAATGGTGTCTGCTTAGGGTGGGGGTTAATGGTGGCTGCTCAGGGTGGGGTTAATGGTGGCTGCTTAGGGTGGGGGTTAATGGTGGCTGCTTAGGGTGGGGGTTAATGGTGGCTGCTGGGGGGGGGTTAAAATGGTGGCTGCTGGGGGGGTTAATATTGCTGCTGAGGGTTTAATATTACTGATGGGGATAATATTGCTGTGGGGTTATTACTACTGAGGGGGTTAATATTACTGTGGGGGTCGCTATTACTACTGGGGCCATTGTGGGGGTCGCTATTACCAATGGGGCCATTGTGGGGGTCGCTATTACCAATGGGGCCACTGTGGGGTACCCTCTTACTACTGGGGCCACTGTGGGGTACCCTCTTACTACTGGGGCCACTGTGGGGTACCCTCTTACTATTGGGCCCACTGTGAGGGTCGCTATTACTAATTGGCCCACTGTGGGGGTCAATATTTTTACTGGTACCACTATGAGAGTTATTATTACTACTGCAACCACTATATGGGTCACTATTAGGGCTTGTTCACACGGGCGTAATCTTATTTCGGTCACACAAATATGCTGCGTATTTGCACATCAAAAATCACTTATGCCTGCATATTTGGGCACGCAAAAAGAACGCAGATGGGCCCACTGAAATGGTGCGCAAATATGCAGTGAATACACAGGTTTCCTGTGCATTCACCACCTATTTGCGAGGCCCATACACTTCAATGGCCTATCTGGGGGCCTAGTATATAACAACATAGGTCATGCTGTGTGAAAATATACATTTATGTGAATGAACTCATTGAAACAATGGCTTCTATTCACTGCATATTATGTACGCAAATATGCTTGTATGAACGAGCCCCTACTATAGTGTCTTACAATCGGCCCTTTGAAGGTCACCATAAGCCTGTTGTGGCTTATGAGTTTGACACCCCTGATCTAGAAGGTATATAATAAATATTATTATCAGAGTTATTGCTTTGGCACATACATAAATGATCACCTGTTGATTTGGCAGGATGGGGGTTATCTGCTCAGCTAGGGTTACTGTTTTGTATTGATAACAATGATTTCAGTTTAAAGTTTACTCTTTAACATTTTTACATATCTGAACAGCTGAAAACTGGTATCTTAATTAATGTGTTGCAGCACACTATAGTCCTTCTCATTTAATTGCCTTCTGTTATGTTCATCCTTCCTCCCTGCTCACAAACTGCTTAACTCCCAGTAGAATCCGAAACCAGCGGACATAACTTAGAAACTGGCATAAATCATGACTAACAACCACTCAAGACATGAACCCAACACATCAGAACGCAAAACCAGATGGAATAGCTATTATAAGAACGAGATATTAGTTTGTGGCTCGGCCAAGTCACTTAAGCCCGCGAGCTCACATCAAGGGTCCTTGTTGTCTCGTGGGTCCCTACTCTAACGAGATAAGCAACCCCAGGAAACCTGCCTGCAAGCAGGGTGACCGTCCCGTGAGGGACGGCCCCACGCTAGGACCTAAGGACCTAACTGGCCCAGAAATGGTAAACGATCCAAGCAGCACAGAACACAGTTCACACTAACACAGCATGGAAGGCATACACAATGGAATAGGACTGTTCACACCATATGTCTGGTTGAAATGTTATATATGGTCAAATTAGAGGTCAACATGGGTGGCTCAGTTTATTTCGTTCCCATAATTAACATACATTGGTAAGTCCTTGCATAAAATTAAAATATATGTAAACTTCAGAAAATGTTTATGGAAAACTAGTTATAGGGGGAAAAAATGACATTGAAGAAAAATTAGCATTTCAAGTTGAAGCACTGGTATAATAAATAGGCTAAGCTCGGAAGACTTGTGATGTCAATATGGTCTCCGCACAGATGCTTTTTCAGACTGGCTTCTAGATAACAGACTCTTTCTTAAGCAACCCTTCCCTTTTAGTATTCAGTGCAGGTCTCCCAATGCATTAACACCACTTACATCACATGGTAGACCACTCATATCTAAAGATTCATTCTCACTTATTAGCTTTACTGCAAAGAGCCACCGTACTCCAGATGGTGTAAGACGTTTTGATTGCTATTCTTGCCGACAGCCCCGCAAGCTGAAAAGAAAATGACTTTTTATCTTTGGTTTATTTCTCTATCATCACCTCAGAGAAGGTCAATTATGCTACATGCATTCACAAATAGGTATAGTAACCCTTTCAGGGCTTGTGAGAGTTGCCGAAGTTATTGCCTAAGAAACAATATTATTTTAAATGCAATTTTTAAAAAATGTATTTTGCCCATTCAAAAAAAGTCTAAGAAAACCTTATAACTCTTCGTTGAGTGGGTTGAGGTTTTGTCCTCGGGGCATGCAGAAGACAAATGAAATATTGTAAGCTATATTGAAAGAGATTGAGGGAACAAAGTTCATAGAAGTGCTTAAGACTATCACAGACATTTCTAGAAAAATGAGAATGTGCTTTATTTGCATAGTGAGTCTCTTAAAGCTGTTTTTTAGAAGTTAAACAATAGGGTATCCTTGCTGGTGTAAGCACCGATGGGGGAAAAGTGCTGCTGCCCCTTCATTCTCATGATCAGCGGCAATTCGGGGGTTACTAATTAAACATTGATGGCGTATCCTCAGGATAGATCATGAATATTTAAGGCCTAGAACGCAACTTTAACCTTTTTCTATCTATTAAAATTTCAGTGTATGGCAAAAATGGCAAGTACCAGGGGACATAGGATAGTTAAAGGTTAAGATTTGTTCAGATTTGGCTTATAGCATAGGGGGGGGGGAGGGGGGGACAAATCAATATATACTGTTTAATGAACTATTTACTGGAGATGGAAAACTACATTATGGTATAGTAGAATGTAAAGAGAGAAGCTTTTAGGGCGGTTTCCTAGTACCTGGAAACTTGGCCCATTCAGGAGAAAACATGGAAATAAATGCTAAATAAATTGCTGCCATTAGTGAGAACTCACTATATACGAATCTATTATGGAGTGCATTTGGAGCTGTGTAATAGCCCATTTACACAGGACGATTATCGTTCAGATTCCTGCACTCCTGGGGAAATCTGAATGATAATCGTCCCATGTAAATGCATGCAGCGACTGAATGAGAATTCTGCACGAGTTTTTAAAAAAAGTGAGAAGGTGGTCCTGCCCTATCTTCTTTAAGGGCGCCTACCCACTTGCGTTGCCGATTTTCGCGCGTGTAAAACGCTGCTTTTTGCGCATTTTTTGCGCGTTTTTCACGGCGTTTTTGCAGCCCTCCATTGACAATCATGGGTGCATTAAGAGAAAAATAAGGACACATATGCAACTGACAGTTCCTATGTGAAAAAACCCCACGAAACAGAGAAAAAAAACCCAGATGGACAAGAACACATTCTATACTAATTGCTCTTGAGAAAAACCGCAAAACATCACAGGAAAAAAAAAAAATCGCAAGTGGGTAGGCACCCTAAACCTAGTATTAACACGTGAGAATCCCACTAGTGAAAACGAAACAATTGTAATCAATGGCTTTGTTTTGTCCCGTTTTGCGTGCATGATTTTCACACCCACAAATCAGGACAAAATCACGGTTGTCTGTTTAAGCCCCAGAGGAGCTTTTCCATGACTAAATATTACATTTTCTGTAAGATCACTCAAAACTATTTTCATTGGAATCATCGAAAAATATCCTGTAGAGAAAGATAAAGCCCAATGCCCACGGACGGATATTCCACAACGAGATTCCATGCCGAATTTCCGTCATTGCACGCTGCCATAGGATAGCATGCAGTAACAAAATCGCGGCATGTCCTATTTCACCACTGACGCGCCGGTTTTGCTATGTGCATGTGCAGCTGTGTGCCAGCCAGCAAATCACAGAGCAGAGAGAGAAGATGCCAGACAGGTAAGCGAGAGATCACTGCAGGGGTACGGGTCGCATCCTGATGCAAGAATCTTGCAGTCAGAATCCGACCCGGCCGTGTGCGAGAGGCCTTAAGCAAGTGAGCCCTTTGGAATGACCTGGATTTCTGTATTAATTACTTATAATATATGATCTGATTGTTTACTAAGTCACAATTATAGAATAACACAATCTAATGACACAAACAGTTGTACTGAACATGTCCTTTACTGAGCATGTTGAGTAGATATCTACAGAAGTGAATCCTTGAATAATTGTATAACCTGTAGATCCACCTCTACTAGCAATCACTTCCACCAAATGTGCTTCTGGCTACATGTTCTATACACAGGCATAACTTAAAGCTCCTGGGCCCTAATGCAAAATTTGTAAGGGCGCCCCAAATATAATGTTTTATTCCTAGTACTGGGCTCATCATATAGAGAAAAGAGGCCTTGTGGCCCCCTAAGGCTCCTGGGCCCGGGTGCAACCGCATCCCCTTAGTTACTCCCCTGGTTCTATGGACAAATGCTATAGTGGGGGAACTTTTTAGCACAAACTCACAATGCTATTGTAGTGGCCCAAATGGGTCCTACAAAAGCGCCTTGCCTTTAAATGGCGTTGCTCAGTTCATATATAACCAGCAGAGGTTAACCACTACTTAATTTGCTCTACGACAGAGCTATTAATAATCTGCCAGGTGGACAATTAATTTTGATTGGTTGCCTGCAGATTGAAGTCTCATTGGCTGCAAGCTAGTGGAGTGACAGTTGGGAGATAGTTGATCGTACAGGTCGGGGGAGTGAGAAGAGAGAGGGGTAGGAGAGGAGTCGTGTCGTAGTAATAGTAAGAAGATAGGGAGATTTCAGTCAGATCAGAACAGTAAAGTGCGCAGAGTTTGTCAGTAAGTTGGCTGTTAAACAAGTGAACCGTATAGCTAGTCACCTGTTTGTTATAGTGTCTGTAATTATTGTCTTTTAGACTCTGATTTGTGGGCTGTATGTCATGTTTACTATTTAATGAGTTGCTGTGTATGTGTTTGGTAGCTTGATAAAGGCTCACTATGGGCCGAAACGTAGCCTACCATTTTAAGAAGATTAGGGAGAAATAAAGACTTTGAATTTTATATTTACTCCTGCCTATGGTGACACTTCTATTGACTTTTCCTGCACCATCTTCCTTCCCTCTGCCCTCATTTCTGTAATTTCAGATAGTTGGATAAAACTTGTGACAGTGGACCAGGACTCCTGGGAGTTTCTCAGGCCAAACACTGTCTCCCGATGTGTGCAGGTCCCTAGTAGGAATGAGCGAGCACCAAAATGCTCGGGTGCTCGTTACTCGGGACGAAATTATCGCGATGCTCGAGGGTTTGTTTCGAGTAACGAACCCCATTGAAGTCAATGGGCGACCCGAGCATTTTTGTATTTCGCCGATGCTCGCTAAGGTTTTCATGTGTGAAAATCTGGGCAATTCAAGAAAGTGATGGGAACGACACAGCAACGGATAGGGCAGGCGAGGGGCTACATGTTGGGCTGCATCTCAAGTTCACAGGTCCCACTATTAAGCCACAATAGCGGCAAGAGTGGCCCCCCCCCTCCCAACAACTTTTACTTCTGAAAAGCCCTCATTAGCAATGCATACCTTAGCTAAGCACCACACTTCCTCCAACAAAGCACAATCACTGCCTGCATGACACTCCGCTGCCACTTCTCCTGGGTTACATGCTGCCCAACCCCCCCGCACGACCCAGTGTCCACAGCGCACACAAAAGTGTCCCTGCGCAGCCTTCAGCTGCCCTCATGCCACACCACCCTCATGTCTATTTATAAGTGCGTCTGCCATGACGAGGAACCGCAGGCACACACTGCAGAGGGTTGGCACGGCTAGGCAGCGACCCTCTTTAAAAGGGGCGGGGCGATAGCCCACAATGCTGTACAGAGGCAATGAGAAATATAATCCTGTGCCACCGCCATCAGGAGCTGCACACGTGGGCATAGCAATTGGGAACCTATGTGCCACACACTATTCATTCTGTCAAGGTGTCTGCATGCCCCAGTCAGACCGCGGTTTTTAATTCATAGACACAGGCAGGTACAACTCCCTATTGTGAAGTCCCTGTGGACCGACAGCATGGGTGGCTCCCTGGAACCCACCGGCGGTACATAAAAATATCCCATTGCATTGCCCAACACAGCTGAGGTAGTAATGTTGTGCTTAATGCAGGTGGGCTTCGGCCCACACTGCATGCCCCAGTCTGACTGGGGTTCTTTACAAGTGGAAACAGATGCATTTACAAGTCCCTGTGGACCGACAGCATGGGTGGCTCCCTGGAACCCACCGGCGGTACATAAAAATATCCCATTGCATTGCCCAACACAGCTGAGGTAGTAATGTTGTGCTTAATGCAGGTGGGCTTCGGCCCACACTGCATGCCCCAGTCAGACTGGGGTTCTTTAGAAGTGGAAACAAATTGCTGTGTCAACAGTACTAATGTACATCAGAAAAATTGGCCATGGCCAACCAAGAGGGCAGGTGAAACCCATTAATAGCTTTGGTTAATGTGGCTTAAGTGGTAACTAGGCCTGGAGGCAGCCCAGTTTAACGAAAAATTGGTTCAAGTTAAAGTTTCAACGCTTTTAAGAGCATTGAAACGTATAAAAAATTTTAAGAAAAATTATATGAGTGAGCCTTGTGGCCCTAAGAAAAATTGCCCGTTCGGCGTGATTACGTGAGGTTTCAGGAGGAGGAGCAGGAGGAGGAGGAGGAGGAATATTATACACAGATTGATGAAGCAGAAATGTCCCCGTTTTGGATGGTGAGAGAGAACGATGCTTCCATCCGTGGGTGCAGCCTACGTATTGCTTAGGTATCGCTGCTGTCCGCTGGTGGAGAAGAGAAGTCTGGGGAAATCCAGGCTTTGTTCATCTTGATGAGTGTAAGCCTGTCGGCACTGTCGGTTGACAGGCGGGTACGCTTATCTGTGATGATTCCCCCAGCCGCACTAAACACCCTCTCTGACAGGACGCTAGCCGCAGGACAAGCAAGCACCTCCAGGGCATACAGCGCGAGTTCAGGCCACGTGTCCAGCTTCGACACCCAGTAGTTGTAGGTGGCAGAGGCGTCAGGGAGGACGGTCGTGCGATCGGCTACGTACTCCCTCACCATCCTTTTACAGTGCTCCCGCCGACTCAGCCTTGACTGGGGAGCGGTGACACAGTCTTGCTGGGGAGCCATAAAGCTGTCCAGGGCCTTAAAGACTGTTGTATTGCCTGTGCTGTACATGCTGCTCGATCTCCGCACCTCCCCTGCTACCTGGCCCTCGGAAGTGCGCCTTCTGCCACTAGCGCTGTCGGATGGGAATTTTACCATCAGCTTGTCCGCCAGGGTCCTGTGGTATAGCAACACTCTCGAACCCCTTTCCTCTTCGGGAATGAGAGTGGAAAGGTTCTCCTTATACCGTGGGTCGAGCAGTGTGTACACCCAGTAATCCGTAGTGGCCAGAATGCGTGCAACGCGAGGGTCACGAGAAAGGCATCCTAACATGAAGTCAGCCATGTGTGCCAGGGTACCTGTACGCAACACATGGCTGTCTTCACTAGGAAGATCACTTTCAGGATCCTCCTCCTCCTCCTCCTCCTCCTCAGGCCATACACGCTGAAAGGATGACAGGCAAGCAGCATGGGTACCGTCAGCAGTGGGCCAAGCTCTCTCTTCCCCCTCCTCCTCATCCTCCTCATGCTCCTCCTCCTCCTCCTGAACGCGCTGAGATATAGACAGGAGGGTGCTCTGACTATCCAGCGACATACTGTCTTCCCCCGGCTCTGTTTCCGAGCACAAAGCGTCTGCCTTTATGCTTTGCAGGGAACTTCTCAAGATGCATAGCAGAGGAATGGTGACGCTAATGATTGCAGCATCGCCGCTCACCACCTGGGTAGACTGCTCAAAGTTTCGAAGGACCTGGCAGATGTCTGCCAACCAGGCCCACTCTTCTGAAAATAATTGAGGAGGCTGACTCCCACTGCGCCGCCCATGTTGGAGTTGGTATTCCACAATAGCTCTACGCTGCTCATAGAGCCTGGCCAACATGTGGAGCGTAGAGTTCCACCGTGTGGGCACGTCGCACAGCAGTCGGTGCACTGGCAGATTAAACCGATGTTGCAGGGTCCGAAGGGTGGCAGCGTCCGTGTGGGACTTGCGGAAATGTGCGCAGAGCCGGCACACCTTTCCGGGCAGGTCTGACAAGCGTGGGTAGCTTTTCAGAAAGCGCTGAACCACCAAATTAAAGACGTGGGCCAGGCATGGCACGTGCGTGAGGCTGCCGAGCTGCAGAGCCGCCACCAGGTTACGGCCGTTGTCACACACGACCATGCCCGGTTGGAGGCTCAGCGGCGCAAGCCAGCGGTCGGTCTGCTCTGTCAGACCCTGCAGCAGTTCATGGGCCGTGTGCCTCTTATCTCCTAAACTGAGTAGTTTCAGCACGGCCTGCTGACGCTTGCCCACCGCTGTGCTGCCACGACGCGCGACACCGACTGCTGGCGACGTGCTGCTGCTGCTGACACATCTTGATTGCAAGACAGAGGTTGCGTTGGAGAAGGAGGAGGAGGAGGGTGGTTTAGTGGAGGAAGCATACACCGCCGCAGATACCACCACCGAGCTGGGGCCCGCAATTCTGGGGGTGGGTAGGACGTGAGCGGTCCCAGGCTCTGACTCTGTCCCAGCCTCCACTAAATTCACCCAATGTGCCGTCAGGGAGATGTAGTGGCCCTGCCCGCCTGTGCTTGTCCACGTGTCCGTTGTTAAGTGGACCTAGGCAGTAACCGCGTTGGTGAGGGCGCGTACAATGTTGCGGGAGACGTGGTCGTGCAGGGCTGGGACGGCAAATCGGGAAAAGTAGTGGCGACTGGGAACTGAGTAGCGCGGGGCCGCCGCCGCCATCATACTTTTGAAGGACTCCGTTTCCACAACCCTATACGGCAGCATCTCAAGGCTGATAAATTTGGCTATGTGGACGGTTAACGCTTGAGCGTGCGGGTGCGCGGCGGCGTACTTGCGCTTGCGCTCAAACACTTGCGCTAGCGACGGCTGGACGGTGCGGTGCGAGACATTGCTGGATTGGGCCGAGGACAGCGGAGGTGAGGGTGTGGGTGTAGGCCAGGAGACGGTAGTGCCTGTGTCCTCAGAGCGGGGTTGGATCTCAGTGGCAGGTTGGGGCACAGGGGGAGAGGCAGCGGTGCAAACCGGAGGCGGTGAACAGCCTTCGTCCCACCTTGTGGGGTGCTTGGCCATCATATGTCTGCGCATGCTGGTGGTGGTGAGGCTGGTGGTGGTGGCTCCCCGGCTGATCTTGGCGCGACAAAGGTTGCACACCACTGTTCGTCGGTCGTCAGGTGTCTCTGTGAAAAAATGCCAGACCTTAGAGCACCTTGGCCTCTGCAGGGTGGCATGGCGCGAGGGGGCGCTTTGGGAAACAGTTGGTGGATTATTCGGTCTGGCCCTGCCTCTACCCCTGGCCACTGCACTGCCTCTTGCAACCTGCCCTGCTGCTGCCCTTGCCTCCCCCTCTGAAGACCTGTCCTGAGTAGGCGTTGCAAACCAGGTGGGGTCAGTCACCTCATCGTCCTGCTGCTCTTCCTCCAAATCCTCTGTGCGCTCCTCCCTCGGACTTACTTCCCTTACTACTACCTCACCGATAGACAACTGTGTCTCATCGTCATCGTCCTCCTCACCCACTGAAAGGTCTTGAGACAGTTGCCGGAAGTCCCCAGCCTCATCCCCCGGACCCCGGGAACTTTCCAATGGTTGGGCATCAGTGACGATAAACTCCTCTGGTGGGAGAGGAACCACTGCTGCCCAATCTGAGCAGGGGCCCGAGAACAGTTACTGGGAGTGTTCCCGCTCCTGAGCATGTGTCATTGTAGTGGAGTGAGGAGGCTGGGAGGAAGGAGGAGCAGCAGACAGAGGATTCGGATTTGCAGCAGTGGACGGCGCAGAACTGTGGGTGGACGATAGGTTGCTCGAAGCACTTTCTGCCATCCACGACAGGACCTGCTCACACTGCTCATTTTCTAATAAAGGTCTCCCGCGTGGACCCATTAATTGTGCGATGAATGTGGGGACGCCAGAAACGTGCCTTTCTCGTAATCGCGCAGCAGTCGGCTGCGATACACCTGGATCAGGAGTTCGGCCTGTGCCCACACCCTCACTTGGCCCTCCGCGTCCTCAGCCGCGTCCACGTCCTCTAGGCCTACCCCTACCCCTCAGCATGCTGTATTACCAGTGATTTGATTTCCCAGGCAGGAAAGAAATTGGCGCAAGCCTGCTGTTAAACGTAGCTGGCTGCGTATGATTTCTTTACGTTCTCCACCCACCACACACGTACCCAGAACGCTGAGGACTGTCAGAGGCAGGCCAAATAGAATGTTTCCCTTTTTTTTAAAAGAAAAGGCCCACTGCGTATATTCAATCAATAATAAATATGTCTTCTGGCCCTGCAAATGTGTCACAGAACTGCAGGGTTGCAGAGTTATTAACTACAGCAGAGCGGTGATTTTTCCCAGGCAGGAAAGAAATTGGCGCAAGCCTGCTGTTAAACGTAGCTGGCTGCGTATGATTTCTTTACGTTCTGCACCCACCACACACGTACCCAGAACGCTGAGGACTGTCAGAGGCAGGCCAAATAGAATGTTTCCCTTTTTTTTTTTAAAGAAAAGGCCCACTGACTATATTCAATCAATAATATATGTCTTCTGGCCCTGCAAATGTGTCACAGAACTGCACGGTTGCAAAGTTATTAACTACAGCAGAGCGGTGATTTTTCCCAGGCAGGAAAGAAATTGGCGCAAGCCTGCTGTTAAACGTAGCTGGCTGCGTATGATTTCTTTACGTTCTCCACCCACCACACACGTACCCAGAACGCTGAGGACTGTCAGAGGCAGGCCAAATAGAATGTTTCCCTTTTTTTTTTAAAGAAAAGGCCCACTGACTATATTCAATCAATAATATATGTCTTCTGGCCCTGCCTACACAATTCTGTCCCTGTAGTATTATTGCAGGGCGCAATGCTCTGCACAGCCGATTTAAAAAAAAATGCAACACTGCTAACAGCAGCCTGCACAGTTCTGCACACGGTTAAATGTGGCCCTAAGAAGGACCGTTGGGGTTCTTGAAGCCTACACTCACTCCTAACACTCTCCCTGCCTAACCACCACTTCTGTCCCTGTAGTATTACTGCAGGGCGCAATGCTCTGCACAGCCGATTTTGAAAAAAAAAAAAATGGGCAACACTGCTAACAGCAGCCTCCACACGGATAGATGTGGCCCTAAGAAGGACCGTTGGGGTTCTTGAAGCCTACACTCACTACTAACACTCTCCCTACAGCAGCTCCAACACTATAGCACTGTCCCTCAGCTAACTCACAAGGCATCTGAGGCGAGCCGCGGGAGGGGCCGACTTTTATACTCGGGTGACATCTGATCTCCCCAGCCACTCACAGCAGGGGGGTGGTATAGGGCTTGAACGTCACAGGGGGAAGTTGTAATGCCTTCCCTGTCTTTCAATTGGCCAGAAAAGCGCGCTAACGTCTCAGAGAGGAAAGTAACCCGAACATCGCGTGGTACCTGTTAAGAGCAACGAGCATCCCGAACACGCTAATATTCGCCCGAGCATCAAGCTCGGACGAGTACGTTCGCTCATCTCTAGTCCCTAGTAATAACCTATGAGCACTTCCTTCCTAATGGAAGAGCTCATTGATACATTCACTGACTGATAAGTGCTTCCAACATTAGGAAAAGGCAAGTACTCATTGGCCAGGAAGTAGCCCACAATAGTAGTAGAGTGTTCATTGACTGACTCTCCCATTTTAAACCTTTCAATTTATTTTGCCCTTCATGAAAGATATTCTGAATTTTACTTTCATCTTTTCCATTTCTAAGGTTAAACGTGTTCACATCTGCACTGGAGGATCCATCCGGGACAGATCCTGCACAAAATGCTGAACAAAATGGCACTGCGGGCTGTTTTGCAAGGAAAATTTCAAAGGACAGGAGGAAGCCACTAGAGTCAATGGGGTCCATCCGGTAAACCCAAAAAGTGCCGACAGCACAATTTGCTGCTATATATAGCTGAACAGGTACATGCAAAGCCGCATCAAAGGGTCTGATCCAAAGAAGATCCCATAGTAATCCGTGACTACAGGATTAGAACATCTAGATGCAACCGACGCAGGCCTAGGCGATGATACAACAAGGAACCCACTTCATTTGGGTTCACATCAACTGGATCGGAATCCACTGATGATTCCACCCGTGGTTTAAATAAATCGGTGAATTTTTTAGGCCAAGGACGTACACACCGAGAATGGAAGAAAGGGGTCAAATGAAACTCCAACGAAGGGGTGGACAAAAACATATAAGCGAAGAAAAAGAGCCTGGGAGTAGGACCACACGCTCGAGCAACAAGAGGACAATGATGACGATGAAATAGATCTGGTGGTAAATATTTCCTCTAGGCCACTAATAATGTAGAGTCTAGAGTGTTGTCCAAAGGTTTGTCCTATTGTCTGACTCCTCAAGTCGACTGGTTTTCCTTAGACCTTGATTTACGTAGCTTCTTCAGGACGTTAAGATTGAAATCTTTTTTCTCCCAACAGACATCAATACAGGCAAATACATCCCCTCCTGATGTGCATCCCACTCACTGTGAGGCTTTTACCCTTCGTGATGTGGGTCTACACAACAGGAGTAGATTCCAACCGCCAACCACGGAACACTCTATAGAGACATATATAGCCACGGTTAATTCAGACGTCAGCAAACTGCGCTCCCATAGTAGATTATATACTGTAAAACATAACCTCAATTGGAATGAACAGCAAGATTTCCATTTGCTGGTACAGAACAGATCCATCACCATTAAGACACCTGATAAAGGTGGGGCCATTGTGGTGATGGATTTGTCCAAATACGACGCGGAGATCTATAGACAACTGTAAGATACCCAGGTTTATGAATTGTTGCCTGGTAACCCTACTACTCGATACCAGTCCTCCTTGCGATCCATTTTGATGGATGCACTTATGGAGGAATCATCCAGAACCCATATCTTGTCATACTGGGTTTATATGGACTTTAGGGTGGTTTATATCTGGTTTGATTCTCCTGCATTAATCTTTGTATTAGACCTTATACTTTTTTGGTCTTATCTTTACATTTGTACTTACCCAAAATTGGTCCTCACTTCTGTCTCCGAGTGGACAGGCCTACATGTTTTAAGTGACGGGCGGGCAGGCAGGCACTACCTAAGTGGTCAGGAAACACTGGTATCTTTGTTGTTTCCCTATATTTTTGTTAGGACCATTTTTTCTTTATTTGGTACGTTTTATCTTGGCTCCTAATTACCAGCGAATGAGTTCTATGTCTCCCACACACTGAGACATAGTTGTTCCATTCAGTAACTACACGCAGTTCCTGCAAGTGTACACCACTATTTATGTTGACTATGTATAAAGCCACATCTCTCTAGCTTTTAGCATTTCTTTATTAAAGGTTATATTTTAAGGAGTTTTGTCAGTGATAGCACTTATGGAGAGAAACATTGATCAGCCTCTCTTTGACTTTTTGTATATTGACTCACCCATTGTGCCTACAATGTACATGTTACCAAAAAGGCACAAATCTTTGGAAAATCCACCGGACCACCCTATAGTATCCCATAGTATACATATACTAGGTAGATTTGCTAAGATGGGTGATTCATACATTAGAGACACAAGAGACTTTTTGTCCAAATTAAGTGTAATGAGGATTATGGAAGAAATCATCTTGGCATCATTTGACGTGGTGTCTTTGTACAACTCGATAACGCATGACAAAGGCTTAGAAGCAGTGAGACAGAGAGTTTTCTCTTCTGACCTCAAGATGGAATGTGAAAATGTCATTTTAACATTATTGGAATTTGTTTTGTCTAATAGTTACTTCATTTTGCGGGGAACTATTATAGACAATGCCAGGGGACTGCCATGGGGTTGAATGTGGCACCCACATACGCCAATAATTATATGGGGCTTTTTGAAGAAAATCATGTATACACTTCAACCCTTTGGCATCAGGTGGCCTCCTGGCATAGATATATTAATGACGTCTTCCTGATCTGGAGGGGTACCGGGCAGGAATTACTGAATTTTCAGATAGAGTTGAACAATGTGTGGCCGGAACTCTAATTTGCTCTGAAATATTCTCATGATAAGATTGAATTCCTAGATGTATTGATCACAAGAAAAGGTGAGGGCTTTCAGACTGATTTGTACGTCAAAAGCACTGACCATAATAGTCTTCTGGAATTCAGTAGTTATCATCTATGGGCCACAATCAATTCCCTGCCATAGAGTCAGTTTCTACGGGTAAAATGTATCACTGATGATAATATGTTGGACAGGCGTTTAACACAAATGTGTAACAAATTCCTGGAGAGGGGTTACCCTAAAACTATTGTCAGGGAGGCAGCCTTAACCCTTTCCAATCCACTGTCTAACGTCTGAAGACATTCTGATTGAAGGCTGTAGAGCTCCGATGTCGGAAGACGTCTGGCAGGGTATTCTTACTGTATATTACTGGCTGCTCTGTTGTCGGGGACCTCTCCAGCATGTCCCATACCGCAGTACTGGCTCTAGCCAGCAGATGTATAATGTCAGAAAGAGAAAGCCCCCTAGGAAACCCTGAATCCAAAATTGGATTGCAAAGGGTTAAAGGCTAAGATAGTTGAAAGACAGACACTACTTGTAAAGAAAGAAAAAGCAGTAACCCTTAAACTAATACAGTTTGTGCCGACTTATAATCCCATGAGTATACGAATAACAGCCATCTTGAGGAAACATTGGCCTCTCCTAAGTCTGACTAGCAACATGGAGGAATTCATGGATCCACCGATCATGTCTTATAGGCGATGTCAAAGCCTGAGGGACAAATTAGTACATTCACTGTATGATAAGAAATCTGGCCCCAAACAAACAACATTAGTGCCATGCAAAATGGGCAATTACCCATGTTTGGGTTGCTCATGCTGCAGCAACCTTTTAAAAGGCAACGTGTTTTATCATGCCCAGACGGAGGCCACGTACAGGATCAATGGTCGCTATACCAGCTCCTCATGCCATGTGGTGTATTTAATAACTTGCCCATGTGGGCTACAGTATATTGGTGAGACAACCATGGAGGTGCGGAGCAGGATAGTGAAGCATAAAAGCACTATTCGTACAAAAAACATGAATTTGCCAGTTTCCCGCCATTTTGTCGATAGGGGCCACTCCATCAGCCAACTGAAGTTCCGGATGATTGATGGGGTGCCCCCTCTCATAAGAGGAGGAGATAGAATTAAGAGTCTTTTGAAGAGGGAACTCCGTTGGATTAATCAGTTGGACACGTTGGCCCCTAAGGGGTTAAACCACAAATATAATGTCTCACATGTCTTGTAGATTGCTTGTATTCATTGTACTGCATCAGTATTGGCATGAGGCATATGCATATTTTAATTATTTATTTGTATATTGTTAGATCACTTTTGGAGTTGTGGATTTCGCTTCTGGAGCTATGTATGGGGTTGTGCACTAACGTCCGGACTTCCATCATGATTTAGATATTTAATATTTGTACACACAGATGTGGTCGAGTGACTTGGATGGTTTTGCATCACATTAATATATAATAAATTGCATTTGGTTGAGATTTGACTCTTTGCCATTAATTGTTCTGTTCATTACATCTGCGGTGATTATTTAGATAGTTATAGTAGGATGATAGTCAGTTAGACTGTACATTTTGTAATCTTTATATCTTCCACACGAGATTAACCCCTTAGTGAAGAAGTCTGTTTGCGCCTTAGTGATGGAGCCAAATTTTGAAAATCTGACATGTGTCACTTTTCAACATTTTGAGGAACACTTTGTTTTCCTGCACCAAGCCAAGATTGCAAAGGCTCATAGGTGTCAGAATGATAGATACCCCCACAAATGACCCCAATTTAAAAACTACACCCCTTAATGTATTGACTGAGGGGGGTTATGAGTATTTTGACCCCAAGGTTTTTTTTCAGGAGTTAATGCAATTTAGAAGAGAAAAAATAAAAATTAACATTTTTGAAAATATGTCATTTTAAAGACATATTTTCTTTCTATAGTGCACATGAGAATAAGGAGTGACACCCCGAAATGGATACCCCTGTTTGTCCTGTTTTCAGAGACATACCCATTGTAGCCCTAATATTATGCTTGTATGCACAACGGGGCCCAAAATGAAAGGAGTAGTCGGTGGCTTTCAGAGCAGAAATTTTCCTTGAAGGCTTTTTAGGCCCCATAGCACACTTGTAGAGTTCTTGAGCAGCCAAACCCATAGAAAACCCCCACAAATGACCCCATTTTGCAGACTATACCCCTTAACAAATTTATCTAGAGGTGTACTACCCATTTTGACCCCACAGTTTTTGAATGAATTCAAGCAAAGCAGAAGGAAAAAATTGTTATTTTTGTTTTTTTGGCAATTCTGTCATTTTAAAAACTGCTTTTTTTGTACAGCACACACATGAATGAAGACTTGCACCCCAAAATGGATATCCCTGTTTCTTCCATGTTCAGAAACATACCCATTGTGGCCCTAATCTTATGTCTCGATGCACAACGGGGCCCTAAATGAAAGGAGTAATCGGTGGCTTTCAGAGCAGAAATTTTCCTTGAAGGCCTTTTATGCCCCATTGCCCACTTGTAGAGCTGTTGAGCGACCAAAACCATATAAAAACCCCACACAAATGACCCCATTTTAAAAACTACACCCCTTAATGAATTTATTTAGGGGTGTATTGCCTATTTTGACGCCACAGTTTTTGAATGAATTCAAGCAAAGCAGAAGGAATAAATTATGAGTTTTGTTTTTTTGGCAATTCTGTCATATTAAAAACAGGGTTTTTTTGTACAGCACACACATGAATGAAAACTTGCACCCCAAAATGGATATCCCTGTTTCTCCCGTGTTCATAGACATACTCATTGTGGCCCTAATCCTATGTCTGGATGCACAATGGGGCCCAAAAAGAAAGGAGTAATCGGTGGCTTTCAGAACAGACATTTTGCATGAAGGTGATTTAGGCCTTATTGCCCACTTGTAGAGCCCTTGAGCAGCCAAAAACGTAGAGAACACCCACAAATGACCCCAGTTTGAAAACTAGACCCCTTAACAAATTCATCTAGGGGTCTACTGCGAATTTTCACCATGCAATTTTTGAATAAATCTAAGCAAAGCAGTAGGAAAAAAATTACGATTTTCATTTTTTTGGCAATTGTGTCAATTTAAAAACTGTTTTTTTTGTACAACACACATATGAATGAAGACTTTCACCCCAAAATGGATACCCCTGTTTGTGCCGTATTCAGAAACATACCCATAGTGGCCCTAATCTACTTACAGGACACATGGCAAGGCCTATAATGGTAGGAACACCCATTGGATTTCAGGGTACAACTGAATTAATTCCAGGCCCCGTTGCCCACTTATAGAGCCATTGAGCGGCCAAAACGATTAAAAAAAACCACAAATGACCCCACTTTGAAAAGTAGTCCTAGGGGTGTACTGCGTATTTTGAACGCACAGTATTTGAATTAATCTAAGCAAAGCAGAAGGGAAAAAAATTGCGATTTTCGTTTTTTTGGCAATTCTGTCAATTTAAAACCAGTTTTTTTTTGTACAACACACATAGGAATGAAGACATTCACCCCAAAATGGATACCCCTGTTTGTCCCGTGTTCAGAAACATACCCATTGTGGCCCTAAACTACTTACAGGACACATGGCTAGGCCTATAATGCAGGGAACACCTGTTGGATTGCAGGGCACAACTGAGTAAATTCCAGGCCCCATTGCTTACCTGCGTGGGGGGAAAAATTGACTCGCTAAATCCCCCCCCCACACACACACACACACACACACACACACTCCGTGCCCTTTTTGGCGTTCCCCCAAATCTTAGATAAAAGTAATAATGTGAACTGTGTGGGGGTTTTTTTCGAAGACATGGGTAATTAAAGGGGTTGTCTCGCGGCAAACCTCAAAATTTTACCTTACCCCATTCCCCCTGTCACCCCCTGGCATAAAATAGCAAAGTAAAGCAGTTTTTAAGCCGCTTGCTACTTACCGATCCGACGAAATAAGGACTTTAAAAAATCTTCTCCCAAGATGGCCGCCGGTCCTTTCCCAGGGATGCACTGCGGTTTTCTCCCATGGTGCACCACGGGTCTTCTCCCATGGTGCACCATGGGCTCTGTGCGTTCCATTGCCGATTCCAGCCTCCTGATTGGCTGGAATCGGCACACGTGACGGGGCGGAGCTACGCGATGACGCGTAGAAGGGGCGGAGCCAGAACGCCGCTCGTGCCTGGACCGAGCAGAAGGGGAGAAGACCGCACAGCCCAAGCGCGTCTAAAAAAGCAAGAAGACATCAGAATTAGACAGATCCATGGCGACGGGGACGCTAGCAACGGAGCAGGTAAGTGAATAACTTCTGTATGGCTCATATTTAATGCACGATGTACATTACAAAGTGCATTAATATGGCCATACAGAAGTGTATAACCCCACTTGCTGCCGTGAGACAACCCCTTTAAGGGGGCCTGGTTGGGGTGGGTATATCGGGCAATAAAACCAGGTATCCCCCCTCCTCTCATGCTTTTTGTGGGGTACTTCTGACCTCAGTGCCAAGGATGGGGTGCAAGGCTGGGTTCACACTGGGCGGCTTTGCCGCGGAAATTCCGTCCGGAATTTCGCTGCGGCAAATCTGCCTGCGACAGCTTATCCTGAGTTTAGCCAGCCATGTGGATGAGAGTTCTCAGAAATCTCGTCCACACGGGATGGCAAACCCATCCCGCTTCTTCCGCTGTGGCCGCGCTCTCCTCTGTGGAAGCACCGGCCGCAGCGGAGAAGCAAGCGGCCAGGCCGCTTCAAAACCCGCGGCTAAGTGTCGCGCATTTTGAAGCAGCGGATTCCCGGCAGAAATCTTGTGGTTCTTCGCTTGGGCCAAACAGCAAGATTTCCGCCCAAAATCTGCCCAGTGTGAACCCAGCCTAAAAATTGGCACTGAGTCTCTTTTGCGGAGGTGCGGCAGTCTCACACAGAAGGCGCTCAACAAGCTGCTCCCGGAACTGCAAGAAGGCGAGTGTTCCCAGGGCTTCTTGTAAATTACGTATTACAGGTAGCGGTCTGAATAACGCCGGGCTCACGCGGCCGTATGTGGAATCTGCTTGCGGAGGCCCACAGCGGATCCCAGCTGTGAGCCCTGCCATGGTGCTGCATACGGACACGTAATGTACTGCGCTTCACTTCCTACTCACACAGGCGGTCATGCGCAGTACACTTTTTTTTTTGTATTTCTCGCACCGTCGCTTAGCGATGACGCGGGTACCTGCAGCCCGTACACAATGTAGTTGCGTATGGGCTGCGGATATATCCATGACCATGGAGCACAATAGGCTCTATGCTGCGGATATCCGCTGCGTTCTCTTTTCTGCAAGTGGATTACGCAATTCCAACCCGCTAATGTGAGCAGAATTGTGTAATCCAATGCGATTTATCTGTGTATTACCAAGGATCAGATGCACGCGGAATCCGTAATTCCTATCCGGTCATGTGAGACCGGCCTAAAGTAGATCGCTACCTTTTTATCACATGACCGGGGACCGCTCACCGCTCCAGGCTCTCGGGAGCAAGGAGACTTTAGGTTTCCTGGGCTCCCCGCCTCCTGCGCATGTGTCCAGCATTATGCCGGCGGTCGCGTGCGCAGAATGTCGGGAAGGTCCACGAAGGAGGAACCCGTCAGGGTTAAAATACGGAGGCCTCCGGTGAAAATTGTCATCTCCTCTCATCGATCGCATCGGTGAGGGGAGATGAAACCAACTTTTTTTTAACTTTTACGGGATTGCCATTATCCATTCGATAACGGCGAACACGTGATCAGTAACTGCTCACTGCGGCCCCCCGTGAAATCTCCTGGCTCTTGGCTAAGGTTTGTACCCAAGAGCAGGGAGATTTTAAATTATCCTGGCAGTCCACGGCTTTTGTGCATGCATCTGCCGCTTTGGCAATGGCCGCGTGTGCAGAAGCTGGGGTAAGGTCCTCAGATCAATTCGGGGGCCTTAGGTACGTAATTTCATCCTCCCTCACGGATATGATCCATGAGGGGAGATGAAATGTAAGCGTTTAAACTTTTTTTTTTACTTTTTCAAACTGGGTTCCCAGTCTGCTGCGCATGCCCGTGACGTCATTCATCTGGCACGCATGCGCAGAAGAGCCGCGCCGGGTCCTGGAGAACCCTTTCACCGCGGCAGACTACAGGGAAGGCGGGTGAGTACTTTCAGCTGCCCTGATGGATCCGATCCATCAGGGAAGCTGAATCTTTAACTTTTTTTTTTTACTTTATTGCGATCGGCGCTATCCATTGGATAGCGCCGATCGCAATGCTGGGGGGGACTGCCCACAGCCCGGGATGACAGCTCCATGCTGTCGGCTACCTGCGGGCACCGACAGCATGGAGCTGTCACGTCCAGAGCCTGAGGCGCATTAATCCTAAAAGGACGCATAATTCTACGTCCTCTAGGATTAAAGCCCACTCAGGCAGGACGTAGTTTCCCGATGGGGCCGTCACTAAGGGCTTAAACTGTGCATCTCAGATAATCGAGTATTGCTAGATACCCATATTGGAGGAATGGACAGACAGCGGGATTCTTTGTCACTGGCCCACAATATGGTATTGATAGCATTCCCTTTATACAGGAGATGGCATTTGTTTATATACAAATGGATAATGGTATTCTCTCATGCATATGCGGTGCTCTGGGGATGAATATGCCTGGAGATGTCCTGATGTGGAGCACATCGGTCCTCTCATTGCGCATGAGCAGATCTTGTGACGTCATGAGAGGTGATATCACGTGATGGGGCGATATACATGTCCCAGAGTGGAGCGCTTTAGGTCTTGCATAATTCTCATGTATGCGCATGAGTGTTATGATGCGTAGTATCATGTGAACACCCTGCCCGGGCTCCGCAATGCATGATGTGATATGGCACATGCGCGCTGGTTATGCGCATGGACGCCGATTATGGGAGACGCACGCCATGAGCCCAGGTGAATATAACTATTCAGAATAGCGGATATCCGCCGATTAGCCTCCTTCTGATTTGTTAAATGTTTGTACTGTATGTATATGTAAGTATCTATATGTAATGTTCTCATAATTAAAAAAGACTCTCAGGAGTCGAAACGTCGGTATGTTCTGTCGTTTGGAGGAATAAAGGAAATCTTCTTTTAAGCTGCACCCTGGATGCTGTCACGCTTATTCTCTGGGGTCCATCTGGTGACATTTGTTTTCAACAGACCATGCATTGCTCCAATGACAGAACAGAAAACTGAATGTTAATGTAAATCCAACCTCATAGTTTGAAAGCGTTCCCCACTAGTCATGAGCGAGCATGCTCGCTAAGGGCAATTGCTCGAGCGAGCATTGCCCTTAGCGAGTACCTGCCCACTCGAGAGAAAAGGTTCGGCTGCCAGCGTGGGTGACAAGTGAGTTGTGGCAGTGAGCAGGGGGGGGCGGGGGGGGGGGGGGAAGAGAGGGAGAGTGAGATCTCCCCCCGTTCCTCCCCACTCTCCCCCGCAGCTCCCTGCCCGTCGCCGGCAGCCGAACCGTTTCGCTCAAGCGGGCAGGTTCTCGCTAAGGGCAATGCTCGCTCGAGCAATTGCCCTTAGCGAGTATGCTCACTCATCACTATTCCCCACTCATGCCATATTTTTTTCATTTTCCTGACTCTAGCACTGCCTGCTATTACCCAAGGTCACAGTTGATAAGCAGTGTGCCAAAAAGGTACTGGAGTTCAGTCTAACTATTTAGATGGATGGAAAAATGGCAATAAGTGGAAATGTTATAAAAAAATTTTTAAATGTTCTACAATCTCCAGAATATCCTTTTAAAGTCAAGTTTGACCGGCTCAGTCTCCAATACCTTCTCCAATAGTTCAGAAACTATTCTTAGGGACAAATGATATGCAGACATGCAGAATATCTTTAGTGAAGCAAATGCCTTTTCACAGCATAGTATTTTTAATTATATGACTTTCTATGGATTCTTGGTGTAGTGGCCTGGAAAATAGGCACTATATAACAGTGTTTAGTTATGGGGACCTGTAATATAATAACCGGTCCTAGGGGTTTAATCTGAGTCAGTTTACACAAGGGATGCAGCTAACCTAGCAACCAGTTAGGACGTCTTTTATCCAGCTGCACAAGATAGAAAATGCATAGAGACTCAGATGAGGCAGGTAGCCTAGCAACCAGATAGGCTGTGATTGGCTGCAGACAAACTGGTCAGGTGACAGAGACAATAAATAGCCGGACAACGGCCGCAGGAGACAGTGAGAGAGACGCACCAGGCAAAGCAAGTGCCAGAGAGTAGAGGCAGAATAAGTTTAAGCAATAAGTAAAAAGAGTAAAGAGTAGTGAGAAAAGAGAGATGCCAGACAGAGGAACGCCAGACAGAGAGAGTGCCAAAAAAAAAAGAAGCGCCAGGAATGAGAGAGAAGTGAAAAGAGACGGAGATCAGCTATGACAGAGAGAGAAAATAAGAAACAAAAGAAAAATCTGAGGAGAGTCAGATTTGACAGTGAATAGAGGAAAAATAAAAGAGATGTAAATATGAAGAGAGGGAGATAAACAAAGAAAGAGATATAAATACAAGGAAGGATAGAGAGAAGAAATCCAGAGTAAGAGCTAATTCCCACGGGCAGATTTCCACCGGGTATTACGCAGCGGTAATCCGCCGCGTTGCCCCGCAGCTATTAGGTTCTACTGAACCTAATAGCGCAATGCTCACAGTGCGGAATTCCATCACAGAATTCCGCACCGTGAAATCACAGGTACTCACCCGCGACATGTTCTATTTTGCTGCCGGCGTACATGTGGATGGCTTCCATTGCAGTCAATGGAAGCCGTCCGTCATGCTATCTTCCGCTGTACCACAGCGGAAGATAGCGTGAAACCGCTTCCCCGCCTACCTCTATCCACGTCATATGACGCGGCTGGCGCGTCATGTGACACTGTGGGCGTGTCGTATCACACGTCCGGCGCGTCACATGACGCTGCCAGCGCGTCATGTGTTCTATTGCGCATGCGCGCCGAAGTGTCATGCGGGATGTCCGGCGGCAGATCCAGAAGTATGGGGTCTCTGGGGGGGCACCGTGTCGGGCTCCGCTGTGGAATTCCGCTTGCGGAGCCCGTCACGGCCGTGGGCACAAGGCCTTAGCTCCCAGTCTATGGATGAGTTCGACACAGGTGTCTACATTGTTGCAATTAGTGTATTAGTTATTATGCACTGAATGTGATGAAGAAAACTGCCTTATTTAATAATATCATGGTTACAACAATTTAAGCAAAATATCTGACTCCGTGTATTATTCCACACCTAACTACTCACAACTACAAATTGTCGAACACAACAAATCACAACTAATTGCCAGCCACAAATATTAATAATAATATTAGCGCTCACCATAGCACTTTGTGGCGGCACGACATTGGGAATAATGAGTGAGGTGAAAATAGCCAGTAAAGAAAATATAAAATCTATGCTCAGTATAATTGAACAGTGTTTTTTTTCAGTTGCCAGAATATATAGTTTCAATAATCTATCCATAATGTTCTTATCTAACCTGTCTGGATCCTATATTTGTTTATTATTAAGAATCAATTTGCTTGGCATAATATTTCTCTAGATTGCAAATATTACCCATAGGTAAAGATTGCACCGCTAAGTGGCAACTATTGTTCCTCCATTAGCAGAGCCGCCAGAGTGACCTGATAAACAGAGCCAGAAAAGTGTGCTTCATAACAGTAGCAGTAGAGTGCCCCATGTAAATAGTAGCAGTAAAGTACTCTATGTACATAGTAGCAGTAGAGTATTCTATGTTAATTGTAGCAGAATGCTCTATGTAAACAGTAGTAGTAGAGTGCTCAATATAAACGATAGTAGTAGAGTGCTCCTTGTAAATGATAGCAGTAGAGTGCTCAATGTAAACGATAGTAGTAGAGTGCTCCATGTAAATCATAGCAGTAGAGTGCTCAATATAAACGATAGCAGTAGAGTGCTCCATGTAAATGATAGCAGTAGAGTGCTCCACATAAAAAGTGCAAGACTGTTGCTGTCCCCTCACAAATTGCCAACAAAGTGTCTCAAATAAAGATGATACAACAGCAGGGAAGTTAGACAAATTTTCACAATGACCACTTGGCGTACCTTGCGTTGATTGGGGTTCAACAGCCAAAGACCAATGATAGAGCTGCTGTAGTTAACATGGGTCAAGTTGAGTATGGGGGATGTTCACCACCTTGTGTTCCCCAATGTCTGAAACCTGTGATTACCCAGAAAGGTGGACTAACCCGTTAATAAGTAGGTGTTCCTAAAGCAGTGATCATTTAGTGATTAGTTTCTGATTACACATTAGTAGAATTGACCCCTTAGTGACCACCGATACGTCATCTTGATTGAAGGAGATCGTGTGACGATCTCCCTCAATACATCGCAGCTGCCGGCTGTTTTTTTACAGCTGACACCCGGCGGCAACAACTCCTATAAGCAGCGCAGCGCAGCGCATCAGAGCTGTTAACCCTTTAAACGCTGCTATCAATTCTGACAGTGGCATTTAAATCCCCCAAACAGCCTCCAAAATGCGCTTTTTTTGGTCACCCTGTCTCTAAGCAAAAATGCAATAAAAAGCGACCAAACAGTTTTATGCATTCCAAAATGGTACCAGTGAAAACTACAGGATGTTCCACATATAATGAGCCCTCACACAACTATGTCGACGGAAAAAATTTAAAAGTTATTGTGCACAGCAGAAAATAATTTCCAAAAAATAAATATCGTTAAAAACAAGCACAAGTAGTACAGCATAAAAAACTACATGTTTGGTATCATAGTAACTGTACTACTGACCCATAAAATAAAGTTATCTTGTCCTTTTTATTGCAGTTTGTGCGCCATAGAAATAAGACTCCCTGAAATATAGTGGAATTTCATTTTTTTTCCATTTCTCTCCACTTAGAATTTCTTATACGTTTTTCAGTACATTATATGGTACATTAAATAGCCCCATTGAAAAATACAACTCGTCCCGCAAAAATCAAGCCCTCATACAGCGACGTCGATGGATAAATAGAGGAGTTACGATTTTTTAAAAGGGGAGAGGAAAAAATGAAAATGGAAAAACGAAAAAAAAAAAAGCTTGGTCACTAAGGGGTTAAATCACTTTTAAAAAAAAGTCATAATGAAAAAAACATTTTAAAAAATTACAGAAAATCGGTGGGTCTTAAGATCAGTAGGTGGGTAGCAGTTCTCATGAACTCTAACACATCAATAAAAGGCTAACCAACTCTCTTCTTGCGTCCAGTGTAATCTTTCTAGAACTCCCTCTAGTGGCCAACACTGGAACTCTTGCCCATGTCGTATACTATGTTTATCCTTTATTTCTCTTTAGAAATGACTGTTTGTATGGTGACAGGTAGATGTTTTTGTTGAATGTATTTGCACATTGTATTAAAATATTCTAATGCTAGAAAGTCAGTAAACATCCACTTATTTCTGAAGATATTAACTTTTATACTAACTAATCAAGGGTGTCAATAAAGTTGACTATAACTTTATATCTGTGAAGTAACTTCACTCCGTATCTCTCAAAAGGAGAGCACCTCTAACCAAATAATGCTCCCCAATTGTGTGTGCCTATAAGGCCATTTGTCCATGGGAGTTGCGATATACTGCAGCGGATTTCCGACGCAGGTGAACACTTTGTCACCGCGATTTTCCGTGATGAACCTATCATTAAGTTCCACTCGTGTACATCGGGCTGCGCTTTCCATAGTTATCCTATGGAAAGCGTTCATTGTGTTACCCGGGTGCGGATTACCGCCGTGGGTACCACAGTAAAATATCGGCCGTGGACAGGAGGCCTAATTAAGGCCCCTCATCCAGTAATGTCTAGCAGTTTCAATATATTCCCGCTGTCAGCCACTCAATCCTTCATATAAACACACTCGAGTAATCATTGCAAAAATAGAAGAGATGCAAACACAAAAGGAGCTGGAGAGTGCCATCAGGTCTCATGCCAACCGCAGACGACTAAACGAGAGTAGAATAGGGAGAGCATGGGGTTAACATTGTCTACCCTTTACCTGCCTTATTGTCTACAGTTACACTGGGGGGTAATAGGCTGAACTGGACTGACATCCTTACATCCTATGATAGTAGCTACCTCGGGTATTTAGAAACGTATTTAATGCCTGAATGGGGCTGTACTGAATGAAAGCACCTCGTCGTGGATCGTGAGAAGCCTGCGCAGACTGTGGGATATAAAAGGCATTCATTTCACTGATTGTCAGTACGTAAAGTTCCTGCATGATGGGGGATACAATAAGTGATGTGCCCAGTTGGCCCTCTGTTACACGTAATAATATTGCTCATCTGCTTGTTTGTTTGGTCCTAATTGTATTATTAAACAATCACTAAGAACGACCAAATACTGACTGATACAAGAGGGCAGATAACTGCATCCCCTCAACATGCAGGCGACTAAACTGCCAAATGAGGGAGCCAATTGGAGGTTGTGTGAGTGGCTGTCACATCGGTGTCCCTCACAGGTGTAATTGGGTCCCTCATTTGGTAGTCTGCTACCTGCATGTTGAGGAGATGCAGCTATCTGCCCTCCTTAGTCAGTAAGTATATGGCCATGTTCTGTGATTGTTTGATTTTATATTTTCCTTTCTGTGACAATTGGCTTGTGAGCTCAGGTTTTTGTCCACAATCCAACTAATACCTCACCTTTATTATGTATAATTCACATGCAGCGGGGCTTTTGGATGCCAGGGGAGCCCAGGGTGGCAGCACCAATGTGTTGGGGTTTTTTTGAGGTGCAGGGCTGCCCAACGAACTATTATGGCGTCATTAATAGGTTGCTAGTCTGCATGGTGGACTACATGTATCAGAAGTAGAATACGGTCATTTTGCTTGACAAAGATCCAGTGTGTGTAGCATCGAAACGTTGCAGCTATGTTTTACCATTGAGGAATAAAGTGCTATTTTATTCATAATTAACCACTGGAGTGCTGATTCAACACGTCTTGTAAGGATTACATGTATCAGAAGGTCTGGCACTTTGTATCTACTCTGTGTAGGAGTATACACCAAGCAGCTACCCCCCCCCCCATATTAACCCCTTAGTGACGGCCCCATAGTGTTTTTAAATCCTGCCGTTGCAGGACGTGTATTGAGGGAGATAGCGCCGCTATCTCCCTCCATACAGCAAGGGCGTCTGCTGTTTATTACAGCTGACACCCGCGAGCAATAGCCGCGATCGGCCATACGGCCAATCATGGCTATTAACCCTTTAAATGCCACAGTTAATTCTGATAGCGGCATTTAAATCCCCTAAACAATGTTCGGGGGTCCCGTACCCCTCACCCCACCCACGGTGAGATTGGGGGAGCCGTGCAGGTGTCATGGCAGCCAGGGGCCTTCTGAAAGCCCCCAGGGCTACCTTGGGAGACTGCCTATCAAGCCATCCCCGTGGGTTGGCTTGATAGACTGCCTGTTAAAAAGCATCATGACGTAATGCTATAGTATTAGGTCATACTGCAGGAGCGATCAAAGCATCGCTGGCTGTGGTCCTCTAGAAGGACTAATAGAAAGTGTAAAAATAAGAACAAAAAAGTTTTACTAATTATTAAAAAAAAAGTAATAAAAGTAAAAAAAAAACAACAACCTTTTGCCATATCTGCAATAAAAAAATCAAAATAATAAACCAAAAATACGTGTTTGGTATCGCTGCATTCGTAAAATTCTGATCTATCAAAGTAATGTATTATTTACCCTGCACGGTGAACGTGGTATGAAAAAAAAATGCAGAATGCCAGAAATGCACTTTTTTGGTCACCCTGTCTCCCAAAAAAATTAAAAGCGTTTAAAAAATCAATTATATGCAAAAATGCTACCAACGGAAACGACAGGACGTACCACACAAAATGAGCCCTGACATAACTATGTTGACAATAAATAAGTTATTGTGCGCAGAAAATGGACACAAAAATTTTTTTTTTTAAATTAAATATCTTAAAAAAAATACAAGTAGTACAGCAAAAGAAAAAACTATATAAGGGTGGATTCAGACGAACATATATCGGCTGGGTTTTCACGCCAAGCCGATATACGATGTCCTCATCTGCAGGGGGGGGATGGAAGAGCCAGGAGCAGGAACGGAGCTCCCGCCCCCTCTCTGCCTCCTCTGCACTATTTGCAATGAAAAGAGGGGGGGGCAGGCTAAGTTCCAATAGTGCAGCGGGGCGGAGAGGGGGCGGGAGCTCAGAGCACTGCTCCTGGCTCTTCCAGCCCCCCCCCTGCAGAGAGAGACAACGTATATTGGCTGGGCGTGAAAACCCAGCAGATATACAGTCGTGTGAATCCACCCTAAGTCTAGTATCGTAGTAATCGTACTGACTCATAGAATAAAGTTATCGGGTCATTTCTGCTGCAGTTTGTGCGCCGTAGAAACAAGACGCAATGAAAGCTGGCAGAATGTCATTTTTTTTCCATATCTCTCCACTTAATTTTTTCAGTACATTATATGGTACAATAAATAGTACCATTGAAAAATACAACTCATCCCACAAAAAACAAGCCCTCATACAGCGTCAATGGATAAATAAAGGAGTTACGATTTTTTAAAAGGGAGGAGGAAAAAACAAAAATAGAAAAAAAAAAGCTCAGTCACTAAGGGGTTAAGAGGCTGTGTGAGTGGCTGTCTCATCAGTGCCCTCCACAGGTGTAATTGACTCCCTCATTTGGCAGTTGAGCTGCCTGCATGTTGAGGAGATGCAGCCATCTGCCCTCTTGCATCAGTAAGTATCTGGCCATTTTCAGTGATTGATGGATTTTATGTTTTCCTTTCTGTGATATAATTGTATTATTAAAACTAATATTTTAACTAGAAAGTCGGTTTGGTTTGCATTGAGAAGTTGATGTGACCCTGGTCTGCCTGATTATTTTTCCAATCCACATGTAGCATAAAAACAAGCACACTAAAGCCTCATGTCCACGGGCATGCATGGATGTCACTGCTGAATCCCGCAGCGGAATCCATGTGTGCCCGTGCCTGTGGCCATGGACATCAAAGACAGTTTCTTACCTCTCCGGAGCCAGCGTGGGTCTCCTCTGTGCCAACCGGATCTTCTTTCTTCAGCGGATGCGCAGTGCTTTCTTTTTTTTTTTCCTGCGGATCCGCGGCACATCCACAGCGACAGCTGTGGGTGTGCGGCGCATCGTCGATGGAAGCCCTTTCTGCGGGATCCACAGAAAAATGGAGCATGCTGCGTTTTCTTCCCGCTCGTGTGATCCGCATGCTTTTAGCTGCTTTGCGGATGCTAATGCATCCCTATGGGCAGCTTGATTTATGGATCTCCCACACAGATGCCACAAATCAAATCTGCCCGTGGAGATTGGGTCTAAGAGTGGTTTCACATGGGCAAAATTATTCTGCAAGAATGTTGCAGAATTTGCGTTCTTGCGGAATATCCAGCACCAAAATCTGCACTGCTAATATTTTGCTGTAGAATGAAAATGCAAGAATTCTGCATCACAGTTTGCATTTCGCTGTGCAGGCTTGCTACCAGGTCTTATTTTAAAATAATGTGTAATATAATCATTTGTCCACTAGATGGTGCCAAGTACATGCACAAAACTACTCTGAAGTTTGTGCTACTCATTCACTGTATATTCAGCTTTTATATAAACTCTGTGATTAACATTGCCATTCTTGTTTACAGACAGGGACTGAAAGCCTGACTTGATAATGTCCAGCTTACATAAGTATGTGGCTCATTAATTCTGCAGCACTGTACAGAGATTGTCATCACTTACATTGGGCCCTGATCCGGCATTGTGTGGTATTGGATGATTTTTAGGCAAGTCTTTGGTATTCTAGAATGCTTTATGGACTAATATCCAATACTTTTGGTTAGGCCGCCTGCACCCGGCAGGGCTGGACTCTGGAGTTCCTGCAGCAGAATCCAGCCCTGGGAGCAGCGGCATCTGCGCATACCTGTTACTTTCATTTTTCATCTGCACTGCGGTTGGTCCGCATGGCGAGCCGATGGATATGCGCAGTATAATTTTTTTTTTTTTTATAGACTCCTGCTTTTCCACAACTGTGGAATTCACAACCTTTCCACAATGTGATTGCGGGCGGGCCGCGGATTGGACGGCTTCCATTGATTTCAATGAAAGCCGTCAGTGTGGAATTCGCACAAAAATGGAGAATGCTTCTCCGCTTGCAAAAACCGCAATTTGGAAGAATCGATTTCCCATAGCATGCTATGGACGTGGTTTGCTGCGGATACCCGGTGCGGATGCCTGCCGTGGATTCTGCAGCAAATATCCGTCCGTGCACAGGAGCCCTAAGGCCTAAACTTATAGTCTTCCCTGCTGGGCAGATTGCCAGTGGGCCACTTTTTCAAGTCAGACAGTGGGCTACCGAACCTATCCGAAAGCATAGTCACCTGGACATGGTAGATGGGCCCACATGCTTTGATCAAAATATGTGCTAGGAACCTTGCATTTTCATGTGGTTAGTATATACAAGAGTTATGCAATTTTATTCATATATTAAATCTGTCGGAGTGCCTCTGCTTGTACTGTATTGTTGCCGCCATGGTTTACGTGCGTCTGTGCATTTAATTTACTTGGTGGATGTGCTGAATCTTATGTGCAGCTTGTTTAGTGGAGGTAATTGCCGCTAAAGGGGAATCTTAGATGATTAAATTCCAAGGTTCACTTCTTCTCTTTTAGGGTGAAGTCACACGAACGTATATCGGCTCGTTTTTTACGCCGAGCCGATATACGTTGTCCTCGTGTGCAGGGGGGGAGGAGCCAGGATGGAAGAGCCAGGAGAAGGAACTGAGCTCCCGTCCCCCTCTCCGCCCCTCTGCACTATTTGCAATGGGAAGAGGCGGGGCGGGGTGGGGCTAAGTTCTGCAAATTAGCCCTGCCCCCGTCCCACCTCTCCCCATTGCAAATAGTGCAGAGGGGCGGAGAGGAGGCAGAGAGGGGGCGGGAGCTCAGTTCCTGCTCCTGGCTCTTCCATCCTCGTCCCCCCCCCCCCCCCCCCCTGCACACGAGGACAACGTATATCGGCTCGGCGTAAAAACCGAGCCAATATACGTTCATGTGACTTCACCCTTACACTGAGGGTATATATAGTACTCAACGTGTTCAATACAATATATCAGCGATACAACTGTTGGTGAGTTATGACCCTAGCTACATCGTGTTTGTCAAGAAACATGATTAAGGGCTCTCACACGAGCGTGTTTACCACGTATTACGCAGACGGGTTTTGCATGCGTAATACACGGTAACTAACTTTACATTACTTTCAACGGTATCTCTCACACAGCGCACGAAATGTGTGCACAAAAATGACGTAACATGCTCTATCTTGGCATGTATTACGTGCACATACATGCCAAGATAGTATATGGGAATTTGTTGGCATGCAGTAGTACACAATGCATTGCTTACTGCAGCATGCTGCCCGCATGAAAGATATGCCCACGGAAAACGCTTGTGTGAGAGAGCCCTTAGATAACTATCAGGCAGTATTTAAATCGTAACCAATACAGGGAGTTCCAAAGGGGTCACTTAGGGCCCTCTGCAAATAAAGGTGATGGAATGAAACCTCCACAGTGCCACCTATTGGAAGGCAGCATTCCTTCAAGCCAAAGTCAGTCTTTTTATACAAGCCTTGTAACAATGACTGGGAATTAAAAGCAAAGCCAGAATACATGTACAGACAGCTGTTTCAGGGTGTTTGCCCTTCATCACTACTTTTAATTCCCAGTCATTGTTACAAGGCTTGTATAAAAAGTCTGACCTTGGCTTGAAGGAATGCTGCCTTCCAATAAGTGGCACTGTGGAGGTTTCATTCCATCTCCCTTATTTGCATGTTACCCAGAGGAGGGTGCATGGCCATTTGAGTCTCCTCACTCACCATCTAGGTCAGGGGTCCCCAACTCCAGTCCGCAGGGACCCCTAACAGGTCGTGTTTTCAGGATATGCTATAGTAAGAACACCTGTGGCAATGTCTGAGACGCCGACAATAAATGCATCACCTGTGCAATACTGAGGAAATCCTGAAACATGACCTGTTGGGGGTCCCTGAGGACTGGAGTTGGGGAACACTGATCTAGGTGATCTCCCTAAGGAGAAAAGATAGCGTTTAGGGCCCTCTTACATGGAATAATTAGCGTTCGAAAAAAATCATTGGATCATGTGAATTAAAATGCTGATCGTTCGGTGTAAACGCGGCCAATGGTGGAATGACAAATGTCATTTGTTTTGTTCGGGCATAAATATAATTGTTCGCTCGCCCTATAGTGTGAATTACAATAGTTTGTGCGTTCCCATTCATTGGTGCAGGAAATGTGAATGACTGAATGATTTGCAAATGCAATGCTGACCGAAATTGCGAACTATTTACCTGCCTATATAAACGGGCTGCACGAGCAAGCGAACTCTGTCCTCATTCGCTTATTCACTTGTGCAAACGATTTATCGTTGTAGGTAAAAAGAGCTTTACCTTTTCTTGCAACTTTGATGGCTCATTCACATGGGGAGTTAGGTGTGCAAAAATCACGTGCTTAAAAAACACGCATCTATTATGCCTTACCTGAACGTTCCCATAGGAGACCATTGGTTTTAATAGCCGCGCATTTTTTAAGCGCGTAACTTTTGTGTGCCAAGCTCCCCGTGTTAAGAGGCCTGAGGGTTCTTTCACACAAGCGTAGCGAATTTTGGTTGGCTGTGTCACAGCCACAGCGTGACTGAAAATCGAATGAGCCGGTGCACAAATCTGCTGTTTGTGCGCCCGTTCACACGGCCCGGGTCCAGCTCATATACGCCGAGCCCGGAATGCCGTCGGGTGGGGACAGAGAGTTAAGCTCTGCCAAACTGCCTCCCCCTTTCTGCCCCATCGTCAGCTTTCGCCAAGGGAAGGGGGTGGGATTGGGCACAAGCTAGTGTGTTATGGTCCCGCCTCCTCTCCGCCCCTTGTAGGCTGCCAGCAATGGGATGGGGCTGGAGCTTAGCAACTAGCTCCTGCCTTGTCCCGCCCGTTCCCATTGCAAACAGCCATCAAGGCGTGGGGAGGAGGGAAGAGGGTGGGAGTTTAGCAGACACACTGCTAAACTTCCTCCCACTTTCCTTCTCCAGGAGCTGTCATAGGCTCCCGTAGGAGTCTATGGGAGCCACCGCCATGTATTCCAACAGGAAGATAGTTTATGAACTATCTTTCTTGGATGGCGTAAAAGCACCTGGCTGAAATGCGCACTATATGCGCTATCTTGGCCGGGCACTATAACGCCGCGGGAATACACCCCTCTAAACTTATGCTCTGTAAACCAATGCATCAGATGGGCATCGTATATCGGACGGCCGTGAAAGCACAGCCGATATACACTAGTGTGAATGAACTCTGAGGCCGAGCTCACACGAATGTAATTTAATTGCATATTACGTGCGCATAATACGTGGTGCATGAAGTCACAGAAAGTACATTGGTTTTCATTGATCCATTCACACTTGCGTAAATTCATTGCGTATAAGACACTCATCAAAAAGAACAAAGCAGATTCTATTTTATCACATATTACATGAGATAAACGCTGGTAAAATGTTGTGATTAAGGCCTTGTTCAAACGAGCGTGGTTTTAGCGCAGTATAGGTGGGTGAAAAGATCGCCGTTTTACTGCACTAAAAGTAGCGTGAACGGGCGATTTCCAGCTATTAAGTCTCGAGCTTAATTAGTAGGTACAATCGGAGGTACGTGGTGCGTATTATTCAGCTCCCATAGGAGTCTATGAAAACTCCTGCACATCACGCACCAAAGATAGGTCAGATCCCAGCTTTTCTCACTCAGACCTTAGGTGTGAACTTTGCAGTCGTATGTTCTATCTTTGTTGGGTGCAAATTTTTAAAAAAATTTTTTTCATGCCTAAAATTCCGTCATGTGAACGTTTCTATAGGAAGCCATTGATTCTAATAGACGCGATCTTGTGTGAAAACCACGCTTGTGTGAATGAGGCCTTATACGCAGCCTTTTACCATGCGTATAGGATCTTAATAAACATGACAATCCAGATAACATTCCTGACAATATATGTATATTACTGCCTTCTATAAACAAGTCAACTATCCCAGTAACGTCATGTCAGCGCACAAAGGAAACAAGATCTGATGCCAGGATAACTTGTCATCAGGACAAAATGTAATAATCAGATGAGTCAGTGTGAATGTGATGACAATCAGTCATAAAAGTAAAAACAACTTCCCAAAGTGATGCAGTCTGTAAACTTTAAAACTTTCACACAACTGCCCTAGGGTGTTCCCCATAAGACCCCACCCAAGTGCAGCTAGAGGTCTGTTCACACTACACCAGCAGTTACAGCTTATTTTCACATGGCACTATTTTCCATCAGTATAAGGCCGACTGCACACGGGCGGATTTGCATTGCGGAGTCCGAAGCGAGCGTACGCCTTCAGATACCGCAGCGAATACCACCCATAACATGCCCTACTTCTGTGCAGATTCCACATGGATGGTGTTTCCATTGAAATCAATGGAAGCCATCCATCCTGCAGCCTTTCTGCAATGACATTGCAGAAAGTTCATAGATTCCGCATCGTCATCTAGCAATGACATGGGAAAAGACAGGAATTAAAAAATAAAACTGTAGTGTGCATATCCGACGGCTTGTCGTGAGGACCATCCGCAGTACAGCCGGCAAAGAAGAAAAGCAGGTACATGCAGCTGCTAGCTGGGCACAGGGTTGGATTCTGCTGACGATTCCGACGCAAGCGGAATCCAACGCGGCCGTGTGCAGCTGGCTTTAGGCTTTATTCACACGGGCATTGCGATTTTTAGCCGCCCGCATCACGGCTAAATCTCACGTTTTATCACCTATTCACATGGCTTGGTGCAGCGTATATACGCCGCAGCCTGGAATTCCGTCAGCCGAGGAAGAGAGTTTAGCAATGCTAAACTCTCTCCTCACCCTCCCCTTCCCTTGTTGAGATTCTTCAAAAATAGTCACTCCATCTCTAGCATCAATTTCCACTTCTTTAACCAAATGAAAAAAAGAAATCCACAATTAAAATGGATATTCGTCTTTCAATAGAAGGCAGCTGTACGATAAATGACTTCTGCTTACTATAACATATATGCAGGATTTGCTTGTCTAGCTGGTTTACTTGCATTCAGGTATCATGACAAGAGTAACAACTAAATAATCTTGTCCTTTAATTGGTTGGTTAAAGAGATGCTATGACTGTGTTATGATTACCTCTATTACACTTGAGAGTGCAAATTAGTGCATTCACGTTTCTCTGCACGCCTCGTACATTGAGATGATGTGGTGGATAGGATCAACATTTTCATGACTAAATTGCCAAGGGGCAAAAAAAGTATCTGCAGCATCCCAGAGGGACACCCCGGGCACCTGACATACGTGGGGAGCTGGGAGGGTTAAGTGATAGCTTGTCACGGCGGCACTTACCAAACTCCTTTCCTGGAGGGATAACATGCAGCCAAGGCCAGAGTATAACTGCAGGCCACCAAAGACACCCCTACGATAGGGAATGCCAATAAAAAGGAGGATGAGGGTAGTAGTTCTCGCGGGTGACAACACCATTCCTACACACCGGTATGATACATGAATAAAGAGAATAAATCACCAACACATAGGTGTGGACGGCTGTGTAGGAAAGCTTAGAGACTTTAATTAGTACCTCTGCACTGGCCTCGTCTTACAGAATTACTTACAGATTCTCTCTCTTATGCTTGGGGCTCACTCCACTCACTTTCCAGATTTCAGTTGCTACGGGATATCTTTCCTCTGTTTCCATCTTCACCACAAGGAAGCTGAAGGTGCTTCCATGTGGCTCTGTGTTAGGCAAGATGGAAAAAGTTGGAACTCTTGCTGCTTCCGAAAATTGACCCCTTTCCCGCTCAGTCACTCCTATTTATACCCTCACTTATACCACATGACATGACAGACTGATACATTTACAGGCAGACTATGATTTTCTTAAAGCTAACCTCTCAAGCTCCGCAGCTGTGCAACACACACACTGGATATGACTAGACAAGCTTTGCACAGTGTATCTACATAGGACAAATATGTATGACATTTATGGAAAGGACCAGGATAATGTACTGGGCCACTACAGTTTTCCCCTACTTAAAAATAAGCCGCCCCTGGCACCTCCAAAACAGTGTATACATTCGAAATCGGGCCATCTTAAGTGTATTACTTTCATCCCCTTTAAGAAAACACTGCGCAGTAACAGAGTGTGCAAGGCGAAACCTGTAAACATAAATCCTACCCCTGGTCACCTATATGTTAGGATGTACCCACTCCCAGTGTACTGTGAATAAAAGAAGTGTCATTTCTATATGTGTTTTTTTATTTATGACAGCATGTAAGAACTATGACTTGCAAGTACATTTGAGAAAAATCTACTAGGGTAAACAGAATTCAGAACCCCTAGTATTGCTATGGAGCTTGTTACATAACACTTTACTCCAAAGGCTAGAAATGTAAGATCCGTGAAATGAACATCACTGTTTCTTACTGAGAAGGATACACACTGTTACCAAGCATAAAAATCTTGGTTACCTGAGGAAGAGTATGCAATGTAGGAAGAAGGCAAGCCAGCACAGGCAGTGTGATACTCTGGGCGGTGTTCTGCTGGAAAACTTTAGGCTTTGGCATTCATGTGAATAATACTTTGATAGTATAGCACCTAACTTAAAGGGGTAAGTAGACTCACCGGGTAAGAATAGGTAAGTATAGAATTTTTTTTTTTTTTTAATGACAGAACCCCTTTAAGCATTGTTGCATAACAAGTGTGTCTCTTCATAGTAACAGTAGCTCTAATGTCAGTGGCCTCTTTCAGCATGATAACATGCCCTGCCATACTACAAACACTGTTCCAGAATGGTTTGAGGAACATGGCAAAGAGTGTGAGGTTTTAATTTGCCTCCAAATTCTCCAGCTCTTAATTCAATATAACATTTGTGAGATGTGGTGTAAAAACAATTCTGATCCGTGGAGACGCTGCCTCAAAACTTACAAGATCTGCTGCCAAAGTCTTGGTACCAGATACTACAGGACACCTTCAGACGTCTTGTGGATTGTATGTAGGGTTGCCACCTTTATCATTAAAAAAAATACCAGTCGAGGTAAAAAGATGTGTGGTTAGGGGAGTGGCTTATCACAACATATATTTTTACCTCCATTATACTAATGGCCACAATAGTAACTGTGCCCTCCTCAGTGGCCTCAATAGAAATAAGGCCCTCGGTAGCAGCCCCAATACTAACTGTGCTTCCAGTAGTGGCCCAAATAGTAATAGTGTCCCTAGTAGTAGCTCCAATAGTAATTGTGCCTCCCTCAGTGGCCCCAATAGTAATAGTACTCCCATTAGTAGCCCAAATACTAATAGTGGCCCCAGTAGTTGCCAAAATAATAATAGTGCCCCTATTAGTATTAGCGCCCCAGTAATAATAGGTCCACCTCTTTGTGTCCTACACACTCTGAACCTCCGGGGGCAGCAACCCTACACCAAGTATTTAACTCTTTCTCTTTACCTTGCCTCTAGCTGCTGTTGCTATAATCAGAGCTGTGACTACAGTCTACAGTCCTAAACATCCTGTATACATTGCAGAAGCTGGGCAGAGATGTCAGGGGTCAGAGAATCTGATTACAGCAGCGGGGAACTAAAGACGAAGAGTAAGTGAAATACTGGTTGCTTCCCAGTCAGAGATGCTCTCAGCAGACAGTTATTTTTATTAATTAAAATTAATATAGCCGGTAAAAAATAAAAATCAGCACTGGCCTTTGGACTTAATTAGCGCCAGGCCAGTGAGTAATCAGCTGGAAGGCAACCCTAATTGTATGTCTTGATGGGTCATGGCTATTGTGGTGGCACAAAGGGGATCAAGACAATATTAGTCAAATGGTTTAATGTTATGGCTGATCATTGTACATTTATTTGAAGATCATTTCCCCTAATAGTGGAAAAAGAATTCAGTTCATCTTTTAATTCCATGGCTTTGTGGCCACCTCTCCCGATACTTGCATGACAAACAACATCTCAACAAAGAAGAACATGCAAAAGATTCTAAAAGCTGTAAATATTCTTTCTTATCTTCTGGTCTTGCAGTATATTTATCCCTTTGCTGTTTTACCTTTGATGCAAATGTAGAGAGTCAGCAGACTGTTATGAGCATTCTTTGGTTATTTCCGATTTATTAATTCCATAGGATATTGGTTCATGCAGTCATGAATGCTATAGTAGAACAGTGCTAGAGACACCCCACTTGCTACAGCAGTATATTAGCATATCCGTTGGCTTGGGTATGTCCGCTTCAGGCTGGGGCAAAGAGCCGCACAGCGCAAGCATCTAATTTCACCGCTAATTGCACTGATGTCAGAGGCAAGGGAAGGTAGGCGAGCTTTGCAGGGGGAGTGAAAAAGGACAGAAACCATGTGACTCCAGGCAGGTAGATTTGCATACCGCTCGGCAGAATATAAGGTTTGGCTCACACAAGTGGGACAGATTCCGTGTGTGTGTGCGTGTGTGTGTGCGTGTGTGCGTGTGTGCGTGTGTGCGTGTGTGCGTGTGTGCGTGTGTGCGTGTGTGCGTGCGTGCGTGCGTGCGTGTGTGTGTGCGTGTGTGCGTGTGTGCGTGTGTGCGTGTGTGCGTGCGTGTGTGCGTGTGTGCGTGTGTGCGTGTGTGCGTGTGTGTGCGTGTGTGTGTTACTTTTTTTTTTTTTACTCCGACGACTAGGAATTCCCTCACGGAGGCCACGCGAGGGTGAGTTTACTCTGCCATCCAAGAATTCCCCCGCGGCAGAAGAGACGGTGGTGTCACGCATGACACAAAGCAGGGCTGAGGTAATCCAGTATTGGATTCCCCATTTATTAACCTGCCCTCGGCCCTTTGACGTGTCACCGGTTACCCTCTGGGTGGGAGACGGTAGAGCCACCGTGACAAGGCTCCAAATTCTACTCTACTGCACTCATATTGATAGTTACAGGATGATAATGGGTATGTGTGTTTGTAATTGAGGGGCCTATAATGACTCTTCAGAGATCACGCTACATGGAGAGATATCACTATTGTAGTAATGTTTCTCTTGTATGTATATTCTGTTTCATATAGATACTCCCCAAATAGGGGTTTTCTCTATTTGGGGAGCAGGAAAACAGCACCCCCTGTCCGCACAGATTAGTCTCATGATTGGTACCATTCAGTTCCATCAACCCTGTTAACTATAATGGGGTGTGTTCAGTTTCCGGTCGGTTGGCATTTTACAGCATGACCACAGCATGCTGCGCTATATCACCCTATATTTCAGTGGAAGTCAGCGACTACACTGATGTGAACAAGGCTTAAGCAGACTGCTCATGAATTCACCTGACATTACTGCATCAAACAGATAAACATAATACATGAGAGCAAGTAGACCTAGTATAATCTAGAAACAAACCACAGCCTGGCGGCTTTCCATTAATTCTAATTCGGTTTTCTATTTGGCAAATATCGAGTATTTACTTATCATAGTCCAAAGTGGTGTAATGAATCACTGAGTACTGCTGTGTGTCAAAAGTCTGTATTTGCTTATTAGTAAAATAACTAAACTGCAGACCTCATACAAACAGCACTTTGTGGCCGTGCTGCCGAAATGAAAGGGAACCCGTTCGCACCTTTTGAGCTCCATAAACTATGGGGAGTTTGGGGAGTTGCTTTTCATTCCCACTGAGTCCCCTTTTCCATCACTGTGCCCCCATGCATAAAGTCTTGTGAAGAGTCACATTGTGTCTGCACTGATTTCTCAGGGGTACAGCGCAGGAATGGGGGTCTGGTAAGTATACAAAGCCGCTCCCCAGACTCCCTGTTCTCTCACCTTTTTAGTCCCATAGCAAAGTTTATGGGGCTCAAAAGGTGCTAACAGGTTTCCTTCAAAGGACCATTTACACGGGATGATTATCGCTCAGAAATTCATTCAAACTAAGTGATTTGAGTGATAATCGCGCAGTGTAAATGCACAGAAATCGCCCGCTATTCACTTACAGGTTTATACGCAGACTTTTCAGTGAGTATAAAAACCATCGCTAGATCACAGGCTTGTCATTTCGTGTAAACACTCCCCCATATAGAAGGTGAGGTGCTGAGCGAGAAGCCCGCGATCCAGCGGTGAAGTCTGTCAGTGTAAACGCTCTGCATGAGCGCTGACAACATTAGCGGTGACATCAGCACTCATGCAGTCATTTACCCGACTTTCGTCCTATGTTAAAGGGACATAAGGTTACAGTTTGTCTAATGTACTTTCCATATCAATTCCTCACCAATTTCAAGATCTCCGGGGTTTAATAGGAATTAATTGATTGTTTACTTCCAAAATCGTGAAGAATTGATACCGAAAGTATATTGGGAAATTATATATATTGTATAACTTTTCATTACGCAATGAATAACCTTGTTTGTTGAAACTGAAATACCACTTTAAAAACATGTCCTCTTAAAATCAAACCGGAATCAAGATGGCCCCTAGAGGTTTCTGTACTTTGGTTTTATTTTGAAAGCAATATGGTTACTATCACAACTTCTATAGAATTTTTTACAACAGGAAAACTCAGGGTGAACATTACTCACTTTTAGCTAGCTGGCCTTTAAGCGATTCACAACCATCATTCACAACCATCATACGTCCTATTTGACTATGTCCCATGCCACTAGCATGTGTCTAGCATACAGATATCAGCGGCATGAGAAGGAATGCCGTATCTCATCAGTTGTCCCGCTCTTTCCCTGCTGTCCAGACACTGACCTCAGTTCCTCCTGCTTCTGCCGAGCGATAACCAAGCCAATAAGCTTGCTTACTTGGCAGATAGCGAGACGATGACCACCATATTTGTCCAATTATGAACACAAAATGTTGTCTAATATGACAAAAGTATATCAGTGATCTTTGCTCCAGGTGGACTTTGGCCCATTTAGGCCCTGCACACAATTTGCGGTGCTTATGCAGTTTTTTTCTAAGTGCATTTCTATCCAAATCTATATATATAAAATTGAATGCCTGCCTGTCTGCCTGCCAGTCTGTCTGTCTGTCTCTGTCCTTTATGCGCTACTACACCATTCATCCGATCGCCATGAAACTTTGGGAAGTTGTTGAGTACACTCCTGGAAAGATTATAGGCATAGTACAACTATCCTACGATAAATGGCGCGTGTGCGAGCGTTGTCGACAATTACGCCCCCCACGTAGATCGTTTGATTTCCATCACTGCCACTAATTTTCTCGCTTCCCAATGTCATACAACCTTGAAATTTGGCACAAGCATTGATTATGTCATAAATAGGAAAAGCTAATGGGTCCCAACTCGATTATTCAATTCTAAGCGCAAAAGAATTAGCGTCCAAATTTTACGTACGGAATCTAATTTTCTCGCTTCCCAATGTCATAGAAACTTGAAATTTGGCACGAGCATTGATTATGTCATAAATAGGAAGAGTTCAAGGGTCCCAACTCGATTATTCAATTCTAAGCGCAAAAGAATTAGCGTCCAAATTTTACGTATGGAATCTAATTCTCTCACTTCCCGATGTCATAGAAACTTGAAATTTGGCAAGAGCATGGATTATGTCATAAATAGGAAAAGCTAATGGGTCCCAACTCGATCATTCAATTCTAAGCGCCAAAGAATTAGCGTCCAAATTTTACGTACGGAATCTAATTCTCTCACTTCCTGATGTCATCTAAATATATAAAAATGAATGTATGTCTGTCTGGCCTTTATGCATTACTACACTAGATACATACATACGTTTTTATATATGTCTGTCTGTCTTCGCAGCAACGCGCGACAGGTAAGCTAGTTATAAATAAATCTTAAGGAAATAGGAAGCGTAACCGAATACTTAATGAGTCTTCTCTATTTTGGATCCATTTTTAGGTATGGCTACAAAAACTGCATCAAAATGTGAGAGGACCTTAGGTGTTCCATTAATAGGGCATATGTTGTAATCAAAGTGGGGTTTCTCTTACTGGGATTGACTGAGAGACATCTGAGAGAGGGCACATAAGGCGTGGCTGGGCAAAGGGGTGGTAGAGAATTTTTTTCTTTTTCTTAAAGGACACCTGTCAGAATATCTGGGGATACTAAACCAGAAGCATGGCAGAGTCACTGATAGGGGGACGGGCTACATAAACATGTAGCTTCCTTGCTGCTCATACTGCATAAGTAGCAATGAAATCTGCTTTTGATATTGCCATTGACCGTATGCAAGCATACAATATTTTGGGGACCAGGATAATTTAAAATTTCAATACATGCAAATTTTTTATCTTTACCTCTTTGCATTCCAGCAGTCATAATATTTTTCTCAACATAGTTCCCTGACAGATTTTTATTTTTTTCTTGACTAAATGTACTCCCAGTATACAGGCAGATGTCAGGGAATAAGAATTTTGGGCATCTGGCACTAAGAAGTTAGCAACAGATCCTTTAAGTTGTGAGGTAGGGCCTCCATGACTCAGACTTGTTTTTCCATCACATCTCAGAGATGCTCAATTGACTCAATGGACAGAGATCTGTGGAATTTGGAGGCCAAGTTGACACTATGAGATCTTTATTGTGTTCCTCAAACACTTTTTGCTATGTAGGGAAGAAGATGGTCACTGCTGGTTAAAGGTAAAAAGGAGGCTTAAGATGATAGTGCAAAGGGCTTTATTTGGCAATGTATTTCAGTACCGGAATGGCACCTTCCTTAGGCCAGTTACAAGCAATAGAAACAAGCTTATATGCTAAAATTTGCCTGCTTGTTTTTGCTTATTTTTATGTACCAACTGATGTATTTTAGTGTATAAGCTTTTTAGTTTTTATTGTGCCACTTGGTCACTGTGAGTGATCATGTTACTAGATGACTATACGGATATCCCAGCAGCACATAGAGTATACCACACCTATGGTAGGACTTTTTCTGTAGATGCAGCAGCCACACAGATTCGGACTTCCTCCATAGTACAATACCATGAGAATAGAAAACGTGGCAGCATCTGTGTGTGTAAAAAAAATAGCAGATGATTTATTCTCCATTGTACAGAAGAGGCAACGTTTCGGTCCCAAATTGGAGCTTTGTCAAGTATTGATTATAATCAATACTTAATCAGCTACTAATGTCCCTCACAACTTTAAGTGGGAAAAGTCTCTAATCTCCCTCCTAACCGGCCTGAGGGCTCGATACTGTTGCTATAGGTCCTTCAAAGTGAAGGCATTAGAAACAAATCGGCTAGTATTATCACTCACAACTAAGTGAGAGACATTCTGAAATCATAATCAAACTAGCCACTGAGATCTCACTCCTAATTTTGAATAAGAGAGATTCTTATTTCCTTTCTCATCGCCATAAGGGGACCATTGTCACTATTGTGGGTCCCTCATCTACAATAGTGGTTCTTCTTTATAATTCCATCCTTCGTGGCCGATTTGAGATTAGAAGTTGACATATATTCTACTATCAATGGGGTCTCCTTTGACCCTTGCTCTACTTGTTGTATTTTAGATGTTGTATGTCTTGTATGTCTGTTGAGGCGCATTATTTTAATTTTGAAATAAAGGTTAATTTTTAATAGGATCAATACAGTGAATCAAATTTGTATATACATATTGTACACATTTATTTTTATCAGATATAGTATTCCACTTGCTTACTTTATTTTGGAAGCACTTTTGAGAAACTTTCTGAGCAATGTTGGAGACTTACAAATTTAACATTCATTTTTACGTTTGTGTGTTTTTTAATTTTAATTTATATTTATCATTTTTAGTTTATATAAAAGATGTTGATGGGGGGCGTGGCCTGGCCATGGCGGAGTGAACACGCTTCAGAGCGAGCTCCTGAACCCGGGGTGCCTTTAGCCCGCCACAGCAAGCTTCCCAAAGCCGAAAAAACACCACCATGGGCAGCAACAAGAAGAGCAGAACGCAGCGGCGGGTGGGAGCGCGATCAGAAGCCCTTAACAGCCGGGGGATCGGTCCCTTTCTCCTCGGCGGCCGGCGGCCGGGTCCCGACAGAAGAGAGGAGAAAGATGGCGCCGGCAGCATGCAGGAAAAGACACTGCCGACCAGCAGCCCAGCGGTAAAACAGCGGGGCACAGAGCGGAGCCCGCCTCAGCTACCCACCGCCGGCGGAACAAAAGGCATCAGGGAGCCCTGCACCTCCCCCCGCGGTGGACAGCAGCCCGGTCCCCCTGGCATGGAGGAGGAAGATGGCGCCGGCAGCGTGCAGGAGCCGACACTACCGGCAAACAACACAGCCCACAGCCCCTCCCAACTGCTCACCTCCGGAGCTGCAGATGAAGAAGAGGAGCCAGGCACTCTCCCCCACGGCAGACAGCTGTCCGGTCACAGCAGCAGTGAAGAGAAGGGAGCCTGCGGCATGCAGGTAATACAGCTGATAAGGGACACTGAGACAGCACAGCGTACTGCAGACTGGAGCCCCCCTCCCCATCCCCCGGCCACCGCACTTGTAGAGAACACTGGAGGCAGCAGGGAAGGCAGCCAGCAGAACAGAACAGCTGGAAGTGCTCCCAGCACCCCTATGCCTGACCCCACATGGCAGGCTGCAGCAACAGCACAGGGGCAAGAAATGTGGAGCCACACAGCCCCCAGGCAGGAGAGACCAGGTATGATGGTGGGGGCCGAGGAGAGAACCCCCCCGCAACCATCTGGAGGGGGACCCCACTCCAGGCACAGAACAACCCCTCATGAGCTCTTCCCAGAGACACCCACAGCATGTAGCCCAGGAGGACTACCACTCCCAACCTCCCCCACTCCACATGCTGCGCCTGAGGACAGTCTGGCTGCCCACACGCAGGCTACCCGAAGAAACCAGGAGCTCGCATCACCCTCCCTAGAGGCAGGCGCAGGCACTCCAAAACAAGAGCGAGAGATCCAGCCCCCGCGCGCAGCTGCCCCTCACCCGGGCAATTCCACACTGAGTGACCGAAGACAAGAGGCACAGCCACCAAACAGGCTGCCAGATTCGCCCCTTCCAACACCTCAGCAAGGGGATCAAGACCGCACAATGGCGGAGTTCCGCGAACTACGAGAGCAGCTACGGTCAATTCCCACTAGAGAAGACATGGAGGCATATATCATACGTCTAGAGTCTGCATATAAATCAGAAATCCGCTCCGTTCGCCAAGACGTCCACCGCCTTGATGAGAGGACCGCGGCGACTGAGGGTGCTGTCTTGTCTCTCGCTGATAAGGTGGAACACCATGAATCCGCTCTGATCACCATGTCCCGCCAATTACAGTATATGATGGATTCCATTGATGACGTGGAGAATCGGGGGCGCAGGAACAATATCCGTATCAGAGGCCTCGCTGAAGATATTGAACCCCCCCGTTTAGAAGAAACTGTGCGCCACATCTTCAATGACCTGCAGGGGGCTGCCCCAGATGCTCCCCTGGAATTTGACAGATGTCACAGAGCCCTCGGCCCTCGCTCCAGAGAACGGGAACACCCACGCGACGTGATCTGTAGGGTCCATCGATTCCAGCTCAAGGAAGCCATCATGAAGGGAGCACGCGAGCGGCGGGCAATACAGTACAAAGGGTCACAGCTGCAGATTTTACCTGATCTTTCCAGACTCACACTGGCCAAGAGGAGAGCTCTTCGCCCGCTGCTGGAAGAACTCCGCCGCCGGGATGTGGCCTACAGCTGGGGTTTCCCCTTCCGTTTACAAGTCCGTCATGGAGGGGCCACGAGGGAGCTGCGACACCCCGGTGAGGTCCCAGACTTTTGCAACGCGCTGGGTCTCCCTATGGTCGACATCGTTGATTGGCCCATCCTACCCACTTTACCCGCCAACGACCACCCCCAGATGCCACGCAGAGGGCCCAGAAGAAGACGTCGCCGCCGAGAGGCCAGAGAGGCTGCACGGTCCCCACCTGACTCTCCACGTGCTTGATCGGCTCAGGTTTGAGGAACTCTGCCCTTTCACTCCTCTTCAACGCTTGTAATGCTGCTGTTATTAATAATATGTTTACCATGCCTATTGGTGGTTTTTTTTTTGAGTAGAATGCATAAAGTTGCTGTTATTGATATGTGGCGGGCTGGAGGGCGCTCTTCGGGGGGAGACACTCTGCCTCTGGAAAGCGCGTCCCAGACCGGGGGGGCTCGGGTTTGGCTTCTTGGTCACTCCACGGGCTGTTCTTTTTTGGTAGATTTACTACCCCCTTTTTTCTATAGGGGCGCAGGCGTCCCCCTCATTTCCGGAGGAGGGCGGGTGCGCCCAAGTTAAGTAGCGGCTTCCGCCGTTTTGGCTGTTAGTTGCTGCTTTGGTTTTTGATACAACTAAGTAATCGTTTGTTTATTGCATTAACTGTTGTGTTTAACTTTAATTTTTTTTTATTTATTTATCATTATTTTTTTCTTTTCATTCTTTTTGCTGTTTTCTCTTTTCTCTGGTCGTTCTCTTCTTCCACTGGTCTCTTCCTTCTTTTTGTGTGTTCTTCCTACCCACCACCCCACCCCCCCTTCCTCGTGTTTTTTTTTTTTTTTTTCTCTTTTTCTTTTCTCCCCCCTTCTCCCCCCCTCTTCTATTTTTGGCTCTCCCTTCTTACTCTCCCCGAAACCTCTGGCGGCACATACTGCGCTAAGGATGTCACCCAACAAGGCTAAACTAATCTTCTGCACCCATAATGTGCGGGGTCTAAATGTGGCACAAAAGAGGAGCCAGGTTCTTTACCAAATGCACAAATTAAAAGCTCATGTTTTATTTCTCCAGGAGACACACTTCCGAGCGGGTCACGTTCCGACCATAAGGGATAGGCACTATGCGGCATGGTTCCACAGTACAAACCCGACAACTAAATCCAGAGGAGTGTCGATCGCCATTCACCGAACAGTGCCTCATGAGGTCTTGGGTACAGTGATCGACCCGGAGGGACGCTTTGTCTTCGTAAAGGTCAGAATGTGGGGCAAACTTTTTACCCTTGCGGCGTGGTACCTCCCCAATCAGAGCCCTGCACAGACGGGTGTAGTTTTCCTCGGTAAGCTGGCGGACTTCGCAGAGGGGGTGGTAGTACTAGGGGGCGATTTCAATTTCCCTTTGGACCCTGAAAAGGATAGTACGTCGAGGCGGGCGACAGTCTCAGCCACACAGCTACGTAGGTTCCACAAGGCTCTCAGACAGTTACAACTGGTGGACGTCTGGAGGGTGATTCACCCAGCAGACCGGGACTATTCTTACTTCTCCCCCGCCCACCACACACATAGCCGTATTGACCTGATCCTTACTAGCCACCATGCCCTAATGTGGGACCCGATTGCCTCCATTGGGTCAGCAATATGGTCGGACCACGCCCCTGTCCTCCTCACATTATCTGTCCCAGGGGCCCCGGAGAGGTCTGGGTCCTGGAGACTGAACGATAATCTCCTGAAGGACTCTGTGTGCTGTGATGATCTGCGCAGCACCATAGACAATTTCCTCAAAGACCATGCTGCGGACTCCACACCCAGACCAATCCAGTGGGAGGCCCTAAAGTGCGTCCTGAGAGGGGTCCTTATAAAACACGGGGCGCGCCTTAAACGCGAGAGGGCCGCCAAGGTGGTCTCCCTGCTGGCCAAGATCGAGTCCCTAGAGACGACATTCCGACGTTCGAACACAGCAGCCACTCAGAACGAGCTGTTAAATGCCAGAGAAGAGTTGAGGCACATCCTCGACCAGAAATATATGCGATTTCGTGACTGTTTGAAACGGTACTCGTACGAACATGCCAACAAATGTGGACGTTCCCTGGCGCGATATCTTCGCGGCAGGTCGAATCACACATACATCCCCCACATCCTAGACAGTACAGGCCAAAAGAAACACGACCCCAAAGAGATTACAGAGGCATTCCGGGATTACTATCACGGGCTCTACAATATAAGAGGTCACTTGGCGGATATGGCCCATAACAACCGGGAAAATAAGATCGACGAATACATCGCCGAGACGGCCCTACCAAGCATATTAGAGGAGGACAGGGAAGCTTTAGAGACAGACTTCACCACGGAGGAGATTAGTGAAGCCATAAAGACCTCGCCATCGGGGAAGGCCCCTGGACCGGATGGGTTTACCTCCCGTTTTTTTAAGCAGTTTCGGGAAATCTTAACTCCTATTCTGAGAGATACATTCAACCAAATTTCTCCGTCGACCCCATTCCCTGCACAATCACTCACAGCCCATATTACCGTGCTTCCCAAACCGGGCAAAGATCCGGGGCTATGCCCCAGTTACCGCCCTATCTCGCTCATTAACCTAGACATTAAGTTGTTTTCCAAAACTCTGGCGAATAGGCTGACTCCAATCTTGCCAGCCCATATACATAACGATCAAGTGGGTTTCATAAAAGGTCGGGAAGCAAGAGACAACACCAATAAGACTCTCCTGCTGATTAGTCAGGCCAAACAACTATCACAGCCGTTTTGCCTCCTCTCGGTGGACGCGGAGAAGGCCTTCGACCGCGTTAGTTGGGACTTCTTACGTTCCTCACTGACGGGGTTGGGGTTGGGGCCTAAGTTCCTGAACAGGGTGTTCGCATTGTACCGGAACCCGTCGGCAAAGATTCGTGTAAATGGCCTCCTGTCCGATCCCGTTCCTATTAGGAACGGAACGAGACAGGGATGCCCGCTGTCCCCCCTTCTCTACGCCATCGTTATGGAGCACTTGGCTGTGGCACTGCGAGACAACCCCAACATACGCGGCTTGCAGGTTGGGACCCGGACTTGTAAGGCGGCTCTGTACGCAGATGACCTCTTATTGTTTGTCTCTCAGCCACGCGTCTCGTTCCCGGCGATCCTTCAGGAGTTTTCTAAATTTGGGCGTTTAAGTAATTTTAAAGTAAATTTCCACAAATCTGAAGCTATGAATGTATCCCTCCCGGCTACTGAGGTAGCCCATCTAGCTGACCAATTCGAATTCAAATGGCGAGCATCCTCCATCAAGTATTTAGGGGCACATATTGCGGCAGATATCTCTTCCTTATACCACCTTAACTACGTTCCCTTATTGGAGAAAGTGACACGTGAGCTGGATGGCTATGCTGCCAAGCAATTGAGTTGGTTCGGACGAGTTAACGTCTTGAAGATGGATGTGGCCCCCAAATTTTTATACCTCTTCCAGGCTCTGCCAATTAAACTCCCGGCACAGTTTTTCAAACTGGTTCAACGGGTGTTTCGCAGATTTGTGTGGGGGGGCCGGAATAGTCGTATCAGCTATCGGACCATGTCTCGCCCAAAGGCGAGGGGGGGAGTGGGCTTACCCGACCTTAAAATTTATTATTCAGCCGCAGTTCTTACCAGATTACTGGACTGGCATTATCACGCCGGTGCGAAACAATGGGTGGACCTAGAAAAAGCGATGGTATGGCCACACATACACCTGCTGCCATGGATCTCCTCAGAGGACAGGCCCGTGGCTCTTCCTCATACACCCCTGACCATGAACTGCCTTGACGTATGGGATAGACTGACGGCAAGAGGAGATGTTGTGACCCGTAGAGGAGCAATGACCCCCCTGTTCCACAATCCCGCATTCCCCCCAGGGCAGGACAAACAGAGCTTCCTTTGCTGGAGAGAGGAAGAGGATACACGGTGCTGCCAGATAATGGGACCAGCGGGCCTCCCATCATTTAATGATCTACAGGCGTCCCGACCTGACACAAAATTACAATGGTTGGAATACCTCCAGTTGTCCTCCTTCTGGAGGACTCGGATGGGGTCGTGTCGCCTCCGGGATCCCATGGAACCCATTGAAAAATTGTTTCTACAAACTACCCCCCCCACCCGTGCCCTCTCAAGGATCCATGGCATTATGCTGGGGAAGCTCACCCAGGGTCTTCCCCAATACACCAAGGGGTGGGAGAGGGACCTGTCACTGGAGCTGCAGGGCTCTGATTGGGAGAGAGCATTCACGTTCGCTCACAAACTACCCCTGGCCTGTGTGGCACAAGAGAAAAATTTCAAGCTACTCTCCAGATGGTATAGATGCCCAGATCTGCTCCATCGCATATTCCCATCAGTGCCAGACACTTGCTGGAGATGCGGGTTCGCGCGTGGAACCATGCTGCACATCTGGTGGGAGTGCCCGCTCATCCAGTCCTTTTGGAGGACCGTTTTTGAACTGTTTGAGGGGGTGTCCCACAGCACGGTGGAGGTCACCCCACAACTGGCGCTGCTCTCTGTTATTCCTGGTCCCTTTGCTACGATCAAGAAGGGTCTCCTACGTCATTTCCTCACTGCAGCCAGGGCCGTTATTCCACGCCACTGGCGAAGCGGCATCACCCCCTCGATTCTGGAATTTATACAAGAGCTGAATCAGCTAATGTACATGGAGGAATTGGGAGATGAGGGCTCTGGTGTCGAGAGCACAGGCAGGCGGGCCTGGTCAATATGGAACGAATTTCGCGACTCAGCAGAGTTCCAGAATATCACAGGGTGGTGAGGAGACAAGCCTCCCCAGGGTTCCCACGAAGTCAGGCCGCAAACACGGTTCCTGGGTTGACAGCTGATTGGAGTAGAGCGGTCATACATTTATCCTGCATGCCACGTAAGGGCCACCCCCCTACTTGTTTGGTTACCTACCCTTGGTAACTCCCCCCACCCCCCTTTTTATTTTTATCATTATTTATTAATGTTTTTTTTCTCTTTCCTCTTTCCCCCCTATCCCCCATACTATCTCCCTTCCCATCTGCTTGTATTCTAGGTCTGTACACTCCTGTGTTTTTTCTTTTTGGTGCTTTTTCTTCCCCTTTTTTTTTTTTTTTTTTTTTTTTGTGGTCTTAACTACTCAATCTGTGGTGTTTTGTCTTAGTTTTCCTTTTTTTTTTTTTTTTGTTTTTGTTTTTTCTTTTGTTTACAAGGGCTAAGCACATTGGCGGGTCCGGTTATGGAAAGACCCATGTCAAATGTATAACTACTGATGGGGCGCCAGCCAGGCACCAAGTATATGTGAGCTTCAATAGACTTTGGTATGATTGAACAGTTTTATAGCTCTTAGTTTAATGAAGCAGTCCTGCGAGACTAGCTACTTGTTATGTCTGTATTGTTTATTTTTATGTAAAGAATTTCTACAAAAGTCTTAATAAAAACATATTAAACATAAAAGATGTTGATGATTAAATTAATTGATGTAATTAAGTAATGCGAATGTACGTTTACACATAGATGAATTGCTGTGCACTCTCCTCTGTAGAAAATCTGCATCAAACTCTGCATTGCACCACTGGTGTGGATTTTGACATGGATTTCAACATTTATTTGCAGCGGACGTCACTCGTACAATTGAAATGCTGAAATTAGCTGCAGATCCATGTCAAAATCCACACCACATGGTGCAAATTTGGTAGTGGATCTGCTTCATAATCTGCTGTGTGTGAAAGTACCCTTATGAATATCATTTATTCATTTCTAGAAAAATTCTTAAAAATTAACCCTACACTATAAATTCACCTATATTAACAAAATAGTATAGGTGATTGTAATAGAAGGGGTTTATGTGGGCTTAGTGTGCGTAAGGGGTAAATGTGTGGGTCTGGTGTTTACCTACTGCACAGTCCTTCGATCTCACACTGACAAGAGACTGGAAGAGGGAGAAGGGGAGAGACGCTGTTACAGTGCTGAAATGCCGATGCTGTGATTGGCAGTCACTGATGTCATCGGAGCCTGAACCAATCAGGTCCCAATTACTTAATAACAGCCTGTTCAGGTGTTTTACCCACTGGGTAGGGCTGTGAACACCATTGGAGTTCTTGACATAAATTTAGATCGCTGCTGCACAGAGCCCAGGCAGCAGTGACATAAATTTACCGCTGGCGGTCTCAAAGGAGTTAAACAAGACAACAGAACTGGACTTTAACTATAACAGTTGACATTCCCAGGTACTAATTGTGCCTCTCGGTGCTCAAATACCTTAGGACATACAGTAGGGCTGAATTGTGTAACAATCAGACATCTGAATGGGCAATACTAAGAAGGATGAATCAACACCAGTTGGCAACAAAAATGTAAATATAGGAACTCGCCAACAGATGACAGGAATGTTGATGGTTCTCAAATAACACTAATAGATGATGGTGATAATAGTATGACCAAAGAGGAGATAGATGATGGTGGTAGTCAGATAGAGCAGATGATGATGGGGAACAGATAAGAAGTAGACAGTAACTGACCCTAACTCTTGTTTTCCCTAAAGATGATTATTGTTCTCCAATCGGGTTTTCAACGATAATCATCCCATGTAAAAGCATGCTGAAACTGAAATAATGGATAAGAATAATCCAGTAATTCACTTTTAAGTTGCTTGAAATCTGAACGAAACATCGTTCGGTGTGAGCAGCAGCCGTTCAGTACTGAACAGCCGCTGCTTACTGTGAATGGAGAGTGGTGGGGGGAGAGAGCTCTCCTCCAGCCGCCCCGCCTACCTGCTGGCCACGCTGTGAGCATTCCAGCGATGCTCACTCCTGTGTAGAGTGAGCATCACAGGGACGAGTGTTAGGCATCATTTGTCCGACACTTGTTATATGTAAAAGGAACCTACGTCTACACCTAATCTATCCCTGATACTCACCCTAACATAAGACACCACTGCCTGAGTATCCCTAATGCAAACCCTGTCTGAAACACTGCCCCAGATAAACAATGAGAGGGCACTAAGACCCAGAGACTTAAACAAAACAGAGTTGCGCTAAGAAGCAAGACAAAGTCGGATACAAACAGGCAAAAAGCAAATGAGAACAGCAAGGCCAATAAGCAAGGACTAAGCTAGAAATAACCATGAGAACAAAACTACACTGAAGTACAAGCTACACTAACAACAAGGTACTAGATGCATATAAGGAATACTGGATTTAAATGCTTTTAGCTTATACTAGAACCAGCAACACAATGCAGAAGCTAAGAATATTTAGGAGTGTTTAAGAAATACTTATACTTAGGCTGCATTCCCACGAACGTATATCGGCTCGGTTTTCACGCCGAGCCAATATACGTCGTCCTCATCTGCAGGGGGGGGGGAGAATGGAAGAGCCAGGAGCAGGAACTGAGCTCCCGCCCCCTCTCTGCCTCCTCTCCGCCCCTCTGCACTATTTGCAATGAAAGGAACCGGGATGGGGGCGGGGCTAAGTTTCGAGAATTAGTCCCACCCCCGTTCCACCTCTCCCTTTTGCAAATAGTGCAGAGGGGCGGAAAGGAGGCAGAGAGGAGGCGGGAGCTCAGTTCCTGCTCCTGGCTCTTCCATCCCCCCCCCCCCCTGCAGATGAGGACGACGTATATTGGCTCGGCATGAAAACCGAGCCGATATACGTTCATGTGAATGCAGCCTCAGGGTATGACATTTTCCTCAACAAAGTATGCACATGGATTTTAATGAAGATTTTCATGTGGACTTTCATGCAGATTTCACTCATTACATTGGATTTTGTGAAATCTGCTGTGAAAATCTGTCACTTTTCTACAACAGACAGAGCACGCTACGGATTTGGAAATCTGCAACATGAATACTATCTGCTGTGAAATTCTTCCACTATCGGTGAATGGCATTTGATTAATCCCCATTCACTTACATTGTACTGTACTTTATTGTGGAATTTCAGCCCATATTCTGTAGCCAAAATATTGCAACAATTTGTCTGTATATGAGCTCACACTTAAGGCGATTCTGTCATAAAACAAACCAAAAAATTCTATACTTACCTATTCTTTCCCTGTCAGTCTACTTACCAAAAACTTCACCTCGCCTATCTTATCCTGTCTCCTGCAGTCTGGGGGGGTCACCTCACCTCCAGCTGGGTAAATCCTCTGCTTCCTGTGATGTTGCGTACATTGACAGGCAATGTATGTTCGTCCCTAGCTCACAGCCTAGGAGGGAGTGCCGAACTATTGCAGAGACTGCTCATGCCCGTTGTCTCTGCAATAGCTCAGCATTCCTTCATAGCCAGTGAACACTACATTAGAGACATAACCTTCACTGACTTGCAGGAAGAAGAATGCTTAACAACTGCCCCAACAACAAACTAGAATAGACAAGATAAGGAAACAGCAGGAGGATTCCTGCTAATCAAAACATTGTCAGTATTATATGGGTATTATATGCTGTATTATAGGGGTGGTAATTGGGTACTGCATAGTAATACTATTTGGGCAGGGTATGACTATATTATTGTGGCACTTTATATTGGATTCAGGCCACCTGCACACGAAAGGAGTTGCTTTAATAATAATCTTTATTTGTATAGCGCCAACTTATTCCGCAGCACTTTCAGGCATGGATAAATGCAAAACAATACAACAATTACAATGTGAGGTACATTCGGTTTGACACAAATGGGTTGGGGGTGGTACAGGAGGTGCAAGGGGGGGATGAGCAAGGTATGGGGGGACACAAGCAATAGGGGATTTCATGTGGAGATCAATTATTAGAAGGCAAACTGGGTGGGGCGCCATAGGCAGAGGCGGGAGAGTAGGTCAGGAGATTTGGTATGCTTCCCTGAATAGTTGCGCTTTTAAAGCACGTCTAAAATTTCGTGCATCGGGAATTGTCCGGATGCCTTGGGGTAGAGCATTCCACAGGATGGGTGCTGCTCTGGTGAAGTCCTGTAGGCGAGCATGTGAGGTTCGTATTACAGGGGTGTTTAGTCTGAGGGTGTTAGCTGATCGGAGTGAGCGCGCTGGGTGGTGTACTGACAGTAGGGAGGCGATGTATGGTGGCGCAGCACCATGCAGTGCTTTGTGAGTGAGGTAGAGGTGTTTAAATTTAGTTCTGCAGTGGATGGGCAGCCAATTCAGTGACTGGCATAATGCAGAGGCGTCTGAGTAACGACTGGATAGAAAAATGAGCCTAGCTGTCGCATTTAGTATGGATTGGAGTGGAGTGAGTCTAATGCGGGGGAGGCCGATGAGTAGCGAGTTGCAGTAGTCAAGCCAGGAGTGGATGAGGGCGACCACGAGTGTCTTTAGCGTGTCCGTGGTGAGGAACGGCCATATTTTAGCAATATTTCTGAGGTGCATGTGGCATGTTTGGGCCAGAGATTGGATATGGGGGGTAAAGGAGAGGTCAGAGTCCAGTGTGACCCCCAAGGCAGCAGGCATGCCGTCTGGGGGTTATGATGGTGCCAGATACTGGAATGGAGATGTCGAGGGGAGGTCGGTTGGAAGGTTGAAAGACAAGGTGGTCAGTTTTAGAGAGGTTTAGTTTGAGAAAAAGGGAGGACATAGTTTTAGAGACAGCAGACACAGTCGGTGATATTTTGGAGGAATGGTCCAGAGATCTCATGAGAGGAGGTATATAGTTGGGTGTCGTCAGCGTAAAGATGGTATTGGAGGCCGAATTTGTAGATGGTTTGTCCAATTGGGGCTGTATAGATAGAGAAGAGAAGGGGACCAAGGACTGAGCCCTGGGGTACCCCAACAGCGGGAGGAAGTGGAGCAGAGATAGAACCAGCAAAGGAGACACTGAAAGAGCGGTCAGAGAGGTAGGAAGAGAACCAGGAGAGAGCAGTATCCTTTAGACCAATAGAGCGGAGCATAGTGAGAAGGAGGTTATGGTCAACAGTGTCAAATGCAGCAGAAAGGTAAAGAAGGATTAGCAGGGAGTAGTCACCTCTCGACTTTGCAGTCATCAGGTCATTTGTTACTTTTGTAAGGGCAGTTTCAGTCGAGTGTAGAGAGCGGAAACCAGACTGGAGGGGGTCGAGGAGCAAGTTGTCAGAGAGAAAGCGAGTAAGGCGGGAGTAGACCAGGCGTTCTAGTAATTTGGAGAGGAAGGGGAGGTATGAGACGGGTCAGTAGTTGGCAGCATCAGTTGGGTCCAGGGTTGGTTTTTTGAGCAGAGGGGATATGATGGAGTGTTTAAATGAGGAGGGGAAAGTGCCAGAGGTTAGGGAGAGGTTACAGATTGTGGTGAGGTGAATAATGAGAGCTGGGGAAAGGGACTGGAGGAGGTGAGAGGGTCGCTAGCGCAGGTGGTGGGGCGGGCAGCGGAAAGGAGCCTGGAGACTTCTTCCTCAGTCGTTGATTCTAACGTAGAAAGTGAGTAGGTGCTGGATGCAGTGCTGATGAAACTTAGATCGGGGATAAGCATGCAGTTTTCAGAGATTTCTTTTCGAATGTTGTCTTTTTTTTTTTTCTTTGAAATGGTCAGCTAGTTCTCCAGCAGTCAGGTCTGTTACAGGGGCCTGTTCTTTGGGGCTGAGGAGGGAGTGGAAGGTCTCAAAGAGTTGTTTGGGGTTGTGGGATAGGGAGGTGAGAGAAACTTGTTTGGCATGGTGAAGGGCGCTTCCACTCCGAACTCTGTATGTTTGCAGCGCTGACAGCGTGCGACCGCTCAGCTGATCGGTTGGGTACCAAGTGACTGACTCCAGCCGATCAACTATTGATGACCTATCCTAAGGATAGGTCATTATTAGTATTCTCCCTAGAAAAGACCTTTAAATAAAAAGCATGGTAAGACTGTCTTAGCATGAAATGGGCTAGGAGTATGAGACAAAACAACCTGAACAAATACTAGTGCTTTAGGTAGTACATGCAGTACCTGTAATAGGTTACCAAAGACTGGACATTGGAAGCTGCTGATTTGGAAGTTAATGTTTGTTTGGGTACGCAGTTCTGACTTTTAGTCTAATAACTAGTTTAATCAAGATAATAACACCGTAAAAATAACGTGGACTTTCCACCCTACCTCTGGTTCCAGTTATTCTGTACTTTCTAGTACACAGCAGCTTGTGTGCGGCAAACATGAATTTGTACTGCTCCTAGAAGAAAGCATGGATGAGTTTGCAAGGTGGACAGTTAGTTATTGCTTTATTTTATCAGTCTTTTTTTAAGCTACTTTGGCACCTTTATACGGTGCGACTGTTGGGCACATAAGCGCCCAATCGCCGTATCAGTGACAATCAGTGGCCTGTCCACCTTCATTCACGGTGAACAGGAGCCACTCATAGACCGAGCGAGAAGCCGCTCAGCAGTCATTCCGTTTCAGTAAGCTATCACTGAACGACTAGCAACAGCTAAGCAACTTCTCACTCCATGCCCTGTCGAGGGCTGTGTGTATACGGGTCGACAGTTGCTTGAAATCACTCATTTGAGTGATTCACACGGGTGATTATCGGCCCGTGTAAAGGTACCAGTGTATTTAAATTGAAGAAGCTAAGTGTTAAAACTTTGGCTTTCCAAATGCTAGTGTCACTTCCAATGTCCTATTGTTAAAGCGCAGCCGTCCCTGCTAGTGGCACAAGTAAGAAGCAACAGGGAAGCACATCTGTGGTAGGCACATAAGATGGCATTTGTTAAAAACTTGCACTCTTATGGTGCCATGTGTGGCAAGCATACTTTTATGTTAGTGTGTATGCAGAGAGCCTATGTCTAATAGGTAGATATTGTGCTTCCAACTAGACCAAGACTTTGGGAGGTCTCACACGGACTGGTTGGATTCCACATGCGGGAGCCCGCAGCAAAATCCGTCTCTGACCACAGCTGGCGACCTTACGTGCCTTATTTTCTCTGTAATGCGGATGACCACAAATGCTTTTTAAATATTTGTTTTTCCTGCGCCGTCGTTAGTCAATGACGCGGGTACCCACGTCAATCTGCAATGTCAATTGTGGATGGACCTCAGGTCAGACGGCTTTCATTAACTTCAATGGAAGCCGCCCGTGTGGAATCCCAACAAAAATAGAACATTTTGCGATTTTATTTCTGCTTACGGAAATTGCTATCCGCTCATCTGAGCAGATTTGCGAATGTTCTATTCTTTTAATGTCTGCGGAATACCATGGATAGTCCGCGCGGGTGACCATTATGGATTCGGCAATCCGGCAGTGTAAGACTGGCCTTACGTATTGATTGAAGTACAACAAAAAAATGTGTCCAAAAATACAGGATCAATTCATGTCATTTCAACTATGCTTTATTGTAAGCATTGTCATTTGGTAGTCCGATGCTGACAGGCAAAAACTGGAGACTGTAGCAAAATAAAACACTTTAATGCTGCTGGTGGCAACAGATTTTAGGGAAAGGCCAAGAGAACATAACCTCCTTTTCTAGACTTGGTCACCATAACTTTTATCCCTGAGATTAAAGCAGACCTAACTTTTCAAAAAATGTTGCAGAATAAACTGCCATGTGTGTACAGAATGAATAACACCATTTATGGCTGTTATATGACTTGTATCCTGCATTTTTACCCATTATCCCCTCTGTAACAATCCCAAAATAAATGTCCAAGACAGGACTGCAGAGCGTATCATTAAAAAACTGTTTATTGAGAATTACATCTATAATAAAAGCATTTAAAAAACAGAACGTGAAGGAAATGCAGCATCAATACATATGGAAATGCATCATCTCAGGTCATACATATAAGATGTCCCTACAGAAAACCATGCTCATATTAACGTACAATAGGCACAACCAATCCCAATGTCATGCACATAATAAAGGGTTACCACGTAACCAAGGATCTAGACATCCTTGCATCCCGACGCACACGGTTCACCCTTAGCTTTGTGATGCTGCATTTCTTATTCTGTTTTTTAAATGCTTTTATTATATATGTAATTCTCAATAAACTTTTAATGATGATCTCTGCAGTCCTGTCTTTGACATTCATTTTGGGGCTGTTATATCAGTTGATGTGTGGGACTATAGTTTTCTTCATATAGGATTTACTCATCCCCCCCCCCCCCCCCCCCCTGTAGCCTGTATTTTTGATTCTCAATTCTGGAATGGTAGGAGGAGCCTGAGCACTGTGCTGTGTTCTAAGGACTGGGGCACAGAGAACTGTGCATTCTGGTCTCTGCCTGTATCACACAAAGAGACATAACATCATCATGTAGGACAGTGTACTGCAGTATTGAGCAGTGTGTATGTGATTAAACAGCAGCAGATAACTCACCATTAGCCCCAACAGCCACATATGTGTGTTAGTGTCTCTCCCTCCTCCCCTCTGCTCTCATAGACATGAAGGAACACAAAACTCATTTCCCTTCTCCACTTTCTGTTCTGCTGTCAGCCTATCTATCTCCAGTCAAACACTTAACAGCAGGCTATGGATAGCAAGCTAGGAAGAAGAGAGATCCCTAGTGGTCAGTACTTTAGAGTACATTTTTCAGCATCATCAGGGACTTTGGGCTTATGCTGCTTTGTCCAGTAGGGTGGGTAAAATGAGCGGGCTCTCGCGATTTAGTAAATCCTGCACTGAGCAGGGGGTTGGACCTGATGACCCTGGAGGTCCCTTCCAACTCTACCATTCTATGAGTCAAACTTTAATTTGCGAGGTAGAACAGCTATAGATTCTGTGGCTAGGTAGCAATACCCTACTTACACAGAATATACCAGCTTAGATGAGTAGATTTTCTTCTGGATGGACCTTTTCCACTATTTTTCACACTCATTGCTGAGCTGTCGCCTAGTGATTTTAATCACTTCAGTTGGTTCTCTTTTTGTTAGCAGGATTTTTATTTTCTCATTTTATTTTGATAGTCAATTAAATGTAGAATTATGGATAATTTTTGCTGCCTTGAGGCAATTTTGTTATGAGAAATTGTTGTATCCTGTGCAATCAGTTGGGTCACTTCATTCCTGTAATTGCACAGAAATATCATACACAGGTTAACAGAATCCATAAAATAGCAAGTGTCAGACAAGCTGACAGGCATGAGGCCTTTAAGGTGAGTTTAGTATTAGCACATCATTGCAATATCCACTACTGAATCATGTGCAAACAGGAAATAATGTATGACTTGGGGATCAACCATCTCTGTTGACTACTACATTTTACAGGAGGCTTAATACTAATTTACTAATAGTAACTGTTACTACTCCTCTGATTTACTATTATATCCAGTTAGACTGGAAAGATTGCTTCATAATGAACTAGCTAAATTGGATCCATCTTCCACTTCCATTTACAAAATGCGGCATCAAGAGATAAAGGGACAAAGAAGAATCTTAGGTTTGCCTATTTATATGCATGCGTGAACCAGTTTTTAGGTGCAAAAAACTGGTCTAAAGTCTATTTTTGGTGCAAATCATTAATATATTGATATTTGCTCCTTCCTATATACTTTAGAAAAGTGTACAAATGAGGCAATGTGAATTTTTCAAGTAGCAAAATGTGCTGGTTAGTCCTTGCTTGTGTGCACCAGTTTTTCTTAAAGGGGTTGTCCCGCGGCAGCAAGTGGGTCTATACACTTCTGTATGGCCATAATAATGCACTTTGTAATGTACATTGTGCATTAATTATGAGCCATACAGAAGTTATCAAAAGTTTTATACTTACCTGCTCCGTTGCTGGCGTCCTCGTCTCCATGGTGCCGACTAATTTTCGGCCTCCGATGGCCAAATTAGCCGCGCTTGCGCAGTCCGGGTCTTCTGCTGTCTTCAATGGGGCCGCTCGTGCAGAATGCCGGCTCCGTGTAGCTCCGCCCCGTCACGTGCCGATTCCAGCCAATCAGGAGGCTGGAATCGGCAATAGACCGCACAGAAGAGCTGCGGTCCACGGAGGGAACAGACCCCGGCGGCCATCTTCAGCAGGTGAGTATGAAGACGCCGGACCGCCGGGATTCAGGTAAGCACTCTCCGGTTTGTTTTTTTAACCCCTGCATCGGGGTTGTCTCGCGCCGAACGGGGGGGGGGGGGGTTAAAAAAAAAAAAAACCCGTTTCGGCGCGGGACAACCCCTTTAAGTATACAATCCAAGAGGTGCTATAAAGTGAGAAACCGACTCTAGCATGCGCAAAATCTATGAAACAGAATGCAACACTATGATTTGGTGCACTTTGCACTGTCCTACTAACTTTATGCTGTCTATATATTACACAGCCTTAGTTAATGTGCCCCCATTGTGCGTCTTTATACGGGAGAAAGATTATGGCAACAAAGTGACCATGGAATGTCAAACCATATTATGTAGAAGGTTAACTAAAAAGCAAGTGGTATAAATATCTGGTGAACTGCTGAGCCAATGGAAAGTTTAATAAAACTAACTATAAAGTTCCAGTCCTCTATTACACTGTAACTAAGAAAGTGATACAAATGAAGAAACTTTGTATCCTGAATTGCTGAGTACTCAGAAAAAGAATACATTTACTGTATCTATTAAGGCCCATTTAGACACGATTATCGCTCAAAAGATGTCGCTCAAGCGACTTTTGAGTGATCACTCAAGATGAGTGTCCCCGCTTGTCTTCTGAATCCAGCTGTTCCCCGCTCCGAGTGCCCGGCTGTTATACAGCCGAGTACTCCCAGCAGAGGATGAAAAAGACAAGCGGGGTGTCCCCGCTTGTCTTCTGCATCCAGTTGTTCCCCGCTCTGAGCGCTAGGCTGTTTATACAGCCGAGCGCTCAGAGCGGAGGATATGAAGACAAGCGGGGTGTCCTCGCTTGCCTTCTGCATCCAGCTCTTTTCTGCACGGAGCGCCCGGCTGTTATACAGCCGAGCGACCAAGCAGAGGATGCAGAAGACAAGCAGGGTGTCCCTGCTTGTCTTCTGCATCCAGATGTTTTCTGCACAGAGCGCCCAGCTGTTATACACCTGAGCACTCTGTGCCGGGTATGGAGAATAGAGCTGGATCGCTTCATACCTAGCCTGTCTTCAGGGAGTGGGATACAGCTGAAACAATAGTATCAGCTGTATCCCGCTGTGAATCTGTGATAAGGCTCATCATTGACTTTCAGCACGCTGAAAAAAACCAATGAGCGACGGCTTAACGAAAACTGCACAATGTCAGTGCAGTTACACACAACGATTACCGCTCCAAAGACGGCTTTTGAGCAAATTTTGAGCGATAATTGTTGTGTCTAAATGGGCCTTTACTTTCTGGAACATCATTTAACCACTAAAGGAGTTATCCAGCAATTAAAATGTATCAGATCACGCAGAGTTGGACCCATCACCTCGAGTTGTGTTCCGGCAAGAGGTCCCGTGGAATTGCAGTCTCCATGGTCTGTGACATCATATGAGAGTGATGGGCTGTCACCTCATTAAAATAATTAGGCAAGGCCCTCTTCCTATCACTGCATCAGCGGTGATAGAAAGAGGGCCTTGCCTAATTATTTTAATGCATCGTGGGTACAACCTACATAGGGCTCTGTGGAGGGAAAAATAAAAAGGTTATAGCTCCTGGAATGAAGAAGAATGAAAAACCTGAAGAGTACTTGATCTCAAAGGGGTTAAAAAAGTTTATTAGATTACTATGCAGTACATAGTATAAATGCCAGAACGCATATTACCACTTCAGGCTGTAAGCTGGTATTTTGCCAGCAAGGAATGCTGGGAGATTTTGGCTCCAACGTCTGCAGAATTGTGAATGTAGCTGTTGTTTATAAAGCTGGCTGTAACTCAAAATCAGTATAAAATAAGTAAAGTAATGCATTTATAAAGTTACTCAACTTTTTGTTGTTTTATCTAGATGTAAACTATAAAGTGGTGGTCAGAGGAGAGCATTCACATCTTCCCATAGTATAAGGCACAGTATGAAGCTTTCCTTCATACCGTAGAACTCTTCTCTTTTAGACCCAGTACAAGTTTTTTCTAAAAACAACTTTTAAACTGAACTGTGAGAATAAAACTAACTATAAAGTTCCAGTCCTCTATTACACTGTAACTAAGAAAGTGATACAAGTGAAGAAACTTTGTATCATGAATTGCTGAGTAAATTATTTATCTTTCACTTACTTCCTGGAACATCATATAAACCACTTAAACCATCTTGATGTGAATTTTGTACACCATAGACTGGCTTGCATTAAGTATTTGTACGCAACCGCGCTATGAAGCAGGGAATTTAAAAAAAAGGCAAAGTCACATTGTGTATTACCGTGTGAGATACGCTGTCATGCGCAGTGCACTCGCTGTCATACGCGGTCTCTACCGGCTCACACAGACCGGGAAAGCGCTGTGGGACTCCTGCAGCATTTTATGGATACGGTTTTTGAATGAGCCCTTATACTCCTATTTGTGTGAACTGTTTTTAAAACCTTTCATTTTTTGAATCAAGGTTTTGATCTACTAAAATACAGTAATTCTATACATCCTGGTAAGACTGTGTTCGCACAGGCGAGTGCGATTTTTGGTCAGTAAAACACTGACTGTTTTCATATGACTTTCTTGCTATTGTCCTGCTTTTCTAGAGTACATTCATACAGAAGTTTTTTCTGTCCAATTTTCAGACTCAAAAATCAGACGGAAATATGGAATTCATCTGAATAGGTATATTGATATTGTGATTTTATTTTTTTACTTTGGACAAAAATGTAGCAGGTTCTATTCTTGGAATTCTCAGAAGAAAATAGTATATGCCATGTGTTGTGTCCTGCACATCGGATGGGATGTCTGTGTGTTGTCTGACCCAAGTTGCACCCGAGAATGTCGGGCGCAACTATTTAAACGTTCGTGCACATGTACCACTATTGTCTTTCTCTGCTCTGCACTCCCTGGTTCTTTTTTTTTTCATGTGATCCCCACAGTAACCTGTGTTAAAACCGCATTTCACTCAAACGGAAATAGCATGTAAGTGTGATAAGAGGATTTTTTACTCCTGTAAAATCTCTTTCTCGTCTCGTCATTAGGGGACACAGCAAAGACTGTGGGATATAGCCACTGCCATTAGGAGGCGACACGAAGCACAAGAAGTGTTAGCTCCGCCCTCCGGCTATATTCCTCCTGCCGACACCAGGCTAATCAGTTTGTATGCCGGCAGTAGGAGCAGCCATGCAGGAACAGAGACAACAATAGTTAGTAATATGACACAAAAATCCATAACTGTAACGAAAACACGGATACGGAACATGGAGTCTGAACTGTGTTTTCACTAGTTTGTTGGCTTAAAAAAGACCTTGTTTGTAGGTCGAAACGTCGCCTCTTTTAAAACTGTGAAACAATAAAATATGCTCCTTTAATCAAGAAGCCTTTTTTTTGCATCATTATATGCTGCCACAGCTTTGCTATAGTATTGGGATCGTGGAAGGGGCTTAGGTCCATAGCCCCGTTGCTGGCTTTGCATGAACATTTTTTTGCTACAGAGAAGGAAACTTTTTTTGAATTTCTCTCTGTCCCTTCCCCCCCCCCCCCCCAAGTTTTTCTTTTCTGGCGGGGTCGAGTGAGTGCCGTGGTTCTTTTTTGCTAATTACTGTAACGAAAACACTGCACCATGTGCAACTTACAGAACCCGGGTCCTGGCCAGGACAACAAACTGTGTCATATAAAACAAAAGAGGGGTGGGTGCTGTGTCCCCCAATGACAAGACGAGAGATTTTACAGTGAGTAAAAAAAATCCTCTTTTCTCGCTCGTGTCATTGGGGTACACAGCAAAGACCGTGGGACGTCCCACAGCCGTCCTCGAGAGTGGGTACAAATAAATCATAAGCGCATGCGGTCAGTTTACAGCCGTCTGTAAAACCTTTCGACCCAGCGAAGCGTCGGCTGACGTGAATGTATGCATTTGATAGAACTTAGAAAAGGTGTGTAGGGATGCCCAGGTAGCTGCCCTACACACCTGTGACATGGAGGCACCATGACAGACCGCCCATGAAGCCCCCACTGCTCTGGCAGAGTGTGCCGTCACCTGAAATGGCGGTGTCTCACCCTTAGCCCGGTAAGCCTCCACCACCGCCGAACGAATCCAGCGAGCAATAGTCACTTTTGAGGCCGCAAGACCACGTCCCGGACCCTTCGGTATCACAAATAGGGAATCAGAGCGTTGGAATGATGAGGTCTGATCCAAGTAAATCCTCAGGGCTAGGACTAGGTCTAAGGTGTGCAGAGCCCGTCCCTTTGGGTGAACCGCAGTCGGGTAGAATGATGGCAGCACAATGTCCTCATTGATGTGGAAGGCCGACATCACCTTAGGAAGGAAAGACTGCACCGGACGCAATACCACCTTATCCTGGTGAAGAACCACAAAGGGTGGTTTTGCTGACAGCGCCGCAATCTCAGAGACCCTACGGAGGGAAGTAATTGCCACCAGAAAAGCTACCTTCCAGGACAATAACCGCCATGGTATCTCCGTCAACTGTTCAAATGGATGAGCCTGTAGGGCATCCAGAAACAGGTTTAAATCCCAGGGTGGTACTGGTGAGCGAAACGGAGGTGCAGTATGAGTGACTCCCTGCAGGAAAGTGCGCACAGCTGATCTGGCAGCTAAAGGGCGCTGAAAAAGGATCGACAAGGCCAATATCTGTCCCTTGTGCAAACTGCCCGCAGGAAGGATGTGCAGCGGGGGGGGAGGGGTGGGTAGAGAGCTAGCCGCCAGGCAGAGCTTACCCTTGGTCCGGATGAGGTCTGGGGAGCTGCAGGGCCCAGAGGCTGGAGTGCCGTCCACGCTGAAGAAACTTCTTGGGACTCCTTGTGCAGTTGAAGGAGCTTAAAGCAGCAAGGAGAGGAAAAGCAGGGTGGCTTTAAACTGAGGTCTAGCAGCACAGCCTTCACAAGAGATGGAGAGGAGAAAAAGGGGGAAGCCAACGCATACTCACGCCTGCCCTCCTGACTCCTGAAAAGTAGCGGCTCCCCTGCTCCAGCAGCCTTCCCCTGCGACATTGCCTACTCCCATGGGTAGGGGATGCGGACCCTTGGCACCATACGGCGTGCCACATGCAGAAAAGTTCTGGATGTACCTCCTTTTCTTCTGAGGCGGGCCAGGCAGCAACACTCTGGACAATTCCAGGCTGTTCGCCCTCCTCAATCTTTGGGTTTGACGGGGAGAGACCTGCCTCGCCATTTAGCCCTGGCCCTTTCTTCCGCTCTTATGGGCGAGACCGTCCTCCTACGAGACACTAAGCTAAAAACTGATTAGCCTGGTGTTGGCATGAGGGATATAGCCAGAGGGCGGAGATAACACTTCTTGTGCTTAGTGTCGCCTCCTAGTGGCAGTAGCTATATCCCACGGTCTTTGCTGTGTACCCCAATGACACGAGCAAGAAACGTTTTTTTCCAGGTCGTCATCCCGACGGCCCCATTTACAATGAAGGTTGCCCTCTGACCTAGCTATGGACAGGAAGAGCCCTTAAAAGCACCTCCCTTTCCACCACTCCTCAGTGTCTTCCTGTCCCTACGGTGGCCAGATGCAAGCTCCAGGGAGGTTCACCTACCGGAGGCACGTAGTGCCAAAGATCCCCTGGAGTGAAGAGGTCGGGGCGGCATACCTTAGCAGTCCCTACATCCCCGACCTGCCCCGCCATGGAGCTGTAAGCCGCGGATGCAGCGCTAGTCTCCTTGAGCGGGTCGGCATCCTCAGTCTGCCGCTGCCGCGATTGGATAGTTCCTCCTGGCATGGGAACGGCAGCAGCGGCTTCCCTGATCCTCAGCGTGCATATTGGTGACGTCATCCAGCATGGTGACATCACGCGCTTAACGTAGGGGGCGCGGCTACCAACGCAGACCCAGAAGTGGTGCCAAATGTAAACGGATTTCTCCATAAAGCAGGCTCTACTCTTACAGAAGCTATCCTGCGGTTGCCAGAAGTACCTCAGCGTGTCTACACGTGACAGCTCAGCACGAGATGGAGAAACAGATACCCTACAAACCATGAGTGGCTATATGCCAAAAAATGGAACATGAAAACTTGCCAGTTGTATTGATTAGATGCATATATGTTCCCTTTTTGCCCTTGCCCTCATTTTCTGTAAGGGTTAGATGGATAAGGAAGGTTCAAAGGTTAAAGCGGACCACATAAAAAAAATCTAAAAAAATTTGTCTTCCTGTAGTAAGAGACTAGAGGATAACTATAAAAAAACCCTATTTGAAGAGTGTACTGGGAAGATCCTAGCAGAGGAAAGGGCAGCATTTAAAACCGACATCCGATGCATGATTAAAGAGGAATTACAGGCCTCTATGGCATCTCTCTCCCACCCTGAACCTGGTCCCTCACAGGCTCCTAAAAGGTCAAGGCAGGTGGAGTCAGCGAGCTCTATCTCCGGCGAATCCCTGGAACTCCTATCAGAGGGATAACTAGAAGATCTGCCATTATTGCCAGAAGACGAGAAAAAATATTATTTTTCCTCAGATGACATAGGGCACCTCATAAAAGCAGTGAGGGAAACTATGCAGATTGAAGAAGACCACCCACCCAGGACAGTCCAGAGCCAAATGTTTGAGGGCCTCTAGTCAAGACGGAAAACCATGTTTCCAGTTAATCAGACACTGCAACAAATTATTGCAGATGAGTGGCAGGAACATGAGAAGAGACTGTCCGTCTCAAAAGAAATTAGGAACCGGCTAGCGTTTACTCCCGAAGACATCCACATGTATAGAGAGAACCCCAAAGATCGACATACAGATTGCGAAGGTGGCCAAGAAAACTCTTCTACCCTTCAAGGACGCATTGCAACTTTCGGACCCTATGGACAAAAAGGTTGACGGTCTGATGAGGAAGACCTGGGAAGCAACGTCCTTTACCGTCGAAGCTAATATTGCGGCAACATCAGTAGCCAGGTCCATGGTCTTATGGTTGAATAGGCTGGAAACCTCAATTAAAGACCGGGCTCCCAGGGAAGCGTTAGCCAGCTGCCTTCCCCTTCTGAAAATGGCCATCGCCTTTCTAGCAGACGCGTCAGCAGAAACCGTTAGATACGGTGCAAAAACCACGGTCCTCAGTAACACTGCAAGAAGGGCGTTATGGTTAAAAACGTGGGCAGCAGACGTAACCTCAAAATATAAACTCTGCGTCATTCCATTCCAAGGCGAATATATGTTCGGGCCCGTCTTGGACAAAATACTTGAGAAGGTAGGAGACAGGAGCAAGACCCTTCCGGACAGGAAATCCTACAGGAAGCCATCCTTTTCAAGGAGGACACGGCAGCCACCTCCAGAAATCAAAGGAAAAACGGGAAGATGGTCGTACCCCAAGGGAGGTCAGGGTAAGGAAGCTCAACCCATTTCTAATTTAACAGGGGGTAGACTAGCACGTTACCTGATACAGTGGCAGGGGATAACATCTAACCCCTGGGTACTTCAAATAATTGAAACTGGGTACCGAATTGAATTTGACTCCCTACCTCCTAGGATATTCTTTCTAACCTCCCCAGGGTCCCCACAAGAACAGGGACAAGCCTTAAATAAATTCATTTCTTACAAGAAATTTAAGATGGAAACTGTGAGGTCCATCGTACCGCTAATAGATCCCGTCAGCATCATGTGCACTATAGACCTCAAAGACTCATACTATCACGTCCCAATAGTCCCAGTTCACCACAAATATCTGAGGTTCGCTGTGCGGTACGGTGACATAATCTATCACTATCAGTTTATGGATCTACCCTTCGGGATCTCGACTGCCCCTAGAGTCTTCACGAAGATATTGATAGAAATGATAGCTTATTTTAGGCGAAATCAAATTCATACCTGGATGACTTTTTGTTGGTATCAAGAACAACAGAAGCCATACGCGCAGACCTGTCCGTAGTCTTGTCTACCCCGAATAATGTAGGGTGGATAATAAACGAACAAAAGTCCGATTTAACCCCAGGTACACAGAAGATATATTTAGGTGTACTTCTAGACTCCCACATATAGGAATCATGGCTTCCACTATCCAGAAGGAAAGACCTTATTCCATCAGTAACCTCCCTGTGTTGGGCTACTACGGTGTCCATCAGAGAATCGATGAAAGTGCTTTGCCTTTTGACAGCCTGCATACAAATAATCCCATGGGCACAAGCCCATACCCGACAACTACAATGGTTTATCCTTGCAAGGTGGCACAAACGGCAGACCTCCCTAGACAAGAAGGTGAGCCTGTCTGTTCAAGTTAAAGAGTCCCTGCGCTGGTGGACCTTACAGAGGAACCTGAGTAAGGGTACCTCCTGGTCACGGGAACCCGCCATATCGGTCACAACAGATGCTAGCAAAACCGGATGGGGAGCGCAAGTAGCAGACTTAACCCTGCAGGGAACTTGGGATTCCCAAATAGCTGCATGCTCGTCCAATTATAGGGAAATAAGAGCGATATGGGAGACCCTTTGTGCGGCAGAACCCCACTTAAGAGGAAGGCATGTAAAAATCTTAACTGATAACATGACAGCCCTGTTGTTTGTTCGTCATCAGTGGGAAACACGACACCCACACCTCTAACAACTGACGGCAAAGATACTTTGCTGGGCGGAATCCACCATGCTATCCCTTTCAGCCATTCAGCTAAAAGGGTCCACAAATGTCATTGCCGACTTCCTCAGCAGACATAGCATCCTTCCGGGAGAATGGGATCTGAATCAGCAAATCTTCGACCAGCTAACACGCCAGTGGGGAGAACCACAGATAGATGTTTGCTACGAGGGGAAATACAAAATGCCGGAACTTCTATTCGCTCAACCCAAGAGACAACCCATGTGGAGTAGATGCCCTGTCTCAAAGCTGGGACATGGACTTTGCTTATGCATTTCCCCCATTCCCTCTGATCCCGCACACCCTCAGAAAGATTCAGGCCAGCCGGGCATCAGTAATCTTAGTTGCCCCCATGTGGGACAAGAGACCCTGGTACCCCCATTAAAGGCTTTAGTGATCCGGGGCCCACTTCAACTACCGGCCATGGAAGATCTCCTTCTCCAGGGCCCTCTAACATACTCGGGGGGTCAAAAAATTGAAACTAGCGGCCTGGATGCTGAAGGCATGATACTTCGAGGGAATGCACTTTCCCACAAAGTAATTACTACCTTGACCAAAAGTCGTAAACCTGTAACTACAGACATCAATGACAGAGTATGGAGAAAGTTCTCAGAGTTCTGTAACTTAGATCCAGGTAAAATTCCAGATATTGATACACCCATAATCCTGGAATTCCTGCAGGCGGGCCTAGAGAAAGGCCTTAGCCCAAGAACTCTTAGGGTTCAGGCAGCAGCATTAGGATCATACCTAGATTTTCCCTTGGCGGTTCCTCAAGGGGGCAGACAGACTTTGGCCCTTTATTAGGGAAACCTTCCCTACTTGGGACCTGAATTTAGTCCTAAATAGCTTCTGCAACCACTCTTTGAACCCCTCTCCCAACTCCCCCTAAGACTACTTACGCTAAACGTTTCTCTTCTAGTCGCCATAACCTGAGCCCAGAGAGTAGGAGAACTACAAGCCTTATGTTGTGTCGAACAACATATGCTAATACAAAACAATAGAATCACGTTTAAGTTAGACCCAGCCTTTCTTCCGAAAGTAGTGTCAAATTCCATAGAGAGCAGACAATTACTCTGCCCTCTTTTTGCCAAAACCCCCGTAATGACAGAGAACGAGAGTTTCACAGCTTAGATGTCAGAAGGGCCGTTCTAACGTATTTAGAGGCTACCCACACTTTCCGGAAAATAACAACCTCTTTGTCCAATTTCAGGAGCCGGGCAAAGGAAAGACGGTATCTAAAAGCACAATTGCGAGATGGATCAAGACTGCCATCCAGGAGGCGTACAAAGCTAGGGGTCAAGAAAAATCAGAGGCCACTCTACGCATTCTCTCTCCTCCTCATGGGCAGAGAAAGGCCAGGCTTCCGCCGAGCAAATCTGCAAAGCGACCACCTGGTCTAGTCTACATACCTTCATCAAACACTATAGGGTTAACGACCAGTCGGACAAAGACCTGGGATACGGATTGAAAGTCCTACAGACAGTAGTCCCAGCCTAAAGTCCCCTATAATTTGGTATTACTCCATTGTAAATGGGGCCGTCGGGGTGACGACCAGGAAATATACTGATTACTTACTAGTAGTCCTTTTTCCGGGAGTCATCACTATGGCCCATAGTTCCCTCCCTTATAGAATAATTCTGTTCTTTTCAATGTAAATATGACCGAATAAAGGTACATTTTGGTTCATTGTCCACCGTAATAATTTGAAAGTCACTGAGGAATGGTGGAAAGGGAGGTGCTTTTAAGGACTCTTCTTGTCCCTACCGAGGTTAGAGGGCAACCTCTATTGTAAATGAGGCCGTCATGATGACTCCCGGAAAAAGGACTACCGGTAAGTAATCCATATATTTCTACCTCCCATAGAAAATAATGGGTGATTCTTAAACAAGAATTGCCTAAAAATAGGACATGCAATGATTTTTCTAACTTGAACTATCGGCCTAAGGGTGGCTTCACACGAGAGTGTTTTTGCCCGTACATAGGTGCATACCCATGTACGTGCAAAAACACACGTGAATGCAGGTCCGTGCATTGTTTTTAATGGAGTCGCGGCTGCTGCAGGCGGCTCCATTGAAGACAATGGCCTGCCGGCCCCTGCATTCTTTTTCAGGGAAGGGCTTTACATATAAATGAAAAAGAAAAATTTTAGTGTAAAAAAATAAACTTACCTGTGCGCCGCTGCCATGACCCCCTGCAGGGATGAAGAACACATCTGCCGGATGTGACAGATGTTCCCTTCATCCCCGCTAGTTAAAAGAATTCCCTGCTGCACCTGCCACATCTGTGACAAATGCAGCAGAGGAATTCTTCAATTCTCTACCGCAGCTGTCACACGTCAGCTGCGGTAGAGGATTCTGCTGCCAGCAATTGATTTCAGGGAAGGGCTTTAAATATATGCCCCTCCCTGAAAATCAATGGTAGTTCATGTGTGTAAGGCCGCCTGCGGACGGGCGGAAATTCCGTGGCGGGATTTCCCGCAGAATTTCCGCCTGTGGAAGCTGCCATAGGATTGCATTAGCGAACGCAATCCTAGGCAGACGGCCGCAATTTGGCCGCACGAAATCTCACGCGCCAAACGAATCGGGGCACGCTCTATTTCTGTGCGGGGCTCGCAGCCGGCCGCCGGCTCCAGTCTGCGCATGCACTGGCTGCCCGGCAGCCGTAACATGAAAGCGCCAGAGCTGCGGGAGCGGGTGAGTGCCACACTGCTCTCTGCAGACGCTCGGGTTGGGTCCCGCTGCGAGAATTTTCGCAGCCGGATCCAACCCGGCGGTCTGCAGGCGGCCTTATTTCCACTTTTTGGGCTCTTTCACAGGAGCGTTGTTTTGACGCAGAGTAGGTGCCTAAAAAAAAAAAATCGCATCTAAAAGAGCCCATGGTTTCCTACTGGTTCTTTCACATGAATGATTTTTTTGATGTGCCAAAAATTATTGCTGGTCAAAAGATAGTGCAATAGCATTTTTTTTTTTTTTTTTTTACGTCAAGATTTCTCTCCGTTCACCCTATTAAATGCTGGGATAGCTAGCTGTTTCAGCGCAGCTATCTGAGAGTTAAAACGACGCTGGTGTGAAAGAGCCCTTGTTATGATATAATGTATGCTATAATAATACACGGCCTGATATCGCTCTCGTCAGTGTGCAGGAGCCCTAAGGCTACTTTCACATGAGTGTAAATCTTGTGCAAGTTCTGTCTTTGGAATGCATCATCCATTGATTTCAGTAGGTCCTTAAATATATCACATGGCCCTTGCCCGCCGTACGACGTGCATGCGACTGTGCTGTGAGGCTCCCAATGGGAAAACGTCTCTGAAACACGCACAAGAGGATCGGAGTTTCACGGAAGCGTTGCGAGACGCTTTTGTCTGAAAAATGCCCCGCATCCACAGGTAAAACACACATTGATGAGCGCGATATCGGACCGAGTTTCTCAGCCCCAGACAACGCTCGCCCTTGTGAAGCCAGCCTAACTTTGATAAGGCTTTGGACACTTGGTATGATGATGTATCAGATTTTGTACCGTTAGGCTGTCAGCCATTTTGTTCTGTGTACCTTGCCTTATATTCAGCAATCCATTTGGTATCTACTAGAGATGAGCGAGCACCAAAATGCTCGGGTGCTCGTTATTCGGGACGAACTTTTCGCGATGCTCGAGGGTTCGTTTCGAGTAATGAACCCCATTGAAGTCAATGGGCGACCCGAGCATTTTTGTATTTCGCCGATGCTCGCTAAGGTTTCCTTGTGTGAAAATCTGGGCAATTCAAGAAAGTGATGGGAACGACACAGCAACGGATAGGGCAGGCGAGGGGCTACATGTTGGGCTGCATCTCAAGTTCACAGGTCCCACTATTAAGCCACAATACCGGCAAGAGTGGGCCCCCCCCCCCCCCTCCCAACAACTTTTACTTCTGAAAAGCCCTCATTAGCAATGCACACCTTTGCTAAGCACCACACTACCTCCAACAAAGCACAATCACTGCCTGCATGACACTCCGCTGCCACTTCTCCTGGGTTACATGCTGCCCAACCCCCCCCCCCCCCCCCCCCGCACGACCCAGTGTCCACAGCGCACACCAAACTGTCCCTGCCCAGCCTTCAGCTGCCCTCATGCCACACCACCCTCATGTCTATGTATAAGTGCGTCTGCCACAGGAAAAGCAGGCACACACTGCAGAGGGTTGGCATGGCTAGGCAGCGACCCCCCCATAAAAGGGGCGGGCTGATAGTCCACAATGCTGTACAGAAGCAATGAGAAATCCAATCCTGTGCCACCTCCATCTGGAGCTGCACACGTGGGCATAGCAATGGGGAACCTATGTGCCACACACTATTCATTCTGTCAAGGTGTCTGCACGCCCCAGTCAGACCGCGGTTTTTTATAAATAGTCACAGGCAGGTACAACTCCGCAATAGGAATTCCGTGTGCACCCACAGCATGGGTGGCTCCCTGGAACCCACCAGATGTACATAAATGTATCCCATTGCATTGCCCAACACAGCTGAGGTAGTAATGTCGTGCTTAATGCAGGTGGGCTTCGGCCCACACTGCATGCCCCAGTCAGACTGGGGTTCTTTTCAAGTGTACAGATGTAGTAAAAACTCCGTGTGCACCTACAGCATGGGTGGCTCCCTGGAACCCACCAGCGGTACATAGAAATATCCCATTGCATTGCCCAACACAGCTGAGGTAGTAATGTCGTGCTTAATGCAGGTGGGCTTCGGCCTACACTGCATGCCCCAGTCAGACTGGGGTTCTTTTCAAGTGTACAGATGTAGTAAAAACTCCGTGTGCACCTACAGCATGGGTGGCTCCCTGGAACCCACCAGCGGTACATAGAAATATACCATTGCATTGCCCAACACAGCTGAGGTAGTAATGTCGTGCTTAATGCAGGTGGGCTAAAAATTTATTTGATTACACTGTAGGCGAGGGCCCACAAAAATTGCTGTATCAACAGTACTAATGTATCTGAAAAAAATTGGCCATGGCCAACCAAGAGGGCAGGTGAAACCCATTAATCGCTTTGGTTAATGTGGCTTAAGTGGTAACTAGGCCTGGAGGCAGCCCAGTTTAATGAAAAATTGGTTCAAGTTAAAGTTCCAACACTTTTCAGAGCATTGAAACATCTAAAAATTGTTTAGAAAAATTATGAGTGAGCCTTGTGGCCCTAAGAAAAATTGCCCGTTCAGCGTGATTACGTGAGGTTTCAGGAGGAGGAGGAGGAGGAATATTAGACACAGATTGATGAAGCAGAAATGTCCCCGTTTTGGATGGTGAGAGAGAACGTAGCTTCCATCCGCGGGTGCAGCCTACGTATTGCTTACGTATCGCTGCTGTCCGCTGGTGGAGAAGAGAAGTCTGGGGAAATCCAGCCTTTGTTCATCTTGATGAGTGTTAGCCTCTCGGCACTGTCGGTTGACAGGCGGGTACGCTTATCTGTGATGATTCCCCCAGCTGCACTAAACAGCCTCTCCGACAAGACGCTAGCCGCAGGACAAGCAAGCACCTCCAGGGCATACAGCGCGAGTTCAGGCCACGTGTCCAGCTTCGACACCCAGTAGTTGTAGGTGGCAGAGGCGTCACCGAGGATGGTCGTGCGATCGGCTACGTACTCCCTCACCATCCTTTTACAGTGCTCCCGCCGACTCAGCCTTGACTGGGGAGCGGTGACACAGTCTTGCTGGGGAGCCATAAAGCTGGCCAGGCCCTTAAAGACTGTTGCACTGTCTGGGCTGTACATGCTGCTCGATCTACGCACCTCCCCTGCTACATGGCCCTCGGAACTGCGCCTTCGGCCACTAGCGCTGTCGGATGGGAATTTTACCATCAGCTTGTCCGCCAGGGTCCTGTGGTATAGCAACACTCTCGAACCCCTTTCCTCTTCGGGAATAAGACTGGGAAGGTTCTCCTTATAGTGTGGGTCGAGCAGTGTGTACACCCAGTAATCCGTAGTGGCCAGAATGCGTTGAATGCAAGGGTCACGAGAAAGGCATCCTAACATGAAGTCAGCCATGTGTGCCAGGGTACCTGTACGCAACAAATGGCTGTCCGCACTAGGAAGATCACTTTCAGGATCCTCCTCCTCCTCCTCCTCCTCCTCCTCCTCCTCCTCCTCCTCAGGCCATACACGCTGAAATGATGACGGGCAAGCAGCATGGGTACCGTCAGCAGTGGGCCAAGCTGTCTCTTCCCCCTCCTCCTCATCCTCCTCCTCCTCCTCCTCCTGAACGCGCTGAGATATAGACAGGAGGGTGCTCTGACTATCCAGCGACATACTGTCTTCCCCCGGCTCTGTTTCTGAGCGCAAAGCGGCTGCCTTTATGGTTTGCAGGGAACTTCTCAAGATGCATAGCAGAGGAATGGTGACGCTAATGATTGCAGCATCGCCGCTCACCACCTGGGTAGACTGATCAAAGTTTCGAAGGACCTGGCAGATGTCTGCCAACCAGGCCCACTCTTCTGAAAAGAATTGAGGAGGCTGACTCCCACTGCGCCGCCCATGTTGGAGTTGGTATTCCACTATAGCTCTACGCTGCTCATAGAGCCTAGCCAACATGTGGAGCGTAGAGTTCCACCGTGTGGGCACGTCGCACAGCAGTCGGTGCACTGGCAGATTAAAGCGATGTTGCAGGGTGCGCAGGGTGGCAGCGTCCGTGTGGGACTTGCGGAAATGTGCGCAGAGCCGGCACACCTTTACGAGCAGGTCTGACAAGCGTGGGTAGCTTTTCAGAAAGCGCTGAACCACCAAATTAAAGACGTGGGCCAGGCATGGCACGTGCGTGAGGCTGCCGAGCTGCAGAGCCGCCACCAGGTTACGGCCGTTGTCACACACGACCATGCCCGGTTGGAGGCTCAGCGGCGCAAGCCAACGGTCGGTCTGCTCTGTCAGACCCTGCAGCAGTTTGTGGGCCGTGTGCCTCCTATCTCCTAAGCTGAGTAGTTTCAGCACAGCCTGCTGACGCTTGCCCACCGCTGTGCTGCCACGCCGCGCGACACCGACTGCTGGCGACGTCCTGCTGCTGCTGACGCATCTAGATTGCGAGACAGAGGTTGAGGAGGAGGAGGAGGAGGAGGGTGCTTTAGTGGAAGAAGCATACACCGCCGCAGATACCACCACCGAGCTGGGGCCCGCAATTCTGGGGGTGGGTAGGACGTGAGGCTCTGACTCTGTCCCAGCCTCCACTAAATTCACCCAATGTGCCGTCAGGCAGATGTAGTGGCCCTGCCCGCCTGTGCTTGTCCACGTGTCCATAGTTAAGTGGACCTTGCCACTAACCGCATTGGTGAGGGCGCGTACAATGTTGCGGGAGACGTGGTCGTGCAGGGCTGGGACGGCACATCGGGAAAAGTAGTGGCGACTGGGAACTGAGTAGCGCGGGGCCGCCGCCGCCATCATAGCTTTGAAGGACTCCGTTTCCACAACCCTATACGGCAGCATCTCAAGGCTGATAAATTTGGCTATGTGGACGGTTAACCATTGAGTGTGCGGGTGCGTGGTGGCGTACTTGCGCTTGCGCTCCAAAACTTGCGCTAGCGACGGCTGGACTGTGCGGTGCGAGACATTGGTGGATGGGGCCGAGGACAGCGGAGGTGAGGCTGTGGGTGCAGGCCATGAGACGGTTGTGCCTGTGTCCTGAGAGGGAGGTTGGATCTCAGTGGCAGGTTGGGGCACAGGGGGAGAGGCAGCGGTGCAAACCGGAGGCGGTGAACGGCCTTCGTCCCACCTTGTGGGGTGCTTGGCCATCATATGTCTGCGCATGCTGGTGGTGGTGAGGCTGTTGGTGGTGGCTCCCCGGGTGATCTTGGCGCGACAAAAGTTGCACACCACTGTTCGTCGGTCGTCAGGCGTCTCTGTGAAAAACTGCCAGACCTTAGAGCACCTCGGCCTCTGCAGGGTGGCATGGCGCGAGGGTGTGCTTTGGGAAACACTTGGTGGATTATTCGGTCTGGCCCTGCCTCTACCCCTGGCCACTGCACTGCCTCTTGCAACCTGCCCTGCTGATGCCCTTGCCTTCCCCTCTGAAGACCTGTCCTGAGTAGGCGTTGCACACCAGGTGGGGTCAGTCACCTCATCGTCCTGCTGCTCTTCCTCCGAATCCTCTGTGCGCTGCTCCCTTGGACTTACTGCCCTTACTACTACCTCACTGCAAGACAACTGTGTCTCATCGTCATCGTCCTCCTCACCCACAGAAAGTTCTTGAGACAGTTGGCGGAAGTCCCCAGCCTCTTCCCCCAGACCCCGGGAACTTTCGAATGGTTGGGCATCAGTGACGATAAACTCCTCTGGTGGGAGAGGAACCACTGCTGCCCAATCTAAGCAGGGGCCCGAGAACAGTTCCTGGGAGTGTTCCCCCTCCTGAGCAGGTGTCATTGTAGTGGAGTGAGGAGGCTGGGAGGAAGGAGGAGCAGCAGACAGAGGATTCGGATTTGCAGCACTGGACGGCGCAGAACTGTGGGTGGATGATAGCTTGCTCGAAGCACTTTCTGCCATCCAGGACAGGACCTGCTCACACTGCTCATTTTCTAATAAAGGTCTCCTGCGTGGACCCATTAATTGGGCGATGAATGTGGAGACGCCAGAAACGTGCCTCTCTCCTAATCGCGCAGCAGTCGGCTGCGACACACCTGGATCAGGAGCTCGGCCTATGCCCACACCCTCACTTGGCCCTCCGCGTCCTCGGCCACGTCCACGTCCTCTAGGCTTACTCCTACCCCTCAGCATGCTGTATTACCAGTGATTTGATTTCCCAGGCAGGAAATAAATTGGCGCAAGCCTGCAAGCCAAATATAATGTTTTCGCTTTTTTGCAAAGGGAAGACCCCACTGCGTATATTCAATGAACAAGAAGTTTAATATCTGTGGTGTGGCCCTCAAAAAGTGTCACACAAGTATAGTGTAGCAGAGTTATTAACTCTAGCAGAGCAGGTATTTGCCAGTCAGGAAAGACAATGGCGCAAGCCTGCAGTAAAGCGTAGCTGGTTGCGTCTGATTTTTGTACGTTGTACACGCAGCACACACGTACACGGAGACCTTAGGACTGACACAGGCAGGCCAAATATAATTTTTTTCCTTTTTAGCAAAGGGAAGACCCCACTGCGTGCATTCAATGAATAATAAATGTCTTCTGGCCCTGCCTACACAATTCTATCCCTGTAGTATTAATGCCGGGTGCAATGCTCTGCACAGCCGGTTTTGAGAAAGAAAAAAAAATATGCAACACTGCTAACAGCAGCCTGGACAGTACTGCACACGGATAGATGTGGCCCTAGAAAGGACCGTTGGGGTTCTTGAAGCCTACACTAACTCCTAACACTCTCCCTGCCTAACCCCCACTTCTGTCCCTATTGCAGGGCGCAATGCTCTGCAGATCCAATTTTGAACAAAAAAAAATAAAAATACTGTGCTAACACAGTACTGCACACTAGTAGATGTGGCCCTAAGAAGGGCCGTTGGGGTTCTTGAAGCCTACACTGACTCCCAACGCTCTCCCTACAGCAGCTCCAGCACGATAGTACTTTCCCTCAGCTAAGTCACAAGGCATGTGTGGCGAGCCGCGGGAGGGGCCGATTTTTATACTCGGGTGACATCTGATCGCCCCAGCCACTCACAGCAGGGGGGTGGTATAGGGCTTGAACGTCACAGGGGGGAGTTGTAATGCCTTCCCTGTCTTTCAATTGGCCAGAAAAGCGCGCTAACGTCTCAGAGAGGAAACTGAAAGTAACCAGAACATCGCGTGGTACTCGTTACGAGTAACGAGCATCCCGAACACCCTAATATTCGCACGAATATCAAGCTCGGACGAGTACGTTCGCTCATCTCTAGTATCTACTAATCCCTGAATAGGTGGAAAGGAGTGACATCCTGTCAATATGTGCATGTAGGAAAAGCCTTGTCTCACCTGCCTGGACAAGAGCTGTGCTGTGATGTAAATAACCCCCCCATTCTCTCTCCCACCTGTATGTGTTGGGTGGTATTAGCATGAGGATGCTGACCATGCAGGTGTTAATTAAGTTTAGGAAAACCATTCTTTTATTAATTCCCTCTTCCAGATTAGCTGGGGCCGAAAGAATCCATATTGGGGAAATCTTTAATAAGAATATTTGTGAAGGTCCCAGCCGGGTATGAATTAGATTTTCAAAATCGTGTGTCCCAGCCAGACAAAATGCATCCACTCACGGTGCGTTAAGTGCTCAGGAACCCTTTCAAATTACGTAACCCCATCACTGGTTGGGATTGCGGCTGTCCGTTTGGTACTCACACGTAGCTAAAATCATAACCGGAAATATGGCGGGCATATCCTCATGATCGGAGGCTCTCCCGCCGAGATATGACCAAACATAAATAAATATGATTCCTCAGAGCTCCTACAAGACCAACCCACCATTCTCTGTATGACCTCAGAAGGGGCAGAGAGGAGGTGTGTACTAGGGACTCTTTAAAATGTAGGCCCCCTCAGGTCCCATTTGTCGATCCACAGAGCTATACTGCAGTATACGGACTTCCCTATGTTATGGCTCTCCGCCGCCCAGACCCCTTTGGACCGTGTATGCCGAAATCTGGTAACTTTCTTTTAATTTCTCCTGTTTTATTTTAAATCTGCTGAGTGTATTCATACTGTATTCCTTATTCTCCCATGTAACCACCTTTTTCCTTGTATACCTTTGTACATTCTGTATATATTGCACAGCTAGACCTTTTCTAAAATTGATCAGTTCAAGCCTTGTCCGTTTTAACAACGAACCATAAAACTCAGAAGATTGTGTTAATTCATAGATCGGGTCCAATGCCCGGGAAAATTGGTGGTGGCAGCTGTATATGGGTATTGTAGAGCTCTGGAGTGCGTTGGAACGGATCAGGCGGTGATTTTGAGCTTTCGCTCCGCATGCGTGCAGAAGCCCCGAGAAAGCTAGCTACAAATCAGCCTGTATTCTAACGACTTCACGCTTACAATACCGCTAGAGTGATCGAGGACTGAGGTGGGATTGATAGGTATCGTCCCCCCTATCCCTCTCCTGTGTCGGGTACGTGACAAATTGGTGGCAGCGGTGGGATTATAGAGAGAGAGAATACCAGGTGGGTCAGAAGGTGTGGGTCCTAGTCCCACTGACCCAAAACAAGCTTCAGGCTGCTTGGGAAGGCCCATATATCGTGCACCAGCGGCTCAACCCTGTGAACTATGTGGTCACAATCAACCACGCCCGCAGGAAGCAGAGAGTCTTCCACGTCAAGATGATGAAAGCTCATCATGAACGGGAGGCCTGCATTCTACCAGTATGCAGTGTACCTGAAGATGATGAACCAGATGTCTTGATAGATCTGCTGGCTACGGCCCAGGCCGGTGGATGCATTGAAGACGCAACGTTCAATCCGCAGCTGTCGAGGGACCAGCAGTCCCAGTTGCGGAAGGCCCTGTCCCCCTTCCTACCCACCTTCACAGGGAAACCAGGAAGGACTCAGTTGGCAGTCCACCATGTGGACACTGGGAATCACTCCCCTGTGCGGCAGTCCACCTACCGGGTTTCCCTAGAAGTGCAGGAGGATATGAAACGGGAGATTGACGAGATGCTGCACCTGGGCGTTATTCAGAAGTCCCAGAGAGCATGGGCCTCCCCTGTAGTCCTGGTGCCCAAAAAGGACCGGACTACACTGTTCTGTGTGGACTACAGGAGGTTGAATGCGATCACTGTGTCCGACGCTTATCCGATGCCTCGCATCGATGAGCTGTTGGACAAACTGGCGAGTGCACAGTACCTCACCATCATGGATTTGAGCCATGGCTATTGGCAAATACCCATGACCCGGGAGGCACAAGAGAGGTCGGCTTTTATCACGCCATTTGGACTCTACGAGTCCCAGGTAATGCCCTCTGGCATGAAGAATGCTCCAGCTACTTTCCAGCGCTTGGTGGATCAGCTGCTTGAGGAACATGGGGAGTATGCCGTTGCCTACTTAGACGACATTGTTATCTACAGCCCTACTTGGGAGGAACACCTGTCGCAGGTGCTAAGACAGATCCAGGCAGCGGGTCTCGCCATCAAGCCTTGAAAGCCATGCAAAAGGTGCAGTACCTAGAGCACCGTGTAGGTAGGGGAACCCTGAAGCCAGAGTCTGGGAAGGTAGACACCATCCGAGCTTGGCCCAGCCCCAAAACCAAGAAGCAGATGATGTCTTTCTTGGGTACTGCCGGGTATTCCCGCAAGTTTGTACCCAACTACAGTGCCCTGGCCAAGCCCCTCACTGACCTGACTAAGAAAAATCTACCTCAGGTGGTGAACTGGACCTCAGAATGCAAGCAGTGGTTTGCAACCCTAAGGACTGCTCTGTCCAGCTCTCCGGTCCTGCAGGCCCCAGACTTCACCCAGAGGTTTGTGGTGCAAACTGATGCCAGCGCTTATGGCCTTGGTGCTATCCTCAGCCAAGTCAATGCTCAGGGAGAAGAACACCCTATGCTTTACCTCAGCCGTAAGCTCCTGCCTAGAGAGGTGGCATATGCCACGGTCGAGAAGGAATGTTTAGCCATCGTCTGGGCCCTCCAGAGGTTACAACCATATCTGTGCGGGCGTAACTTCACGGTAATCACGGATCACAATCCACTCAGCTGGTTGATCCCTGTGGCCGGAGAAAATGGCAAGCTGCTCTGCTGGAGCCTGGCGCTGCAGTCCTACGACTTCACTATCCAGCACAAGAAGGGAAGTGAACATGGCAACGCGGACGGACTGTCCCGTCGAAATGAAGTGACAGAGACGGGCTCTGAAAGTGATCTGTAAAGATCAACTACTGTGGCCCATCTAAAAAGGGGAGGTGTGATGATGTATCAGATTTTGTACCTAGAGTCATTAGGCCGTCGGCCATTTTGTTCTGTGTACCTTGCCTTATATTCAGCAATCCATTTGATATCTACTAAATAATCCCTGAATAGGTGGAAAGGAGTGACAGGTTTAGCAACTTTTTCCCCAGCCTGTCAATATGTGCATGTAGGAAAAGCCTTGTCTCACCTGCCTGGACAAGAGCTGTGCTGTAAATAACCCCCCCATTCTCTCTCTCCCAGCTATATTTGTTGGGTGGTATTAGCATAAGGATGCTGACCATGCAGGTGTTAATTAAGTTTAGGAAAACCATTCTTTTATTAATTCCCTCTTCCAGATTAGCTGGGGCCAAAAGAATCCATATTGGGGAAATCTTTAATAAGAATATTTGGTCTGTGAAGGTCCCAGCCGGGTATGAATTAGATTTTCAAAATCAGGTGTCCCAGCTGGACAAAACGCATCCACTCACGGTGCGTTAAGTGCTCAGGAATAGAGCTGAGCGAGCATACTCGCTAAGGACAATTGCTCGATCAAGCATTGTCCTTAGCGAGTATCTCCCCGCTCATCTCGAAAAATTCGGCCACCGGTGCGGGTCACAGGTGAGTTGCAGCAGTCAGCAGGGGGGAGAGAGAGATCTCCCCTCCGTTCCTCCCCGCTCTTCCCCGCCCGCCGCCAGCACCCGAATCTTTGCTTCCGAGCGGGCAGGTACTCGCTAAGGGCAATGCTCGATCGAGCAGTTGCCCTTAGCCGAGTATGCTCGCTCATCTCTACTCAGCAACCCTTTCAAATTACGTAACCCCATTATTAGTTGGGATTGCGGCTGTCCGTTTGGTACTCACACGTAGCTAAAACCATAAACGGAAATATGACGGGCATATCCTCATGATCGGAGGCTCTCCCGCCGAGATATGACCAAACATAAATAAATATGATTCCTCAGAGCTCCTACAAGACCAAGCTACCGTTCTCTGTATGACCTCAGAGGGGGCGGGGAGGAGGTGTGTACTAGGGACCCTTTAAAATGTGGGCCCCCTCAGGTCCCATTTGTCGATCCACAGAGCTATACTGCGGTATACGGACTTCCCTAGGTTATGGCTGTCAGCTGCCCAGACCCCTTTGGACTGTGGATCCCAAAATCTGGTAACTTTCTTTTAATTTCTCCTGTTTTATTTTAAATCTGCTGAGTGTGTATTCATACTGTATTCCTTATTCTCCCATGTAACCACCTTTTTCCTTGTATACCTTTGTACATCTATACATATATATAAAGACGAAAGCACTCGCCACTAATTCTCCAACTTCCAGATGTCGTAGAAACTTGAAATTTGGCACAAGCATAGATTATCTCCAAAATAGGAAAAGTAAAGGGGTCCCAACTCGATTATTCAATTCTAGCGCAAAAGAATTAGCGTCCAAATTTTGCGTACGGAATCTAATTCTCTCACTTCCCAATGTCATAGAACCTTGAAATTTGGCACGAGCATTGATTATGTCATAAATAGGAAAAGCTAATGGGTCCCAACTTGATTATTCAATTCCAAGCGCAAAAGAATTAGCGTCCAAATTTTATGTAGGGAATCGAATTCTCTCACTTCCCGGTGTCCTAGTCAATGCTCGTGCCAAATTTCAAGTTTCTATGACACCGTGAAGTGAGAGTATTAGATTATGTACATAAAATTTGGATGCTAATTCTTTTGCACTTAGAAATGAATAATCGAGTTGGGATCCATTAACTTTTCCTATTTATGACATAATCAATGCCCGTGCCAAATTTCAAGTTTGTATGACATCGGGAAGTGAGAGTTTTAGATTCCGTATGTAAAATTTGGACGCTAATTCTTTTGCGCTTAGAAAAGAATTGAGTTGGGGCCCATTAGCATTTCCTATTTATCACATAGTCAATGCTCGTGCCAAATTTCAAGTTTCTATGTCATAAATAGGAAAAGCTAATGGGTCCCAACTCGATTATTCTATTCTAAGCGCAAAAGAATTAGCGTCCAAATTTTACGTACGGAATCTAACTCTCTCACTTCCCGCTGTCATACAAACTTGAAATATGGCACAGGCATTGATTATGTCATAAATAGGAAAAGTTAATGGGTCCCAATTCGATTATTCAATTCTAAGCGTAAAAGAATTAGAGTCCAAATTTTATGTACGGAATCTAACTCGCTCACTTCCCGATGTCATAGAAACTTGAAATTTGGCACGGGCATTGATTATGTCATAAATAGGAAACGTTAATGGGTCCCAACTCGATTATTCAATTCTAAGTGCAAAAGAATTAGCGTCCAAATTTTATGTACATAATCTAATTCTCTCACTTCCTGATGTCATTTTATATAAAGGAAACGTCACATGGTTACCTCCACATGGTGTTTTCTGGGTAATGCAAAGAACCATGCAAAATGGTGAACATATTTTTTTCCTCGGTATCTCTAAAGTAACCACGACTTCATAAGATTTTCCATGTGAACACCAGATAAACACCAGTACCAAATTAACTCGGGCGAAGCCGGGTATATCAGCTAGTTCTGTATATATTGCACTGCTAGACCTTTATTAGAATGTATCAGTTCAAGCCTTGTCCGTTTTAACAACGAACCATAATACTCCAAAGATTGTGTTAATAATTCATAGATCGGGTCCAATGCCCGGGAACATTGGTGGTGGCAGCTGTGTATGGGTATTGTAGAGCTCTGGAGTGCATTGGCACGAATCAGGCGGTGATTTGAGCTTTTGCTCCACATGCGTGCAGAAGCCCCGAGGAAGCCAGGTACAGATCGGTCTGTATTCTAACGACTTCAGGCGTACAATACCACTGGAGTGATCGAGGACTGAGGTGGGATCGATGGGTATCGTCCTCCCTCTCCTGTGTCCGGTACATGACACTCGGCATTAGTGGTTTTAGACTTCCTGTTCTCACGCACCGCTCTATCCTCACTAATGAGGTTGCGATCATTTTGAAGCCATTTTTTCACCATATGCTGCCACTTTCACACCACAGTTTTTTCAAATGTTCATTATTAACTTTTTTTCAGAACTCACAAAGACAAATCCAACGACGCGTCGCCCACCAGAGCCCACAGCTACTCCTTTATAGCCACAGCGCATTTTAGTAGCTCAAGATGGCAGCGCTGTGGCATCCCCCGATGACCTTATACAGAGGTCAGACTCCTGTGGGTATGTCGCTCCTTTCTCTCTACAATGAGATATTTAACCCCGTACGTGTTGACTATGAATTCTTTTGATTTTAAAACTTTTGCTGTTTTGTAACGCTCGCGGCTTCTGAAACTACAGACGTATTCTATGTCAAGAAGGGAGATGAGTGAAAAACTGATGAAACTCAAAACAAAACTTGAATCTAATTACAATGAAACCCTTGCGGTATTGGATGCTTATTCTATCCCCCCCAGGTGTGACCGAGCCCCTGTGTATACACGGCTGTAGTGACGTGTCCGCCCCTTGTCCTCACACTCAGGTGTTGTCGGCACTGCGGGCTATTTATACCCGTCTCACCTCTCACCCACTTCCCAGCAGTGAGCCTCCGAGGAAACCCGCTGTGGACGGTACCACTCTCCGTCATAGGAAGGGAGGCTCAAACACAGAAAGATACAGCTCTGCCCACACTTGTTGGGAATTATAGAACAACCACAATATTATCCATTTTCGTTCTGACGAAAAAGAATTACATTTAACAGGCAATTCGACGAACAAGCCCCCCCCCCCCCCCCCCCCCCCCCGCCGCAGGGTGGACGATCCCGGGCCGTGACGTCACGCTGAGGCAGGAGAGCAGGGAGTGGTAGAGATGCGGAGGAGCCGCTCAAAGCAGTCAGGGCAGTGAGGTAGAGAAGCCGGAAAGCGAGTGGTCGTGAGCTCTGCGGGATGCATCAGGGCTCGGCAGGCAGGCTGTGCTCGGCGCTGAGAGACGTGCCCGCGCTGTGCGCCTCCTCTCTGCGGCAGCAGTCCCACCACTCCCCGGTGAGGAGCCGAGCGCTCTCCCCGCCCGTCCGGGGCTCCCTCGCCGGCTTCAGCTGCTGTCACAGTCTGGCCGGCTGGCTCGGAGAAGGACTGGCTAAAGCGGCATCTCCCCCGGCCACCTCGTCGCCTCCAGTGTCAGCGGGAGGAGCGGCCGGGAGTCCAGCGCGCCCCCCTCCCCGAGCAGGTGAGTGATGGAAGTGTTATGTAATGTGTGCCGGCATGACGTCATACTGGCACGTGCCCTCATTGGTATGTCTGGCACTGCTGCCCGCCGGGGCTGCCACAGACACCGCTGGCAGGTCCGCCCGCCACCGCTGTTATCTGACCAGCCCTGATGGCAGCTGTACAACATGTCACATACGGTTTTCTTCCATCGCCTCGTGCTGGCAGCAGTCACCTGCCCTGATGTGCCGCCGGCCTGCGCCCTGGCATCGCTGCGTTGGGGCGCTCTTATGTGGAACGACTTGCCATGCTATTGCACACGGTTAAATAAGGCTCCTGCCTGTTCTCTGCCCGCGCCTGAATCCCGCTAGTCAAAACGAAAGGTTTTGTTTCATCACATTCTGTGGGCGCCATTCTTCACACCCACAAAACAGGATGAAACTGACCTCTGGGAAGTCAGCACCCCATCTCTGGGAAGTCAGCACCCCATCTCTGGGAAGTCAGCACCCCATCTTTGAAAAAAGTTAACTTTTTTTTCAAAAGTTCTGGATGCACCCAAAGAGTTCTAAACCAACAAATGTATCTCAGGGTGCTAACATAAAATATCACTAATTCAGCGAGAACTTTTGTAAATACGGGTTCTAGAGCTTCGAGCATCAAGTGTTTAATCAGAACTCTTATAAAAGAGCAGGATTTCCCAAAAAGTTATCTGTAAATAATCTTTGGGGAAATCCCCCGCCGCATATGTGCGATGTAATTACTTATTACGCGTCTATATAGTAGGGCTGTATTCAGGTTGGATTTTTGGCTTTTTCAGTGAATGGCTTTGTTTTCCTCACCTCCTGTGATTTTTATATAATAGGGCTCTATCGCACATAAAATAGAACATGCTTGTTTGCTCACATATTATACTCGGTCTATACAGTGTCTTAAAGGGGTTGTCCCGCGGCAGCAAGTGGGTCTATACACTTCTGTATGGCCATATTAATGCACTTTGTAATATACATCGTGCATTAATTATGAGCCATACAGAAGTTATTTACTTACCTGCTCCGTTGCTGGCGTCCCCGTCGCCATGGATCCGTCTAATTTCAGCATCTAATCGCCCAATTAGACGCGCTTGCGCAGTCCGGTCTTCTCACTGGTGAATGGGGCCGCTCGTGCCGGAGAGCTGGTCCTCGTAACTCCGCCCCGTCACGTTTGCCGATTCCAGCCAATCAGGAGGCTGGAATCGGCAATGGACCGCACAGAGCCCACGGTGCACCATGAGAGAAGACCCGCGGTGCATCGTGGGTGAAGATCCCGGCGGCCATCTTGCTAAGGTAAGGAAGAAGTCGCCACAGCGCGGGGATTCGGGTAAGTACTAAACGGTTTTTTTTAACACATGCATTGGGTTTGTCTCGCGCCGAACGGGGGGGCCTATTAAAAAAAAAAAAAAACGTTTCGGCGCGAGACAACCCCTTTAAGGTCTAGACACAAGTGCGACTGGGTCCATGGACTTTCTTTGACTCCGTTCACTGCGTATTGTGTGTTCGTAATACTCTATTAAATTGCGACCGAACGATCGTCCTTTTTATCCCAGCGATTAGCGAACGAGCCAACGATGATTTTCATTCTTGTATGGAATGAAGGAATCATCGTTCCTCGCTGGCCGCGGTCACACGGAACAATCGGTGTTCAAATCTGAATGAACGTTCCGTGTAAAAGCTGCCGGACGGTGAAGCCGAGCTTGTAGTAATACTGTCCCCGCGCCGAAGCTGATGGGGTGTGCGGCCTCATGTATGACACAGGCCGGGCGGTCTCCATAGTCGCCACGTATAATCTATACCAGACAGGACGCTTGCGGTTGCTATGGCAGCATAGACTCTACAGCGGGCGTCGTGGACGTAGCGGTATACCGATGTGTCCAGAAGACCCTCCACTGACCCACGGCCAAATGTCTCATCGTAGTCTGCCCGCCCGTATCCATCTGCGTTTAATATCTGCGGACAGAAGGCGAATGACGGCCAGGGGATTCCCCATTCCTGCTTCCCGAACCGCCCCCCAACGCAGGTTTGAATCCCCTAAGTGACTAGTTAAACTGTCTTCTGCTAATGCTACATCTACTTTATAACAGACTGGCTGCATCTTCAATCTGGCTGGTTTCTTGTAAAGGATGCTTAACCCCTTAGTGACTAGCCTATTTTCCGCTTTAAGGACCCAGTGATGATGACGTTGCAGGAGCCGTAACCCGCTGACATGGCTGGAGGAAGGCCGCTTCCTTCTCTTTTCTTCTAAGTATTATTAACCCTTTCCAATCCACTGACATCTGAAGACATTCTGATTGAAGGCTGTACAGCTCCGATGTCAGAAGACATCCGGCAGGGTATTCTTACTGTAGATTACTGGCCGCTCTGTTGTCCGGGGCCTCTCCAGCATGTCCCATACCGCAGTACTGGCTCTAGCCAGCAGATGGCGCCATTGTATAATGGCAGAAAAAGGAAGCCCCCTAGAAAAACCCTGAATCCAAAATTGGATTGCAAAGGGTTAATGGCCCTTCGATAGTCTATTTAACGAGGGTTTTTGTGTGTGTTCTTTAAACTTTATTGAACTTTTTTTGTTTCAAGGGTTCTTGAAGGTACAATAGTTCGATTGTTAGGATAGTACACTGCATTACTTATGTAGTGCATTCTACTAAGCCTATTAGATTGTGCTGGAGGTGGGGTCTAATAGGCTGAGCTACAGGGCGGGTACAGAGGTCTTATGTCAGGCTGATGGCTGCCATGGGAACCAACTGCTACCTTGCAATCGCACTGTGCGGTACATATGGGTGACTAAGGATACTCCTTCCCCTGTCATCTGCTTATATGCTGCAGTTGTTGATTGTAGCATGTATGGGGTTAAACTGCCAGGATCTGAGAGTTCTCTGCATCGGCCGATTGGAGCCGGAGCCTGGCTGTCAGTAGTCAGATAAGCCACCATCTTAAAAAGATATGTATGCAGGTTAAAAGCCCATTAGTGAGGTCAGTAAAGAGGCATATTGGCCATCAATAAGGGGTTAACATGTTTGTATGTTAGTTTTCAGGATCTCTGCTGGCTGCTCTACAATAGAAACGTCTGATTGTATGCTGCAGGGGCGATCACATGGGTGCCCGTCTCCTTACAGGTACTGTGTATTATATCAGTACTTACACCTATGTCCATCATGTGACAACCCCAATTCTATTCCCTGGGAGCACTCGGCCAACACTCCTGTTAAATGCCTGCAGAGATCATGACAACTGTTGAATTGATGTAATCGCCAGTCCTCACAAGACTTCCTCCTTCACTCTCTCCTCACACAACGGTCTCAAGACTTCTCCTGAGTCTCCCACATACTTGGCACTTACTAGCCCAAATCTGTCCCCAGCCTGACCAGCCGGCAGTAACCCTGCTACCACTACAGTACATAGGATTAGTACTACCCTCGCCTGAGGTCTCCTGTCCTGGTTGCTGAGAAGCAGCATCCTCTCCGTATGTACCCGTGTGTCCTGGAACTAATGGCCCCTTAACACACAGTTTTTCCAATACCCTCTCCATAATGTGCGTTTTATACAAAGAATGACATTTGCAGGACCCATAATATCCCTTTAACCCTTTCCAATCCACTGCCTGATGTCATCCTATATTCTGATTGAAGCTTGTACAGCTCCAACGTCAGAAGACTTCCGACAGGGTATTCTTACCATCTATTGCCAGCCACTCTGCTGTCGGAGCCTCTCTGGTGCACACACTGGCTTTATCCAGCAGATGGCATCGTTGTATAACAGCAAAAAGTCTTTTAGGAAACCCTGAATCCATAACTGGGTTGGAAAGGGTTAAAGGTGCATGTAGATGGCTGCGTTTAAAAGCGATTATCGTTCCAACGACTGAACGAGAATCGTGAGGTTTTCAGCTGGCATGAAAATCAGCGCCGGCTTGTTGGACAGTTTTTAAACACTGATCATTCATTTCTATGTGAATCACTGAACAATAAGCGAATGATAACTGGCTGATTCTCAGAGAATCGTGTAGTCTACAAGCTGCCCGAGTGCCGAGGAGAACCCCGGGGCCGCCGTCTGTGGCTTCTGGCTTGGTTTCCAATTCCCAATTATTGTTCTAAAGACTTGTATGAAGAGCCTGACATTGGTCTGCAGGAATGCTGCCTTCCAATAGGTGGCGCTGCAGAGGTATTGTATATGTATACCACCCAGGGGCATGGTGTCATTATTATTACCCCTCTTCTCCCCGGCGCTATATCTGTAATGGGCTTGCAGCTGTCTATATATTACACTACTGTGAAGTTCTCTACATGTCATTGGTTCCCTTAAGTGTCCGGCAGCCTTTGGTCTCGGTCACGTGTAGGTGGGTTTGTCGTGTAAATACGTGAACAAAAATGGCATTTCCCTGCTTTAGACATTCCTGCAGGTTTTTGTGCGTGAAAATACGCTGTCTATATGCGCAAGAATCTGTAGAAGGGCCCATTGTGTTACTGCGCCAATACAGGGAATGTCCAGGTTTCCTGCAGATGTGCGCTGGCCCACTCGCTTCAATGGCCTATGTTGGTGCACAATATGTACCAGAATAGGACATACTGCATATTTTTTCCACACAACTGAATGTCCCATGAAAAAATATATACATGTGACCGAACCGACCGAAGTGAAATGGTTCTATTCACTGCACACTATGGACAAAAAATACACTGCGCAAATATCCCCACGGGCCATAGGCCACTGTCGCACACCACTTCTTACATTGTTTGAAACGCTGTGCTAAACTCTGTACAGCGCCTCCGTTGAGCGAACGCTGTGTTTGTAAAGGCCCATTTAGACACAACGATTATCACTCACAATTCACTCAAAAGCCGTCTTTTGAGTGATAATCGTTGTGTGTGTGTCTGCACTGACATCGTGCAGTGTTCGTTAAGCCGTTGCTCATTGCTGTCTTTCAGCGTGCTGAAAGACAACGATCAGCCTTATCAGGGATTCACAGCGGGATACAGCTGATACAATTGTTTCAGCTGTATCCCGCTCCCTGATGACAGGCGGGGTATGAAGAACAGAGCGGTCCAGCTCTGTTCTCCATACCTGGCACGGAGCGCTCAGCTGTATAACAGCTGGGTGCTCCATGCAGAAGACAAGCGAGGACACCCCGCTTGTCTTCTGCATCCTCCGCTCGCAGCGCACGGTGATCGCTCATCTTAAGCGATCATCTTGCGCTGAAAATGACACAGCGATTATCGTTAAAAAGACATCTTTTCAGCGATAATCTTTGTGTCTAAATGGGGCTTAACTCTGTGATCTCTGACGGCCGTCTGCTCCGTTTTTGTTCGTTTCAAGCGCATTTTAATGCTTCCCACTACAATGAATGCGGCATTTTGCTAATGCCTGTGTGAGAGCGGCCTAAAGCATTTACCTTGCCTGCAGCACCACCACAGGTGAGAACTGGGTATTACACAACCCCATTGCTTTGAATGGACCTGATGTGTAATACAGGACTGGTCCTCCAGAAAGACTCTTCGTAACTGCTGCTCAAGATGAGCATCTTGAACCAGACCCCTCTATTAACAGAGTTCCTTAATGCGGTGTATAACAATGGGCTTCTAAGGCGGACGGCCCCTTTAATAGACTTGAGACACTTGATAGAAGTGAAGGCGTGGATGGTAACCACTGCTGACTAGTTCTTGGCTGATTTATCTGGTCTACAGCCCCTTTGATCTTAGTCTTCCCCAGAGGTAAGGATCCTCTCCGTAAGCCCCCCAGGTTAGAGTTCAGGGGTCCGATGAGCTGCATCTACTGTACAGTGACTTGGTTGCTGAGTAGTGCAGCGTTTTCTCCCTTCGGCACTAACGGGTTCCTTTCTAATAGCGTAGCTTGGGTATTCATGTAGTGCTTAATGAATGTCTTCGGCCTGATGCATGCCGGTCCGCTCCTTTCACGCTCTGACACGTGGGATGAGCATGGTGTAACAGCTCTGCTTATTTCAGCTCCAGCCACTAGATGTCGCTGTGCCATTTACCTTTTTCTCCGGCCTGTGTGACACTGCGGTTTGTATGTCATGATATCCCCGTTGTTAGCTGCCATGACAGTGACTTTGTGACACTTACAGCTTAGGTAGGTGTTGTGACATTTTTCCTTCCTGTCATGAATGGCTTCCCCTTGCACACATGCGACACGGATGAGCGGCGCCCGGCCGGCTGAACAGTGAGTGCTGCACATTCCTCTTTACGTTAGGGGGGTCACTGCTTCTCTTCCAGGAGCTCTATCCACATAATAATGGTGATCCCAAGGTGAGAGCGGTCACGGAGAGCAGGATCCAGGAGGGGCTCTGGCGACAAACAAGTGTTGCGTAAGATCACTCCTCCGTCTCGCTGGCAGAGTTTCTAATCTTGGCTGCCTCCTTCCTTCACGCTTGCTGGAAGTTAAGCTGTGGATACCTAATGTGTTCCACTCTTAAAGTCTCTCAGTCGGTAGAACGGGGGGCACGCTCTCTTCTTAATTCCCAGCCTTCAAGGAAAGCTTACTGCATAGGATACAGTGAGCGTAATGTGCGCACATCACCTCTTTAGTAAACAATGTATCCGGCATGGCATATCGGCCACTTGTCACCTGTCTGTAGTAAACAATGTATCTGGCATGAGATATCGGCCACACGTCACCTGTCTGTAGTAAACAATGTATCTGGCATGAGATATCGGCCACACGTCGGCTGTCTGTAGTAAACAATGTATCCGGCATGGCATATCGGCCATACGTCACCTGTCTGTAGTATACAATGTATCCGGCATGGCATATCGGCCACACGTCACCTGTCTGTAGTATACAATGTATCCGGCATGGCATATCGGCCATACGTCACCTGTCTGTAGTAAACAATGTATCCAGCATGGCATATCGGCCACTTGTCACTTGTCTGTAGCATACAATGTATCTGGCATGAGATATCGGCCACTTGTCACCTGTCTGTAGTAAACAATGTATCTGGCATGAGATATCGGCCATACGTCACCTGTCTGTAGTAAACAATGTATCCGGCATGGCATATCGGCCACATGTCACTTGTCTGTAGCATACAATGTATCTGGCATGAGATATCGGCCACACGTTGGATGTCTGTAGCATACAATGTATCTGGCATGAGATATCGGCCACACGTTGGATGTCTGTAGCATACAATGTATCTGGCATGAGATATCGGCCACACGTCGGCTGTCTGTAGCATACAATGTATCCAGCATGGCTTATCGGCCATACGTCACCTGTCTGTAGTATACAATGTATCCTGGATGGCATGGCATATCTGCCACATGTCACTTGTCTGTAGCATACAATGTATCTGGCATGAGATATCGGCCACACGTTGGCTGTCTGTAGCATACAATGTATCCAGCATGGCTTATCGGCCACACGTCACCGGTCTGTAGTATGCAATGTATCTGGCATGGCATATCGGCCATACGTCACCTGTCTGTAGTATACAATGTATCCTGGATGGCATGGCATATCTGCCACATGACGCCTGTCTGTAGTATACAATGAATCTGGCATGAGATATTGGCCACACGTCGGCTGTCTGTAGTATACAATGTATCCGGCATAATATATCAGCCATATGTCACCTGTCTGTAGTATACAATGTATCCGGCATGGCATATCTGCCACATGTCACCTGTCTGTACTATACAATGTATCTGGCATGAGATATCGGCCACACGTCAACTGTCTGTAGTATATAGTATATCGGCCACACGTCACCTGTCTGTAGTATATAGTATATCTGGGGAGGCATGTAGCAAACTGTCTCAGTTTAGGCTTTGGACAAGCTGGTGTTTTTATACAGACTTCATTCAGACCTTTCAGGGATTGTCCTGGCAGTAAATATTCTCTTACTGATCAATCATGAAAAATGAAATTAAAGCTGTGTTTTGTTTTTGTTTTGTTTTTTTCTTTTAAATCAAGCGCCCCAGTGTGCAGATATTGCTGTTACCTGCTTATGGCGCCACCGGTTTTCTTTTGATTCCATCTCAGAATATCGTCCTTATGGGGCAGATTTACCCAAGACTGGGGTTTCCAGAAGATAAAGTAGGGTGGGACCAATTTATTAAGCGGTGCCTACTTCTTAAAGGGGTCGTACCAAGATCACAACTTATTCCCTATTCATAACTTGCTGATTGTGGGGGTCTTACTGCTGAGACCACTGCCGGTCTCCAGAAAGGGACTCCCTTTCCCTTTCTGCCTGTCACTGCAGGGGTTTCCTTCTCTTCCCCACACAGTAACATTGGTATGGAGGGAGAGGCTAGCCGAGCGTGTGTGATCAGGACTCCATTCATCTCAGTGGGGCTGATGGCAATACTGGAGTGGGTGCCCCTCGAGTATCTCCGCAGACCCATTAAAAGTGACCGGAGCGCTGCAGTGCTTGTGCGACAATCTCCCTTCAGTCTCCTCACTGCGGAGGGTGCAGTAACCCCACATTGAGGGGGACATGGGACCTGCTCTCTGCTGTAAGACCTATGGATAGAGGATAAATTTGCGATCTTGGTACAACCCCTCTAACTTTTCTGGCCCTCTTAGACAGGTTTTAAAAGATGCGCCAAATCTTCCAGCATGAGCCAGTGTGATACATTTTGGTGCATTTTAGGTGAATTTATGAAGACCAACATTTCAAATTCATCACCTTGTTGCTATCCGTGCGCCTAAAGAAATAGATGTGTATGCATAGCGTGTGTAGATACATAGCGTAGTGGAGGGATTGAGGCAGCGGAGGGTGAAGTCGTCTTAAGCCCGGGCCCCCTCCCGCAGTGTGTCTGGGCCATGGCTGCCCTTGAAGGTCAGTGACATGGCTTATGGTTTGACATGTTTAACATTGTCTACTGATGGGTTTAGATGGGCTTAGCCACAAGGTGTTATAAGACATGCTTTATGTAGAGCAGACAGGACTTGTGAAGAAGATCATTTCCAGGCAGGATGGATATGCAGTTCTTGGTTACAATGCCAACCGCCCAAGGATGCTATGGCTTGCCCATGGAAGGTAGGAGACCTCTACTTCAGTCTTGTAGACCCGCGCCTTGGCTGACACTCTATTTTCTCTGTTTGGGTGATCCATTGTATATGAAGTTCTCTTGTATAAGTGCTAATGTAATGTGTGGGGATGCTCTACAACTTCTCCGTACAGAACTGGCCCCAATGTGCTGGGCAGTGATCTTTGTGACATCGGTATGCCACACTTACATTATAGTGGCAGTATTGAGGGCACAATGGGTGGGAGCCTCGTATTCTGTACTGCAACCTTCAAAGATCTTTACATAGTTGATGGAAAGTTATTTTAGTGTTTTAGCATAATAAACCAGTAGTGGGTCATCTGATCTGAACTGCTTGTAGCTTACAGATGGAGGCTCTACTTATCATGGTTTGGGCATAAAGGGGAATAGGTTGCCCATATTGACAGCATCCGCTGCAGTTTAGTGCTTGCTACGGGTGACAAGGGCACATTAATTAGGATCATGACTAGACCCTACATAACCTCTTTTGTCCATATAGATGTCAGAAAAATGCTGATCCCGGTCCTCCTACCTCACTTCAGTTAAGTCATGGTCTTTCTTTGACTGTGCAGTACTTGGTGGACATAATATACACTATATATATATATATATATATATATATATATATATATATATATATATATATATATATATATATATATATATGGAGTCCTAAATGTATGTGGCAGGACAGAGGTCAGGAACACTATATTTTTTCCTTGGGGAGAGCACCTAGAAGGAGGGTGAGGGAGGAGACTTGTAAGGCCATTCATGCTCCTCTGGGTGATAGAGGTATTGTTCCATCTTCCTTATTGGCAAGACAGATGCAAACGAAGGAGCTGTCCTAGACTAATGACATCTTGGGGCGTCTGGTATCTCTTCTGACACTAAAGCCCCTTTTACACACAAAGACGATCGCTCAAAATCCGTTCAAAAGATAGGAAAATTGACAGTTTAAGCGATCATTTTACATAAACTGCTAATGGGCACTAATGCCTATTAGTAGCTTATTGACTTCATTTACATGTAAATGAGGCTCCCTGCGCTGTATGCAGATAACAGCAGGTGGTCTATCTGCACACAGCGGGACTGCAGCTGAATACAATGATTCTTCATGGGAGTGCTGAAAACAATGTGTGGTCCCTGCTATCAGCTCCCCGGCTGAACGATTGGTTTATGCTGAACTTTTATCATTGAGATGAAAAGCAAATGATGGTAGGGTTTACACGCAACGATTATCACTCAGAAGACATCATTTGAGCGAATTTTGAGTGATAATCGTCACGTGTAAATGGAGCTTAAAGGGGTTGTCCCGCGGCAGCAAGTGGGTCTATACACTTCTGTATGGCCATATTAATGCACTTTGTAATGTACATTGTGCATTAATTATGAGCCATACAGAAGTTATCAAAAGTTATTCACTTACCTGCTCCGTTGCTGGCGTCCTCGTCTCCATGGTTGCCGTCTAATTTTCGCCGTCTAATGGCCAAATTAGCCGCGCTTGCGCAGTCCGGGTCTTCTGCTGTCTTCAATGGTGCCGCTCGTGCAGAATGCCGGCTCTGTGTAGCTCCGCCCCGTCACGTGCCGATTCCAGCCAATCAGGAGGCTGGAATCGGCAATGGACCGCACAGAAGCCCTGCGGTCCACAGAGAGAGGATCCCTGCGGCCATCTTCAGCAGGTGAGTATGAAGACGCCGGACCGCTGGGATTCGGGTAAGTACTACCCAGTTTGTTTTTTTAACCCCTGCATCGCGGTTGTCTCGCGCCGAACGGGGGGGGGGGGTTATTAAAAAAAAAAAAACCCGTTTCGGCGCGGGACAACCCCTTTAACCATGCCTACAGCCCAGCTGTCTGATTGCTACTGCATGCTGAGTCCCTACAGAAAACTATTGATTGATATATATCTGCTAATTATGAAGCAGGTTGAGTCTTGGCGTTTCTGTAGTATGTGTTGTACCCGTCTTAAAGGAGTACTCCGGACACTATAAACGCTGCGTTGTGCCTAGTGCAGGGCATGGGGGCGGTACTAGACTAAAAGAGCACTAAAGATGCCTTGAGACCCTTCACTAGGTATAACCTGGCTCTCCATTTTGCTGATACTTCAAACATTGTGTTGACCTGTATATTCCAGTTTCCAAAACTGGGTTAAAAATGTTTTCTTTCTTCTCCATAGTGTGTTCCATGGGAAACAGCACCAGCCGCTTATACAGTGCTCTTGCCAAGACGCTCAGCAGTACAGCTGCCATTTCCCAACACCCGGATTACCTTGAAGAATCTGAGCATGGACAGCTGGATCCACTGGACCCCAAAGATCTTCTGGAAGAATGCCAAGTGGCTCTGCAGGAACGGCCCGCCAGGCTCCATAGGGAGTTTGTTGGACAGACCATTGACTTCAGCAGCCCACACACCTTTCGAGTGATGCAATGGAATATCTTGGCTCAAGGTATAACTATCTGACCAACTATATATGTAGCTGATGACCCCAGAGATCTGCCCCTCACAGCCTGAATAAAACATTACCTCTCTTAGCCTCAAAACTATTTGACACGTTCTCAATAAAGTTTATGTGCTCCCAAAACTTGTAGGAAGTATAGTCTACTGGGCCGCACTCATGTATGTCAGGACTGACCAATGTGCAACATGTAAACAAGTTCGCCGTAAGAATTGCTAATAATGCCCATAGAAACCGATCACTTTCAGAGCAAGGCTTTTTTTTTTTTTTTTTTGCCATTAGGCTTGATATCACGTCATGTTTCAACACATTTTAAAGGGTAACTAAAACTTTTTACAAACTTCTGACATGTCTCAATCATAAAACTAGCTGACAGAAGCTCTACTGAGCACTGAGCCTTTTAGTCACTGTGTGAAGTACGGACTCAATAGAGTTTAACATTGACCTGTAGGTGGCGCTAAAGATTTATTTATTTATATATCATATTTTATATTTTTCTGGAGGAGAGCTAATTTGCATACTTTACCCAGGGAGGATTTCCTGTTAGACTCACTCAAACTATGTAAATATTAGAAATAAGTCAATTTACAGTGTATATCATGGTTTATGTTCACAGCACTCGGAGAAGGGAAGGACAACTTCGTTAAATGTCCCCTGGAGGCGCTGAAGTGGGAAGAAAGGAAGTACTTGATCCTGGAAGAGATCCTCATGTATCGTCCTGATGTCTTGTGCCTGCAAGAAGTAGATCACTATTTTGATACCTTCCAGCCACTGCTTAGTAGGTTGGGGTATCATTGTACTTTTTTGGCCAAGCCATGGTCTCCCTGCCTAGACGTGGAGCGTAATAATGGGCCTGATGGCTGTGCCTTCTTTTTCCTTCAGGACCGCTTTCAGCTCGTCAGCAGTGCCAAATTCAGGCTCTCGGCTCGGACTTTAAAGACCAACCAAGTGGCCATTGCCGAGGTGCTGCAGTGTAAGGAAACTGGCAGGGTGTTGTGCTTCGCTGTCACTCACTTGAAGGCCCGCAGTGGATGGGAGCGCTTCCGACTTGCCCAGGGCACAGATCTCCTTCGAAATCTTGAGTCTGTCACCCAAGGTGCCCAGATTCCTCTGGTCATTTGTGGGGACTTCAATGCAGAACCTACCGAGGAAGTATACAAGCGATTTGCTTCCTCTAGTCTGAATCTTAATAGTGCCTACAAGGTGCTTAGTGATGATGGAGAAACCGAACCTCCCTACACAACCTGGAAGATCCGTCCTACCGGGGAGTCCTGCAACACTCTGGATTATATCTGGTACTCCCAGCATGCTCTGAAAGTGAATGCTGCCTTGAGTTTACTTACCGAAGAGCAAATTGGACCCAATAGGCTTCCGTCTTTCAATTATCCCTCCGATCATCTGTCTCTGGTCTGTGACTTCAGCTTGAACATAGACCCCGACAGGTTGTTATAATGGTTTCATCACTGGGTATAGATGGTGTCAAGTGATGGAAATGCTCAATTTGTTAGACGTTTAAATATGAACCTATTTATTTTAATGGAAAATTGGGGCTCGCTCACTCGGGCGTATGTGTCCCATCTACAACATGCAGTACATGGCCAAATCCCCATATCTATACGGTAAATCCCCATAGCTATATTGGTGCGTATTAAGCACCAAAATGGGACATGCTACTTTTTTTTTTTTCATGCTCCTAATAAAAAAAGGCGAGTGGCCCAATAGGAAGCAATGAGCTTGTAGCACTGCCTACCATGTGGGTGACATACGTCCACGTGAGCGAGCCCTTAAGTGTTTTGCGTTATCTGTGACCATTTTCTTAGTAGCACTGGTACACCCCACCACGGTTACATGACCTAGTACACTAGAGATGTTGTAGACACGCGTTTTGTATAGTTTTTACATTTTTCCATAACTAGCATTAACCAAATGCCTTTTTGTAATGAGATGCGCACATGTATTTAATTTGATGTCAATTGTTTGTGGAATGTCACTTATTCCCCCCAAAGTATTTATTTTTCTACTTGAAGTAGCTGAAATATATTTATTCTTTAGCTAGTGCCAATGACTGGCAAAAGATTCTTTTTTTTTTTGTTCAGTGCAATTATTTTAAGTGCAATATGAAGGGATTCGCCAGTCTGAGGACCTATTTTCATATAGAAATCTGTATGTCCCTGCTGACTTCATGGCGCTAACAAATCCAGATTGCTAGCCGTATGTTGTAATTGAAAGGACAGATCGGTGGGCTACAGGAATATCTAGCCCTGTAGGAATGGCTCATGACGAATGTATTTATTCCTTCTGTTTATGAAGTAAGACTTGGAGAAGGCCTAGTGGTTTCCCTATTCCTTCCTGGCTGGGATCGTAAAGTGTAATACAGCCTCCCTACACCTGGGGGCAGCACTCGCCCAACTCTGAACTGGTCAACATTTGACTTGGGTTTTAAAGGAAAGTGGACACTTGAATGTTTCACTGTAATGTGAATTCCTGCTTTATGCTATATCTCAAATTTTATTTCTTATCACTGTAATTTGTCAACATTTTGTTAAAATGCAGAATACCAAACCACATGTCTGTAAAGGTTTATTTATTGGAAGTTGGTGCCGGTCATAAAAATGTCATGTTATCAGCGGTTCTCCTACTGAAGGAGCGACATCCTGCTGTCAGTCACAAATGTCCATGCCTGTCTGCATAGTAGAGACCGCCATATACATTCTAACTTGCCTATCTAATGACTTAGGCTAATTTCACACAGGCGGTTGTGATATCTGACCGTGAAACGCAGTCCGATATCGCATTCGCCAACATATAATGTCGAGGTGGTTTTAACACAAATACTTCAGGGAAGCTAAAAGTTGCAACGGAGGATTGCAGAGTGTCTCCCATTGTCTTGAATGGGTAAACCTCACCTGCCCAATTGAAAACAATGGGTGATACAAGGCGTTTGAGAGAACGCCAAAAGCTAGAATGTTTTTATTTTATTTCACCCTGCGATGCAGGAAAAAAACATCGCCCAGGTATATGACTCCATTTAAACAATTGCGTACATATTTGTGTGTCTTGCAATGCACAAATCTCGTGTGATTTGTCTCAGCTGTGTGAAAACCGCCTTGGGGTGCTTTAGCACGGGACGACTTGTTGGGAGCAGATGGTGAACAGGTCGTCCCAGCGATTAGTCACTCCTGTGATCTTACATAGGCATGATCCTTACAAGTAAATGGAGGTGGAGCGGGCTGGGGATCCTTCTCACCTGCCTCCATTCACAATAAACAGGCAGGTCATAAGCGAACTGCCTGCTTACATGGGCCGATCCACTGCTCAGTATTCTGCATGCAAAAACTGAGCGACCTTAAGGGTCACACCTAGACGTTTGGCTCAGCATGTGTCTTCAATGGAAAGAGAAAATATGCTGCTGCCAGGCTTATCTACTGGAGGAACAAGGGATCAGGCATATTGAAATCCAGCATGTTCAATCCTTTTCCCCTGATGTCAGGGGAGTCGGGACCAGCATCGTCGGCCGTTCCTGCTAAAAGCAGCAAGTTCAGCACCCTTGCCTGTGTGTATGGCCCGCTTCAGGCTGGCTTCTGCATGTAAAATTATTTGGTTGCCCCCGTTGGAAACTCATTTCTAGACTCCAACTAGATCCAGCAAATTGCACAAGTTTCCTTCTATTCTCTGGGCATCTGACTCTGCCCTGCCAGTGCCAGCAGTTTTCTCAATGGCTTACATAGGCTGTGGCGGAGCTCATGCTGCTGTAGTCTGTTTCCCGTCGGTACACACCTAGGCTGTAGGGTTTGGTGAAGATATTTCTGTGACCTTGTCATTCCTCAGAGGTGCTTGTACTCCCAAAATAACCTCCCATGAGTTAGTATGCAGGGAAGTTCCCGTGGGACCTGATGGGGGGGACTTTGTTTGGTGTCAGACTGGATATGCTGCTCTCATAGCAAAGGCTGAAAATCCAAACAAGTGACATGCTGCAGATGTACAAGCTGCCGGTAGATTGTACCGTGTGGTGAAATGTGTTGGACTTGTGCGAAGGTTCACAGGAACCATCACCGCATTTAAGAATCAAGGGAACAGTTTGTAAGCAAACAGTAGGAGCCGACCCTCCACAAGCTGAGGGAGTAAAAAAAAAAAGAGCCCTCCACATTGCTGTTATGGCTGCCTCTGTTTCAGATCCAGAACAAAGTACCGGAAGGAAAAGCACTTCATGTAGCGGTCATTTTTCCTGCAAAAAGCCAAGCAACTGTAGTCGATGGGGTCAGTCTGGGTCCAGCATAAGACAGCACTGCTTGGCCAGGGGATGCCCCCTTTCTGTTCCCTGGAGCAGGGAACCTGAATCGCCACCGTAGATGTGAAAGCCACCTTAGGTTACTGTCAGGTGTCTTAAAAGATTTTTTTTTTTTTTTTTTAAACAGAACCCTCCAGTACTGGGAAACAAAGTTGCGTGAACTTCTTCACTGAATACCTGCACTTCTCAGCAGTTGTTAAGTTTTCAGTCCTCATTGGCTTTTCGGTGCGTGTAAACACTCCCTGCTCAGTGTTGTACACTCAACAGTGATCTGCCTGTCTAAACAGGCTGCGTCCTTGTGCACAAGTTAGTGGTGACACCAGTTGCTTGTTCTCACTGCTTTGGGTAACCAGTACTAGCCAATCAGATCAACATGTAGTGTCTTAAGGCCTATTTAGACTGGATGAATATCGGGCAAACGGTGCCCAACACTTGTCCCCGCTCACGTGCTTTTTTTTTTTTTGCATAGGAGCGAGTATTGTTGCTTCACAGGGGGGGGTGGCTGCAGATTTCACTAGCAAAGTTAGGCTCAATGCACAGACAGTGTTTGCCCCTCATCAGTCTGCAGGGGAGGATGAATGCCCTTTCAAGTCTCCTTACTAACTGTCTAGGTGCTGTCCCTAAGGAGAAAAGGTTAGCGGTTCATCCCACGCTTTTCACTAGCAAAGCCAGACTCCTATTCACTGATGAAGGGCAAACAACCTGAAACAGCTGTCTGTGCATGGAGTCTTGCTTTGCTTTCAATTCTTGGTCATTGTTACAAGGCTTGTATAAGGAGTCTAACTTTGGCTTGAAGGAATGCTGCCTTCCAATAGGTGGCGCTGTGCAGGCATTATTCCATCTCTCTTATTTAGACTACCCATGCATACTATAATATACAGTAGTCAGAGAATTGGCTCGATTAGCTTTGTCCATAACAGTAGGGTCACTTTAAATGCTGCACGGCAATACTATAGAAAAGTCTGTGCGTGGCCAAAAAATACACCTGTTAAAGTTGGGCATAAAAAAAATTTTCCTTTCCAGAAAAACTGAAGGAAGCCTTAGGGACCTTTTCCACAGAATAGGAAAAGCTGCAACAATATTCTAATTGCAGATTATGGTTCGGGTTTTAGGCTACACCTTGATCTTTATGGAGAAAAGCTCCAGCGTCTACCTGCAGGTTCCACAACATAAATGCTAGCGCAGCGGACGGCGGATTTTAAAATGTCACGCTTTTCCACAGTAGGAAAAAAGTCCATGCTGTGTGCCGGAGACTCGTGAAATCTTACGCATGGCTTATACTTTAACCGTGTGTGAAGGCAGCTCCACGAGGGCATTGTTTGCATGCGCAAAATATGTAGTGAACAGCGTTCAATGGGTTTGTTCACATGCACATATTTTGCGTTCACGGTTTGGCTGCGCAAAAAAACAAACCTGCTCCATCTTTCTACTTATTTGTACACCAGAATTCCTGTTGCGCAATACACAAGGTTCGTGAAACACTGCGTAATTCCACTGCAAAAAGAATACATTTGGAACTAATTGAAATCAATGGGAGCCGTGCCTGCAGTTACAAGCGCCGGAGGCTTCTGCGATGACAATGCACCCGCTCAGCTGATGAGGCAGGGGCCCGAGAGCCGGCCCCCTAGCCGATCAACTATTGACGACCTATTCTCAGGCTAGGTCGCCGCTATTCACTGTAAAACTCAGTTAAAACTTCCCCACCTTCATAAATGACAAGCACATCCTCAGAGTGGCAGCTGTCCAAATTTTGTCTCATTTGGAGTAGACCGCCCTCCAGGTTAGAGGAAGTTTAATTTCACTAACCCTGTAGAGACCCGTATTACTAGAAGTCAACCAAGGTCAGCACCAAACCTCGCAGAGGATGTTGGGTATCCGCTGTGCATCACTTTATCTGGTTACAAAATACACAAGTTGATAAGGGTTCAGCGAAGGGAAAAAGATGACGCTTGGAGCGGATACAATATAGGGAAGCAACAGATTTTAGGACACTGGAGAGTTTATAGCTGCTTTGTGCCATAGTAACAGGTGATAAGTAGAGATGAGCGAGCGTACTCGGAAAAGCACTACTCGCTCGAGTAATTGGCTTTAGCCGAGTATCGCTGTGCTCGTCCCTGAAGATTCGGGTGCCGGCACGGAGCGGGGAGCTGCAGGGGAGAGCGGGGAGGAACGGAGGGGAGATCTTTCTCTCCCTCTCTCCCCTGCTCCCCGCTGCGACTCACGTGTCAGCCGCAGCGGCACCCGAATCTTCAGGGACGAGCACAGCGATACTCGGATAAAGCCAATTACTCGAGCGAGTAGTGCTTTTCCGAGTACGCTCGCTCATCTCTAGTGATAAGCAGTGCTACATCAATGAACAGTCGCTTTACAACAGATGCCCCTAGATTAGGGGATGCAAGGCCCAGCCACAGCTCCTAAACCTGAAAGGCGATCATTACAATATTAAAGGTCCAGGAACATATTTTTGACATAGAGGACTGTGTAAAAGTTTTAGTCAAGTGGGAAAAAAAATGCTACAAAGTAAGAATGCTTTCAAAAATAGAAGTGGTCGTTTATTTTTTCTCAATTAACAAAAGGCAAAGTGACTGAACAAAAGAGAAATCTAATGGCCCATTTAGACGAGACGAATGTTGGGCAGACAATGCCTGCCACTCGTGCCCGCATATACTAGCTCTCACGCTGCTGCAGGGAAGCTAGGATCACTGGCTCTCAGGGGGGCGGCGGTAGATTTCTCTCCTCGCTCCCCCACCCCTCTCCACTGATGTAAAATAGTGGCCGTTCACTACTGTAGGCTGCTATTTACACTGAATGATCAGCTCATCGTCCATGCAGCATAAACGATGGACGATGAGCTGATCGCACCATGTAAATGCAGCCGTACAGTATTGAACTGCCACTGTTATGTCAATGGAGAGGAGCAAGGAGTGAAATCTTCTCCAGCCTCCCCGCTGTGAGCCAGCAAAACTAGCTTCTGTGCAGCAGTATGAGAGCAAGTAGGCGCAGGTACGAGTGTCGGGCATAGTTTGCCCGACCCTTGTCCCATCTAAATGGGCCTTAAATCAATATTTAGCGTGACCACCCTTTGTCTTCAAAACCGCATCAGCTCTTCTAGCTCCACTTGCACACAGTTTTTGAAGGAACTGGGCAGGGAGGTTGTTGCAAACATCTTGAACTAAGCACAGATCTTCTGCGGATGTAGGCTTGCTGAAATCCTTCTGTCTCTCCATGTAATCCTAGACAGACACACCAGATCAGGGCACTGTGGAGCCATATAATCACTTCCAGGACTCCTTGTTCTTCTTTACGCTTAACATAGTTCTTACTGACATTGGCTGGATGTTCGGGTTGTTCTCCTGCTGCAGAATGAATTTGAAACCAATCGGACGCTACCTTGATGGTATTACATGAAGATAAGTATCTGCCAGTATTTCTCAGCATTCAGGATACCATTAATACTGACCAAATCCCCAGAAATGCAGCCCCAAACTTGCAAGCAACCTCCACCATGCCTAGCATCACTGCTGCCTGCAGACATTCATTATTGTACCGCTCTCCACTGTGCTTCACTGCTGCCTGCAGACATTCATTATTGTACCGCTCTCCACCATGTTTCACTGCTGCCTGCGGACATTCATTATTGTACCGCTCTCCAGCTCCTGTTGCACCAAATATTGAATTAGACTTCTCTTTTGTTCATTCACTTTGCATTTTATTAATTGACATTTTTCTTATCTGCTCAATACTTTTTCACAGTACTGTAACTGGAGAAACCATTAACAGAAATAGCCAGTCGTTCTGTGCTATTTTGTCCAGTAAAATGCCAGGCAGCATAAAAAAACCCCAAAAGATTGCATTCTAGTCAAAGGGGTTCATGAAGCGCTATTCATTTCCATCACATGACCGATCCAGCCGTGGCTGGCATCCATTTTTCCTGCTCCTACGCTGGAAGAGGAAAAAATGGAATGTCTCATCTATATTTACCATATATACTCAAGTATAAGCAGAGTTTTTCAGCACATTTTTTTGTGCTGAAATCGTTCCTTGAGTCAGGGAAGGGTTAAAAAAAAACAAAAAAAACCTCCATTGCTCACCTCCCAGCTGGGGTCTGTGTCCCCGGTGGCGATATGGCAGGCTCCTTGAATGCTCTTCCCCCCCCCCCCCCCCCCCCGTCAGCGCTGTGATTGGATCGAGTTCCAGCCAATCACAGCAGGTGCTCGATCATTCACTGATTTACTGTGAATGATTGAGTGCCGTCTGTGATTGGCTGACGTATGATCCAATCACAGCGCTGACGGTGGGAGATTTGAAAGCCAAACGGAGCTGACAGCGGGGAGAATTCTAAAGCAGCTTGCTGCACACAAACTGCTTCAGAATTCTCCCCGCTGTGATCTCCCTGCTCGGCTTTCAAATCCTCCACCATCAGCGCTGTGTAAGTAAGAGCTGTGATTGGATCGAACGGCAGCTGTGATTGGCTGGCGCTCAATCCAATCACAGAGTTTACTTACACAGCGTTGACAGAGCCAAGCACAGAGGACCGTGGGGGATGACAGCGAGGAGAATTCAAGAAGCTTTCTGAGCAGAAACAGACGCCGGCTGGGAGGCGAGTATGGAGGTTTGTTTTTGTTTTTTACTTAGTATATACTCGAGCCAATAGGTTTTCCCAGTTTTTTGTGGTAAAACTTGTTGACTCGGCTTATACTCGGGTCGGCTAATACTCGAGTATATACGGTAAGTGTTTATTGACTTTCCAGTAAACCAGAACATCTGATTACCAGAACCCGAATATGCCAGATTACTGGACTTTCACTGTATGAATATATAAAAGATTAAAAATAAAAAAATCTAAAAATATACTGGAGGAAAATGAGACCAGGCATGAAATTCAATTTCTATATTGCAGTAAAATCTACTTGAATACACTTTGAAACAAGAGTACAACAAAATAGAATATACTTCAAATGTTGAATATACAAACTATTGTAGTTCATTCTGAACACTGGTACTTTATCCCCAACCCCTCCCCCAGACCGCCCCATCAGAACCTCAACTAAAAAAATAGCAGGCTTCAAAATGCTTGCACTCCAAAAAAAAAAAAAAAAAAAAAAGGGGTTCATGCGTGCGGTGACCTTTCTGATGGACAGCAGGAACTGAAATGTATGCATGGATTCCGTGTGACAAAAGCAAGTTGCAGTAGTTGGCCGATTTGCCCGTCGGGGTGCCCACTATTTAACCCTTCACTGACTGAAAGGTTGGCAGCTCAGGATGTTTTTTTAGACATATCCAGCCATTTTTAAAAAAGGCATTTAAAAAAAAACAAAAAAACAATCAGACTTTAATCTACCATATAAAATATGTTACAAGTAATTCTATGCCAATACTGTGCTAGGTACAAGGTTTTTTTTTTTCTCCATATTTTTCTATAATATATTTATATATAAAAAGATTGCTTTACACAAAAAACAAGCCGTTAGCTTATTCCAAGGAAAAATAAAATTGAATCAGTCTAAGGCTTCCATATGAAATCTGCTTCCTAACCCAAACCTCATCTGCGCGTCAAAAAAACTGAAAATGGAGTCTCTTCTACACGCACAACGTCACGTACTCGGTTAGCAGAGTTGTCACATAGCACCGGTTAAATGAGGGCTATTTGTACACAGTGGTATAAATTGCTGGTATTAAAAAAAAAACTCATATATACTATATTTATATATATATATATAAAGAAATAAAAAACATGATAATTTACAATTCCACTTTGACCTAATCTTTGCTTTTGAAGTTTGGGAGAACAAACAGCCACTCTGAAAAGTAATTTTAGTGTTCCACCTTCTTTAGTGTAACCTAAAAATAGATCTATGTATGTAAGAATGAATGAATGAATGAACACTTTGGTCCCTTTAAGTTTTCATTCGTTTCCTTTGTGGTCACTTATTTGTGATCGTAGAGGCCATATTCCCATCAGTATGTGAACCAACATCCCTCGTTTCCAGTAGAAGGTCTTTCCTTTACGCTGCCCATCCACACAGTCACTTGCTTTAGAGTCTCGCTGGACTGGAACCGCGTCCCTTTCTTCCACAGAATAAGTTTATTGTCTGTGTTTCATGAATTGTCAGTTTTACCCAAATCTCACAACACGCTGGTGGAATGTTTCTCACTTTTCACAGACCACCGTCCCTTCTTGTTTGACAGTCACTGGCAAGGTAAGTCCAGCAGGGGCGCTAACAACCACAACATGAGTTACTGTTTTGCCCCCTTCTCCTGGTTTTTCCTCTTTGACCAGTTGAAATGTTTTCATTTCTCCATCCTGCCTGCTCACCACTATGTCCGATTTCATTTCAGGTCCTTTAATAAGGGTGCTAATGACCCGAGGTGGCGTCTGGCAGCGGGCCTGCTGTGCAGGCATAGCTAGTCTCATTACGGGGGTCCCGTGGGCGATGGATACAGGAGTAAGTGCTCTCACAGTCAGTGGAGTGCCCACCAGATTCAGACCCCCAGCACCGCTTAAGTTGGGCTTTGCCTGCAGCTGACACTGGGTGAGCTGAGAGGTTGGGATGGTTATAATTTTGGCAGGTTGAACTGTATATTTGTCACTATCTGAGGAGGTTTGCATCATCGTTGGTATCGTCTGGATGACAACCTTTGGAGCTGATGCAGTGGTGGGGCTGGTATTGGCTAATAACGGGGACCCTGGGTTCATGGACTGGACGGCCAAAGTGGAAATCTTCTGGCCCAGGGAAGTCATCACAACAGGCACTTGCATTGCAACACGAACAGTCCTGTAAAGAAACGTCAGATTATTACTTTTGGAAAGGGGAATCTTAAAACACGGCGAAACCTCAGACAACCACTCAACATTGCATTGAAAAGTGGGCTTTGCTAAAAAGATTACAAAGATGTGTAATATATGGAGGAACTGAGTATCTTGTCATAGGAAGTCTGCTCTGGTTTAGGAAGTGGCTTTTTCAAAGAGATGGTCAGCATATAAATGGTATAAGACTTCAAGAACTCTTCATGACAATGTTACTCCCAGTGCTTAGAATGCACCAAAAAAAGTTTTAGTGAGCTGGTAACTTTTAAGACTGCTGTTGGCCAAATAAGAACTAGTATGTCCGATTCGCTCACTAATTTGCTATGTAGAAGGTCTATAGGTGCATGTTAAAAGGGGTATTCTGGACTTTTTTCCCAACCGATTACTGAGTGGAAGCACCAGCTTTACTCCCAATGAAATCCATAGGAGTGCTGTATTTCCATTACACTTCCTGCTCCTTATTAGGGATAGGACCAGCGCTCCCACTTCCTTCTCTGTACACTAATGATGTCCAGATGTACCCAGAGGATAGGTCATGCGTTGAAAAAGGGCCATTAATGCTTGGTAGTAAGGCTCAGATCCCACACCATAAGCCCCAACTATGTTTTTATAGAACTGCATTGTAGCACAGCTTCTAAAATAACTGACAGCCGGCCAGCAGGGGGAGCTCTGTGTGAAGTACCGTAAGCCAACCTACCAAGCTGTGAAGGCCTAAAAAAAATTGTGACGGTTGGTAAATAGCTGTGTGTCGGGAATGGAGGAAGACAAGACCTATTACACAAATTGAATTGCGCCCAACACACTAGGTGGGCGACTGCGGTAGTTTTCTAAAATAATCTAAATATGGTATTGCCCTTGATACACAGTTAATGGAGCAACCATGCTAAGCTGGCGATGGCATATTAGCTGATATGCATTGGTCCCTAAAAATCAGGTATGCTTTGGTGACATCGGTGGTCACTTGTTCTGGCCCCGATTCTTAGAAGCCTAAGGTCGGTCTCACACGACTGGAATTGAATTGCGGAATCCGCAACTGTCACCCGCCGGACGATCAACATCCATTAAAGAATACAGCATTCACATGTCCACTCACACGAGCGAACAGCAACCGTTTGCGTAAATAAAATTGCAGCATGTTCTATTCCTTCTACGGATTCTTCATAGACGGCTTCCATTGAAGTAAATGGAAGCCATCCGATCCGGCGCCCATGGGTACCTGCGTCATGGCCTAGTGACAGCAAAGGAAAAAGATTTTTTTTTTTTTAAAGTGTTCTGTATGCGTATGACCGGTGGCGACTCACCGCGTCCCTCCGCAATACAGAAATTGAAAGGTATGCACAGACACTGGCCGAGGACAGGGCTGGATGCCGCTGCGGGCTCCTGCATACGGAATCCGACCCATCCGTATGAGACTGGCCTAAGGCCAGTGGCACATGAATGTATTTGCATTGCAGAATCCAAGGTCGAGATCTGCATCGTGGATCCAGAGCAAATACCGTTCAGAACATGCTATGCAAAAATAGCATTTTTCCTACACACTCACATAATCAAATTGCGATTTCCGCGAGTGGAGGAAAAAAAAATAATACAATCCCAGCATGTTCTATTTTCGAATGGATTCCATTGAAGTCAATGGAAGCCGTCCAACCCGTTGCCTATGCACAATTAACATTACGGCTAGTACGCAGGCACCCGCGTCATTGCTTACAGATTATCCAAAAGGTACATGCCGTCACCAGCCAGGGACAGGGACGGATTCCGCTGCGAGCTCCCACATGCGAAATCCGACCCGTTCATGTGCCACCGGCCTAACAATGCCCGCGCTTCTTGGCAATTACGTAATTGATTTAAAAAAAAAAAAAAAAAATAATGACAAAACAATGAACACAAAAGCTATCATCAGATACTGACCTCGGTGCTGGGTTTGGTGTGGTGCTGGTGGGCGAGTGAGGAGATATCTCACTGATAGGAGATGCCAAGCTTACTAGCCTAGGTTTTCTGGGAGAGGTTTGTTGCGTTGGGCTTTTCTCTATCCGAGCTGGCATGGACATTTTAAGTATACCCTCTGTAGGGATAGATACACGCTCCAGCGACTTGTCATCCAGTGGAGATACCAGCTCTTCTGTGCAGGGCTCCGCTTTGTCATCTTCTATGACCACAATGTTCTTGGGCATCTCCTTGAACTGGTATACAAGCCTCTGACCCTCCACTTTTGCTAGAATTCCTCTTTGATAGTAATATCTAAAGTGAAAAAAATAAAGTTAAATCACATGAATACCCCCCCCCCCATGTATGTGAAGCGCACGATCCACGGGAGGCTCATGTGTGTTTAACCCCCAACAGTCATATGCAATTTGGAAAAACAATCCCGAAAAGGCCACTTCTTTTATTGTAGATATTAAATCTCGTATAAATATATTTAGCGTAGAATTTAGTTCTCTTCTGTGCATTTTTAACCCCTTAACAACAAAACTAATTTTAGCCTTGAGAACCAGTAAGTCATTCCCCCTTTTGTGTTCCAACAACCATAACTCTTATTTTGTCACCAATTTAGTTGTAGGACACTTGGTATTTGGCGGGATGAATTGCATGTAAATATAATGTATTAACTACCTAACTTATGCCGCACACAGAAAACTCGCACGATGAAAAAACATGGCATGTCCTATTTCAGTGCGAGCCTCGCACGGCCGCGTCATCGCTGACACGCCGGCTCTGCACTGCGCATGTACAGCTGTGCACCAGCCGGCACATCCGCAGAGCAAAGACGCCGAACAGGTAAGCCGGAGGTCACTGCAGGAGCACAGGGTCGCATCCCGCTGCAAGAATCTCGCAGTCATAATCTGACCCGGCTGTCTGCATTCGGCTTTAGCATTTAAAAAAAAAATTAAACGTACTATTGTGGATAAATAATGTAGTATTTTATAGTCCGGGGTTTTATGGATGTGGAGACACCAATTATGTGTACGGTTTTTTTTGTTTTCTTTAAATATTTAAAGCCTTGTGTAAGGTAAGTAATCAAACAAAAACAATGACTGCAACATCATCGGGGTTAAAGGGGTTCTCCAGTGAAATACTATTGATGACCTATCTTCAGGATAGGTCATCAATAGTTGATCGGCTGGGGTCCACCACTCAGGACCCAGACAGATCAGCTCAGCGCTGCAATAACACAGAGGATGGAGCCGAATTTAAACCCCTTTGTGTAGAGGAGTGATTAGATGACCAAGTACTCCCCACCCCCCCCACAGCTTTCCTGGGAAAAACAACATATGTGACAATCAGAGTGCAAATATGCTCTCTGATTGATTGGGGGGGGGGGGGGGGGGGACGAACAAATCATGTCACCTATTTCTTGGGGCGATGAGAGAGACAGGAGAATTACAGGTTCTTTTCTGCTGCCACTAAATTCAATATTCCCGACCCCACTTCAAACTACTCTATGTCCGTTTTCTAAGCGATAACATGCTTTTGGCATCTTTGCTTTAACCCTTTCCAATCCACTGTGACATCTAAAGACATTCTGATTGAAGTCTGTACAGCTCCAATGTTGGAAGACGTCCGGCAGGGTATTCTTACTGTATATTATTGGCCGCTCTGTTGTCGGGGCCTCTCCAGCATGTCCCATACCGCAGTACTGGCTCTAGCCAGCAGATAGCGCCATTGAATAATGGCAGAAAGAGAAAGCCCCCTAGGAAACCCTGAATGCAAAATTGGATTGCAAAGGGTTAAAATAACACCAAAGCACATTGATCGTTCTGATAGAACCAGAGCTACAGTCTTTTAAAGTAGAACAAGCCCAGTTTACCTAAAACTGTAATGTCCTCATCTTGCAGAACAAACTGAGCTCGTCCTAAACTGTTGGGTGGTTAAAGGGGTTTAAACGCCCAGGACAGTTAGTGCCATGGAATTGCTGTAAATCCCAGCTGTCCTCTAGTCGATGACAGAGTGGGTACAGATTTTGTGCAATGTGTGATCACCACTGGGTACATGGATGTCAGGATGCGGGAAGGGTCCTCCCCTCCCGAAATGTACATAATAATGTAGCAAGGCATTAAAGAGTATTCTTATCTGAGGTGTTTATTCCTGAAAAGTGTGGCAACTAGTCTCCTCAACCCTCGTCTAACACCTCTGGCAGCCTGGGTGCAGTGCACAGCACAAGAACCTACATGGGGAACCCAGATGGAATCCCCCTATTAAAGGGAAACTGTCAGCTACTTCAAGCCCATAAGAATAGCTTATAGGCTTAAAGTAGCTGACAGTTTCCCTTTAAAGGGATATTCCATCTTGGTTCCCCACTTAGCTCCTTGTGCTGTGTACTGCACCCAGGCTGCCAGAGGTGTCATGTAGAGCCTGGGGATGTAAGTTTTATACTTACCTTCCCTGCCATTTCTTCTGTGCCAATTATCAAACCCGCTGCTGAAGACTTCCAGCAGACTTATTCTGTGCACGCATCATGTAGAGAACTACATAGCATGTGCCTATATATTGGTCTGAATACTTTTCCTTCCCTACGCTTCTACAAGAAAGCTGTCAATCACTGTGTGGGTGGGGAGTCAGATTAACGAGATCACTCCAAGTACAAGCAGGATTTTCTTAGCTTTGCACAACAGCACTGCATTCATTGCACTAGGCTGCCTGCGCTTCCTTGTTACCTTAAAGCTCTCCCCATAGTCTCATAGTTCATGTCTGGTTTGTTCTTGTGTTTCCCCCAAAGTTTTGAAACTGCTTTAGAATCCACCAGCTTGAAGATGCCTTTTTCCCTTTGCGTCCACTTGATGTATCTGGGGCAGGTATTCTTATCCTGAAGCAAGTCCAAGAGGAACTCCCATAGGTAAGTTGTATTTCCTAGAGAAAACCAAAAAAAGTAACTCTAGGATCACATATCAGTGTTACATCCACTTGGAGAAACAACATTTTCTGGCAGGTATTTTAATGTAAATGGACATGACACTTTGAACAAGCATGCTTACAGAAGAGCAAATGCCCTAACTAGCAAAAGGGACAATTAGTTTAACTAAAATTATGTTTTTGGATTGAAATCTCTTTGTAATGTGCCAGCACCGGGGTCACACTTCCTTCTAATTTACTGTCCATTGCCTCGTCATGTGAAGGCTGCCTCTAATAACAGACAGCGAGAAGATTTACAGGGAGTAGACGAGGGTGAGGACACAGAAACCTATGGAAAGTAGAGGGAGAAGGGAGCTGGAGGCAGAGCAGCAGGAAATAGTGTTTATATCACACTGATACAGCAGTACTGAGCAGTGTAGATATAGAATGTCCTCCATGATGCTGTTACTTAATAGAGAGAAGGCAAGCTGCTTTACTAGGTGTGTACTGTATGGAGGCATCTGGGCTGCACCCACCAGCTCACTGACAACTAGAGCTGCAGACTGCAGAGAGGAAAAACTGGTGAGAGATGCCACATACAAGTCCTAAAATGGCCAGAAAAGAGGATTTTTACTCACCGTAAAATCTCTTTCTCGTCTCGTCATTGGGGGACACAGCAAAGACCGTGGGATATAGCTTCTGCCACTAGGAGGCGACACTAAGCACAAAAAGTTAGCTCCGCCCTCTGGCTATATCCCTCCTGCCGACAGCAGGCTAATCAGTTTGTCATGCCAGCAGTTGGAGTAGCCATGCGGGAACCGAGAGACAACAATAGTTAGCAATATGACACATCAACAAAATTTAACTGTAATGAAAAACACATGACCATGTGTGACTTACAGAATCCGGAGTCCGACCAGGACCACCACTGTGTCATATAAAGAAAGAGGGGTGGGTGCTGTGTCCCCCAATGACGAGACGAGAAAGAGATTTTACGGTGAGTAAAAATCCTCTTTTCTCGCTCGTGTCATTGGGGTACACAGCAAAGACCGTGGGACGTCCCACAGCCGTCCCCGAGGGTGGGTACAAAAATCATAAACGCATGCAGTCAGTTTACAGCCGTCTGTAAAACCCTTTTGACCTAGCAAGCGTCGGCTGATGCAAACGTATGCATCTGATAAAATTTAGAAAAAGGCGTGCAGGGATACCCAGGAAGCCGCCCTACACACTTGTGACACTGAGGCCCCGTGATTTACCGCCCATGAAGCCCCCAGTGCCCTGGCGGAGTGTGCCGTCACCGGAAACTGCGGTGTCTAACCTCTAACCTGGTAGGCCTCCACCACTGCCGAACGAAACCAGCGAGCAACTGTCACTTTTGATGCTGCAAGACCACGTCTCGGACCATCCGGTATCACAAACAGGGAACCCGAGCGCCGGAAGGACGCGGTCTGGTCCAAATACGTCCTCAGGCGTGGACTAGGTCTACGGTATGCAGAGCCCGTCCCCTAGGGTGAACAGTCTCTGGACACGATGGTAGTACAAGGTCTTCATTAATGTGGAAGGTTGACACCACCTTTGGGAGAAAAGACCGCACCGGTCACAGCACCACCCCATCCTGGTGAAAAACCGTAAAAGGTGGTTTTGCCGACAGAGCCTCAATCTCCGACACCCTGCGCGAAGAGGTAACCGTCACCAGGAAGGCAACCTCCCAGGACATCAGCCGCCGCGATATCTCCACTAATGGTTCAAACGGATGAGCCTGTATGGCATCCAGAACCCGTTTTAGGTCCCAGGGTGGCATCGGAGACCGAAAAGGCCGGAACCTATCCCTTAAGGGAGCTGAGGCTCAGGCCCAAGTCCAACCCGTCCTGGAGAAAAGACAAGGAGGCGAGCCAACGAGAAATGCCTCGGGTGTGCCCCCCTCTGCTCGCACCAGCGAAGGGATGTTTTCCACACCCGGTGATATGGTAAAAAATTCCATGCAGGAAAAAGTGTAATCCACGCTTGCCTGCAGAGCAAAATTTGTAATCCTCTCTATTTAGTCATATTTAAAATTGCCAGGTGTACCCATCTCTAACCAGACACGTATTGGCTGCACAGAGCCCTCGTCAGTGGTAGTGAAGTGAGCAAGCTGACAATACAGCACACCATATTCTAGTGTTTGTTCTTTGGAATTACCCGGTGAAATACTTTCAATGACGACGGCTTTCTAGCCCTAATCATTGTTGGAATAACTGGGTCTGAGAAACCCGTGCCCTCAGTACCGTGGCCTCCACCGCCACGCCGTCCAATGCCGCGTAGCCAAATTCTGGTGGTAGAGGGGACCCTGAGAGAGCAGATCTTTTCACAGGGGTACCACCAGGGCACGACTGCTACCAGGTCCACGAGTTCCGCATACCATGTTTCTTGCGGTCAATCTGGGACTAAGAGAATCACAGGTAGCCCTCCTTCCTGTTTCTCCAGAGCAGCCGGGAAATGAGGAGCTTGCGGGAAGACCTAGGGGTAATGACAACCCGTCCGGGGAGCCATTAGCGCATCTGCTGCTAGTGCTCTGGGATCCCTTGACCTGGCCAGCTAGGCTGGAAGCTTCTGTCTGAAGCGGGATGCCATCGGATCCAGTGACTCCTTTGCTGCAGGTCCCGCCCTGATGGCTTATGTAAGCCACCGCGGTCGCACTGGCATTCCCTCCAGCCGATGTGCAAAGAACTGCAAGGTCCGGACTACTGCTTGCAGCTCCAATACATTTATATAGAGACCGGATTCCTGCCTGGACCAGGTTCCTTGTGCCACCGGATCCCCCAGCGCGCACCCTCAGCCTGACATGCTGGCGTCTGTAGCCAGCACCTGCCATTGCAGGCGCAGGAACGACCTGCCCTGCTGAATGCGTGGCCAGTCCAACCATCACTGGAGTGACTGCTGAACCCCAGGTGGAATGCTTACCTTCCGATCGAGGGATCATGCCAACCCAAACTGGGCAAATGAAACCGCCTCAGAAACGAGACCATTAGGCCCAAGACCTTCATTGCATGGCGGATCGCCACCAGTTGCCGTCATAGAAGGGACAGTACTTGCTTCTGCAGCAGCTGGTGTTTTGCCTCCGGGTGAGCCACTCGACCCAGAATCGTGTCGAAGCACATCCCCAGGTACACCATGCATTGTGCTGGCACAAGAGATGCCTCTTGTAATAAATCAGCCAGCCAAACCTGGAAGAGTGTCCAAGGCAATCTGCAGGCTCTCCAGGTTGTCCCGCTGGGTCGGGGCTTTACCAGGATGTCGTCCAGATATGGCATGGCAACGACCCCCCTGGAATGCACGAATGCCATTACTGCGGTTAAGACTCTTGTAAACACCCTGGGAGCTGTTGCCAGCCCGAAAAGCAACGCTGTGAACTGGAAACCATCCGATCCAGTGCCCGAATCGGAGGAAGCGCTGGTGCGCCTGATGAATGGGGATTTGTAAATATGCATCCTGGATATCTATCGAGGAAAGGAACTCCCCTGCCTCCAAGGATGCGATGACCGGTCGTACAGATTCCATGCGGAAATGACGAACCGCCACCAACTTGATCAATTTCTTTAGAGCCACAATCGGACAGACAGCCACCCTTTTCGGGGACCACCAAAGGATTAGTGTAGAACCCCGCACAGTGATGCTCGGGGAGAGCTTGCACCACCCCCTGCAAAATAGAGAGTGTGGACCGCCTTGAGGATAGCTGCTGCTTTCCCTGGGTCCCTCGGGGTTCTGGGCCGAAAAAAAGGGGGCGGACGTGTGGTTGCATCAGGAACTCTATTGCATAGCCCCTGGACACGACCTCCTGCACCCAGGTATCTGAGACATGAGTCGACCAGACCTGGCTGACCTAGAGAAGCCGACCCCCCACCCTATCCGGAAACAGGTGGGGGCAGTCCCTCATGCGGAGGGCTTTTGGAACTCCTCGTAGGCTGAGGCCCACGCCAAGAGACCTTGGTTTAAAGGGAGTCCTCTTCCTTTATACCCGCTCCTGCGGACCTTTCCTCTCCATCCTGCGAGAACTCGTTCGGCGACAGGGGCAAAAGTCTCTGCTGCGGCAAAAGCGAGCTCCTTTTACCCGTAGAAGTCAACGGGACCTGGGCCTCCCAGGCGGACATGCTGGCTGGGGGCCGCCATCTGACGAGAGCAAGAACATTCAGCTTAGAATGCCCGTTGACCCTCTGAGATGAGCCCGACTAGCTCGGCGCCAAAAAGGCGAGATCCTCCAAAGGGCATATTGATTAACGACCCCTTTGAAGAAGGATCTGCATCCCACGATTTTAACCATAGGCTCCGGCAAGTTGCCATTGATGCTGCAGAGGCCCGAGCCACCTGTTTGGCTGCATCTGCTGTGCTGTGCCTGGCAAATTCCCGGGAGAAGCCCCTTCAAGGACTCCCCCTCGTAACCGTTTTGCCCAGTCAGTAATAGCCTTACTGACCCGGGAAGAGGCAAACACAGGCTTAAGAGCCGACCTAACCGCCTCGAAAACGGTCTTCGCCAACGCCTCGACCTTTCGATCCTTGAAATCCATGAGATAGGAGGACTCCGCCGTAGGCAGCATAATAGGCTTAGCCAGGCGAGAGATAGGCGAATCAACTAGCGGTGGGATCGACTACTTCTCCTAACTTTTGCGAGAAGAGGTATTTCCCGTCCAAGTAACCAAACTTGGAAGGAACGCTTATCCCGGTGCCTTCCACTCCTTAGATAGGACCTTGTCAAAGGCCTCATGGGCAGGAAAGGTCTTCAGGAAGTGTCTGGGCTGCCTAAAAGAAAAGGATCCCAGACGCCTGTGGCTCTTGCTCAGTGAGCTGAAACGTATCCCCTAAGCTCTCCACCATCGCCGAAAATCTAAGGACCTGATCCTCCTCCATGACAAAGTCTGAGGAGGAGTCAAACCAATCCTCGTCCGAACAGACCTTCTCTGTCGATGATCGACGCGACCTCGTACCCGAGGAGCGCAAAACGGCGAGGAGGATGGAGACCGGGAGGACCGCCGTGAGTCCGGGGGCCTGTCCCGTCTTCGCCGACGGCCGCGCTGCGAGCCATCTCTGTTTCTCTCACATGAACCGGAAGCGTCCTGTGCCAACTTCTCCAAAATCGCACCAGACGCCCGAGTGAGGATCGACCCTGCAAGGGACAAGGAGCGGGCCCACTCCAGCTCGGCCATAAATGGGGGCTGAACGGGGGAGGGGTGCTTTGCACTGTCACTTGTTTCGCTGGGGAGCAGTCTCTACAAAATAGCTCAGCCTGTCCGCATGCGAACTCTAGGTTACGGCGTGAGCAAGCCAAGCGCGTTGCTCTTGCTGTCCCTGGTCCAGCCTTCAGAACTCTGAGGTCGGACATGGTGCTGGGATTTTGACCTGGCAAAAAGCTGCAAACTATCCTCCTCTATGCCAACCGCCGGCAGGAGAGATGAGCAGCAAGAGGGGGAAGATCGCCGCCAGGCAGCTTACCCTGGGTCCTTGTCGAGGTCCGGGGAGCCGCTGAGTCGAGAGCCTGCAGATGCTGAAGAGGCCTCCTGGAACTTTGACTTCTACTGCACACCAGCCTGAGCAAGCACAGCAGCAAGGAGTGGAGGCGCAGGGCGGTCTCAATCTTTGGCGCGCTATCTCCCAATATGCTGCTTCACCACATCATCCCTCCTCACAATCCTTGAGAGGGAGGGAGGAAGGGAGGGGCCGGAGAGGGGCACCGTGCATCCCAAAGAGGCCACGCCCCCTACGCAGCTAAGCCACGCCCCCTACGCTGCGTCCCGCGAAACCACGCCCCCCATGCGTGCTAGGGCGTGGTCAAGTCGTAGCCACGCCCCCATCAGTCCAGAGTGTTGCTGCCGCGCCCAGGGCTGCACAGAGGCCCCCTATTGTGCCCCATATGCTGCAGGAGTGCCCCCAATTGCCAGGAGCCAAAGCCCGGGCGGCACTATGTCAATGCGCTGTGCTACTAAGGGGCCTCGCCGGGACACCACCGCGTGTAGCCATGCCAACTCAGCATGCTCGTGCCCTGATACCAGCACCAGAACACCACCAGGTAAGCCATCACCCAGAAACAGCCCCCTGCGCTGCCTGCTAGCTCAAAGGGAGCAGAGGGAGAGATTAACCTGCCAGCCGCTGCACTATAATATGGGCACACTAGCGCTTACCCTACGCCATGCCGCGACGTACGGGGAGAGCCAAGGGAGGGGGGAAGGGAAGGTCGCCAGCGCATACTCACCTCTTGCGTCCTTGCTGGTAGAAATAGCGGCTCCCCAGTTCCAGCAGCCTACCCCTGTAACATCGCCTGCCCATGGGAAGGGGATGCGGACCTCTGCACCAAACATGGGGGGGCTCTCGCTGGCGGGCTACATGCAGATATATATGATCCGGATGGGCCACCTTTTCTTCTGAGGCGGGCCGGGCAAGAAGCAACCTGGACAAACCCGAGGTTGTTCGCCCTCCTCTCCGTTCGGGTTTGATGGGGAGCGTCCTGCCTCTCCGTCTAACCCTGGCCCTTAAAACTAGCCCTAACGGGCACGACCGTCCTCCTACGAGACACTAAGCTAAAAACTGATTAGCCTGCTGTCGGCAGGAGGGATATAGCCAGAGGGCGGAGCTAACTTTTTGTGCTTAGTGTCGCCTCCTAGTGGCAGAAGCTATATCCCACGGTCTTTGCTGTGTACCCCAATGACACGAGCGAGAAATAGTTTTATTCTTCATGTACGCACAAGAATATACTTTGAGGTCATCTGAAAGTAAAAGGCATGCTAGCAAAATTCTGTGAACAAAAAAAAAAAACAAACCAAACACACTGATTCTGTAAATTATACCTCTTTTAGGCCTCCTTCCCACGGACGGATTTCCGCTGCGTAAGGTGAAAATCCGCTGCGTTGCCCCCTGCTATTAGGTTCTATTGAACCTAATAGCATAATGCTCACGGTGCGGAATTCCATCGCGGAATTCTGCACCATGAAATCTCCCGTCCTCACCCGCTGCATGCTCTATTTGCCGCGGGTGTACGCGCAGACGGCTTCCATTGCAGTCAATGGAAGCCGTCCGCTCACGCTATCTTCCTCTGTAGCACAGCGGAAGATAGCGTGAAATCCCCTCTCCGCCGCCACGTCATGTGACGCTGTGGGCGTGTCTTGTGACGTGGCCAGCATGTCACATGACGCTGCAGCGCATCACGCCGAAGCGTCATGCGGAACCCAGGACGCCGGATCCGCTGGTAAGCATGGGGTTTCTGGGGGGCGCCGTGATGGGCTTCGCCGCGGAATATTCCGCGGTGGAGCCCGTCACGGCCGTGTGCAGCCGGCCTTATGCTCATATTTGGTAACCAAAATAAGCCAAATCGCAACATACAGCATATATAGCAGGTGGCAACATTAAAAAGACCACAACTATAATGTTTGTACATGTATTAGGGCTTGTTTGTACTGGCGTGTGCACCAATTGTGCATTTTCGCTTCTCCGCTGCATTTGAGCAGAGAAACGAAAAAAAAAAAAAAATGACATTAAACAATTCAATGGGTTTTCATTAAAAAAACAAAAAACATTTAATTCTGTTCCATTTTTCAAACTGAACAAATAACACATGTATGTGTGAATGTATGTATGTATGCGTGTATGTATGTGTATCTGCGCTATACCCAAACTGCCTTCCACAAGGATTGTCCCACTACAGACTTTCAGATTTCAGTCAATCATTCATATAACATATTCCTGTCAATGTTTTTTTTTTTACCTTTTCCTTCCCGCGGTTTTTTCTTTATTCCCAAATCTGGCGAACCGTTGGCAAACGTGGGCTGCTGCATCTTTGGTTTACGACCAGCTACATATTGCAATACAGACAAGGCCATTAGAGCGTTCAGACATATAAACCCATATTAATCTACAGTTATTGCATTACAGAAGCCGCCAAGCTTATCAGCACTAATTTACACATCTTAGAAGAAGAAATAAAATCAGCCGTAAGAGCAATCTATTAAATTACCTTTTTTCTTCTTCATAGGCTCTCCGAGTTCAAGAGAGATTGGGATGGGGGAGGAATCCATGGGCTCAGAGTCCTCCGTGGACACTTCTACCACAGTCTCTGTGATAACATCTGGCCTCATGGCGGCATGGATAAACTCTGGGGTGGATACACATGGTGGTACATACACTTCTACTGGAATGAGAAAAAAAAAACACGTAAAAAAGGTGTACATGCATTTATCTTTAACCCCCTAACGATCGCTCATACATCTTTTGACGGCAGCCAAAAAGGCGATTGCATCAGAATAAAGCCCATAACACCAGCTGCATCGGAGGCGATGGGGTGCGGGTGCTGGGCTGTTGAATTAACAGCCTGGCACTTGCTTGAACAGCAAAAACCTCTGATCCCCGCTGTTTAACCCTTTACATGCCGTGGTCAATATGACCATGGCATGTTAAAGGCTGACAGAGAAAGGGTGATTATAGGGTCCGAATGGGTTTGAATATGGTCTCTGTGAATCAGACCCTAGCTGGCAGACTCTAAGGGTGCTCCGAGTCACGGAGATGGCGCCGCGCCAGCAAGAATGATAGCCCTCTCCTTGCTTGTATACAGGGAGAGAGATGTCAATCTAGATGATCGGGGTGGGGAGATGTCGGCGTGGCGCTGCATCTGTAACTCGGAGCGCCCTTTCCGAATCAGACTTCAAAGTGCAGCATTTTAGAATATGACGTACATGAGCACATTGTACATACCTGTCCCAGGTTCATCTGCTCGCGATTCAGACAGCATGAACCTAGTGACAAGTCCCTTTAAAAAAGCAAAACCTCAAGAGGAACTGATGTGACACACACACACACACACACACACACACACACACACACTCGCAGGGAGGTCAGTTGTTCACTGACTGAATTTGCCCATGTGAATAAGGCCTACAGGTGAAGCTCTGTAAACTTTCCATCTGTTGTATGACCTGCTTGGTTGATACACTGTATTATATACCCATAGCTACTGTAACTATACACACGGCTCTGGCCAGTTAATAAGCATCCGCCTCCACTACAGTTACATTTATTGGACACTGTTACTACTTGTTCACATGGCTTTAGGGTTTCAATTCTTTCTAAGTCAAGTCCTGATAGCAGGCAAATGGAAACCCCTTTCCATCATGATGGAAATAAACCGCCCCGAATGCACCCCCACTGGCTTTCATGTGGTCCGTCCCGCTTCCGCTACGCTCGCCGGCATTTTCCCATACTAAATAGTGCAACATGCAGATAGTTGTAGTGGATGCATTTTGAAAGGGGTTGTCTCTAATGACAACGGGCACTTTAAAAGCTGCACTTGCACATAATCTAGTACAATATAACTCTGGAACACGTTTTTAACCCTTTAACGTCCTCCTTTCATGTTTCTGGGTTTTTTTCATGCTCTCCTTTTAAAGAAATGAAAAAACATTTGGGGGGGGGGGGGGGGGCTTTTTGTCACCATAGGCCGAGTCCCATAATGTCTTTATTTTTCTGTTGTGGCTGTCCAAGAGCTTCTTTTCTTGCTGAGCAGGCTGCAGTTCTTACTGCTAACATTTTTTGTATACATACAACCTTTATATAAAACTTTTTATTCAAATATTTATTGTGTTACGAGGTGACCAAATTTGAACTTTTTATTGTTTAGATTAGATTATTTTGAGGGGAAATGTGTTTTTTTTTTTTTTTATATTAACTTCTCTTTTTTGTGGTTTCCCCTTTGGGCCCTTGGACTTGTAATCGTTTTATCACTTCCACAATATACTGCATACTTCAGTATTGCAGTATATTGCATTTTTGATCGACATAGATTGAAAGGGAATCTGTCAGCTTTGAGCCCTATAGGCTAAGCTTATGGGCTCCAAGTAGCTGACAAGCCAAGACAAGGGATGGAAGTTTTATACTTACCCTCCTTGCCGATACCTCACAGTCAGCTGTCCAACTCTCTGAACGCTGCCGTCAGAGTACTTAGCTGCACCAACAAAATGAGAGGACCACTTAAACAAGTAAAAAACCTTACATCCCTGGACTCAGCGTATCAGCTACTTTGAGCCTATCTTAGCTTAGCTTATAGACTAAGTAATTGACAGTCTCTTTAAGCCCTGCCACAGGCAAGGCTTAAAGGGGTTGTCCCGCGCCGAAACAGGGTTTTTTTTTTTCAATAGCCCCCCCGTTCGGCGCGAGACAAACCCGATGCAGGGGTTTAAAAAAAAAAACGGATAGTACTTACCCGAATCCCCGCACTCCGGTGACTTCTTACTTACCTTGCGAAGATGGCCGCCGGGATCTTCACCCACGGTGGACCGCAGGTCTTCTCCCATGGTGCACCGTGGGCTCTGTGCGTTCCATTGCCGATTCCAGCCTCCTGATTGGCTGGAATCGGCACACGTGACGGGGCGGAGCTACGAGGAGCAGCTCTCCAGCACGAGCGGCCCCATTCAGAAGGGAGAAGACCGGACTGCGCAAGCGCGTCTAATCGGGAGATTAGACGCTGAAATTAGACGGCTCCATGGAGCCGGGGACGCTAGCAACTGAACAGGTAAGTGAATAACTTCTGTATGGCTCATAATTAATGCACGATGTACATTACAAAGTGCATTAATATGGCCATACAGAAGTGCTGAACCCCACTTGCTTTCGCGGGACAACCCCTTTAATATGGTTAGATGCACGGCAGCTCTGGATCCTTCACTTGGCCCAGAGCAACCATCGGCACCCTGTATATACACATTATTTTATATGCCCCCATAAGCTAATGCTAGTAGTCATAACAAGCAAAAGTAAGTATCATTGTACAATTGCATTAGTGCGATATACTCTTATATGGTAATATCATATACGATCAGGTTTAGCATTAAGTGAGGAGGGGGAAAAAACCAAAACACACTATTTACCTGGACTCCTGGAATCGCGCAGGATGGTGGGAGACTCCATGTGCAGCAGCGCCTCTGCGGCCTCGATGGTCTTGTCTGTGCAGTGAACATTGCTGCTGTGTACAGACGCCTCAACTGCAAACACAACAAACCGTGTCAGTAGAGATGTTACTTGTATCCCCGGATGGTTTATAAACACCTTTAGAAACATTTGTGTTCGTGAATTACAGCATTTCAGCATCTACAGTCATTTTAGAAATAGGAGATTCAGCATTTGCTGTGGAGACTTCAGTCTTATTAACCTGTTATGAAAAGTGCGATAAACGGTCATCCAGAGACACCATAATATAGAATCGCGAACCACTTATTCAATGGCTGACATTACTATGTGAAACACGGAACGATTAGTGACCGAGGCAGCGCTGGTTTGATGTCGGCTGATACTGAGCGACGACCTCTCAGTTCCCACTGGTGATTCGGTCATTGGCTCGCGTCTGAACGATTGTTTCGTTTCAACGATAATGGTTCCAACTAAACGAGGCAATAGGCGCTGTTCACATTTCCATTCCTTTGGTTATGGAACAGACCGAACGCCTGAAGCTAGCAGACATCTGATCCGAGCCGTAGACTTGGTTCACATCCGCACCATGGCCTCTGCTGACGACAGACCACACTGACTTATAACGAGATCCGTTTGTTTCCACTGTGGTATCCGTCAGAAAGACCAGTGCTGCACGATCAATTCCGTCATGTATGATGGAATCTACAACGGAGGCTCTTAAAGGGGTTGTCAGAGTTAGTAAAGGGTAACCTGAGGTGTAAAATAAAACAGCCGACGCTCCCTGAGGCCATCATCTTTACAGGCTGCAGTCAGCCTGAGCCGTCTACCAACAAGCTGCTGCAGCGACAGGTTTACAGAATGTCACAGGCTGCAGCAGCTTTAATTCATGTGCGGACGCGCATGCTTCCCTATGTGCGGCTTGATTTCCAGGTGACCAATGCAGATTCTGCAAATCAGATCCGCCTGTGGACATTGGAATTCAGAGAGCCTAAATACAGTCAGATACAGTCCGGATTTATTAAAGCCTCATGGATACGGCACGCATGGACTCCACGTGGGAAATCCCGTATGGAATCCACCTGTGCCCGCAGCCGGCGACCCTGCTTACCAGTCATTTCTTCTGTTCTGCGGATGTTCCATCAGTGCGCCGCGGCACATGTGCAGTACAGACTTCCCCGCGCCGTCGCTAGGTGATAATGCGGATCCAGTGACACTTCTGCAATGCTCATGGCTGCAGGACAGATAGCCTCCATTGACTTCAATGGAAGCCTTCTGTGCGTATCCCCCTCTAAAATAGAGCATGTTGCGATTTTATTTTCGGCACGTTGTGTCTGCAAATAAAAAAAATCTGCCTGGTTGTGTGGAGAGAGGAATCTCCACACACATCTATGGGCAAACTGAGCAGCATATCGCCCGCGCCGGTGACGAGCGCGGAATCCGCAATTCGATATGCCCTGTGTGCACGAGGCCTAAGAATGGCGGATTGCATGCGGGTGTTAGGCCAGGCTACACAAGCAAATATAAATTGTGTATTATGCGATCATGTGTTACATTGTGGCAAGTAAAAAAAAGAATGCAGCATGTTCTATCCTACTGCGTATTACGCACGACAGAGCTCTATTGTTCACTATGGGTGCGTACAAAACCGTGTACATACGCAATTACATTGTGTAAGTGTTGCTAAGCGACAGAGTGGGCGATTAAAAACATAAAATGAAACAAGCTAGACTGCGATGACAGCGTGCGGGAGGGATGCCGTCAGCGGCAGGTATGCTATGGCCATTGCATCCACTTGTATATTGTGCTATATCCCATTTACCCAGCGGCTGCAGTACTGTGTGTGAACAAAGTATTGCAGCGTACTTTCTGCAAACCGTATCTGATAGCAGTAAGAAACTATTTTAGGAGGTTGTGTGACAATATATTTTACATGGGCAGAAAAGTGACACTTTAAACCTGTGCTGCATTGTATACTGATCTGTAATCAGAGCCGCCTGCACAAGGTTCACAGCCCATGGCATTTAAAAGGCCAAACGGGCATTATATACTATGGGGGCATCTGAGGACAAGAGTGGAATAAGGAGCCTGAAGCAGCCGGACTGTAAGAGCGAATTACCAGGTACGAGATCAATAAGTGCAGCAGTGCATGGAATCCCCCGGGGATACAGAAGGCAGACGACACGCAGCGTGTCAGAGGGAGGAACACACAGCAATACCCTGGGAGGAATGCTCATTAGGTGACGCTAAAAAGTGGTTAACATAAGCGAGGCAGCCGGCACCTGCTCCCCCGTCCGGCCGATGCAAGGTGCCATCTCCAATTCCTCTGGCCATTTATGGCTATGTGCACACAGCTGATCCTCGCAGCAGCAGCGCTGCCGGAGACTATCTTTAGGTCACCCTTTCTTATGCCTCAACAATTTAGGAGCAGGCGAGACCAGCTGACCGGGGGGAAGCCGGCACGTATGTTAGAGAGGCTGCGTCCTGACAACAGTACCGGCACACCCCATAATCTAGTTACACGAGGTTTGTGTTGTCATGTATACTTTTATGCCAGGGAAATTAAAGGGGTTTTACTATGGATGACCTTTCCTCAGGATAAGCCGGGGCTCACAGAAGCGCAAGTTTACCGCATATTCCCCATGCGATGTGCGTGCGTCTGATACGCGGTCCTTCACAGGCAATTAAATGCACTGCCTTACTCTGTTCAGCTCACATTACCATGGTAGTACTGCGCAAAACGCAAAAGCAAAGAACGCTTCTATTTTACCGAGTATGCGCAAGTGCGCCCATTGATCTCAATGGGCACGTAATCAACGCCGCCTATTGAGTTCAATGGATGTCGTCTGCACAGCATGCTGCGATTTCTCTTCAAGTGGAAAAATCGCAGTCGATTTCCGATCGTGTAGAGGAAATTGCGTTTTGCTATGGCATGCTATGGGCGGTATTTGTACGGATGCCTGCTCCGGATACCGCAATGCAAATCCGCCTGTGTGCAGGCGACCTTAATTATAGTAAGAGTCCTGCAGAACCTCTTTAGTCTCCTTCATATAAAAGTGGGTATGAAAGAACAAGAACAACAGAAAAAAAATTAAACATATAATACCCAAGAAAAAAAAAAAAATACAAGTTTGCTCCCTAAACTAATGGATACCAGCCAGCCCTGTGCCCTCCATTTATCACTCCTTTGGGGTTCTGCTGAGAGGTCTGTCATTCGACTGCGCTATTTTCCATGTGAAGATCTCCAGAATCTACCGGCGCGGCTCCCATACAGACGAGAACAGAAACTAACAAAAGGCAACATCCAAATCAGTGAGCCTCCACCAGTGGTCTGGAGTAAGCGGGGGCCGCCGGGGACATCACACCGCTAACGGGACAACAAGCAGTTAAGACCTTTACAAAAAAAAAAGAAGAAAGCGCCACATTTGGCAGGCGGCCCAGAATCTACAAGTCTGCTCCTGGTAATCAGTCACCGGTGGGCGTCTCTACGGGTATCACAATGCCAAAACCAGCGGAGGGAGGAGCCGGGAACACGCCAATCCAGACACTCAGTTATGGAGGAAACGTGACCGGTGTTTGTAAACTGCCTGTATACATAGTAGCCATCCGCAGCGCTCGCAGGGGCACCAGGGGAACACTTACAGTTTAAGGACTGCTAAGAAGTTTAAGGACACTTGGCAACAGCAGTGCAGGAAAGTGAGAGTCTCATCAGGGCCGTCTACATCAGATGCCGGCAGGGAAGTTATGCCGAGTCCACGAACACCTGTCAGAGTGTCAGCCGCCATCTATCACCTAGCGAGTCCCGGACTGCAGCACTGCTGGCAGGACTCTGGCTGAACTACAGTGAGGGGAATAGTCAGCTTGCCGGGACGGACAAGACGCGAGTAGCTCCTGCGAGGCTGAACCCTCCATAAGCCCCAGGATAATGGCAGGAACTGCAGGTTTATTTCTGGAAGCAGACAATATGAAGTGATAATCCCCCAACACGATTAGTGACAATGCCAGGCCACCATTTGTGGAGCGTGCGGCCAGACGGTCACATGCTCACGGCACTTGTGGAGAAGCATGACGGCTAACATCACGGCAGAGGCACAAGCGGTGCAAACTTTTATTCACCTTAAGGAAAAATAATCTTCATGCTACTTTAACACTAAGATGCTACGAAATCACCTAAACTCATCTGCAAGCAAGCAGAGTCGCATTACATACTGGAATGTATAGGGGAGCTCTCAGGCTGGGGTCACATGGGACGGAATTCTTGCAGAATAGCCGCACCGAAAAGACGTGTGATAAGCGCAGCTTCAAAACGTGCGGCCTTTAACAGCGGGTTTTGGAGCGGTTTCGCTATCGGCATTTCGCTGCGGCTCTCTCTCCCCATAGAGAGAAGAGAGGTGGCAGTGAAAACAAGAAGAGAATTGACATGCTGCGGAATTGAATCTGTGCCACATTGCAGTTTTCGTGGGGCTTGGCCGTAGCGCGTGCACAGGATTTTTGCAAAATCTCGGCCACTTTGCTGGCTAATCCCGGGATTAGGGGCCGCGGACGGAACTGCATTGCGGACTTTCCATACGGACATTCCGCGCCGTGTGAACCCAGCCTTATACAGAACGATCTGTCAGCAACAGATGCCCAGTGATAACCAAGCATGGCTAGTGAATGGAGGTGGAGCAGAGCGGGGATCGTTCCATCCCGCCGGCCTCCATTCACAGCGAGCAGGCAGATCATAAGTGATAATCATTCTGTTTCTTAGTGGATCACTGGAATCTCAACGATAATCGTTCCATGTAAAAGGGCCCTTAGGCCGCCGGCGCACGAACGGATTTGCATTGTAGAATCAACAGTCAGAGTCCACACCGCGGTTTCGCAGCAAATACTGCTCATAGCATGCTATGGAATAAAAAAATATATATATACAAATCGCTTCTTCCTGCACACTCATGGAAACGCATTGCAAATTCAACGGAGAAAAATCGCAGCATGCTCTATTTTCATGTGGTGCCCACATGGACTTCAATGGAAGCGGTCCAACTCGTCCACATTTGATAATGCGCAGATTCCATGTTATCGCCTAGCGACAGTGCGGGGGGGGGGGGGGGGATTTGAAAGAGAAAAATCCGTACAGCGCATATCCAACGGCGAGCCGCTAGGTGCATCCGCGGTAAAGATAAAACAGGCGGATGCCGGATTGGCACAGGGTCGGATTTCGCTGTGGGGTCCCACAAGCAGAATCCGACCCGTCCGTGTGCAGCCCGTCTTAGTGGCACAGAGACTGTACTTTAAAATGAATTTAACTGCCATATCAGCGCCCAGCCCCAATTAGGAGATACCCGTAAATACATTTGCTCAAGGTCTATACACACTGGGTTTGCACTTTATATGTTGGGAAATGCTTATGTGCACATATGTTGTCCATAGACTTCAATGTAAAAAAAACAAAAACCATATAACTGAGTGGTAAACGTCTTTCCACTTGATGCATTGATGTATGGGACACTGCAGACCACATAATACCATAGTTAGGCGGGTGGGGGGGGGAGGTAGATGCTCCCATTCTGGTTAATCCTATGAAATATTCACATAGGCCTCATGTATACAGATTTACATTGTGGGATCTGAAGCGGGTGTCCGCCTCCGGATTCCGCAGCAAATACCGCCCACAGCATGCTATGTAAAACTGCTTTCCCTGCCCACGAGCGGAAATCAATTTGCTATTTTCCGCTCACGAGGGAAATAAAATAAATCGCAGCATGCTTTATTTTTAGGCGCATTTTGCGAGGAAGGCTTCCGTTGAAGCCAATGGAAGTCGCCCGACCCATGTCCCTACCGCAATCATCATTGCAGAAAGGGTGCGGCATCTGTATCATTGCCTAGCGACGGCACAGCATTATCTGTACTGCGCATGTGCGACATCCGGCGCATCCGCAGTACAGAAAAGACGACTGCTGACAGGCACGCGGGGGGGGGGGGGGGGGTGTCACCAGCCTGGCACTGGGTCGCATTCCACTGCGGGGTCCGATCCGGGCGTGTGCAAGCAGCCTTAATTATTTCACTGAGCATTGCCAACTTTCTTTACTGCCAAGCTGACCCTCAATCACACACCGCATCGGCTATGTTCATTGGTCAGCAGGCCCATAAAGCTGGCCGCAAATTAAAGATAAAACGCAGCCCACCAGGAACATCACAGATGAAACTGAGAGATCAAGGAATCGCCTTAAAAAAAGTCCCCAGTTAGCCTTGGAGGTGACAGACCGGACCGCCTAGTTCTACTATATGGTGCTCACTACAGGTGCAGGGACAGACTTACTTGTAATGTGAGCGGCTACACCAACTGCACAGGATGCACTTCCCTAAGGGCTCATTCACACGGCCATGATTTCACTGTGTGCCATGCACGCTCGTGTAGTAGGTGGTAAATGCAGTCAATGAAAGTACATTGATTTTCATTGATCCATTCATTGTGTATCCTGCGTGTATTCATTGTGTAAAAAAAAAAATTAAAAATCACAGCATGCTCTATTTCACCGCATATCACCCAAGAAAAAAAACAACTTGTTATTCTCTATGGGCAGCGTATCCAACTGTCCACATGCAATACTTTGTGTATTGACGGTGTTGCATACGCAACGAGGCTATGAGGCAGAGCAAGAAATTAAAAAAAAAATGAAACAAGTCCCGCTGTGCATGTCCGTGGGCGTGAGATACGCCGTTATGTGCAGCGCACTACCACACGCAGCGACCCTGTGACCCCCAGCAGCATCTTACGCACACTACGTGGGAACCAGCCCTAATATGGTAACCTATGTAACTACTAACAGCACTGAAGGCCTTGGGCACACGGGAGATGTGCCATGGAGTGGAGAGTGAATCGCACCCAAATCGGCATCATTGTATGGCGTGCTATGAAAAGCCATGCCATAGTTTATGACAGATTATCCCACACATGGATTCTGAAAGATAAAAAGCCCTGGCATGTCACTTCTCGGCATGAGAGGTGCCGCCGCATGTGGGGTTGACCCATTGATAAACGATATTGCAGAACTTGAGGTTCAGCATTGGGTTTCTAACACAGATTATGTGGTCAGATCCACGCTGGAACACAGTGTACAGGATGAGTAAGGGGGCTTCTACATGGGATTATCTGTGGGGCGTCCCAGCGGTAGTCACCCCAGCCCAGCCGCCGCCATTCGCAGGAATCATTCTACTTGTGAAGAAAGCCAACAACTTACACAGTTTTACAAGCTTTTTTTGTTTTTTATATGCCATTTTTCCTGCAGAGATCTATAGGAAGACAGAAAACGACAACGCCGAACACTGCGAGGCTGTATTTACACGGACGATGTGGGTCCTGCCCCATCTGATATGGGCAGAGCTCACGACGGAGAAGAACCCCAGAGTCTGAAGAAGCTCATTCACACCAGTGTTTTCTCTCAGACTGATAGAAACATTGTTGCAGTCCTGTATTTGCGATTCCTCTTCAAGAATTGTTCATTATTTTCTATGGGAGCGTGAAAAGAAAAAAAAAAACACATCTCACAGTCACATGACATGAGATTTGCATGCAATTACAATGTGTTTTTAACGAAGGTGTGAGGACCACGTGAACAGAGAAAAAACATAAATAAACCGGTCAACTTCTCACCGCCTACAAGACTCATCTGTGTGAACACAGCCCAAAGATGGAGACACTGACACCTGAAAGAACAGCCTGCAGTGCCTGACAGTCCCTCCTGAGTTACAGCCAACATCCGGCTGGGGGGCTCATTACTGCAAGAAGCTAAAACCGAACACCTGGAGTCGTGTGGGACCCTTCCTGATCTGGGGAGCGAGCCCCTGGTAAACCCCTCATCACTGGAATGAGCGTTTGCTGCTTCACTGTCTACATTCTGCTTCGCTTCCGACACAATAAAGACTTTTTTTCCCCAGTTTCCATGATTTCGGATGAAACGGAGCGCCATATTCTATGGTAACATGAGTGTGAATGGAGGCCGCGCACAAACTACCCCAGCTATGTCCGTTTATAGAGCTGCGCACTTGTAGATTAGTTACATGTCAAACAAGAAGCAGATCTGTCACAAATAAATCATGGCGGACGTCCGACGCAGAAGGAAACCGATTACGGATCCGTTCGCGTCGGATTGATGTCTGAATCGTTAGGGGGTTTGGAAAAAAAAAAAACAAACACACACAGATCTCTTAGTAACAGATAAAAGCCCCCCGATGTGAGCGGAGCGCAAGAGCTCACCCGCACGGATGGATTATGTGCACGCAAGACGCGATGATTTACGGGGCACCAGTGTGTGTGTGTATATATATATAAATATATATATATTAAAAAAAATTTATTATTTATTTAGGTTTTTTTTGTTAAGAACAAGAAGAGGAGAATCTCGGAACATTAAGGTTGTCTGTCCGGTCCGCCGTCACTCCGTTAGACATTTCCTAAAGGGAGGAGCAGTTTCTGCAGTACAGGCCGTGTGTCGCGCGATATGGGGGGGGATCCATCAGTCCATGTACTTGTTTTGCTGTCTGCAGTAACATAGGCGACTACACTACAGCGTAATAAGTGAATTTACGTGCAAACCTGTCTTACACGGGCGGATTGTCATTGTGCGCAATTCTCCTGTGCACATCATGCATTGCCAATAGCCCATTGCTTTGTATCAGCCGCTCGCAGCTGTGGGGTTTTTTCCCCACTCGTGTATTATTAAAAAATTATTTAAAAAAAAAAAAAAAAGGTGTTCCACATATTACGTGCACATATGCGTAAAGCTGGCATACGGGGAGTGGCATCACGCTGCAGGTGCGGGTGCCATTATGCACCTGCAGGGAGCCCGGCCATTAGTCTGTTTCCCTATATAACTGGCACAGTGCATATTATCACCCATAGAAGGCACAGTGTGCCGTTGCCTGGCCGGGGCTGTGTTGCATTTGTGCAGCCCATTTGCAGGTAGCCATCCCTGCAGCCGTACAAGGTATCGGCCAGGTAAGCTGCCCCGTGCAGCCCTCACGTGTGTATCCCTCCGCAGTGCCCAGGTGCCGAGGCCCCGCCCCCCACTTCCGTGTTTACATCTCTCCTCTTCCCTCCAATTCCATCCGCATTGTGAGCTCACACTCCGCTGCCAATCAAAGTCGCCCTGAGCGCCCATTGGCCGGCGGCCCGTCCTCTCCACCGCCTCCCGATTGGTTAGCGCTCAGATTTCGAACCATCCCCGGGAGCTGATTGGCTGCCCGCCGCCGTCCATCACCCGACCCTCCTGCCCGTTTGATCTCTGCGCTTCCGCTATGAACGGGTTTTTTTAAGGTTACATAAAAAAATAAAAAAACACATGCAAAAAAAATAACGGTGCAATCACCAGGAAAAGCCGCAAATCTGCGTGCCTGACAACCGCGTCACGTCCATAGCAACACAGGCACCAGTGCGTGCAGCTCCAAGCAGCCCGCACTAGCGGCCGCAGGAGGAGCGGGCAGCGCGGGGACGGCTGACAGGTGGCCGGCGCAGAAAGCTGCACACACTTCCTGGTTCCCGCAGCACTACAGTCGGCCTCCACGTCCTCAGCAGTGCCCAGCCAAGGTGATCACTTCCTAGCGCGTCCTCCATCTCTGCCTGCAACGTGCGCAGCTGCATCCCACCCCCTTCCATCCCAGGCAGCACACTGGGCCGGGGCAGCAGGCGGTGCATGCTCACTAGTGCAGCCTTACCGGCGCGGATCAGCAGGTCCAGCTGGTTGGTCGGTCCTTCGTGCAGCGCCGCCGCCATGTTTATCCGGGAGCTTGTGCTTCACATTGAGTCACAGCAGCAGCAGAGAGGAGGAAGCGGGGATACAGACACAGTGCGTGTGTGCGAGGGGCGGGGGCTCGGCAGATCCTTCCGCCGCCTACAGGAAGGCCGGAGCAGCGCACTACGGCGGCAGCGCCCGATCCTTCCGCCTCTCGCAGCCATACAGGAAGTACGGCGCGCTGCTGCCCCGGGCAGCCCTGACATGTGTGATGGGCAGATACCCCGTCTGTGGGATAAACTGCTCCTCCGGGCGACCCTGACATGTGTGAGGGGCAAATACCCCGTCTGTGGGATATACTGCCCCCTCCAGGCAGCTCTGACATGTGTGAAGGACAGGTACCCCGTCCGTGGGATACACTGCCCCCTGCAGGAGACCCTGACCTGTGTAAGGGGCAAATACCCCGTCTGTGGGATATACTGCCCCCTCCAGGCGGCCCAGACATGTGTGAGGGGCAGATACCCCGTCTTTGGGATATACTGCCCCCTCCAGGCAGCCCTGACGTGTGAGGGGCAGATACCCCGTCTGTGGGATATACTGCCCCCTCCAGGCGGCCCGGACATGTGTGAGGGGCAGATACCCCGTCCATGGGATACACTACCCCCCTTCAGGAGACCCTGACCTGTGTGAGGGGCAAATACCCCGTCTGTGGGATATACTGCCCCCTCCAGGCAGCTCTGACATGTGTGAAGGACAGGTACCCCGTCCGTGGGATACACTGCCCCCTGCAGGAGACCCTGACCTGTGTAAGGGGCAAATACCCCATCTGTGGGATATACTGCCCCCTCCAGGCAGCCCTGACATGTGTGAGGGGCAGATACCCCGTCTGTGGGATAAACTGCTCCTCCGTGTGGCCCTGACATGTGTGAGGGGCAGATACCCCGTCCATGGGATATACTGCCCCCTTCCGGAGACCCTGACCTGTGTGAGGGGCAAATACCTCGTCTGTGGGATATACTGCCCCCTCCAGGCAGCCCTGACCTGTGTGAGGGGCAAATACCCCGTCTGTGGGATAAACTGTCCCCTCCAGGAGACCCTGACGTGTGAGGGGCAAATACCTTGTCTATGGGATATACTGCCCCCTCCAAGTGGCCTTGACCTGTGTGAGGGACAGATACCCCGTCCGTGGGATATACTGCCCCCTCCAGGCGACCCTGACGTGTGAGGAGCAGATACCCCGTCTGCGGGATATACTGCCCCCTCCAGGCAGCCCTGACATGTGAGGAGCACAATACCCTGTCCGTGAGATATACTGCTACTCCAGGCGGCCCGGACATGTGAGAGGCACAATACCCTGTCCGGGGGATATACTGCCCCTCAGTGGGATCCTGACGTGTGAGGGGCACAGTACTCTATCATTACCACTATACCCTTGGATACCCTGCATGATCCAGTCACAACACATAATACTGGGCAAAAGCACCGGTTCACCCCAAACTATGATTTTATATAAGCCCTCACCCACTGACTGACTCGTCACTAATTCTCTAACTTCCCAATGTCAAACATGAAATTTGGCAGGAGCGTTCTTTAGGTCCTAAATAGAAAAAGTAAAGGGGTCACAACTCGAAAATACAAAAGTAAGTGCACCCCTATGTAATGTAACTTCCAGGTGCTGTACAAGCGTGAAATTTGGCGCGAGCATTCTTAGGTCCCAAATGAGGAGAGTGGGAGGCATGGCACATTCAGCAGAGGGACATGGGTACATGCAGCCTGAGGAGAATCTAACGCTCCTCCATGTGTATACATATTTTATTCCTCGGTTACTCTAAAGTAACCACAACTTCGTAAAATTTTCTGTGCAAACAACACGTAAACGCCTGTATCAAATTAACTCCTTCGAGGCCGGGTATATCAGCTGGTATACTATATATATATATATATATATATATATACACGAGCTGTCCTCCTCTGTCATTAGCCACAAGCTCTATAATACTGAGTGCTCTGCAGTCTTCTCTTTTAGGGTAGGTGCACACTTGCATTTGAAAAATCTGTTACGTCCATAAAAACAGTCTTTTTTTCCCCCGTGTCTCCGTTTTCTTACCCCGTCTGCCATCTGTTTTTGACATTTGCAAAAAATGGAACAAGCCCTTTTTTTCTGCATCTTTAAAAAACAAAAAACCCGGCTGCACACAATTGGCGTCCGCATGCAATCATTTTTTTTTTCTATCCCCATTGACCTGAACGGGCGAGCAACGGGTCAGAATAGTGCAGGCGACGAGCTCTCGTCTGCGGGGACCAGCTCCCTACTGCGTGTTGTCACACTGACTAATACGGGTCAGTATGCTGTCTTTTTATAAACGGACTGCACACAGACATAAGAGCACCTACCCACTGGCGTTGCCGATGTTCGTGCGTTAAAAACGCAGCGTTTTTCGTGCGTTTTCCGCGCCTTTTTCGCGGCATTTTCCGTTAATTTCCATTGACATTCATGGGTGCATTAAGAGAAAAATAAGGACACATATGCAACTGACAGTTCCTATGTGAAAAATTGCAACGAAACGAAAAAACCCAAATGGACAAGAACACATTCTATACTAATTGCTCTTCAGAAAAAACGCAAAACGCAATTTAGCATCGCAGGAAAAAAAATCGCCAGTGGGTAGGCACCCTTAGATAGTGGTTAGAGATGAGCGAGCATACTCGGTAAGGTGATATACTCGAGAGAGCATCGCCTTTTTCGAGTACCTGCTGGCTCGTCCCTAAAGATTTGGGGGGGATCAGGGGCAGCGGGGAGGAGAGTGAGATCCCTCTCTCTCTCTTTCCCTCCCGATCCCCTCTGCAACCCCGCGGCCCCCCGAATCTTCAGGGACGAGCCAGCAGGTACTCGAAAAAGGCGATGCTCTCTCGAGTATATCGCCTTACCGAGTATGCTCGCTCATCTCTATTAGTGGTCGATTCTATCGCACGCGTTTTGGGTGTTATCAGACTACATGAAACTCGCACGAGAATAAAACCTCTTATTTGCAGTGGGTCTATTTCCACGGGCGATTTTTTTACTGGAAACATTGCAGCCTGTCTCACAGGAGTATAGTAGATGCCAATGTGCCGTGTACCACATAACCATGGGGTCTCCGGATTCTGTGCTATGTGAGTTGGGCACGATTCACTATCAGGCCTCATGTCCACGGGCGGGTTGGATTCCACATCCGGAATCTGACCCTGCGTACCTGTGCCTGTCTTCTTTTTCTGTAGTGCGGATGCGTGTGGAAGTGTCGGCAAGCACGCATGCGCAGTACAGTGTTTTGTTTTTTTTTACCTCCTGCTTTCTTGCGGATGGGCCACGGATCAGACGGCTTCCATTGACTTCATTGGAAGCCGTCCACACGGAATCCACACTAAAATGGAGCATGCTGCGATTTGTTTTCCGCATGCGTAATCCATGGTTCCCTTTGGGCCGCTTGAACAAGGGATCTTCCGCGCAGATTCTGCAAATCTAATCCACCCGCAGACATAGAGCCTTAGGCCGGCTTCACATGGACGTATTTGCGTGCGCAATACGCAGAGAATAGAACCCACTGATTTCTATGGCTAAATCCACACTTCAATTTTTTTGCGTGAGCTTTTCAGTCACGCAAAAAAAATAATAAAATAGAACATGCTCCATCTTTCTGCATATTTGCACACCAAAAGTCCCCATAGAAGTCAATGTGGGGCATGCAATATGTAAGGAGATGCATGAAACATTTCGTATTGTGCTGGAAAAAGAACACATCTGGAACTAATTAGCCACTTCAATCGGTGCATTTGTTTGCTGCGCACAGAGGAGCATGTCCTGTGGGAAGAAGAAGTACAGTAAAGTATGTCAACATGCAAAAGAGCCTCGTTCAGTGTGCAAATTCACGGCACTGAAGCGTGCGCAGTTGTGCTTATGCCCGTGTGAAGCCATCATCAGTGTACCTTTAACACACAGCATTTGGGGGAAAACACACTTGCAGCTTTTGATGCAGTTTTTTGGGCCAAAGGCTAATTTCACACGAGTGAGTGCGATGTCCAGTGTGAAACGCGACTCCATAACGCAATCGCCAACATAGGATGTCTCAGCAGAATGCCGAGTTAACACCGCCTCACACTGCAACTCGTACGACGTGCAATGTTGCCGCCAGCCCCATTGAAAACAATGGGCGATGCGTTCCCTGCAATTACAAGAGCCGGCCACTACATGGGTCGGAGCAGCGGCTTCCTCACCCAACACTGATGCATCCCAGCGGTGACATGGGATGCTGCCTGCACAACCCCTTTGACCCCTCAACACCACAGGACATAAGTTTACATCATGGCAGAGTGGTACTTAACGCAACATGAGTTAGCCTTACATTATGTGGATGGCGGGGGTTTGGAAGTGAGCTCGCACCATCCAGCAGCGGGGGCCGGCTGTTACCAATAGCCGGCCTCCCGCTGCAACTGCATAAGGACAGCGACCCCCACTGTGAACCCCTTACACGCCCCGATCTATGTAGATCGCGGCTTGTGAAGGGTTCACGGAGGCCGCTCCCTCTGTGACATCATCGGACCGCTGCAATGCAATCGCAAAGGGCCCATAGATTGCCATGGCAACAGGATGCCAGATGCAGGCGTCCTGCTTTGCCATTGCTCATGATTGCCATAATAAGTGATAAGGCATTTCAGAATAGAAGTCCTGCAATGCATTATCATAGCTGCTATGGAGCAGGTCCCCTTCAGGATCATAAACAGTGTACAAAAAAACGAAAGAAATAGTGTAAAAAAAAAAATCTTAAAAATAAACAAAAAAAACTCTTTTTCACTCATTTTCCCCTGCTTGTATAAAATAAATTAAAAATTTAAGAAAAAAGCCCTCATGTAGTTTCATTGTGTCCATAATGACCTATACTATAATTTGAGCACACTGTTAATCCTCTGCAGTTATGGGACTTTGAATGCGGTGATGGAAAAATAATTATCATTTCTCAAAAAAGGGGTTTTATTGTGCAAAAAATTATAATATTTGTGGTATCGATGTATTTTGTCATTTAGGGCTTATTCCGACATGCGTATATCGGCCGGGCTTTCACGCCCGGCCGATATACGCTGTCTCTTTCTGCAGGAGGAGAAGGTGGGACAGGAGCAGTGCACTGGGCTCCCGCTCCCTCTCCGCCCCTCGCCACTAGTTGCAATGGGCGGGGGCGGAACTTAGCCCCGACCCTCCCATTGCAAACAGTAGAGATGGGGCGGGAGCTCAGTGCACTAGCTCCCGGCCCGCCTCCCCCCCCCCTGCAGAGAGGGCCAGCGTATATTGGCCGGACGTGAAAACCCGGCCGATATACGCACGTCGGAATAAGCCCTTATGCTGTATGATTGACGCTGTAAAAAGGAAAAGAAACCAATGGCAGAATTGATGCGTTTTCTCTCCCTGCCCTAAAAAAAAAAAAAAAAGTTTGACAATACATTATATGCACCCAAAAATGGTACCAATAAAAACGACAGTTTGCCACGCAACAACAAGCCCTTATACGCCCATATCGACCGAAAAATAAAAAAAGTTATGGCTTTCAAAAAGTGGATATGAAAATCACCCAAAAATCGTTGCGTCCTCAACTCCAAAATAGGCCGTGTACTTGAGGAGTTAAGGGCCTTTTACATGTAACCAGCGGTGGACTAGTGACTGTATACTACTCACTTGACTCGTATTTACACTGAACAATATTGGGTGTTTTCGATCGGTCATTGGACCATAACCGCACCTCCAGTTGACTCATCTGCCACCGCTTTCTAGTCAGAAAATAGTTCCCACACCAGTTTAGATGAAAGGATTTACCGCAGACAAAATGATTTTTAGGTCCGCACAATAGATCCGATAAGCGTCAATCTAAGGATTTATCACTGCACATGTTTACACCTAACAATTATCAGGCAAAACCACCCATTGATAATTGGCTGGATGATTGTGCCATGTGAACGGGCTTTAGTTGTTATATTGTGTCCTCCCCAGCCGTCAGCCACTTTTTTCTGACTGATCAAACAATCCCTATAAAGTAAACCACTAGTAAGGTAAATCCTTGGTTGTGCTACATGGGTTTTCAGCAGCACAGCTCCACAGGTGGTGGTTGATTGAGATGGCTAGGTGTGGATTTATCCAGCCAGCCAAACCCCCAGGTCTGCTTCTCGGATATATGAGCTCCTCTGCTAGAGGCTGCTGGGCTCTCTTGTTTGTTCAGTGTAAACATTGTCATGTTCCTTCGTGTCTGAGCCGGACGTGTGGTGTGACCAATCTTGTTCAGGGTGCATAGGGTTCTGCGTTGTATGCAAATCCCTGGCGTGTTGGTGTGAGCTGTGTTCATTCCTGCTGTGTTTTGTTTGTCATCTAGGTAAATCCCTAAGTTCCAGCACGGGGCTGTCCCTGTCAGGACGATCGCTCCGCATGCAGGCAGGTTTCCTGGGATTAGTTGTCTCGTTAGAGTAGGGACCCGAGAAACAATGAGGACCTTTGAAGTGGGCTCGCGGGCTTAAGTGTCTTGGCCAATTCACGTACTAATACCTTGTACATTCTATAGCAATTCCACTGGTTATGTGTGCAGGTTTGTATGGTGAGTGTCTTGAGCGGTTGTCAGTCATTGGTTTATGTCTGTCCGCGAGTATTGAGTCACATTCACAGTCCTGCATTTCACAGATGAAGAAGTGGACATAACACTCTGACTGGCTAGGGCTCCTCGTGCGAGCAGTGCTGACCAATCAGAGCAGTATGTAGTGATTAGACTAACAACACACTGCATAGTGTGCTTCTGATAATCAAAGAAGTAGTGTGGCCATTTTGGTTTGTTCAAGGCCAGAGGGTTGCTTAAAAGTTTTTATTTGTATTCTGCAATTAATGGTGAAAAATAATTTTTAAAAAACCTATACTCACTGGTTCTGCATGCCGGCGCTGCAATCCTGCACCTTTCATTCTCCCTACCAGCTCTCATTACGGACGATGATGCTCTGTATACATACTGACTGCTGCCGACAATCACAGACCTCAGCTGCACACTGTGATTGGTCTCATTACGGACTATATAAGGTATAAACTTGGAGAGAACACCAGATGCAGCACTGTAGTGGTGGAGGTCTGGAGCCGGTGACTATAGGTGCTTTTATTATTTTTCGGATTAGAAAAAAAAACTAATTCTGACAACCCTTTTATTCTCTATATAGGGAGCAAATAGATAATAAAAAAAAATTCAGGTGTACATAGCCTTGAAAAGTGGGAATCAATATGGCAGTGGATTCTGGTGCCATGCTTGCAAGAATGACTCCTGCAATGGAATACAAAATGCTGAAATCTCGGAAAAATAAAGTTTATGAACTTTTGCTATTACTTTGAAAACTGTTTTACTACCATTCATAGCCATTTTAAAGTTTTGAGTGGAAATCCTCTGTAACAGGCAGTTTTGGCATGGCAAACTCATAGATCAAATTCTCTTAAAATATTATGAAGAAATTAGAAGTGTGCTATACATGCGAGGAAATCAAAAGTTGAAGAAATGATGTAATGATGTAGTCGCATATTTAGGTATTAGTGTATCTTGACGCCACCGGAAGCTAGGGGTTTGACAGGAGGAATGCCCCTCTCACACCCCTAGCTCCCAATAGGGTGAAGGCATAAAGGTCCTAGCAGCACAGTGTGAATAGATTTGTCCCAGCGCTGCAGCCTTACACTCAGGGTTACTACAGTTATTAACCCTTACATTATAATCTGCACGTGCTGATCTGTTACCGCTGTAACATGGCAGCATTTACATGTCATAATGTAAGGCTAATAACTGTACTAACCCTGAGTGTAAGGCTGCAGCGCTGGAAGTCAAATCTATCGAGACACTGCAGCGTGTTTCTGGTCCGTTACGGGCGGCATTTAAGACAAGCCTGATACTCTGCCGCCCGCTGTATGGATTCTCTGTTTTTTGTGTAGTGCTCTTGCAGGACCTGGGGGCTCTTCCCCTGTGCAGCCAATCACATTCCGGGGGCGTCACCCCCCTTTTAATCTTGACTCAACCAGGAATTCCTGGTGGCATCAAGATACACTAATACCGCATATTTATAGGGAACACTCAGCAAGGATTCATCTATGTAAACTTACTCCTCTGGGTGTCTGCCAGCTCTATCTTTTGACAAAGGCTATACAGTATATGGGTCTTATGTAGAGATGAGTGAGCGTACTCGTTGAGGCAAATTACTCGACCGAGTATTGCCATTTTCAAGTACTTGCCTGCTTGCCCGAAAAGATTCGGGGGCCGACGGGGGTGAGTGGTGAGTTGCAAGAGTAAACAGGTGGGAGAGAGCGAGAGAGATATTCCCCCCCCCCCCCCCCCCCCCCGGCCCCTGAATCTTTTTGGGCAAGCAGGCATGTAGTCGAAAATGGCAATACTCGCTCGAGTAATTTGCCTTAACGAGTACGCTCGCTCATCTCTAGTCTTATGTATAAAACTATGGTTCGATTCTTATTTTTTATGGGCATGTTAGAAAATGTAAGATGGGATCTTATTAGTTAGCACCAACAATTCCAGCGCTCTGTGTGAATATATAGGCCATGTCATACATTGCATCCTAGTGGCAGAGCCTGCAACTAACTACAGTACAGTGTTAGTGCATAGAGTTTTCATAAACCCCATTCACTACAGATTCCAATCATGTTGCGGGTTTTAAAATCTGCAGCATGCTCTATTTATTGCAGATACTTCGCCAGGAATTTCATTCATTTCAATGAGCGAAATCTGCAATAAAATTTGATTGCTGATTTTGAGGTAGAATTTTAGTGAAGATTAAGGCCTCATGTCCACGGGGAAAATCAGATCCGCTGCAGATTCTCCATGGAGAATCTGCAGCGGGTCCCTCCTGCCCCGCGGACATGAGCGCCGAAAATAAGAATTTAAAAGTATTTACCATCCGGCGCGGGCGGGGAAGGTCAGCTGTTCCTCACGGCCGGATCTTCATTTTCGGCCGGCGGATGAATTCCTGACGCCGGCGGCACGCCGGCGGCACGCCGCCGACGTGCCGCGCGCATGCGCCGGGCACATCCGCCGAGCCGAAGCAAGGAAGATGCGGCCGTGAGGAACAGCTGACCTTCCCCGCCCGCGCCGGATGGTAAATACTTTAAATTCCTATTTTAGGTCTCCCGCGGATCCGGACGGCTTCCATAGGCTTCAATAGAAGCCCGCGGGAGCCGTCCCCGCGGGAGACCCGCACGAAAATGGAGCATGGTCCGGATTTTTCCATGCTCCATTTTTTTTTAAATCCCTTTTATTGACGATCCGCGGGTATTTATCTACCCGCGGGTGGTCAATGCATCCCTATGGGATGCGGATCCGCACGCGGGAGATCCGCTGCGGATCCTAAATCATATTTTGCCCGTGGACATGAGCCCTAAGGCCGGGCAGAAGTGACCGTATGTGTACCACATATTACGTGGGCTCTGTTTGCCCATGTGATATGCAGTAACTCACAGGCAATCCGTTACATTGCTTTATGCAGTTCTGCTCACATTAGCGTATTAGAATTGTGTAATATTCTTAATAGAAAGCAGCATTCTCTATTTTACTGCTATATACGCAATATAGCCCATTTTTCTCTATGCGCGTGTATATATAATTACATTGCACATGGATGGCAGGTGTACGCATCATATACCGCTTGTGTGAGTACGCGGTCATGCGCAGTAAAATTTTGCTGCCATACGCGGCAGTATACAGGGTCACAGCCATAAAATGCTGCGGGATCCCCGCAGTGTTTTACACTTACGGCCGCGTGAGCCTGGCCTATCAGTGGAAATTTTACACTGTGCATGAAATTAGCTCGAGGGGTTCTCATGAGTCACGGGGCCACATATCCAAACTGTCTCAGGGCAAGATTCCCTTTTGCCCCCTGCCGCTATTCAATGCCAAATGATCATTTTTAGAGATGAGCGAGCGTACTCGGATAAGCACTACTCGCTCGAGTAATTGGCTTTATCCGAGTATCGCTGTGCTCGGGTCTGAAGATTTGGGTGCTGCTGCGGCTGACAGGTGAGTCGCAGGGGAGAGCGGGCGGGAGAGAGGGAGAGAAAGATCTCCCCTCCATTCCTCCCCGCTCTCCCCTGCAGCTCCCCGCTCCGTGCCGGCACCCGAATCTTTAGGGACGAGCACAGCGATACTCGGATAAAGGACATTACTCGAGCGAGTAGTGCTTATCCGAGTACGCTCGCTCATCTCTAATCATGTTTTACACGGCACTGAAAGCACTAAACATGAACACCTACTGATACATAAGGATACGGTACTTACGGCAGGTCTACACTAGCCACATAGAGGTTCCCATTAAGACACTGGCTGGGGTTAGAAAAGCCACAGCACAATTAGATGATTGCCAGGGAGCGGAGGGAATGATGACAGCTGTATGTAGATTTGCACATTCTTGTGTTGTTTTGCTATTTCCTTCGCTAGAATGTTTTCTATAGTGAAACAAGGCTGAACAGACGACTGATATTCTCAACTGCAAAGCAAAAACTCCCAAAAAGGACACATTAACCCTTTCCAGTCCAATTTGTATCTTGGTTTTCCTAGGGGGCTTACTCTTTTTCTGCCGTTATACAATGGCTCTATATGCTGGCTAAAGCCAGTACTGCATGAGGTGACACATTGGATAGGCTCCGACTGCAGAGAGGCTGGCAATATACAGTAAGAGAACCCCGATGGGCGTCTTCTAACATCGGAGCTGTACAGCCTTAAATCATAATGTCTTCACAGGTCAGACAGTGGATTGGAAAGGGTTAAACTTCACTGAAATTTTAAAAAAAAGGAAGTATTTTCCAAAATCGCCATAACACTGTAACAGCAAATAATGCATTGTGTGAATAGGAATCTATATCTACAAGATGTCACTGATATCGCTGTAAAACACAGTGACAGCAAATCAGCAGCCAGGTGTCCTCACAGGTAGTGACAGCAGTGCAGTAGGGAACCAGACTACTACAGCACTGGAAGCAAAAAAAGACCTGCCACCTCTTAAAGGGGCCCTGTCATGTACTTTAAACATTGTGCACTTGTTAATGCCAATTAGCCAGTAACATCCATACACTAAGTTTGACATATCTGCTTGTATCTGCAGTATACTGTGCTTCAAGGCTGAGGCTACATGGCGGCTTGTGGCTGTGAGACATTAGATTGTAATGTCGCACTGCTAAATTTGCTGCTGATGGCAGTGAACGTGGTTGCACTGAAATGCAGCAGGTTTAGATTTCTGGCAACCGTCATGTTGGAATGACCATATTCACTATTGTTAGTCCATTGGTAGCCCTGGCCTAAGCAGCTGTTTTGTACGCAACATTAATTGAGTAAAATGTTTTCAACTGCTCTTGAAGCGCAGATCAGGCAGCAAAGAAAGCAAGTAGGATGCTCGGCTGCATAACTAGACGTGTAACCAGTAGAAAGAGAGAGATTGTGATCCTGTTGTATAGAGTCCAAAGATGTCTACAAGAATGGAGTAAGGTTTAAAATACAAAACTCAGCAGGAAAGACTTAGCCCCCCCCCCCCCCCGACACAGGTGCTATGTACTGCGATTAGCGCGGCGGTTTCAGCACCGTGCTAATCGCGGTACAACGCTCATATTGTTTTCGATGGGACCCCTCACATAGCTGCTGTCAGCCGGTCGAACGTGGCACTTTTCAGCGTCGCGATTTTCGATCAGTACATGTTCTATTTTTGCGTGTTTCGGTGTTTTTACATGCCCATTGAATGGGCAGCATCTGCAGCGCTGCTGAAAACGCGGCACAACTTTGTATCGCGTTTCTGGCAGTGCTAAATGCCCTAGGGGAAAAAAAGAAAACAATACTTACCGTCCGTGTCCGTGCCGCTGCTCTTCAGCGTTCCTACAGGCTTCTGTGCACTTGTCAGCACTGACAGAGCATCTATTGCTGGTAACGGGGATTAAAAACCTCGCCTCCAGCAAGAGATTGCTCTGACTAACTGAGCCGGCGCTCGATGCACCAATAACAGCCATTCATTGAATGGCTGTGATTGGTGCTTCGAGCGCTGGCTCTGATTGGCTGAGCCGGCACTCAAGAACCAGTCAGAGAAATATCTTGCTGAAGGCAGGGTTTTCAACCCTGTTACCAGGAATAGAGGCTTCTTGTAGAGGACAAGTGCACGGGAAGCCTGCAGGAGTGCCGGAGAGCAGCGTGATGGACCCGGACAGCGCCTGCTAGGTGAGTATTGCTTTTTTTAAAATTTTCAGCTTCCTTGGCTGTGTTATCAGAAACGCATGCCAGCGCTGCTGGAACTGCAGTAAAGGCAGCGCTAAAAAGGCAGTGTTTCTGCAAATGCTGGTGTGAGGGAGGCCTTAAAGAACTTAAATTGCCACTTCGGTGAAAACATATTTTTTCAGGCCTGCCCCCTCACCTGATCGCATGCTACACCCTGGAGGTCTCCTCTGTTTATTCCAGTCACTTCCCTGCAGTGCAGCCCCTTGTTTGATGCTTATCAGACACAATTTTGTTGGTGAGATTAATTACTTTCACTTTAAATCAATCTCATGATACATCAGCCCATTTTTGCCTGCAGGACAGGGGACGGTTTAATTATCATTAACTTCTACATTCATCTAAATAAGCTGTAGACCATAAGTCAGAAGGATGAGCTGTGATCTCCTCTATTATACCTGTGTGATCATCAGTAACTGTGAGAGGGGTGTGTGTATCTTCCTGCAGGCAGTTTCTGTGGTGATCCATGCAACAGTAGCATACAAACTGAGAAATTGACTAGAAAATGGACCCATAATTCCAAGTAGATCTGAACTGGTCAGAATTGAGATTACATGACCATCTGAGGAAAAACAAGTTGGAGGTTTCATTGAAATAACTAACCAAGGTAACACTAGCTCACATATATACAGGGGGATAGCTACATAATGAATTAATAAGAAAGACTGGCCCTTTAGTTTGTATAACTTGGAGGAGAGAAAGGAGAGACGGGACATGATCAAAACCATTATATGTGTTCAGAATAACCGCACTTTAATTTTTTCGTGAACATTTACAGAATAGGCAATTCTAAGCATTTTTGCAATATGTTTTATCAGCCTATGCTGTATATTTATCTGAGAACCCCCCCTTCAGCTTAATTGAAAAATCAGTCTTCAGCTAGCTAACTGCATAGCTGAATAGGGTGCTCCAGCTGTACTTGCACTATCTCTAGTGCAGGCACAGCAGTTTTTATAGACCTGTATAATAAAACTAGTAATTATTAAGAAATTATAGCACCAGTGTTTCTGGTGGCACAATGCGCCACACAGCTCTGATACATGCATGCCACACCCCCACAGCCCTGCTACATGCACAACACAGACACACACACCTCTGCTACATGCACGTCACACACACACAGCTCTGCTATATGCACATCACACACACACAGCTCTGCTACATGAACGCCAAACACACACAAAGCTCTGTTACATGCACATCACACACACACAGTTCTGCTACATACAATCATAAAATGGTAGAGTTGGAAGGGACCTCTAGGGTAATCTGGTCCAACCCCCTGCTCAGGGGGTTGGACCAAACAAGTATCACAGACAAATATTTGTCCAGCCTTTGAACATTTTTATTGAAGGAGAACTCACCGACTCCCGTGGTAACCTGTTCCACTCATTGATCACCCTCACTGTCAGAAAGTTTTTTTCTAATATCTAATTTGTGTCTCCTCCCTTTCAGTTTCATTCCATTGCTTCTAGTCTTTCCTTGTGCAAATGAGAATAGGGCTGATCCCTCTGTACTGTGACAGCCCTTCAGATATTTGTAGACCACCATTAAGTCTCCTCTCAGCCTTCTTTTTTGCAAGCTAAACATTTCCAGATCCTTTAACTGTTCCTCATAGGACATGATTTGCAGATCGCTCACCAGAATTCCATATGAGACCTGACTCAATACATCCCAGAATTGTGTTTGCCTTTTTTGCTGCTGCATCACATTGTTGACTCATGTTCAGTCTATGATCTATTAGTGTACCCAAGTCTTTCTCACATGTGTCGCTGTTTAGCCCAATTCCTCCTATTCTGTATGTGTTTTTTTTTTTCATTTTTCTTGCCCAGATGTAGGACGTTGCATTTCTCCTTCTTAAATACCATTTTGTTAGTCGCCGCCCACTGTTCAATCTTTTCTAGATCTTTTTGAATACTCTCTCTTCTCTAGTGTAAACTATCCCTCCTAGCTTTGTGTCGTCAGCAAATTTGATCAATTCCTTTCAACACTGGGCCTAGGACAGAGCCTTGTGGTACCCCACTTGAGACATTCCTCCACTTGGATGTGCAGGCATTTATGACCACTCTTTGAGTACGATCACTCAGCCAGTTGTGAATCCACCTAACAGTTGCCTTGTCAGGCTTTGTTCCCACGAGCATATATGGACCGCGGTTTTCACAGCCGGCCAATATACGCTATGATTTGAGCAGTAAAAACTTGTAAATGGATGCACAATTCTATTGTTTGTGTGCCCGTTCAAATGGCATGGGCACCGCCACATATACACCAAAGCCGCCAAGCCGTCGCCCCTTCCATCCCCCTCGCTGGCTCACCTCCTCTCTCCTCCGGCTGACGGCAACAAGAGGGGGCGGGACGCGGACGGAGCCAAGCACCGCCCCGTCCCGCCTCGTCCCATTGCTGGCTGCAGACAAAGGGTGGGAGCCTAGCTCCGCCCCCCCCCCCCCCCCCGCACAACTCCCCACCGTAACCAGCCAGAGGGGAGGAGGGAGGGAATTTAGCAATCAAGGTGCTAACTCTCCCTCCCTTCTTCGGCCGCTGTCATTGGCTCCCATCCCATTGTTGACTCATGTTCAGTCTATGATCTATTAGTATACCCAAGTCTTTTTCACATGTGCTGCTTAGCCCACTTCCTCCCATTCTGTATGTGCTTTTTTCAGTTTTCTTACTCAGTTGTAGGACTTTGCATTTCTCCTTGTTAAATACCATTCTGTTAGTTGCCGCCCACTGTTCAAGCTTTTCTAGATCTTTTTGAATGCTCTCTCTCTCTTCTCTAGTGTTTGCAATCCGTTCTAGCTTTGTGTCGTCGGCAAATTTGATCAGTTTCCCATCATGCACATTACACACGCGTCACACACACACAGCTCTGCTACATCCACGTCACACACAGCTCTACTACATGCATGTCTCACACACACACAGCTTGGCTACATGCACATGACACACACACAGCTCAGCTACATGCACATTACACACGCACAGCTCTGCTACACACTCGTCACACACGCACAGCTCTGATACATGCACGCCATGCACTCACAGCTCTGATACATGCATGTCGCACATGCACAGCTCTGGTATATGCAAGTCACACGTACAGCTCTGTTACAAGTACGTCACAGACGCACAGTTTTGCTACATGCACATCACACATGCATAGCTCTGATACAAGCATGTCCCACATGCATAGCTCTACTACTTGCATATCTCACATACACAGCTCTGCTACATGCACATCCCACATGCACAGCTCTGCTACATGCACATCCCACACACACAGCTCTGCTACATGCACGGTCCACACACACAGGCTCTTGTACATTTACATCACCTACAGCTCTGCTACATACATTTTTCATCCCAAACAACAAGGATCACAACCAGCACAGCAGAGTCATGTGATCCCAGACTCCTCCAACACAAGTGACTGATCACATGGTGGTGACATCATCACAGGCACACAGCTGCTGTCCGGCTCTGCAGGTTTTTAGTAAAGTGGAGAACCTGTGATGATGTCACCATCATGTGATCAGGGGCGGAGCTCAGAGTCCCGGTGACTGATCACATGGCGGTGACATCATCATAGGTCCTGTATGTTTTATGTTTGAGGACCTTTGATGATGTCATGTGATCAGAAACGGACAGTACTTTGATGATTGTTTTATGTTTTACTACATTTATAACTACATTTTTACGCTAGCATGCTCTCTGTACATCCTCTTCTATAGAACACTCCTGCCGCCATCCCCGGCGCTGGGAAGTGAGGAGGGGCACCCTGTGATACAGGCAGCTTCTCCTCTTCACAGCCGTTCCCCGCTGGACCCAATGCCCTGTCAGTATCTCTGTACTGCGGCAGAATGTATGTCACATCCCGATGCACTGAGACACTGACAGGGCAGGGAACAGGCGCTCTGCGAGGAGGAGAAGACATCTGTAATGCTGGATGGGGGATGGCGCCATGAGCATTCAATGGGACCTGCTCCTGCAATTACAAGTGCCGGCCATTATACAGGGGTCGGAGCAGCTGCTTGCACTCCGACCTGTGTTTAGCAGCGCTGACAGCATGCTCCTGCTCAGCTGATCAGCCAGGTTCAGAGTGGCGGACAACAGCCAAACAACTATTGATTACCGAAAAGCCCTTCAAAGTGCAGTCACTCTTTAAAGGTATAAATAAGGTTCAGGAGGCAAGTGTATTTATTAAGAAGCTAAACACTAGAACAAGGGAGCACAATCTGAGATTAGTGGGGGAAGATCAGAAGTAACGCCAGGAAATATTATTTTACTAAAAGAGTAGTAGATGCTTAGATGGAACTTCCAGCAGACGTGGTTGGAAAATCAACAATAAATTAATTCAAGTTTCCTGGGATAAATATCTATCTATCCTAGGGGCTCTATCCTATGAGCGTATATCGGACGTCTGTTTTCATGGTCGGCCAATATACGCTGTGATCTGATGCATTGGATCCCGTCCTCCTAATTTTCTGTTGAGCCATAACAACTGATCTCTATTGTTTTGTGGGAGTGAACTTTCTTGAATTTATGGGGCTATTTCTATCAGCCCCATAAAAATAAATGAACTGATGCTGCGTATGTATGACCACTGATCCAATGAATATGACATCACTGCAGGTGGGTGCAGTCAGCTTGCAGTGACAAGGCGTTCCCAGGATCAGAGGGGGGCTCAGCCGTGAGACACTCCCCACATCAGAACTTTGCAGCCTAATATAATAGGGGGCCTCGTGTGGCGCAGTAAAGACTAGTTTTCTTACTTTGTTAGAGTAGGGAAATATAACAGTAATAATATAATTTTGTCTTGCTGGAAGTTTGCTAGACAGGACTCTGTGGTTTCTTCATTGCGCCCCCTCACCCTTCTAGTGGGTAACCCACAATTTCCATCCACAGTGACACACACCTCCTTGTTATTTTTGCCAGGCACTGTTTCCCTGAGTGAGGGATGTGATGGGGCCAGTGGGGTTGCCGACTATAACAGATTTAGGAGGAGGCTTGGTGATCTTGGTTGCAATATTTTTAGTTCCGAAGTTATATTAACTCTCTCACACCTATATTCAACCTGACCTTGAGGCTTACCTCCTTTAAACTACCAGCAGATTTGGCTTTCAGTACCATCTCTATGCTGATGACACCCAGTTATACACCTCTTCCCGTGACATCACAGCACCGTTCCTCAGGAATGCCACCAACTGTCTGTTCGCTGTCTCTAACACTATGTCCTCTCTCTAAGCCTCTCAAAAACTGACCTACTCCTGTTTACGCTCTCTACTAACCGACCTCAACCTGACATCTTCATCTCAGTGTGTGGCACCACCATAACTCCCAGACGGCACACCCGCTGCCTTGGGGTCATATTCGACTTTGATCTCTCTATTACCCCCTACATCCAATCTCTGGCCCAAATTTGCCCATTGCACCTCAAGAACATCGCAAGAATCCGCCCCTTTCTCACCATGGACACGCTAAAAGAAGTCTATATCAGGAGTGCGCCAAGTATATTAAATGATTAGTGTGCTGATTAGCTGGTTGTATAATACAACTCACCTGGTGCACGGTGGGATAACCCTGGATGGGGAAACCCACCGGCACCTGTTGTCCTGGTTAGCGTATAGAGAGGTCTTTAGCCATTTTATGGCTAGATCATGTTTCATTTTTTATTATTTTTTTGATTATTAGTCATTTTACAATTTTTTTTAACGAGATATACATATTGGTAGAAGTATCCAATATTTTAATTATGCATTTATGGACATATAGTCTATTAATGTTGGACGAAAATATATATAACTTGATTTGAAATTGAATACTTACTGGGGGTATGGATTAGAGTTCCCTATGCACGTCTACGATGGACACTGTGTCTTGCTGACACAGTGCAATAAAGTTTAACTGGAATTTGGAAGGCAACGTGCGCTCCATGTTACGGAAGATCACTTGAGATTTTCCACAGCAGGAATTCCCTCCCTCTGTGACGTCAGAGAACCACACACGGCGTCCTCTGGTTACAAGAGCATGGAGTATGTAAGTGTATATATATATCTGTGTTGTTTCTATGTAATGTTATGAACTTGAGAAAGGCAATCATTGCCGAAACGCGTTGTTCAGTGATTTATTAAAGATTTGATGTTTACGGACATCTAGAAGACTGATTTTTGCCAGTCTGATCCACACGAGCGCAGAAGACTTTTTCCTTCCATATAGCCATGGACACACTAAAAACACTCACTGTTTCCCTCAGCCACTCTTGGCTCAATTATTGCAACTCGCTGCTGATCGGCCTCTCTTGAACCAGGCTCTTTCCTCTCCAATCCATCCTAAATGCGGCAGCCAGGCTCATCTTCCTGTCCAGCCGCTACTCGGATGCCTTTGCCCTGTGCCGGTCACTGCACTGGCTGCTTGTCAAATACAAAATTGAATTTAAACTCGCCACCCTCATCCACAAAGGTCTCACCAGCACGTCACCACCCAGCCTGGGCCTTCTGCTCTGCTAACGAAATCAGACTAAGCGCCCCTTTAATTCGAACCTCTCATTCCTGCCTCCAAGACTTCTCCAGAGCTGCAGCAGTCCACTGGAATGCGCTATCCAAAACTAACTGGACACTCCCAGACACACAAAAATTTAGGCGTGCTCTAAAAACGCCCGATAACATGCTCCCTGTCCTGCTGACTGCAATCCCTGCTAACGACAATCAACTGCCCCCTGCAGTCACAATTTAACCATTGCCTATGTGTATAGCATCCCTCACTGTCCACCTCGCCATACCGTGCACAGCTCCAGCCCCTTTACCTTCTTATCACCCCATTACTTGTAGTATGTAAGCTTATTAGAGCAGGACCCTCACCCCTACTGTTTCCATCAACTGTTTACTACATGTAACCGTGGTTTTGTTTCCATCGAATTCAAAAATGGAGGTGCTCTACGGCCCCTGGTACGATGTTGCATACTATAGCCATGCTATGGCGAGACATCTCTGTACTATATAAAACTCTATGCAGGTCGTTGACTAACATCACCCTGGAGATGGCCCTACTCTCTATGTTCCCAGGCTCCGTGTCTCCCAGGCTTCCTATTTTCATCTCTTGCTTCCTTTTTGGCATTCCTTCCTTTCCAGTCTTATCTCTTCTGCGCTGTTACCTTTCTCTTATTGTTCTTCTTTTTCCTTTTGTAAAGTTTTATAAAACTTTATTGTATTCTCATGCTTGTTGCTACAACACCTCCACTTCAATAGGCTCAATATTATATATTCTCCGTGTCATTACCACCGAAGGACCAGTCCTCCTAATTTTCTGTTGAGCCATAACAGTTTTTTGCACTACACCCCTCAAAAAATGTAAAAGGTTTTCAATGCATCATAGGATATAGTAACCCTTCAATGACACTACATATACATCATGTGGGGGAGGAGGTACTATTAAGTGGGCTCAGGAGCTGAGCCCGCTTCATAACTGGTGGGTGCCAGCGGTGTGAGACAACTAACACCAGGCGGTAACAGCGTCATTTGGAGTGCGCTCTAATTGTGACCATTTAACCATTCAGATGCAGTGGCCTTATCCACCGCCAGGCTGCCACATATTGATGCTGGGCTTTAAATACTAACACTTGGAAATACAATATACTGCAACAGAGTCCACAATGGGACATAAAAATGTGAGAAAATGTTTAATAGAATTTTGAATATAAATAAATGCAATAAACATTAAAAATAAAAAAATAAAAACTTTCCTATTTTCCGTCCGTTTCTTTTGTTGGAGTCTATGGTCATGTGATCGCAAAAGACCCCAGGCATGTCAGAGTTGCTGGGTCCTAGCAGACCTAGCTCAGTGCTGCTATGACTACTGTCACCGTATGGGTATGTTTTTCACTGTCGCTGGGACTCCTATGGAACATCCCATTACAGTAGAAATTTGGGGAGGGGAAGAAGGGAATGACACTCTGATTGTCCAACCGGAGGTCATATAAGATGCTTAATGTATAAGGCGTCTTATATGATGTTTAAAAAATATATACAAAAATAAGGAAAAAATGACAACTAAAATACAAATATGTAAAAAAAAAAAAAACACCCATACCAGCCTAAGCCACCACCATAGCCACCCTGTAATCTGTGACCATATTAGTTTTATATCAAAACATCCGAAAGAGGGAACTCATTCCTATACATTATTTTGGCCTAAATGTACTAATTTTAAAATAATTTTTTAAATTTTATAAAGAGCTGTACATATTTTTTTTTATTTTTAATACACGTCACCGTCAATAAAACAAAAACAAATGGAAAAAAATTCAGCAAAAAAAGGTATTAAAAATAGCTCTAAAAAAATGCAGTAAAAATAATTTTTGCAATAGGGCCATAAAACAACATGTGTAAAATCGCAATTGAAAGGTCTGAAACGCTGTAGTCATTAGGACACGTCTACATGGCTAATAAGCACATAATTTGTACGGAAATGCAGCCCATTATTTTCCATGGGTCTACTTACATGTGTGATCTCTCTCTTGCAACGACGCTGTGAGATCCTAAAAATTGCAGCATATCCTAATTTCGTTCGCATCGCGCCTGAGAAAAAGACTTGCAATGAGTAGTCTCTTTGAGAACCTCAGGCGCAACTTGCTATCGGCTGTGTAAATTTGGGTTATTCAGTAGTAACTAAAAGTCCCCTGACTGCTCTGAAGCAAGGAAAACTTTCCAACAGATGGAATTAAAAGTTTAAGAATAGAGATGAGTGAGCGTACTCGGAAAAGCACTACTCGCTCGAGTAATTTGCTTTATCCGAGTATCGCTGTGCTCGTCCCTGAAGATTCGGGTGCCGCTGCGGCTGACAGGTGAGTCGCAGCGGGGAGCAGGGGAGAGCGGGCGGGAGAGAGGGAGAGAAAGATCTCCCCTCCGTTCCTCCCCACTCTCCCCTGCAGCTCCCCGCTCCGTGCCGGCACCCGAATCTTCAGGGACGAGCACAGCGATACTCGGATAAAGCAAATTACTCGAGCGAGTAGTGCTTATGCGAGTACGCTCGCTCATCTCTATTTAAGAAACTTGCATATCATAACTAAAATGCTGTATCGGCAGCTGGTGGTCCCCCTTTCCTTGGCTAGTATGGTTATTTAGCATATTGCAGTAATTTAATGGAACCACTGGAGATTCAAGTACTCGGGTAGCTCCAGCAGTCCCATCGAGTGGTGGCTGAGCATGTGCACCGCCGCTCCATTCATTGTTGGTCACACAGGGGGACAAAGGATCTCTGTTTTGGCGATTGGTGGTTATTCTAGCGATAAAACACCAGTCAGGTAGTCATGCCCTTTCCTGCTGATAGGAGATATCCAGGTATTACCAGAATGCCCCTTTAAGGGCTCATGCCTACGGGCGTATGCATAAAACGCTGCGGGTCTCCCCGCAGCGTTTTACCCATTTTCCAGCCATACGCTCTGCCCGCAGAGAGCCAGCAGAGACCGCGTATGGCTGTGTATGGCACCGCACATGCCCGCGAATCACACGCTCATAACCATGCGCAGTGTGACTTTTTTTTTATCAATTCTCTGCTCTGTTCAGAACTGGGATGCGTATGTAAACGCTGCCCGTATGCAATGCATATGTGTCTAGGGCTAACGCTGCATACGTACGCAGAGAAATAGAGCATGCTGCGTTTTACTTCTCTTGCGTATCAAAACTCCGTTCACCGCCTATCACCTGGCCGTGCAACGAACGTGTGATACGTGGTAAAGCAGGGTTGTGGAAATGAGCTATAAGGAAGCAGACAGTTTTGGTATTGAGAGTGCAATATTTTATGGGTGAGTTGGGTGGTTTCCATCACTGGATTATGTGGATTAGTACAATTAGGCTCTTTTTATACATGCATTAAGCCCCAATTGAGGGTTTGTCTCTCTGCTCCGCTTTTGGAGGAAAGAAACTGAAAAAAACGGATCTGTTTGGGCGGTGGGGGGGGGGGGGGGGACTGAGAGAGATCTCTCTCCCAACCCCGCCGCCCTCCCGAGCATGCTCGAACCAGTAAGCAGTTACTCGAGAAAAGCGATGCTCGCTCGAGTAACTGCTGTATCCGAGCGTGCTTGCTCATCTCTAATTGTAATCTAAAAACATATTTATGCTTTTTTCCTGTATTTTATTTTTTTTTATACTTCAAAACATTCTTTTTTTAAATTTTCTTTCTAAATCTATTAGTGACACAAAGGGCCTTAAAGATGAAATCCTCTGATCACCTACATAATACACTGCACTACTGCATGCAGTGCTATGGATTACTGCCCGCTTGCTTGTATTCAGCTCTGTAAATGTAATATATGATATAGGGCAGGAAGAGGTTAAAAGGGTGATGTAAAAATGTACAGTAGATCAGTGGATTGTAAAGAGGTTCATTGACCACGTGCGTCCCTGTGAATTTGCCTATTGCGGAATTGCTGTGGAATTTTGATTGTGGATTGTGAGCAGAAATTCCACAGTAATGCACAATACATTCACTCACAAAATAAAAATGTGGAAAAAAAATGTCAAATCTGCAGCATGCTCTATTTATTGTTGAAATGCCACGGATTTTCACATAGAATTCATTCATTGAGCGAATTCCAAGGTAAAAATATATATTGAATTGGATTTTACGGCTCATTTACATGGGCATCAAAATCGCGCAGAAGGTAGCTGCGCAAAAAAATTGCAGCTTAGTCGACCAAAAATCGCGTGAATGTATGATTTGCCGCGATCAAGTCCCAAACCCCATTAGCGGTTAAATCGCCCATTCACACGATCAGGAGCTGCGTGTTGTTGGATAGATGCGCTGCTGTTCAGAATTCCCTCAGTCGGTAGAAATCCTCCTAATGAGGGAGGTGAATTCTGTACCAAAATCCACATTAAAATCAGCATCACAATTCTCAATGGTACGTTTTTTTTGCTGCGGACATTTCCATCCCATGTGAACATAGCCTTGTCAACAGGGTGGTGGTCAGGCCGTGTTCTCCACGGGGAGCGCTGATAAGATTGTCTCAGCTGTCAGCCTCACAGCAGAACAAAGGGAATGTATTCAGAGAACAGACCAGCCGCTGTTCTCTGAATACAGCTCCCAAGCTGAATAAGCTACTAATTCACAAGCATGAATAAGCTACTAATTGGCATTAGTACCAATTAGTAATTTATGCAAAATGATCGCTCAAAAGCCATCTTTTGAGTGATCATCTTTGTGTGTAAATGGACTTTACGTTTTCTAACCAATTTCTCATAAAAGCCTGTAAGTGAAACTAAGGCCGGCATCATACGGGCAATAAAATGGCACGAAATTTGTGCGTTGCGAGATGCACAAATATGAACCCCATTCTTTCGAATGCGGACATGCACAATAGCGATGTTTTCCTGCATGGCACGTCGATGGTATGTGGGAAACAAAATCACGGCATGTTCTATCTTGTGCTCTGGCATCGCACCACCCATTGTATTCAGTGGGGTCGGCAGCAGCATCGCCAGCCCCATTGAAAGCAATAGGAGAGACTCTGCATTCCCACCTCGCATCCATGGGGATTTCACATGGATGGCGAGCGCGATATGGTGGCAGGATTCACGGCCCCATATCGCGCTCGCCTGTGTAAAGATAGCAGCTATAGTCAGTAAAAAAGCTGAATATTAAACCAATGATTTACAATGGTTTCCTTCCTATCTGCGATGTGTTCACTGATGAGATGTTGAGGGGATAAAAAAATCGTGGCACGCTCAATCTTTCTGCGGTGTGCTATTTTTTTTATCTCCAATGTATTCCTATGGAGGCTTCTTTTTATCGCATCTCAACGCTACAAAAACGTGTTGCAATGCGATTTTAACATTACAAAGTCCCATTAGCTTTTGCAATCAAAAATTGTGCAATTTTATCGCGGGCGGCAGCGATGCAATGCCAGATTGTTCTTAAAAAAAAAGCATAGCTGACGCTTACAAATCACTATTAATAAAGATGCAATTTTGCCGCAATTTTCTTACGGCAAAATCGCAATGGCCCGTGTGTAGAGATGAGCGAGCGTACTCGGATAAGCACTACTCGCTCGAGTAATTTGCTTTATCCGAGTATCGCTGTGCTCGGGGCTAAAGATTCGGGTGCCGCTGCGGCTGACAGGTGAGTCGCAGTGGGGAGCAGGGGAGAGCGGGCGGGAGAGAAGGAGAGAAAGATCTCCCCTCCGTTCCTCCCCGCTCTCCCCTGCAGCTCCCCGCTCCGTGCCGGCACCCGAATCTTTAGCCCCGAGCACAGCGATACTCGGATAAAGCAAATTACTCGAGCGAGTAGTGCTTATCCGAGTACGCTCGCTCATCTCTACCCGTGTGGAATTAGCCTAACAGAATCAAAATCCATCAACCTAATTTCTTGAAACCTGACTTTTTGGTAGCCATTAACTTGGTTCTCATGACATTACTAAAAGAGAAATAAAGACCTAATCTTATATAACTGGCTTCTAAGATAGGACAGCAGGGAGTTTCACTTACCTGGGAGCAGGTAACAATAAATGGTCCTTGTGAAATAACATAATGCACCAGAATACAACTAGTTGTCTTTTGTATGCAGCCATTGTCCAACAACTCTCCTCACCCCCTTCTCTTATAAGATGGGATCTGGTTTTAAGTTCAGTTCAAGAAACTCAACATCTCAGGAAGCCCATTTAGTGTTGGGAATCATTCAAAATCATGGCTCAAACATACGGGCGAGTTTTCGTCCCGTTAGGCAACCATGATAATCACAGACTCATAATAGGACGAAATTTAAAAAATGGATTTCAATGTTTTTATTTTCACTATCGGGATTCTCGCATGTTAATGCTACGCCAGAGAACATGGTAGGACTTGCCCTAACTTCCTCGCACAAAGTTTTCCTACACGTGCGCCAATGTGTTTTTGCCTTTAGTCATACCAAACGCCGTCTGAGCTGTGGAAATTCTGCTACTTTCTGTAGCTGGCCAGAGTTAAGCCTCTTTCACATGAACTTCATTTTAGCTTTCTGATAGCCTTGATTTTTTTAGTATAGTTATCGCAGCGCTAAATTGCGTGAATGAAAACTAGCCGCATCCAAGACGTGGCTATTTTTCACAATTTTTTACGGCTGGCTGAGGCGTCTTTGCAGCCCTGAAATCTCTCAGCCGCCAAAACAATGTAAGATGACTATCTGCGCTATCTTTTGACGTGTGATTTTTTAGGCGCATCCAAAAAAATCGTTCGTCTAAGATAACTATAGGAAACCATTGGATCTTTTAGATGCGATTTTCTAACGTACCTACTCTGCGTGAAAATGGCGTTCGTGTGAAAGAGGCCCTAACAAGTTTGGCAGAATTTGCTGCTGTTTCTACAGTTACTTGCCTTTTATGTGCCGGTCCTCTGCTGCGGTTTCGTGATATGGTAGTGCGAGCTCCTGCACCGGCAAACTTTATTTTTAAACATCAAGCTGATTCAGTGCGTTTCCACTTAAAAATCCACAAGAAAAGTCTACTATTGAGTTTTGGTGCAGTTTTTATTTTCCCCATTGATCTCTACTTTGATAATCTGCTGCATTTCCATGCGGTTTTCGCAAGATAAATAGACATGCAGCGTTTTTTAAGCTTCTTGTGTAGATGCAGCAGAAAATATTAACGATATGTGAAGGAGATTCGTAAAATGTCATTCGCTTGGCTCGGACTGTAAACACTGCGGAATTTCAGCAGCAATATCGCCAGCGGGAATTCCGCAGCGGATCCTGCAGTGTGAAGGTGGCCCAAGCCGGTGCAGAAAGGCGCGAATGCATTTACGATCGCTTCAGTGGCGCCTATTTGTGCGAAGGGTGTTGCATATTTGCACGTGCATGTGCGTGTTTTAGTGTACTAGACACTAAGCAAATCTCATCCACACAGTAGGGGGGAAAAAAATGGAATCAACAGTAAAAGTTGACACGCAAATCTGCAACGTGTCAATTTAGTTGTCGCCACAGAATCTGCATTATTAATAATGGAAAAGCATGCATCGATATGATGTGGGATTTACCTCCGCATTGGGGAAAATAAAGGAAAGACCAGATGCCGAATCCACATTGAGAAATCCACTGACAGTTGGAAAGTGGCTTAATCTGAGGTATAGAGATACTACAAGCACAAATCCACAGACTTGGATATTTCTGTGCGGATTCTGCTTCAAAACCCTAAAAGGATTTTCCCCGTGTGAACAAACCATTATGATGCGGATTGGATTTCACATCTTTAAATGAAGGGGTGAAATCCGCAATAAAATCCCCATGCAGGGGGATCATTGGATAGAAATGTGGCGCACAGATTCCCATGTCCCTGCAAGGACCGATAATCAGCATAGGGTAGGAAACAAAACCTAAACATGAGAATTAGCTTCCTGTGAGGGCTTAAATACATGGGACGTTAATACTACGCACGAGAAGAGATAGGACTTGCCCTTTCTTTCTTGCACATAGTTTTTCTGTGGGGAAGAAAGATAGGGCAAGACCTTTACTCCCGAATTTTTTTTATTTATTTTTTTTTTGAAACTCGCGTGGAATAGTGCAGAGTTTAAATAATCAAAAAAATGGATTCATTCACCAATTCGCTCCATAATGGAAAACGTATTAGTGCAAAAGCCCAGGTATTTAAGCCCTAAGAGTCAGAACGGAGAAGACATCGCTGGAGCCTTGGGAGCGGAATAAATCATTGGGCAATGCACAGATGGCTGCTTATGGAGGGGCATTTGTCTAGAAATGTCACTCAACCTCCTCTAGGCACTTGTGCTAGTCTCCGATGCACAGTAAGTAGCTATGCAGAAGGCAGATTGACGATGCTAGTTACACACTCCTCCATAAGTAGCCATCCTATGAATGGGGAGAAGGCAGGGGAAGAGTATAATTGAAGTATATCAGTAAGGGGCACACATTCCTGTTAAACACATTTTGGGTTGCTTTTATCCTAAAATGGTGATCCCTCTTAACCCCCCTCCTTCCCCGCAACTCATCTAGACCCCCAGTGTACAACTCTTTAACCTCTTCACTACCCTAGATTATTGGGGATGGAAGCATTTACCCATAATGTACCCTAGACCACCGAAGAGGTTGTGCTATCCACCTTCACCACCTGGACCCACCAGGGAACCCTGCAATATCCCCTCCACTACCTCAGACCAACTGAAACAAAAGCAATTGTCTGGTTGCCAGACGATTTCCTAATAACAGGTCCAAATGTGTTAAAATAACAAAAGCAGGGGTCTTTACCCATCGTCTGCCCCAGTGATCTCGCTCTGCGGCCCTGTAGTACTCACAGTCTTTGTTGTGAAACGGCTACCACCAGACCACTGCAGCCATCTGTCAGGTGCCGTTCTTCTGGCATCATGGCTTTCAACATCTGAGTGGTGATTCAAGGAGAACAGCACCTGACTGCTGCGGCATCTGATAGGCTGCAGCGGTCAGATGGTAGCCCGCCACAACAAAGACTGGGAGGACCGCAGAGCTGGATCACCAAGGCAGACGACAGGTAAGTACCCTTGCTTTTTTTAAAATCCTAATACATTTGGACTTATAATAAAAAAATCGCCCAGCAAACAGACAATTTCCTTAACCTCCTCACTACCCTAAGCCACCAGGAGCGTATTCATTAACCCCCTCACTGTCCTAGCTCACCAATGAAACCTCTATTAACCCCTTCATTGCAAGAGCCCACCTGGGAAGCAAATAGTAATATTTTTCCTTATTTCCGGTTGCCTAAACGTAAAAATAATATGGGGGGTGCATGTAAAATAACTGAAATATTTTCTTACAAACTATAGCCTTTCTAGTTATCTATAGCCACTGTTAATAACTACGATAGTCCTGTAAAGTAGGTGACACCAACCTATTTCCACTGTTTCGGTCTCTACCTCCTGTTCGTCTGCTACATCTTGCATCATGAAGGTCTCGTCATCGTACACCAGAACCTGGGCAGCATAGCCTTCTTCTAGTCTGGCGCTGGGAACTGGCTCCACAATGACTGCAGGGTACTCAGTTACCTGAACTTCTTCCTGGCAAAACAATTTCACAGAAAAGAATTAATAACTTTTCCCAACTCAGAGCCTGGGTGAAAATATGTATAGAATGATATTTTATGTAACTGTATGTGCAAGTAGTCTGATCGATGACAACGGTAGTCAATCATGCTGCATTGTACAACTAGGTGGGGACTTATTTTAGGACAATGAGATCCGTTAGCATCAGTTACGGTGCGTTTACATAGAACGATCATCATTCCTAAAAATTGGTGGATTGTTCGAACATGATTGGTAATTGTGCTGTAAACACAGCCGGCCCAAACGATGAACAATAATTCGTCCGCTTATCGTTCGTTATTCATTTCATGCAAGCATGAAAATAATTGTTGGCTCGTTCGCTAATTGTTCGGTTTAAATACAGATCATTTAGTCGTTTTCATTTACTTATACAGTGAAGGATTATAGAAAAGGTTATAAAAAAGCTCAGAATGTAAACAGCCTCCTTTTAACATATAAGATGGGAGCTTTTCCTGCCATGTGCATTAACCCTTTCCAATCCACTGTCTGACGTCTGAAGACATTCTGATTGAAGGCTGTAACGCTCCGATGTCAGAAGACGTCCGGCAGGGTATTCTTACTGTATATTACTGGCTGCTCTGTTGTCGGGGGCCTCTCCAGCATGCCCCATACTGCAGTATTGGCTCTAGCCAGCAGATGGCGCCATTGTATAATGGAAGAAAGAGAAAGCCCCCTAGGAATCCCTGAATCCAAAATTGCAAAAGGTGAAGGCCACCTTTCCAAGGGTGGGGTGGACTCTCGCGAGCTGATTTCCACCGTGGTAGATCATTTAAAGTCACCGCGATTAAGGCCGCCTGCAGACGAGCGGGTCGGATCCGGCAGCGAGAATTCTCGCCGCGGGACCCGACCCGAGAGCCTGCAGAGACGAGCGCGTACTCACCCGCGCCTGGCGGCGCCGGCTCTTTCATGTGCTGGCTGCCGCGCAGCCGGCGCATGCGCAGACCGGAGCCGGCGGCCGGGTGAGTGCGAGCCCCGCACTAAAATAGGACATGCCACGGTTTGTTTGCCGCGCGAGATTTCGCGCGGCCAAACCGCGGCCGTCTGCATAGGAGTGCGTATTGTAATGCACTCCTATGCAAACTTTCAGTGGCGGAAATCCCGCGGGAAATCCCGCCGCGGGATTTTCGCCCGTGTGCAGGCAGCCTAAGGGGTTAAAATCTGTACATGGACGATGAAGTGGGCCAGTAGTTCCTGCATTGTGCCATACATGTATGATGCTGAATACCAGGGGGCTGAGAAGCTGAGCCCCCAGTAACCAGAGCAGGATCGCTGTTGTAAGTTACAGCCCCGCGGTCCAACTGCAATCATCAGGAAGGAGTTTAACTCTAATCCTGCTGATTAGAGGACAAATATCTGTCTGGGATGATTTAGTGAATCCTGCACTGAGCAGGGGGTTGGACCCGATGACTCTGGAGGTCCCTTCCAACTCTACCATTCTAGGATTCTATGATTTAACCCTTTGAATGGCACTGTCAATGCAGACAGCTGTATCTAAAGGAGTTGAAGAGGGCTCGCTTCTTCACCCCATTAGTTCCAGGACTGTCTCTTCGGCGCTTTTACGCTGCAGGAATCCAATGCATGAGATGGGAGCGTATATCTGCTGGCTGTGAAAACGGTGGCCATTATACGCTCGTGGGAAAGAGCCCTGAATGTGATATTTTTCATAGAATTTTCTTAAAAATTAGAAAAATTACTGCTATCTGACGTACAAAATAAATAAAAGGACACTTTCAAAATGGTACCAGCATACAGAAATAAATGTAATTTATTAACTAATTTGTCCTGTATGATTTTATCTCTTACAAGCAGATTCATTTTTTTTAAATTTTCTGTAAATTTAGAATTTTTTAGATAAATAAACGCAACATGCATCAATCAAAATTCACCACTTACATGAAGAACAATGTGTCACAAAAAAAAAAAAACAGTCTCGGAATCACGTGCATAAGGCCACCGTATGTCGGCCGGGTTTTCACGCCCGGCCAATATACGGTGTCCCTATCTGCAGGGGGAGGAGGCTGGAAGAGCCTGGAGCAGTGCACTAAGCTCCCGCCGCCTCTCCACTATTTGCAATGGGAGGGGGTGGGGCGGAGCTAAGTTCCAGGTCGTCTGAATAAGCCCTAAATAAAAGCATTCCAAAATTATTAAAGTGACACATGTCAGATTTGAAAGTTGGGGCTTGGTCAGGAAGGCCGAAACTGCGTGCAAGTGGAAGGGGCTAAATACAATTCTAGTTAACCATGTCCTTTCTCCCATACGACCCATCAATTGAACACTTCGGTGTATGATTTGACCCGGTTATATTTTTTCTTTCCTCACCTGTTGTGGATTTTCCACTCCATTGCTGACGTAGCTCCCCACTGACCCGCCACCATCCACCACCGCGGAGGTCATGTTGCATCCCCTGACTCTAGCTGCAAACACACCAGTCAACCAGTCGTCCCAAGAACGAGGTCGCTCAGATCTTCACACCGATCCTGGGAAAAGGAGAAGCAGTTATTCATCTTCTTTATTAACAATGTGTTATCAGAAAATCACCTGTTACATAAATCACATTTTTGCACTAAACATATTTTTCAAGAATTTTGCGTGATTTTTTATTTTATTTTTCATTTTTCGGTCACAATCTATATTTTTACAAAATTTCTAAAGCCTGCATTTTTGACACTGACTACAAAGCCTGATCTGATTCTTCCTGATCTGCAGGGAAAGCTTTGCAGCAGTCATCTCACTAAGGGCTTAAACAGACGAAAATGTTTGCGCACGTTTTGGCGGGCGTAAAACTCATGCCTGCAAAATGCCACAAAGCGAACCAATTCATTTTGTTTTACACTGAAAAGTAATACCTCTATGTAGATAACACAACCTCCATCATTTACAATAGGTATAAGCTGGGACTATCTACTCCCCTCCTACCAAAATATCCCCCGCGGGTCACAGAGCAAGTCTAGAACAGTCTCCATAGACGTTAATGGTTTCCTGCTTGTCCACTGTGTGAATGGCCCGTGAAGCTGCTGTAAAGCATATCTATGAATGCTCTCAATGCTGGTTTTAATTAATAAAAAAAAAAGTTGATATTGTCCTTTTTAAATCAAGTTTTTTTTATTAAAAATAGAAACTAGGTAGGATGTGATTATTAAGGATAACAGCAAACGTACATCTGACACTACAACTTACCACACTGCTGTTCCAAAACTAGTATAGAGAAGTACGGGCGCCGCTAAAAATGTAGGATAAGGTGCAGCGAGACTACAGAAAATATGCCATAAGAAAATGGGAAAAAATAGTATCTATTACCATCACATACTTCCATCCTTTAAAAAAGTGCGCACAATTACATTCAACAGTTTATTACTAATTATTCCTTGAGTATTTTGTAAAAAGCTTGTGTTCACAAAAATTGGAATCTTTTGTATTTTTTACACTGAAAACCCTAAAAAAATAGATTATGCAAATACCATGATCATATGTCCCCCATAGTATAATAAATATAAATAAATAAATAAATAAATACATATATATATATATATATATATATATACACACACACAGTCAGGTCACATTATTATGGCCACGAAGGAAGTGATGTGTGGTGAGTCGGCTCGGTGGGTATAGAAGGTGTGCGATAGGCAGTCGGCTCACATATCACTCGCTGTCGTGAGCAAAGGGAACAATTGATCAGAGTTGTGAAAAGGGATGATTGTTGGTTTTTGGGCCAAGGGTGGCGCTATTTCTGAAACAGCGCAGTTTGTGAGCTGTTCATGGGCTGCTGTGGTGAAAGTGTATTGTGAGTGTTTAATTAGTACCATTGGGAATAACCTATGTGGAAACTGCGGAGGACCGCGTGTCATTGATATTAGAGGTGAACGATGGCCATAAAGGTGTGTGACGGCCGACCGATACGCTACAGTGGAGCAGCTCACCATGAAAATGAACCAGAGGCTATCAGATGTGTGTCTAAAACAACAAATCCAACTGGTTATGGAGCTCCAAAGCAGACGGCTGGTCACTGCACCTATGCTAATAGAGGGAAAGGCTTCAATTTATATGGCGGTAACGGAATGGGGTCCGCTGATTGGCAAAGGGTTGTCTTCTCTGTTGAGTCACGTTTCTGCTTCATCGAATGGATGGACATTGGTGTGTCAGGTGAGAAACATCAGAGAACAAACACCCTGCAACCACTGTTGTAAGAACGCAAGTTGGTAGCAGGAACTTTATGGTCTGGGGAATTGTTTTGTGGCATTCTCTGGGCCGCTCATCTATGTGGAAGGCACTCTGAACCAAACTGGTTATGAATCCATCCTTGCAGATCATTTACACCCATGCATGCTGTCTTCCCTGGGGCAAACAGGATCTTCTAACAAGACAACGCGACACGTTACATGGCCAGAAATGTCCAACAGTGGTTGGAAGAGCATGACCAAGACCTCCAAGTACTTTCTTGGTCCTCTAATTCCCCAGACTTGAACCCAATTGTGCATCTGTGGGACCAACTTGATCATCGTGTTCGCTCTATGGATCCTCTCCCACAGATCCTCCAGCAACTTTGGGACACACTGCAGTCAGTATGACTCCAGATACCCGTGACAACCTACCAGCACCTTATTGAGTCACTTCCAAGCCCATTGTAATGATCTGATACAGGGTTGGAATCTTTGTCGTAACCGATGCAGATTGGTAGTGTGGTCAGGGAAAGCCAAAGGTCGGCGCATAGGTTATATCGGTTGCAGTACAAGAGGAGCAGGCAGACGGCGGAGTCGGGAGAAGCCAGAGGTAGATACACGGGTAATATTTGTTGCGGTAGAAGAGGAACAGGCAGGTAGCAGAGTCAAGGAAAGCCAGAGGTCGGTGCACAGGTAATATTAGTTGTGATACAAGAGGAACAGGCAGGTAGAGTAGTCAGTGGAAGCCAGAGGTCGGTACACGGGTAGTGACGGTTCGCAATACAAGAGAAGCAGGCGGGTAGCAAAGTTGGGGGAAGTCAGAGGTCGGTACACAGAGCAGCCATTTGTAGATAGAGAAGCAGGAAGAAGAGGAGCTTGATTACATACTGGGAGCTCAATAATCACACACTGAGGGAGAGACAGGGCCAGGTTTATATAGTGTGGCTAATCAGTTTGGGGTGGAGCTAAGCAGGAGTTGGGTTGCAGTAGCTAGAACTGGACAAGGTCAAGGTTTAATCAGGGGAGCTGTCCAGTAGGCTGAACAACTCACTAGGGAGAGATGCCACAGGGAGCACAGGAGTTCCTAGGTTTGAACCCTGACACCCGTCTAGCTGCTGTCTGTGTAGCATGCGGCACTTACTCTGGATATCAGCTGATGGTCTTAATAATGTCACTTGACTCTGTAATACATACCTATAGAGAGAAAAACCGGTCTTTCATGACTGGAGCTTCTCTGTATGGTAATCAGACCAGTGACCCAGCGTGCAGCATAAAATAAAGTGGGCAAGCTTTTTGTGGGTCAGTTTCAGTGTAAATCCACTTAAGAATGGGAAACTGAGCAATCTGAATGACTTTGAATGAGACATTGTCATCGATGCTTGACTAGTCAGTGCCAGAATTTCAAAAACTGCCAACCTTGTGAGATTTTCTCACGCAACGCTGTCAAAAGAATACAGGGAATGGTGAGATAAAAAAAAGACGGAGCAAAAGGGGGTCCTGTGGACATAAAAGAATGACTGACAAAACAGGCCAAGAAGTGTTCTGAAAAACACTCAAGCAAATTGGACCAGAATACAATACTAGTGGCTCCAACTAATGTCTAAATGCACGATTCGTTGTTCCTTAGTGCGGATGAGCTATCACAACAGACAACCAGTTTTAGTGCCATTGCTGTCTTACAGACACAGAGAGGAGAGACTCAAGTGGGCACAAGGTTGAAAAGATTGAATCATTGAGCAGTGGAACAACATCACCTGGTCAAATACATTCAGATTTCTGTTGTACCATGCTGATGGGAGCATCAGAATTTGGCATAAGCAGCCTGAATTGCTGAACCCTTCCTGTCAGGGTCAACAGTTCAGGCAGGTGGAGATGGAGTAATGGTGTGGGGAAAGTTTTTTCGGCACACCTTGGGTCCTCTGATACCTGCAGTTGGACACCACGACAAATTGCTGTGGTTCTGAAAGCCAAAAGAGGTCCGTAATGCTACTACTCGTAGAATGATATTTCTAATAAAGTAGCCATTCAGTGTATGTACATGCATATAATTCTATATAATATAATTCTATTTCTGAATATGCCCCTGTGAGCATGCTATCCGCACACTTTCGCTTATTATTATATGCATAATGTATAATTATTTATTATGAAGCCCAAAGTGCAAAACCAGAGATAGAGAGATGGATTTATAACGGAGCTATTCCTAAAATGGCCCTTCACGTTGGTCTATTTCCAGGTATTACACTGTAGCTTATTTGCTAACCATTCAAGTAAATATGAGCAAAGTGCAGAACTGTGTTCCACATTAACAAATAAAACCAGTTTAGCGAAAAGACAGATCAGAAAATAGATCAAGTTCAGGCAAAGCGGTCAAGTCAAGGTGAAATGTTACATTTTTCTGTTTGGTCAAGCAAAACATAATTTCTCACTTTTGTCTAGATATTCTTGTTACATACTTATTATGGCGCCCCCTAGTGTTTTTGTAATATTCTCTCACAACGTCCACCTAATGTGTCCGGTACCGGTGGTCACACATGCTCAGTCCCACCGTCTGGATCCTCCTGGGCGGGGAAATTCCTGCTGCTGTACAGACCAGCCAATAAGACTCAGCACTAGAAGCAGCTTCTTCTCACCAGCTTTGATGGAATCAAATGAACACCAGAGGGCATTACAACAGGCTTACCTGATCTAATAGAAAAATGTAATATATAAAGGGGCTATACCAGAATTTACTTTTATCACCTATCCTCAAGTTAGGTGCTAAAAATAGGATTGGTCGGGGTCTAACTTCTGAAATCCCTACCTATTCCAAGATCGGGGTTCCCGTGTCCAACCTCCTCCTCACTGCAGGCTCATTGCCATGCAGATTTAGCAATGGTTTCATTCCCATTTGCGCTGTTTTCCCTCATTAGTTTTCACGTATGAGTGAAAACAGCACAAATGGGAATGAAACCATTGAAAATCACAGGTTTTTCATAACTCTGCATTTTCACACACTCTCGCATCGCTGAAAAAAATGCGCCATTTTCTCGCAAGTGTGAAGAAGCCGTAAAACAGTGTAGCAGTTTTGCTCAGAGTGTTAAATAAAAGTATTGCACCACTTAGGGCTTGTTCACACTGCCCTTAGTCTCATTTAACGAGGAGTAGATAAATGGAAATAAACGCTTCTATTTCATTCCCCGTTGATTTCAATGGGTTAAAAAAAAAAAAACTGAAATATTTCCGTTTATTTCTGTTTAATTCCATTCTGCTTCACTTTTGTTTTTCAAAACGGAACAAATAGCGCAGTTAGCTAGCACTTTCTCTGCCACAGATGGAAAGACTGGCAGCAGTAAATAAAAGCTGAAAGTAGCAGGAAAGTATGTCACAAAAGTGTCCTTGCGCCCGCTTCCAAACACATCACAAGAAGAGAATATAAATAAATGATTCTCACCATAAGCTAACGCAAGCTAACTTGGCCTTATGATAAGTAAGAAGTAGACAGCGGGCTTCCAGCCACAACTAAGCAAGGAGCGCACTGCTAGAGCCTGCTGGGTGATAGCGACAGTAATGATCCTATGAAGCATTGCCTTCACGACCCGGGCTGTCAGAGAGCGGTCATTGCAGCACATTACCCCCCAGGATCTCACTTCTTTTTATAGCCAGGAAAAGATCGGCATTGTCTAATAAAGAAAAGTAATGTAATTATTACTTTCAGCAATCAAACCCAGAGGACGTTATGACACATTTGCTTTTCCTTCATGTGGACGGGTCTTGTACATTCACTCCGTTAAGGATGAAATACACGGTAAGTGGTACACTTCAATGGTTATTACAGGGAACCTGTCACGTCCCCATAGTTCCATAAACTAAGTACTGCTGCTGTTAGTGAAGGTGACATGGGGCCGGGTGATGGATTTCTTATACTCACCCGCTCTTCCGATCCAGCGGCGTCCTCTTCTGAAGTTGGCGCACAGCACAAAAACCTAACACTTGGGCCTAAATGAGGGATTTTCTTCAACATTCATTTGAAACCAGCTTTTGGAAAAGCAATTCAATCACTTCTATGAATTGTATAATAGGCTTGTGTTTTGTAATATAGGACCCAACAGCTCTTCATGGGACCAGTGTTCAGTACTGAGGAGGGATAGTACATACTAGTATGCCTTAGGAGTCGCTCAGTATACACAAAGATGAACTAGTAAGAAAAGTTGCTATATTGTCCTAATGATGGGGACCCATCTAAGTGTCTGAGGGAAACATCAGAATTACCCCGCGGTTTAAGCTACATTGAAATGTTCTGCATGAATAACTGTTACGATTGGAAGATGCAGTAAAGTAGGGAATACCCTTAGAAATGGCTACGTTAGGGTCTGCGTCACCCACAGCGCCGTGTGTACATACCGACATCATTTTTAGCCAAAGGTACCGGTATATGTTGTAGGGTAGGTACTAACATTTGGAAAAAATATATGTATTGGTGTAAATTGCCTCTGTCCTTTAACCCCTTAGTGACCGCCCATATGATTTTTACATCCTGGGTTTCTGGCCTTTAATCCCCAGGGACGTAAAAACATGCCCATCCTGGGGATTATAGCCGCCGGGACTGTGTATGTGACAGCTCCCTGCCATCGGCTGCCGGAGGTATCAGTCAGCCTGGAGCTGTCATGAGGGGCCGCGATATGTGACTTCTGGTCATGCGATCGCTGTTATTCGATGGATAACAGCGATCACATAAAAGTAAATACAAAGTTAAATAAAGTTAAAGTTTAAGCTCTCCTCACAGATCGGATCTATGAGGGGAGCTGAAACTACTCACTTCCATCCTCCGCAATGTCCTGTGGTGTTCTAATACTGCAAGGAACTGACGCCGTCTTCTGCGAATGCACGCCAGATGTAAAACAGTCGGACGCATGCACAGAAGGCCGGACAGCCTGGAAAATTTAAAATCTCCCTGCTCCCAGCTGTCAAACATAGCCAAGAGCAGGGAGAAGTCATCGGGGGTCACGAAGAGCGACCCCCCGTCACGCAATCGCCGTTATCCAATGGATAACAGTGATCGCATAAAAGTAAAAAATAAATAAAGTTAAAGTTTCATCTCCCCTCACAAACTGGATCTGTGAGGTGAGATGCAACTACTCACCTGCGTCCTCCATGATGTTCTGCAAATTTGACCCCTGATGGGATCTTTATCTGCAAGCCTTTCCCGGCTTCTGCGCATGCGCCCGTCAGCAAATGTTGGACGCCATCACAAAAGTCGAGGATTGCCCGGGAAATTGAAAATCATGCTGCAGTTCCAGGAGCGGCTTGTTGAGCGCCTTCTGTTTGAGACTCCCGCACCGCAGCAAGCTTACGAAGCCTCACAGAGCGCCACTTTTTACACCCCATCCCTGCCATGAGATCAAGAAATACCCCCTAAAAAAACATGGGCGGTCACTTGTGGGGGTATCTCTCATTCTGACAGCTATGAGCCTTTGCAATGTTGGCTTGGTGTAGGAAAACAAAATGTTCCTCAAAATGTTAATGATCAATGTTAAATTTGTACATTTCCTAATTGGTTTTAAGAAAACTGAAGTTTCTCAAATGTGCATACAGAATAAAGTATAGAGATGGAAATATATATCTTATCAAAAATTTGTACAGTATGTTTGCACATATTGGAGATATTGTAATTGAAAATGTGAAAAAATTAACATTTTTCAAAATTTTCCCAATTTTGGCACTTTTAATCAACATACACAAATTCTATCGTTCTATTTTTACAACCTAAATGAAGTACAACATGTGGCGAAAAAACAATGTCAGAATCACTGGGATATGCAAAACCTTTATGGAGTTATTCTATGTGAAAGTGACACATGTCAGATTTCCAAAGTTTGGCCTGGTCATTAAGGCGCAAACAGGCTTGGTCACTAAGGGGTTAAGTTAATATACGAACTTCATCTATGTATTCAACTGCTTGAATATCCAATCAGTAACCCACAGCACTTCCTTTTCACAGCCCTGAGGGTTTAAGAAAGGTTTATAAAGTGTGGACTTCTGCAGACTGGGCATGCTCTATAAACCATAGTATCTTGTTGAATTGCAGCCCTTGGCAAATCATCCCTAGGCCGCTTTCACGTAGGCGACAAAATCGTGCGATTGTTTCACGATGCAACAGTGCTACAAATTGCATGTATGCTTTCCAATGGGTTCCTTTACATTCACAATGCTTTCTCTGATGCGATGTTGCGAGGAAAAAAAATTGCAGCATGCTCTATATAGCCGCGATTTGTGATTTTTTCGTGGCCCATGTTTCCCTTTGGAACATTCGTTCGTTACATCGCATCACAGGAAATTGCGGCTTTCATGCGATGTGATGTGACTCTAACATTAGAAAGTCCTACCCTAATTTTTTGGTTCTTTTGGGGGGGGCTTAAAATAAAAGCCCTACCCCGAAAATAACCCCAAGCTGCATTACAAGAAAAAAAACAATACATTACCTAACAGACGCAGTCCAGGTCTTCCTGCTGGTCTCCTTAGCTCCTCAGCACATTGCTTCCTGGTTACGGGGTTCATAAGCCACGCCTCCAGGAAGCGATGGCTTTGACTGGTTCATAAGCACCGCGGCTCAGCCAATCAATGCAGCGCTCGATGAACCAATCAACCCCACACCCTGACCCCTCCCCCGTACTGAAAATACAGAAAAATTAAGGTAGGTCTTATGTTTGGTGAAAATAAGACCTACCCCAAAATGGCGACATCACCGCGAGAAAACACAGCAATATCGCACAAAAAAGCACAGCAGCAAAGCTGCGATATTCTCACAGCAAAATTGCTGTCGCTCGTGTGAGAGAGGCGCGAGGGAGATTGGGCTGTGAATCACGGACCAATATTGCCTTCGCCATCCATATGAAATCCACAGGGACGCAAGGCGTTTTATGTGAAAACAGCCTCGCAACACTTCGGGGATGCAGGGAACCTCCGCTGCGGCTAACAGCTTGAAAACAATGGGAGACCTTGCATCGTGTGCACTTTGAACATGGTGCGATGCTGGCGCCGGCCCTATTGAAAACAATGAGCGGTGCGATGAGAGAGCATGCACATGCCGCCATTTGATTCCCGCATCGAGGTGCCATGAGAAAAAAAATCGCTCAAGTGTATGACCCCATTCAAAAGAACGGGGTTGATATTTGTGCGTCTCAGAACACACAAATCTAGCACGATTTTATCGCCTGTGTAACTCTGGCCTTAGTATGAGCTTTCATGTAAAAGTTTCATCTAAAAGGAACACACTAAGCATGCTGGGAAAGGCGAAATTGCTATCGCTGGGCTGATTACATCATTACATATCGGGATTGGCCGTGTACAAGGGAGGCACTCTGTACGATTGGCTTGAGGACCTGTCTTACATCATTAGCTTTCTCTCCTTTGGCCACTCAACATGCAGTCTCTCTCACTGGTCAGTCTAATGGGAGAATTCCTCCCTTATGTTATATAACAGCTGTCATTTAGGTGTGTGCGCCTCTAGTAACCCCAGACCCCTGAGGATGCCTCTAGTAACCCAAAACCCCTGAGGACGCTTCCAGTAACCCCAGACCCCTGAGTACGCCTCTAGTAACCCAATACCCCTGAGAACGCCTCTAGTAACCCCAGACCCCTGAGGACGCCACTAGTAACCCCAGACCCCCCAAGGACGCCACTAGTAACCCAAGACCCCGAGGACGCCTCTAGTAACCCCAGACCCCCGAGGATGCCTCTAGTAACCCCAGACCCCCAAGGAAGCCTCTAGTAACCCCAGACCCCTGAGGACGCCACTAGTAACCCCAGACCCCCCAAGGACGTCACTAGTAACCCAAGACCCCGAGGACGCCTCTAGTAACCCCAGACCCCCGAGGATGCCTCTAGTAACCCCAGATCCCCAAGGAAGCCTCTAGTAACCCCAGACCCCTGAGGACGCCACTACTTTGGGGGGGATGGGTTCTATGTTTTTTTTAGCTCAAACACGCAGACCTGGCAATTATTATTTAGGCATTAGTTGGCAGCGGTCACCTGCTCAATATCCAATATAGCTACTAGCTATTCAGGAAAGCTCTATAGAGCCCAGCATACAGCAGATTACAGTAGCATTGAATAATATATATTATTGGTGTCTTAGCGCTCCCAGGTGTGATAGGCAGGGGGTTGTATTTTAATTCCTCTTAATGTCTCTTATTATTTTAATCTAATTTTTCTGAGGAGAGGCTTCTTTCTGGCCACTCTGCCATAATACCCAGATTGGTAGAGTGCTGGAGTGATGGTTGACCCTCTGGAAGTTTCTCCCATCTACACATAGGATCTTTGAAGCTTAGCCAGAGTGATCATTGGGTTCTTGGTCACCTCTCTTACCAAGACCATGCTCCCCTGATTACGTAGTTTGGTGGGTTGTTAGCTCTAGGAAGAGTCCTGGTTATTCCAAACTTCTTCTATTTAAGAATTACGGAGGCCCCTATGCTCTTGGGAACTTTCACAATCCAGTATCTGAGGTCTACAGGCAGTTCTTTCCTCCTCATGGCTTGGTTTTGGCTTTGATATGCATTGTGAGCTGTGAGACCCTTTACCTGGGATGACTGTTGGGCATATAAGCACCTGACTATGTTTTTTGTGCTTACACAGGAGCGATAGTCATTCAAGTGATTGGAGGTGGAGCGGAACGGGATCGTTCTGGCCGTCTGCCTCCATTCAACTGAAGTCGCTTAAACTTTGAACAGCTCCTGTTTACACGGCCCGATAGTCACTTAGTTCTTAGCTCTGCTAAAAACAAAGCGATTCCAACAGGAGAACAATTTCTTGCTCAGTGCCCTATCAACGTCCGCATGATTATCACCTGGGCAAAATACCCTTTTTATAGACAGGGGTGTGCCTTTTAAAATGATGTCCAATCAACTGAATTTACCCCAGGTGGCCTCCAATCAGGGTGTAGAAGCCTCTCAAAGATGATCAAAAGAATTGGGAGGTCCCAAAAGTGTCATACCAAAGGGTCTGAATTCTTATGCCAATGCAATATGTATTGAGTGCAGAATGATGGGGGGAGGGCACTTGATTTTTTTATTAAGTTGCTCAAGGCCACAACATAACAAAATGTAAAAAAAAGTGAAAGGGTCTCAAGACTTTCCGAACGCACTACGATAGAGCTGTCAGCCAAAAAACTTGCTTTTCTGCCACAGTTGCTCGGGTCTTGTGATGCATCTTTGAAGGTTGTTCCTACACTGGAAAGCCAAATGGTCGCACCCTAACAAGTTCAAAAGTGTACAAGAATTGGGAAAAAAAAGTTTATTAAACGTAAAACTATTAAAATAAATAAGACAGGAACCAAAACAATGCTTTTTACAGCTTCGGCACACAAATAACAAGGGGTCTGCTTTTATCTAATCTTTTTAGTGTATTTGATGTATAGCATGACTTATTATATAATGTTAGATAAGAGCCAGAGGCCAGCCTGATTCCTTCCTAGTATGCAGTTATTATACTCCGTCCTCATACAGAATAAATCTGCGGTCCTGAACACTGTAGGATTCTTAGTCCTCACAATATGAGGCATTGTTAGGGGCTGGCCGGGGTCCAGGGATCCGCAGACAGATGTGCAGAATGAATGTGTGAACTAGGGAGTGAGGGATGAGTAATGGAAAGGCTGCATGGCGGGACGGGCCGTGTGAGGATTACATATCCCTCCGCTACCTACCTATGCTGTTGCCAGGCAACCTGTTATCTTACTGTTGGGCTCAACACTTCCTCCATTACAACAAGTAGACGCAGGATGAGGATGTCTAATACCCAACCCGGACACACGGGAATATAGACTTATCATTTATCATCAGTTCTGCCTTGTTACATAAAAAAGATACAAATAAGATGAAGGTCATTTGCAACAAAATGATGTGTAAGTCGTGATACATGTCTGGCTATGTGCAGGGCTTACCTCTCTTAGGGCCTTACCTCTCTTAGGGCCCTCCTTCCGTTTTCCTACTTCATTCGGGGAGCAGGTAAACAGAACCCGCTGGCCAAATGGCTCAGCCTTATGATCTAACTGAACGGCGCTGAAGGGACCCCCATTGGCTATAATGGGGTCTTTTTCTTTTCCAGCAGGCATCCAGCATTTTGCCAGAATTTACAGGATGAAATAGAACCACTTGCTGCGCTATTTCGTCCTGCGTTCTAGCGGAAATCAGCGTTGAGAACGGAAGCACTGATGTAAAGGAACCCATACATGTGGTTTTAAACATTCATAAGCTACCATACACTGCAATACCCAAAGTTGTGCTAATTTGACAGGCAACATTCAGAAATGTCTTGGTTACTATAGCCAAGCCGGTTTTTGAAAGTTCTTATATGATGAATGAAACATAAGCCACTTTTCAGGACCCTCTCATGCCAGGTTTAAATGCTGTGGACACCTTCGGAGGACATTTTTGTAGTCATTTTCGCAATGGGATTTGATTAAGAATTTTCACCATTGGTTTTCTGCAGCTTCTACTTATCATTGTATATAGACAGTGCAGTCCAAGGCTTCCTTTGAAATGGAAGGACTGTTGGGCGCTTCAGCAGCCGAAGTCATCCAAGTGATAATCGCTCCTTTGCTTTCACAGAGGACTGAGGATTGCTCGGTGAGTGGCAGTAGAGCGGGTTGGAAATCGCTGCGGCTGCCCGCCTCCATTCACAGTAAACAGGCAGCCGTTCGTAGATGAACCATTGACTGTTTACAGAGGTTGATCGTCGTTTGAACTTTATGCCTGCAGAAACGGAATAACGAACGGATTCTCGTTCCTCATTCAGTCGCTGCCGGCATTTACTCCCATGATCCAATGAGGATCTGAATGATTATCAGTGCAAAAAGGGCCCGGAAATCTGTAAGTAAGGCTTTAGGGCTAATGCCCACGGACGGATTTCTGCCGCGCTTCCCACGGCGGAAATCCGCGGTGGAACAACGCAGCTCTTAGGTTCTATTGAACCTAACAGCTTGTCTGCCTGTCAGGGCTCACATGCGTGATTCTGCCGCGGATTTCTGCTGCAGGAAAAAAATCACTGCATAGTATTAATAGTATTAGTGGAGACCGCAGAAAAATGCGCATTTTTCCGCGTTCACCAGCGGGGACTTTTTGCTTACAACCGCGGTACTCCTGTGGTGTAAATCCGCGGGCGTATCCCACTCCGTCGGTGTGCATGAGCCCTTATTCACACGTAGCCGCGTTTTCACGGCCGGCTGATATATACGACCATCTGATGCATTGGTTTCCAATGCATTCATTCAAATGGGCGCATATGCAGCGCGTAGAAATGTTGCATTGCAAAAAATAGAACAAACACGACCGAAATTCGCGCCTGCTATTATACGCTGGGCGAAAAGATCTACCTTTCGACTGATATACGCTGGCGGCTCCTATAGACTCCTATAGGAGCTGGAAAAAAAGGAGTGGGAAGGCAGTTTAGCTGCATCCAACGCAGGGAAGAGCTTACAGGTGCCTCTATTTTGGCATTTGAAATAATTCCGAGGATTTATAGGGTTCTCCAGGCTGTGACGTATTTTTTCGCGAATACATCTCACCCTTCCGTGTGAATGGAAACCGCTAATTAACTCGGGACTTGATCGCGGGAAATCATCTATTTATGCGAATTCATGGTGGGGAGGAGCAAACATAAAAACGCATATGCTCGTGTAAAGGAGCCCTGAGGGCGATTTTACACTGAGCGTTTTATCGTTCACATGGACGATGACAGAACTTTCTCGCACAGCCTGTTTATACAGGCAGATAAATCGTTCACTCAATCACTCACAAACCTTTACGTTATTCACATTCACTGTATCAGTGAATGAGAATGACTGGTATTTAATCCGAATGATTAGCGAACGAGCCACTAATGATTTTCACGCTTGCATGAAATTAACTATAAGCAAATGAATTATCGTTGGCCATGTTTACACTGAACAATTCTTGTTTAAATTTGAAAGATCCAGCGATTTCTTTTAACAACATCGTTTTGTGTAATAGCACCCTAAGGCCTGACGTCCACTGGGTAAATTGATTTAGCAAATCCGCGCCGGTGTCCCGCACGCGTGATCCGCGCCCATAGGGATGCATTGGACACCCGCAGGTAAGTAAATACCTGCAGATGTCTTTTTTCCTTGCCACGCGGAACGCACGTGCGGGAAAACACCTACAGCATGCTCCATTTTCTGCGGGTTATCCGCACGGATGGCTCCCGTAGGCTTCCATTGAAGCCTATGGAAGCCGTTCGTATCCGCGGTGCACCTGCAGCTGAATTTCTACTCTGCCGCGGGAGAGCAGGAGTTCAAAAAAAAGAGAGGAGTGCACGGCGCATGCGTGAGCCACGCTGCCGGCATGCCAGGCACATCCGCCGGGCAGAAGGAAAGAAGATCCGTCCGCGCCGGACAGGAATCCGCAACCTCCAAACAGGTGAGTAAAATCAGTTTATAGGCCTCATTTCTGCAGGAAAGGAGGGACCCGCTGCGGGATTCTGCATGGATGCAGTGTGGATGAACTTAAATTCCTTTTTTTTTTCTCATGCGGGAGATCAATTGAGCTATGAGCTCCCGCACGCGTGATCCGCACTTAAATGAAGCATGTCGCATTTTTTTTACGCACATGAAATTTTCAAATCACTTTAAAATACCATCCACGCCTATTTATATAACCGCAGGTGGTCAATGCGTTCCTGGTGGTGGTCAATTTTACATGTGGATCATGCGCGTGGGTGATCCGCTGCGGATTTTAAAATATATTTTTCCCATGGACATAAGGCTTAATGCATCATTCACATGAGTGTATATCGGCCCTGTTTTCAAGGCCAGCCCATATACGCTACCTACCTAAGGCATTGGTTTCCAATGCCTCAGTTCAGATGGCTGTTTTTGCGGTGTGTAAAAATGTCCGTCCGACAAAGATAGCGCATATGATGTGCATTCCGGTCAGCCGCTTTTACACCGGCCGAAAATGATAGTTCTGGAACTATCTTTACGGTCGGAATCCGGCAGCCGGTCCCTTAGACCTATGGATGCTGCAGAAAAAGGGAGGTGGGAGAGAGTTTAGCAGCATAACTTCTAAACTCCCTCCCCCTCTCTGCCACCCTTCCGGCTGTTAGCAAAGGGAGGGGAAGGGGCAGGAGATTAGCACACTAGCTCCCACCCCCTCCCATTGCTGACAGCCGGCAAGGGGCAGAGAGAGGGAAGAAAAGGGGTAGAAGTTTAGCAGAGCTAAACTCTCTCTCCCTGCCCAATGGTATCTCGGGCTTGGCGTATACTCGCCGGACCTGGTCCGTCTGAACAGGCGCATAAGCAGGAGATGCAGCCGTAACTGGGTCATGTGATTTTCAGTCGCGCTGTGGGCGTGATATGGCCGGCCGAAAAAATCGCAGGACTGAAGACTTGGTTTTCAATCCTTATCTCTGCTCTTCTGCACCCTCTTATCAGCTAATATATGACCATAATAAACATAAACTTGGGGCCCTTTTACACAGAACAATATCATTCATATGGCAGCTGGACTGTGTGAAATCCAAGGATAATCATTCGGTAGAAACACACCAACGATTGAACGACGAATGAGTAATCGTTCGATTAGCGTTTATCATTCATTTCATGCTGGCATAAAAACCTGATGATAATCGGCCCATAGATGAACGACTGCCGGTTTAACGGGCCAATCATCAGGTGTTTAGGCCTGCATAAAATGAGCGACGAATGATAAGCAAACGAATAATTGTCATTCAATCGTTGGCAGCGTTTACACTGAACAATTATCATTTAGTTTTGCATGATCCAACAATTACCTGAACAATAATCATTCCATATGAAAGGGCCCTAAGCCATCAGTCCAGCTTCACTGACAAACCTATTGAGACTCAGTCTGCAGTGTTGATATACAGTGATATGCAGAAGCTGCAGAAGACAAATGGTGCAAATTTTTAAATTAAACCTTATTGCAGAAAATGATTGTTAGTTCACAATAAATATAAATGGAAAAACAATTTAAAGCCTTTAAAGCTGCAAAACACTAACTAAATGTATCCAGAATATGATATTTCAGGGGTAAGGGGTGTAACAAAAAGAGAAACTGTTACGGTGTGCCATCTGCAGAAAGTAGTGGAAGTGGGTTGGTGTTATTACGTCAGCCTGGTTCACCTGGCTATGCCTTCAGCTCTGCTGTTTGCCTACTAACTGTCTGTCTGTTGGAAATACCTCACTGGGGCCTTTCTCTCCACTTTTCCGTAATATCTCCTATGGTGTATGGACTGATTGGTTGGTAGGGAGGTGTGTCCCCAGGTTGGCCAATCAGCCATGGTGTGAGTATATTTAAACCCGGTCATTCCCATTCCTGGGTTTATTCTGCTATGTAGCTGCTTGTGTGCTGTGCAGCTCTCTGTCTGGATCCAGTTTGGTGTGCCAGTCTAGCTCTATGTTGTGCCAGATGGGTTCAGTCTATTGGGGTTTGCCTGGATCCAGATTGGAATCCATGTTTTGTTCGGTAGAAGGATTTCACCATTATAGTCAATGGGGTCCGTTCGTTTCCCTCCTGAGCTGGAGCTGTTTGGCCGCCAGGATTCTCCTTTCCTTATTTCTACAACGGAGCAGGAAAGTGGAACTGCGGGTGAACGTGTGAAACCACCCTTATAATTGGCCCACATACAGTATCTTTACTGCCTTGAAAGCATCTTGGGGCAGGCTGAAGTCTTGGACACCGAGTGGTAAATTTTCAGTCCACCAATGGTCAAAACTGCAAACTGCAGGTGAACTTCTTGATGCCCGTTTCATTCCATGCCAGACATGACAACACTGTGATATATCCCTTGTGACAAAGCAAGAAGCAACATTTCGGATACAAGCCCATCTTCAGGCTGGCAGAGAAGCAGCAGTAAATGGGATGAATATCACCACTGGATGGGACACTGCTCTTCTCTGCCAGCCTGAAGATGGGCTTGTATCTGAAATGTTGCTACTTATTATGTAGCAAGTGATGTATCACAGATCACAGTGCTGTTATGTGGCGTGGAATAAAATAAGCTTCAAAATATGAACTTGCAATTTAGAGTATTGACCCTTTCTTCTTAAAGGGGTTTTCCAGGACTAAAAATCCTGATGTCCCATCTCCAGGATGAGTGGAGGTCTGACTGCTGGCCTCCCTGCCACACAGTTGTTTGAAGGGGCCACGGCGTTTGGTCAAATGCTGCCTGGTACTGCATGCAGCTCAATCCCATTCAGTTAGGCAATGTTCACCCCTGCGTTAGGGAATTCCGTTTTCCGGCCTAGTTAAGAGAGGAGGAACGGGGATCCCCTGGCAGAACGGATCAGTTTTATGACAGCACTGATCGTTGCTGAATGGATCCCCACTTATGATAATGGAGTCCGTTCAGCCGTCCGACATTTAATGAACGAACAAGTCATGCATACAGGACGTTTCTTTCTGGTATTTCATGACAGATCTGTGACAGAGCCTCATTCTGCAGACTCCCAATGCAGATGTGAACATAGCCTAACCTTAGACTGAGCTGCGCTGAGGCCATGAGATCAATGGAAGTGATTGCACAGGCTAGAGAAGAGGCCGCAGCGCTCTCGCAAGTGCTGAAGACTCTTTCAAAATTGCTGATCGTTGCAGTGTTGGAAGTTGGATTAAAGGCTTATTCATACGTCCCTATATCAGCCGGCTTTTTACGCCCGGCTGATATACGGTGTCCTTTATTGCAGGTGGAGGAGGCGGGCCGGGAGCAGTGCACTGAGCTCCCGCCCCCTCCCCACCCCTCGCAACTGTTGGCAATGGGAGGGCCAGGACGGGGGCGAAGCTAAGTTCCATCCCGTAACGCCCCCTCCCATTGCAAATAGTGGTGATGGGCGGGGAGGGGGCAGGAGCTCAGCGCACTGCTCCGGCGTGAAAACCCGGCTGATATACGCACATCGGAATAAGCCCTAAGTCTGAATAAGGCCAGCTGTACATGTGTTCCCGCAGTGGATTCCGGCTCTGACCCCGGCCGGCGACCACACATACCTGCCTTTGCTGTACTGCGGATGACTGCAGACGCTCGCCATCGGTCATGCGCAGTTTCTTTTTAAATGTTTGTTTTCCCCTTAGGTAATAACGTGGGTATCCTGCAGCCTATTCACAATGTCAATTGCAGATAAGCTTGGGGTCGGACGACTTCCATTGACTTCAAGGGAAATCGTCCATGCGGATTCCGCACAAAATTAAATCATGCTACAATTTTAAATCCGCTCGCGAAAAATCTGATATCTGAGTGGACGTGTATTTTCTTAAGGCCTCGTCCACACAGTCGACAAAGTCACACGATTTTGTAGCGTTGCGACAATGCTACAAATCGTATGTATGTGAAGCCCATGCTTTCCTATGGGTTCACACATGCAATGTTTTGTAGCATGCGACAACCCGACACAAAAACCCCATGGGTCCCGCGATATACATGTGACTCGTGAGGTTTTGTAGCCCATGTTTCCCTATAGACACTTCCTCTCTGTTGCATCCAATCACACGAAAAAGTGGTTTTCGTCCGGTGCGATGCAACTTTGACAGTAGGAAATCCTACTGTCAAAGCCTAAACTGAGCCCTAGCTGCAGGGGGGAAAAAATACACATACATCACATTAGACGCGCTGTCAGCCCCGCTGCATCTTCTTCCTGGGTCCCGACACTGATCTTCTTCTTCTGTTCTGGCAGTGGATTGAAAAATCCCCGCCTTCTGGAAGCGCTGGCTGTGATTGGCTGACGCTTAGCTAATCACAGCCAGCACTCGATGAATGACTGTCATTGGCTGACAGCGCGGGAGAGGTGATGTATGTGTTTTTTTTTCTTTTCTTCAGCTACAGCTTATTTTCGTGGTAGGGCTTATATTTCAAGCCTCCCCCGAAAATCCTTGCATATCATGCTACAAAGATGTGCGACTTTGTAGTGTCACATGCAGCATTGTAGCGCTTCAAAATCGCGGTATTGCCGAGAGGAGACGCATGGATATCGCACGGACCGGCGATGCGATACCGCTGCAATTTTCTCGCGCTGCTGCCGTGTTGCCCGTGTGAATTAGGCCTAGCAGGCGCGGAATGCCGCTTATCGTTCGCGTGGGTGACTATCGCGGATTCCGCAATTGAAATCCAGTTGTGTGAAGAATCTAACTAAGGTCAGGCTCACAGGAGCGTAACTTCATTGCATATTATGCGTGCATAGTATGCCATGAATGCAGTCAATGAGAGTACATTCATTTTCGTTGATCCAGTCACACTTGCGCACATTCAGGGCTCCTCTATCATCAGTATTCTGTGAGTCAAAACCAGGAGTGGGTCCAAAATACAGAAGAAATGCAAATCTTTCCATTATACTTTCCCTCTATATGATCCACTTCCACAAAAAAGGACACAGCATGTTGAGCCCGGACTTACAGAAATGGGTGTCATGTGAGTGGTAACTCTCCGTCTCACTAATATCGGTCTCACTGCCGGAGCTGTGACTGCAAATGATGAGAATATATCATTACACTTCATACAGGTTCTCATAAGAGGATTATCAGGACTCTAAAAGCCGTTCTTCCAGAATACACGAGCACTCAGACCGGCTTATCAGTATTCTCAAGACAGTCATCTGATGGGCAGTCTACAGAGCGACACAGAAATGGTCGTGTATATATATATATATATATATATATATATATATATATATATATATATGATTCCAGATTTAGCCTGCAGCAGGACAACAGCCCCCAATATACAGTAACCCCTATTTTCAACATACGGCCGGGCCCACATGGCCATAAACGTAAAACGCTGCGCAGAGTTTTCCATAGTCTTTGCAGCGGTGGAGCCGGCTGTCACCCTGCATACAGCTGCGTACGGCAGCGAACTTGTACTGCGCATTGCCATGTCCTCACGCACGCAGCCATGCAGGACAGCATTTTTTTTGTTTATATTTACCGCACCGTCACTAAGCAATGACATCTATACACTCCACCCATACGCAATGTATATATGCACCCATAAAGGACAATGGGCTATATCTCACGTATAAAGAACATGCTGCAGTGTTATTACACAAGTCTATGCTAATGTGAGCGGAACTGCTTAAGGCAATGTAACCAGTGTTACCACGTATCACACAGGCGTACAGAGCCCATGTAATATGCTGTAAACATACGGTCACAGCCTAAAGAAGAACAAGGAGTCCTGGAAGTGATGATACGGCCCCACAGAACCCCGATCTCATCATCCATTCTGTCCGGGATTACATGAAGAGACAGAAGGATTTGAGCTAGCTACATTCACAAAGGATCTGTGGTTGGTTCTTCGAAATATTCAGAACAACCTCCCTGACGAGTTCCTTCAAAACCTGTGTGCAAGTGTACCTGGAAGACCCGATGCTGTTTGGAAGACAAAGGGTGTCACAACAAGTGCTGATAATTTAGATTTCTATTTTGTTCATTCACTTTGTATTTTGTGTTTAATTGGAAACTTTGGAAAGTATTCTTACTTTGTAGTATTTTTCCCACACCTGCCTAAAACTTTTGCACAGTGATGTATGTGTGGATTTATAATGTGTATCTGGAAAATATAACAGCTGCTGACACGAAGCCAAGAGGAAATGCAGCAGCTCCAGCAGAGAGCTGTCCGCCAGCGCTGCGAGGACTCCAGCTGCAATCTGCAGAGCCATAGGCGGCAGTTCTAGAACTACACATGACAGAATGATTAATACCCGCGTACGTCAGCCGGCATATTACTGCTCATTGTACTCTAATCCGCCATAATCTGAGAAAGTTACCAAGCAATGGCTCGCTCCACTAAACACATTACATAAGCAGCAAACGCCATGCCACACAATGTAAATAGAAAGCACACAACAGTGCCAAGGGATGCAACCGGCAGGGAATCATGCCATCCAATGCCATGACAACTCCTGGTCACCGTCATGCAGCACAATGAGATGCTGGCATAAATCATTAAATGGCATCTAGGGAATGTGCTTCACTTCTAAAGGCGATAACAGATGAGATTCACATCAAGCTAAACCATATATCAGCAGCTTACAAGATGCACGTCTGCGTTAGGGACAGTTCAGGGCTCCCGTCTCTCTGCTCCGTTTTCGGGGGTCAATCTGAAATAAAACCGCAGCGTTTTCGATACAAGAAATGGAAATCTGACTGAATGGAAGCGGTATTTTTTTTCGTTTTATATCAGTTTCTCTCCTGTAAAAACGGAGCAGATTGACGGAAAGGCCTGAACTGACCCTAACGCAGCCATGATTTTTTTAGACCAATCAAAACTTTTAAAAAATTAACCAGAAATCTACAACTTCCTTTAAAATATCGCTTTCAGGGAGCACTGTAGTTTTAATTTCCTGTTGACAACAGTATGCCAGTCCATGTAAAAACCACATCTGTACAGCCCCATTGTCTGTAAAGGGTCAGGGTACTGTCCGTGTTCAGGCTGTTGCATGTTTGGACATCAACACAGACATGAAAATCATCCATGTGAATAAGCCCTTAAAGTTATTGGGTGTACAAAAATATAGCACACACATGTGGACTCCATTTTTATTCAATGCTAGAAAAAAGCTGGGACCGCATTTACAAAAATAAAGGATAACACATGGGAGTAAAAAAAAAAAGACATATGCAACGCTGACTGATGCAACATGGTCATTCGCATGGATTAAAATCAGTCGGTCTTTCATGTACCAAAATCAGACATGCTCATCTGAATAACCCCTTAGCAGGAAATGAATAAAATCCAAGGAAGTTGAGGAAAATTTTTAAATATCGCAATTTTTTTAACTTCCATGACAAATATTTACATAGATATCGTACAGATTTTTTTTGTTATCAGGCATATATTTCCATTTGTTTACTTTATTTTGGAAGCACATATGAAAAATTTCACAATTTTCTGAGCAATTTCGGTGACTTAATAATTTAACATTACTTTTTAAAATTCTGACGTACATTGTTTTTTATTTTCACTTCGATTTAATTTACAACTTATATCTTGTATGTAAGGTATTGATGATTAAATTAATTGATGTAATAAATTAAAGGGGTTGTCCCGCGGCAGCAAGTGGGTCTATACACTTCTGTATGGCCATAATAATGCACTTTGTAATGTACATTGTGCATTAATTATGAGCCATACAGAAGTTATAAAAAGTTTTATACTTACCTGCTCCGTTGCTGGCGTCCTCGTTCCCATGGAGCCGACTAATTTTCGCCCTCCGATGGCCAAATTAGCCGCGCTTGCGCAGTCCGGGTCTTCTGCAGTCTTCTATGGGGCCGTTCGTGTAGAATGCCGGCTCCGTGTAGCTCCGCCCCGTCACGTGCCGATTCCAGCCAATCAGGAGGCTGGAATCGGCAATGGACCGCACAGAAGCCCTGCGGTCCACGGAGACAGAGGATCCCGGCGGCCATCTTCAGCAGGTAAGTATGAAGACGCCGGACCGCCGGGATTCAGGTAAGCGCTGTGCGGGTTGTTTTTTTAACCCCTGCATCGGGGTTGTCTCTCGCCGAACGGGGGGGGGGGGTTAAAAAAAAAAAAAAAACCGTTTCGGCGCGGGACAACCCCTTTAATGTAAGGCCCAATGTCCACGGGTGGATTTTAATTATAAAATCTGTGTGTGGCCGTCGCGTGAGAGATCCGCAGCTCCAGAAGCCGCATTAGCATCCGTAGGGAAACTTAATGCATGCGGATGTGATTTTTTTCGTGGCATGCAGATCGCATGCGTGGGAAGAAATCGCAGCATGCTCCATTTTCCTGCAGATCCCGCAGGGACAGCTTCCATTGAAGTCAATGGAAGCCGTCCCCGCTGCAGCACACTCGCAGCTGTCATTGTGGCTGTGCCGTGGATCTGCGGGAGAGAGGAGATTCAAAAAATAAAAAAAGTGAGCACGGAACGTGAGCACGCCACATGCGTGCGGTATGCATGCCGCGGGCATCCACCGGGCAGAAAAAAAAAGATACGGCCGCGATGGAGGAGAGCTGTACAGCGTCCGGACAGGTGAGTATAATGTCATTTTTGGCCTTATGCCTGTGGGCACGGGTGGGAACCACTGCGGGATTCCACACTTGGAATCCGTGCGTGCCCGTGGACAGGAGGCCTAATGGAACATTCCCACACAGCTGAATTTGTGTGGATTTTCCAAAATGCCTGTCTAATATTGCATTATATCACTAGTGCAGATTGTGACACAGATTTTGATGTGGATCTGCAAGACACGTCACCCCTACATTTCAAAGGGTGAAATCAGTTGCAAATCTGCGTCAAAAACCATGTCAAAATCCGCGGTTATGAAAGAAGGAGAGGGACAGCTGATACAGCACTGACATGTCAGGAATGTTTGTTAATATGTCAAACTTTCCTGGCCAGCCCGGTAATTGGCTGTCACTGATGACAAGCCTGTTCGAGTGTCTTATCTGCTGTGGGGTGCTGCGATTACCCGCTGAGAGCAGAACTTACATTTATGTCCCTGCTGCACAGTGGAAAGGCAGCAGCGACGTAAAAATAAAGTGGTTAAAGGGGGTTGGTGATTTTTGAAAATGATAGTAAGGTTTAGTTTTCAGCCTCTGCTCGGTCTTCTCTTTGAAGATTTTTTTTCCTACACAAACATCTTGCCACTTCTTTTACTTACTTAGGTGCTAGGCTGGCTGAACGCGGGGGGATTTACATTGCGGAATCCGGAGCGGGCCTCCCCCTTTGGATTCCTCAGCAAATATCGCCCAAAACATGCTAGGGAAAAGCAGTTTTTCCTGCCCGCTCACGGTGGAAAAATTGCAGCATACTCTATTTTGAGCCGAATTCCGTGCGGACGGCTTCTATTGAAGCTAATGGAAGCCGTTCGACCCGCGGTCTGTCCGCAATCATCACTGCGGAAAGGTCACAGGATTCGCGTCATCACCTAGCGACAGCTTGGCATGATCTGTACGGGCATAGGGTCAGATGTCCCTGCAGGATCCCGCATGCAGAATCCGACCTGGCCACGGGCAGGCAGCCTTACTGATCCGTAATTAAATATGAATTAAAAAGCAACCAAAGCTTTGTCAGATCAGAGACAACTGGATACGGGTGAGGAAGTTTTCTTTTTAGTTGATTGAGGATATTATTATGGATTTTTTGTGACAAACATCAAACTGATCCATCAGATCCTCATAACTCAGCAGCTCATCAGCGAAAAGCATCAGTATCCCATTTCAAATTAGAAATTGAATAAAGCGCACTGGATATGCCATCCAGATGCCAACTAGTACTGTCCTGGGAATGCCACGCTTTCCATAGCTTCAGCACTGCAGCTTTTTGCATCCCCTGATCATATCACATACCGTCCTGTCCCCAGTAATACAGTCATGTCATGAAAGTCCCCAAATCATTCTACGTATCTCTGTGAGAGGAGCTGCATGATTTACTCTGGCTGTTCCCATTCATATAAGGCCAAACTAGTTCACATGGCATTCATCATCAGTCCAGAAGTTGGGCGCTGGTGACAAAGCAGCAGACTACTACACAATCCTGTCCCCGTACCAGTGACCCCTGCCCTCTCTGTTCCCTCTGTGTCAGCAGATGCTCAGCCATTCCTGCTGATAGTATTTCTTTTTAGCCACTAGTCCACCAGGACCAAAAGGGGCTCAGAGCAAAATTGTAAGACATGTTTGTAACAGATACAACAGCATTTGATTTTTGTGCCCCACATTTGCCAAAAAGTTAAACTTCATTTTAAAGTGTCCCAATCATAAAAATCCTTTGATTCCAATTGGCATGGTTAGTGGCCAACATTTTGGGGCATAAAAATAAGCATTGATTACAAGTTCTAACTAATCACCTATGCTTATTTCATAAGGAAATACTTTGTTATACTCCATACTAGTAAGTTATTAGCTAATTATAGTACCAGTCTTTTTGGTGGCGCAATGCACCACACAGCTCTGCTACATGGTACATCCATTATGATCCCCACACATCACACACACACAGCTCTACTACATCCATCTTGATTCCCACACAAGACAAACACAGCTTGCCTCCTCCCACAGCAGTGATGTCACCACAGGTCCTTTAGCTCACCATATCTCTGTGATGGCGGTAGGACAGTGTCTTCTCTCAGGACCGCTGAGTTTTGTGTGAGATAATAACGGCTTAGTTGTACTCTTATTTTGTTATTTTTGCCCTCCCCTTCCAAGAGCCCTGTGTTGTTCTTCTGTCGGTCAAGCTCTGTGTTTTATATATGCTGTAGGACCTGTGATGATGTCACCAGGGGTCAGAGCATGAGAAGAACACACATACAGAACTTTCTACCAAACTGCCGAATGGCTTCTCCCACAGCAGTGATGTCACCGCAGATCCTTTAGCCCACCGGATCTCTGTGGTGGTGGTAGGTCGGTGTCTTCTGTCAGGACCTCTGAGTTGTGTCTGAGATAATAACGGCTTAGTTGTATTCTCATTGTGTTATTTTTGTCCTCCCCTTCCAAGAGCCCTGTGTTGTTCTTTTGTCAGTCAGGCTCTGTGTTTTATATATGTTGTAGGACCTTTGATGACGTCCCCAGGGGTGGAGCAATGACGTCACCAGGGGCGGAGCATGAGAAGCACTCAGATACATACTCACTGCCAAGTGGTCGTTAGTAGTTTGACTGGTGTTTCCTTACTGATTATCATTGATATGTTGGGCGTCACGCACACAATATAGCCAAAGAGCCGCAAGATATCGCGTGTTCTGCTGTATGCATTCTCTGCGTGGCAACACATTACACAGATTCTACCCTACAAGTTCGGCACTGCTCACATCATGCTCAGAGACTACGTTGGAGGTGTATACAGTGACATCTGGGGGATTAGTCACTTGCTTAGGATCGCCTTCTTTTCTCATAAGACAGTTGGCACATGGAATAAATTCACTTCCACGCCAAAGTTTCTTCAAGTCTGGCTTCTGCCAGCTTTATTATGCTTCTCCATAGCAAAATTTTACCACAGCACTTGACAACAAAATAGTGTAGGATCAGTAAATTAACACATGGCTTCTTACTACATATTAGCAATGTCTTCCCTACAGTCAGGCCTAGCGTCCAAAGCTTCACAAAACTATAAACCATATACCATCACAGGGTGCATCTGTTACCCTGTCGTGCAATGTGGTCAGTACATATAGCTATACAGGCCTTTTTGAATAGCTTTCTCTCTGTCCAGACTGGGAACCACTTCTGAGAAACTCATAACTCTTTATAGCAAGCCTGCTGAGGTGACGCATAATTAGCCAGCTCCACAGCAGTGAACACCCCTTCTTTGCACACCATATTCCTAAACTATGGCCCCCTAGTGGTTCACACACCACTACAATGGCTCCTCTGCCGCAACATCAGGAGCCAATGCCCACACATCCCACAGTATAGGCCTACAATGGGGTATGTCACCAATAGCCTCCCATTTACAAAACAAACCATATACAGCGCAGTATACTTTTTTTTTACTGTATAGCTTTATATGGATTATTGTAGTCTGTATTCTATACCAGATCAACAGAGGCCAAAAGGATACTGTTTTGGCTTCCATCTGGTGAATGGAGCCTTACGTATACAGATGGCGCATAAGATAGAAGCTTTTCCCAATGCATACTCAAATGTATGCATGAATAGAGCTTAATGCTTCTAGGGTAGAATATCTTTGTAATACGGTATCCAATCTAGCATGTCTCATGGAAAATCTAAGACATAAGGAGTGCAGTATGATCAGTAGGCGTCCATGGGTGCTGTATTACAGTCCTGTACAAGACCTCTATACAGAGCCATCACACTGCCATATCCATTTGTCCTGCCTGGCATAGAAGTCATAGTGATCTGTTCAGACATATGTTGAAATAACAAATAATGATTTAACATTTACTATATGTATATTGTGATCCATGTTATGGCTTATGTGAGCAGGCTGGATCATACCAATGATTGTTACATGTAACGATAGTGTAAAAGGAAACTAAAGGATTTGCTATTCATTGTGAAAGTCTTCAAACTACTTAAAGAGTAACAGAACTTTTAACTAACTTTTGACAAGTCATAGAGACATATGAAAAGTTTGGATCGGTGGAGATCCGGCTGCAGAGACATTTCTATGAATTGTCAAAAGTTATTTAAAAGTGCTTACTCTTAATAGTTTGGGCAAGCAGCAGCCCAATAATTTTGGGGTAGTTGTCTAACAACCCAAGCCGCCATGCTGATGTGTATGCCCATGTGTAGAACCCTATGCTTCAATCGCTGTAAGTGATACGTGTTATGAGCACTTCTGATCCAGACCAGCAGAGAAAGATGGTGATTGATGACAGGCACTGAAGTGAGCACTTAGTTCTTTCACATTAGACTGTTTGAAGGGAGATCTCAAGGAGGCGACATGAGGAGTTTTTCAGATATGTCTGTTTTACTAGACACTCCTATTCCCTGTGAAATAACGATTGTAGAACATCTTTTCTTGGAACTTTAGGTTGTGTTGTCCCTCTACAACTCCTCCTGGATATTTATAAAATAAATTGACAAGTGGGTGTTACCATTCCCCTGTCAGGTGTGTGTCCTTGCCAGCGCAGATTGGACAATGTCAGAGTATGTAGGGACACCCCCCACCCTCCCAGGTGGTAGCACCCAGTCATAAATTTATGCAGAAATGAGGAATAATAACAGAATAGCAAAACCAAAAAGTCGAAGGAGAGAAGCTGAAGAATTGTTATTTCATGAGCAATACAAGTAAATCAGAAGTAATGACAGATCCACTTTAAAAAAGTTTTCCAAGCTCCAAAGTCCTTCCCCAGCATAGGGAAGAGCATGTCTTCATGATAACGGAGGCCAGCCATTAGCTGCAGTTGTCATATGAACAATGAATGTGACTTCGTGTTTCACCAAGGACCAGAGTAGAAGGAACTTGGTCGGCGTTGCTGGACTGGAGGCACAGTGGAAGGGGCAGTAATAGCTATTCTATTTTTTTGTGTCTTTCCTACCCTGGGGCAAAGTTTTGTTTTTTTTAAAGGTCGGAGAACCCCTTTTAGGAATATTTGCACCAAAATCCGCATCACAATTCGCAGCATTGGTTTGACACAGATCCGCTGTAGACTTCACTCCTTCAATTGAAAGGGTGAAATCTGCTATAGATTCATGTCAAAATCCCGACTAAATGGTGCAGATTTGGGCATGGATCCGCACAAAAGTCTGCTACATGTGAACATACCATACAGAGCTGTAATATTTAAATGTCATTAAAGGTTGTTGTTCTCACTTCTCATGAGAGACTGCAAACAGTCAGAGACAGTAGAAAAGCAACATCCAGGTAAAAAGCATCCCTGCAACCCCAAATCTATCGTTTCTCTGCACTGAAGGCACATGACTCTAACCGGCGCCAGCAGTACACACACCGAAGAGCATACTGTGCCGCCGTTGACTCATTTTACTCCTGCGTTGCGTGATAAAGGAGCCAATTTGCCTTGACATTGATGTCCTTGATTCATATACCGCCACACAATCCATGCACAGATGTTACAGACAAGCGATGAAACACAAAATAAGATATTGCTTTTCAGCTTACCAGGGCCGTGCGAGTGTGTTCTGGGTAGATCTTCAAGCTGACACTAATGATACCTTCCAAAAAGTCCATAAAAGGATACCTAATAGAAAAAGTAAGCCGTCATTTATATGGAATAATAAAACCACTAGAATATCACTGTAACTAACGGCAGATCAGCTGGTAATACAGGCAGATGCCTAAAGCAAGGCTTCTCGTGGGAAGAAGGCTGATACGTCTGATGTTCCAGTGTTTAGCGCTATCAGATGTCTGAGTGTTAAAAGTGCATAAACTGTATATAAAAACCGCTATATACTGTTGGATGTAAAGCTCACCACGCTTCTGACCAGGGCAACTGATCATTAGGAACATACAAGTAATTGAAGGGGTTGCCTCGTTAGGACTCAGCGCAAAGAGCCACTAAGTAAAACTCTGTTCGCTGCACGGTTTCCCGCCAGGTTCAGCCAGAGGAATCTCTGCGCTGACCATAATGGCCCCCGATCTATACCACGGTATGCTGTACGGTGGCCTATGTCACCTGCAGGCCACAACCTATTTGACTTCTTTTGGTGTGGTCTACAGTATAGTAGCGCACAGCAGTTTATGTTGGACAGTAAACACATGACCAACAGAGACCAGAAGGACACTGTTTTGGCATCAGCTGGGTCCACTGGACTTTTTAAGTACATTCAGCATACGCACTGTAGCTCACGATACATAAGCTGAACGTAAGGACCAAACATGGCGAGAACAGAGATCCACAGGGTGTTCCCATCTCCGACATTTATGGCATAACTACAGGATGTCTGACAGATGCAGGTCCCACTTCATTGTGTGTAGGGACACTCAACACCTGTCCGATAGACCAACTGATGGCCACTGGTGCCTGCATCAAGCCGGAGAATGAATAGAGAGGTAGCCATGCATCTCTCTCCATTCACTTCTATGGGGGTCACAGAACCAGCTGAGCTCAGCTCTGGATATGCCATAAATGTATAAGATGGTAATACCCCTTTATGATAGGTTCTTGCTCTGGCACACCAAACCCATCTATGATTTGACCATTTATTCAGATGCTATCCCAAGGGGTTAGAGAAGCCCAAACCATGGAGATCAGCCAGCTTCTTTTTAGGAAGTGCTAATTTCATGAGATAAACCCTTTAAAGGGCCTCTCCGGCAAAAACACTTATTTCCATGCCTGCCCCCCTCAACTGATTGGCTGTCACACTCTGGAGGTTTCGTTTGTGTATTCCAATCACTTCCCAGCAGTGCAGACCCCTGTCCGATACATATGAGGATGAGCTGTGATCTCCTCTATTATAACTGTGTGACAGGAACTATATGATTACAATCAGTAACTGACAGCAGTGTTTGTGTCCCCCACTGGGAAGTTTCTGTGGAAAGGTCCATGTAATAGCATAATACAAACTAAAAAATTAACTAGAAAATGAATCCATAACCCCAAGCAGATCTGAGCAAGTGAGAACTGAGATCACCTGAGGAAAAAGAGACCAGACAGAAAAAAATAGCTAACCAGGGTAACACTAGCTCACTTATATGTACTGTGGGGTAGCTACATAATGAATACATTTAAAAAATTATCATTAAAGTGTCCCTTTAATTATTGCCTTCTTTGCCTATATTGTTGTCAATTATCATTACTCAGATGGGACCTCATTAGAGATGAGCGAACGTACTCGGATAAGCACTACTCGTCCGAGTAATGTGCTTTATCCGAGTATCGCTGTGCTCGTCTTGAAAGATTCGGGGAGCGCCGCGGAGCGGGGAGCTGCAGGGGAGAGCCGGGAGGAACGGAGGGGAGATCTTTCTCTCCTTCTCTCCCGCCCGCTCTCCCCTGCTCCCCGCCGCAACTCACCTGTCAGCAGCGGCGCTCCCCGAATCTTTCAAGACGAGCACAGCGATACTCGGATAAAGCACATTACTCGGACGAGTAGTGCTTATCCGAGTACGTTCGCTCATCTCTAGACCTCATATATAAAAAATTAATTAACCATTTTGCTATCCCAAAAGCCTCTTCATATGTGGCTTACTCGCAGTCATCATACAGGATGCCCATTATCATAGGCTACAATATGATGCAACTGCCAGAAACACATTAGAATCCATGATTTTATTCTATAGTGAATAATACATGTCCGTAGATCAGCTTTAAGGCACGACATAATTGGAACTACCAGCAGCCTCTGCAGACAGGAATCATCCCCCAATAAGCTCTCATATACTCAAAGAGTTTCTTCACCTTTGGCTGCTTCAGTGCATAAAGACAATGGTAAAACCTCCTTGACAGGCAGAATTGTAAATGGCTCACATATCGAAATGATATAAGACTGCATGGGATGTGATAGAATGTAGATGGGGAACAGCGTGGAAGTAGAGGAGACAATGAATGTAGACATCAGCGCTCCTGCACAGCCGTGAACCATAGTGAGCTCGGTGAAAGATTTCCGCAGTCACCTGCAGTTAGTGGCGTTCTTAGGCCAGCAATACACTGACCTTCTGCACAGAGCCAAAGAATAATGGATCCATCATGGGTCTGTAATAACAAATCTGCACCCATTCCCTGCAGAAACGCCATGAACACCAAGTTCCAGCACTCATCTTCATAACTCTTCATTCAAATACATTAGATGCAAATCTGACGCCATATACAAAGTATCAGGGGGTTGTGGTTACAGCTGTGTTTTATAAATATGTTTCAATAACGAGTTACTTTTGTAAACATGAGTGCTGCAGTCCACATGATACTTGGTTACTTTATGGATACTGCGGCAGGCTTCTACCAACATATTGAAGTTAAAGGGGTTGTCTCGCGGCAGCAAGTGGGGGTATACACTTCTGTATGGCCATATTAATGCACTTTGTAATATACATCTTGCATTAAATATGAGCCATACAGAAGTTATTCACTTACCTTCCCTGCGCTGGCGTCCCCGTCTCCATGGCTCCGTCTAACTTCAGCGTCTAATCGCTGGATTAGACGCGCTTGCGCAGAAGGGTCTTCTGCCTTCGGGTCTGTCCGGCAGCAGCGGCGTTCTGGCTCCGCCCCCTTCTACGTGTCATCGCATAGCTCCGCCCCGTCACGTGTGCCGATTCCAGCCTCCTGATTGGCTGGAATCGGCACATGTGACGGCGCGGAGCTACGTGATGACGCGTAGAAGGGGGCGAAGCCAGAACGCCGCTCGTGCCAGACCGAGCCGAAGGCAGAAGACCCTTCTGCGTAAGCGCGTCTAATCGGGCGATTAGACGCTGAAGTTAGACGGAGCCATGGAGACGGGGACGCCAGCGCAGGGAAGGTAAGTGAATAACTTCTGTATGGCTCATATTTAATGCAAGATGTATATTACAAAGTGCATTAATATGGCCATACAGAAGTGTATAACCCCACTTGCTTTCGTGAGACAACCCCTTTAAGATCCGGGCTGGTACTTGTGGTGAGCTGGAACTACTATTGGTGCATATTACATTGGTATTATTTCTAAGCCATCTTCTGCCACCCCAAAGCCCTATAGCTTATATGACGATGCCACTGCATTACTCTGGGTATTGGATACATCATACAGATTTTTTTGGGCACATCTAAATAGTGATTTGTAAAACCCCATTCACCAGCCTTGTATCGCACTTTGTTGCAGACTTGCAGTGCAGAAGTGAGCTGCAAAACTACAATGTATCCACTGCAACTGAATATAGCCGAGGTGAGAGTGGCTGAGCCGCCGCTATTACAAAAGTAGCCCAGCAGCAGAAAAACAAATGTGAAGAGGCCGCTTTATGCCCACTTCATTGTAGAGGACTATGTGTGGCATATACCCCGATCAGCCATAATATTAGAACCACTGATAGGTGAAGCAAACAGCATCGTCTCATCACAATGGCAGCTGTCAATAGGTGAGATATGAGATAGCAAGTGGACAATCAGTTAATGAATTTGTGTGGAAGGCAGGGAAAATAGGATCTGAGCGACTTTGAGAAGAGCCAAATTGTGATGGCTATGAGATTGGGTCAGAGTATCTCCAAAACAGTGAATCTTGTTGGGTGTTTCTGGTATATAACGGTAAGTATCTACCAAGAGTGGTCCAAGGAGGACTACCAGTGATCAGATGACAGGGTCATGGGCGCTGAAGGTTCACTGATGTGTTGTGGGGAAAAGGCTACTCTGTCTACTCCAATCCACAGCAGAGCTACGGTATCACCAACTGCTGAAGAAGTTAAAGAGACCCTGTCAGCAAGTGTGACTCTCGTCAGAAGGCTGTGTGTGTCGTCAACTTGCTATGTGCACGCTGACTGCACCAGGGGACGCCGCAGGAACAGGGATCAGGTGAGTATGAAAAGAGGCTTCCCGGACTCCATATTACCTGACCTATAAGAACCATAACTTACTTTACGGTTTTTATAGTTGGTGACAGGTTCCCTTTAATGCTATGATGGATATGTGACAGAACACAGAGTGCATCACAGATTGCAGTTTATTGGGCCGCGCAGCCGTAGACTGGTCAGACTGCCCGTGCTGATCTCTGCCTACCTCCTAAAGTGCCTCCAATGGTCACATGAGCATCAGAACTAGATTATGGAGCGATGGAATAAGGTGGCCTGGTCTGAAGAATGAGGTTTTGTTTTACATCATGCGGAGGGCTGCCTTGCTTAACTGGGGAAGAGATGGCACCAGGATTGACTACTGGAAGTTACAAGCCGGTGGAGACAGCGTGATGCTCTGGGAAATGTTCTGCTAGGGAACCATCAGTCCTGGCATTCGTGCAGATGTTACTTTGACATGTATCACCTGCCTAAGCATTGTTGCAACTAAGTACACCCCTTCATGGTAGCTGTATTCCCTAACGGCAGCGGCCTCCTTCAGCAGGGCAAGGTGCCTTGCCATACTGCAAACGTTGTTAGGAATGGTTTGAGGAACATAACAAGGAGTTCGGGGTGTTGACTTCTCCTCTGAAATTGAGCATCTTTGAGATGTGCTGGAAAACAAGTCTGATCCACGAAGGTCATATCTCCCAACTTACAGGACCTGCTGCTAACATCTTAGTGCCAGATACTACAGGGCACCTTAAGAGGTCTTGTGCAGCCCATGCCTCCCTTGATGAGAACTAATTTGGCTTTAGAAGCTGATCAACACATTATTAGACCGGTGGTTTTAATGTTACGGGTACAAGTTACAAGCTAACACAAGCCTAAGATTTCTTTTGAACGGCACTCCAGGCACATACTGAAAATTCCGCCTTGGTGTAGAGCTGGGTACCTCCACCATCATCATGGACCTGACTTTGTGTCTAGGCTTCTGCAAATTAGACAATTGTCAGCACCCTTTCAGCAGGATCTATCAACAATCTGATGTGTATGAGAGCTGATAGACTACTTAATACCTACCGTATGAAGAAAATGATGTTATAGCGAGCTTTCGAACCTACTCAGGGTTCTTCTTTAGCCATTATGCCTGAGGAAGAACCCTGAGAGGTTGGAAAGCTCGCATTAACATCATGTATTTTTGTAGGCCATTAAAAGGTTTCATATCTACAAGATTACTTGGTTTCTTTTGCTGAAAACAATCACACGTCGCTAAAAAAAAATCACATTGCACTTGCGTAGAAATCGCATCAACATGCGGGTGCGATGCGTGCATTCAAATGGGTGAGTTTAATACACGATATCGCTCTTACATGGGCAATACACCCTAAGGGCTCACTCACACGGGCGTATATGGTTCACATATTACATGCGTGAAAAAACACAGGCGTTAGTGGCCCAACAGAAGTAGATTGGGCTTTTAGCAGCACGTATGACACATGTGAAAAATACATGGGCCGCATACGCCGTGTGCATGAGCCCTTAGGTGTATGGCAAGCTTTATGACAACACTCCTCAGAACTGATGTACGCGAGGTGCCACAAACACATTGCTATGTGGATGTAAAGGTCTGTCTTAGTACGCCATTCGAGAGTTCCCGACGCTTCATGGTAGTGGTCACGTGTGTCCTCCCCCCAGCAGTCAGAGCAGTGACCCTCCAACTTTTCTCTATTAGGCCCTATTCGCACACACGTATTCTGGTGCAGTCCAAGTCTACAACGGAAAACCCCGGCATGTCCTATTCTGACCTGTTTTCACGGACGAGGACATGCACTGTGTGGGGATCCTTGAACATCGGACAGAACAAAGAAGTCCGTGTGACATCCGTGTTCGTGTGTTGCTTTCTTGCCCAATTTTTCAGCCAGCCTATGGGCACACCCGCGTGAATTCGGTCTTAGGGGCATTTTACACGGCGCAACTATTGGCTGAAAAATCGCTTAAACAAGTGATTTTCAGTGACAGTTGTGACCCGATGCGGTACTGGGCGCAAAACCGTTCACTAGGCGCTAGCTGCTTCGTTCTCGCTCAGTGTTCCTTCATCTCTGAACATCTGCCTGTTCACCATGAACGGAGGCGAGTGGCCGGAAGAGATCTCTGGCGCACTCTGCCTCTACTCCCCTTATGTGCCCGACAGTCGCCCTGCGTAAAGCCACCCTTAGTCACAGCGAGCCTTGAAGTCTATGACAGCCGTGGATTAGTATATTCGCTACTGCGTGGGCAGAATGTACATTGCTCGGTGGGCAATTTGTCCGACCGCCAGTAATGAATCGGCGACATTGTTATGACCCACTTCTGATGTCGTGTTGGACAGTCTGTAATCTGCCGTTTATGGCACTGCTGGAAGTGTTAGCAGAGGGCTGCAAATTCTGCACCACACTCAGGGGCAGATGTTTATGTGTGCCCCATCAGCCTGGCACTGCCCCGCTACCCTCCAGGCTGCAGCTTCTGGCAGGCTGGGTACATGCAAAAAGCGAAAGTAGAAGAAAGACGAAAAACAAGTCAGCGGCAGAAGTGACAGCAAACTTCAGGGTGCGTGTTGTCACCTGCTGCCGGGTGCAGCGCCCACAAGCTGCCCGCACCGGGGGCACCGGGCAGGGGCTGCGGCTCTCCTCCCATACACATTGCACTGGGTTCCACAACAAACATGTAGGCCCCGATGACACCAGGCGGCTGCCCGCCCCACCAGGCAGGATGGCAGCGGCGGCGGGGGGCTGCGGTGGAGGGCGGGCGACCCCGGCCTGTTAACCCCTGCGGCCGCGGCCGTGCACTGCGGGGGCTACAGGGCAAGGATAACATCGGGGCAGAGGGGTGACCGGGGCAGCAGCCGCACACCCGGAGACCCGCTGCGGGAGCTGCCGTCATATCCGCAGCTTCCCTGGGCACCGCGGCTACACAGGCGGGCAGGGAAGGGGCGCCGCTCGGGAGGCCGGCAGCGCTCTTACCTTGCAGAGGATGCGGTCCCGGGGCACGGAGCTGCCGCTGGAGGCTGGGGGTGGCCGCGGTGACAACACAGTGTGAGCGGCGGGGAGGAGGGATGACACAGGATGGAGATACACCGACTGTGTCACAGAGGAGGAGGGACTATGGCGGCACTCCGCGGACGGCGGCTCCGGGGCTGGGAGGGAAGCCGTGAGGAGGCGGTAGACGTGTCATGTACCGAGCCCGCCGCTAGCTGCGGACGGCGCTCATCTCACCGACGGCAGGGTCTGCCCCATAGAGGAGAGAGCGGCTGTAATGTCACCTGTAGGAGGGGTAGTACAGTGTAATGTCACCTACAGGAGGGGTAGTACAGCGTAATGTCATCTACAGGAGGGGTAGTGCAGCACAATGTCACCTGCAGGAGGTGTAGTTAGGCATACTGTCACCTGCAGGAGGTGTAGTGAGGCATACTGTCACCTGCAGGAGGGGTAGTGCAGCACAATGTCAGCTGCAGGACAGGTAGCGCAGCAGTAATGTCACCTGCAGGAGGGGTAGTGCAGCGTAATGTCATCTACAGGAGGGTTATGCAGCACAATGTCACCTGCAGGAGGGGTAGTGCAGCACAATGTCACCTGCAGGACGGATAATGCAGCACAATGTCTCCTGCAGGAGGGTAGTGCAATACAATGTTACCTGCAGGAGGAATAGTGCAGCATAATGTCACCTGCCCCAGGGGTAGTCCAGCACAATGGCAACTGCAGAAGGGGTAGTGCAGCAGTTATGTCACCTGCAGAAGGGGTGGTGCAGCTGTAATGTCACCTGCAGGAGGCGTAGTGCAGCACAATGCCACCTGCAGCAGGGGTAGTGAGTATTGCAGTACAATGTTACAAGCAGGAGTAGTAGTGCAGCACAATGTCACCTGCAGGAGGGGTTGTGCAGCTTTGATGTCACTTGCAAGATGGGAAGTACAACACAATCTCACCTGCAGGAGGGTAGCGCTGCACAATGTCGCCTACAGGAGAGGTAGTGCAGCACAATGTCACCTGCAGGAGGGGTAGTGCAGCGCGATGTCACCTGCAGGAGGGGTAGTACAGCACAATGTCATCTGCAGGAGGGGTAGTGCAGCACAATGTTTCCTGCAGGAGGGGTAGTGCAGCACAATGCCACCTGCAGGAGGGGTAGTGCAGCACAAAGTTACAAGAAGGAGGGGTAGTGCAGCTGTAATGTCACTTGCAGGAAGGGTACTGAAGCACAATGCCACCTGCAGGAGGAGTAGTGCAGCATAATGTCACCTGCAGGAGGGGTAGTGCAGCACAGTGTCACCTGCAAGAGGGGTAGTGCAGCACATTGTCACCAGCAGGTGGGGTACTGCAGCACAATGCCACCTGCAGGAGGAGGAGTGCAGCATAATGTCACCTGCAGGAGGGGTAGTGCAGCACAATATCACCTGCAGGAGGGTAATGCAGCACAATGTCACCTGCAGGAGGGGTAGTGTAGCAGTAATGTCCCATGCAGGAGGGGTAGTACTGAACAATGCCACCTGCAGGAGGAGTAGTGCAGCATAATGTCACCTGCAGGACTGGTAGTGCAGCACAATGTCACCTGCAGGAGGGGTAGTGCAGCACAATGTCACTTGCTGAGGGGGTAGTGCAGCATAATGTAATTTGCAACTTGGAGGAGGTGAGTGCAGCAAAATGCCACCTGCAGGAGGAGTAGTGCAGCATAATATCACCTGCAGGAGGGGTAGTGCAGCTGTAATGTGACTTGCAAAAGGGATACTGCAGCACAATGTCACCTGCAGGAGGGGTAATGCAGCATAATGTCACCCACAGGAGGGGTAGTGCAGCTGTAATTTCAGTTGCAGGAGGGGTAGTGCAGCGCAAGGTCACCAGCAGGTGGGGTACTGCAGCACAATGCCACCTGCAGGAGGAGTAGTGCAGCATAATGTCACCTGCAGGAGGAGTGGTGCAGCATAATGTCACCTGCAGGAGGTGTTATGCAGCTTTAATTTAACTTGCAGGAGGAGGAGTGCAGCATAATGTTATCTGCCGGAGTGGTAGTGCAGCGTACTGTCACCTGCAGGAGGGGTGGTGCAGCACAATGTCACCTGCAGGTGGGAAGGTGCAGCACAATATAACCTGCAGAAGGGGTAGTGAAGCACAATGTCACCTGCAGGAGGTGTAGTGCAGCGTTATGTCACATGTGGGAGGGGTAGTACAGCACAATGTCACTTGCAGAAGGCGTAGTACAGCAGAATGCCACCTGCAGGAGGGGTTGTGCAACTTTAATGTAACTTGCAGGAGGGGAAATGCAGCACAATATCACCTGCAGGAGGGTAGTGCAGCGCAATGTCATCTGCAGCAGGGGTAGTGCAGCACAATGTCACCTGCAGGTGGGGTACTGCAGCACAATGTCACCTGCAGGAGGGGTAGTGCAGCACAATGTTTTCTTGCAGGAGGGGCAGTGCAGCACAATGTTTCCTGCAGGAGAGGTAGTGCAGCACAATGTTTCCTGCAGGGTGGGCAGTGCAGCACAATGTTTCCTGCAGCAGGGGCAGTGCAGCACAAAGTTACAAGAAGGGGGGGTAGTGCAGCTGTAATGTCACCTGCAGGAGGGGTAGTGTGGCTGTGATTTCACTTACAGGAGGGGTAGTGCAGCACTATGCCCCCCCCCCCCCCCCGGAGGATGAGTGCAGCATAATGTCACCTGCAAGAGGGGTTTTGCAGCATAATGTCACCTGCAGGAGAGTTAGTGCAGCAAAATTTCACTTGCAGGAGTGGTAGTGCAGCACAATGTCACCTGCAAGGGGGGGGGGGGGGGGTAGTACAGCACAATGCTACCTGCAGGAGGCGTAGTCCACCATAATCTTACCTGCAAGAGGGGTTAATGTCACCTGCAGGAGGGGTAGTGCAGCATAATGTAATTTGAAACTTGCAGGAGGCGTAGTGCAGCACAATGTCACCTACAGAATGGGTAGTGCAGCACAATGCCACCTGGAGGAAGGGTAGTGCTGCATAATGTCACCTGCAGGAGGGGTAGTACAGCACAATGTAACGTGCAGGACGGGTAGTGCAGCACAATGTTTTCTTGCAGTAGGGGTAGTGCAGCACAATGTTTCCTGCAGGAGGGGTAGTGCAGCACAAAGTTACAAGAAGGAGGGGTAGTGCAGCTGTATTGTCACTTGTAGGAGGGGCACTGCAGCAGAATGCTACCTGCAGGAGGAGTAGTGCAGCATAATGCTAACTGCAGGAAGGGTAGTGCAGCTGTGATTTCACTTTCAGGAGGGGTAGTGCAGCACAATGCCCCCCCAGGAGGAGGAGTGCAGCATAATGTCACCTGCAGGAGGGGTAGGGCAGCACAATATCACCTGCAGGAGGGTAATCCAGCACAATGTCACCTGCAGGAGGGGTAGCGCTGCACAATGTTTCCTGCAGGAGAGGTAATGCAGCACAATGCCACCGACAGGAGGGGTAGTGCAGCACAAAGTTACAAATAAGAGGGGTAGCGCAGCTGTAATGTGACTTTCAGGACATGTTGTGCAGCACAATATCACCTGCAGGAGGAGGAGTGCAGCATAATGTCACCTGCAGGAGGTGTAGTGCAGCATAATGTCACATGCAGGAGGGGTAGTGCAGCACAATATCACCTGCAGGAGGGTTATGCAGCACAAGGTCACCTGCAGGACAGGTAGTGCAGCAGTAATGTTACCTGCAGGAGGGGTATTGCAGCATAATGTCACCTGCAGGAGGGGTAGTACAGCACAATGTCACCTTCAGGAGGGGTAGTGCAGCACAATGTCACCCGCAGGAGGGGTACTGCAGCATTTATGTCACCTGCAGGAGTAGTAGTGCAGCACAAAGTTACAAGAAGGAGGGGTAGCGCAGCTGTAATGTGACTTGCAGGACGGGTTCTGCAGCACAATATCACCTGCAGGAGGAGGAGTGCAGCACAATGTCACCTGCAAGAGGGGTGGTGCAGCACAATGTCACCTGCAGGAGGGGTATTGCAGCATAATGTCACCTGCAGGAGTGGTAGTGCAGCACAATGTCACCTGCAGGAGGGGTAGTGCAGCATAATGTCACCTGCAGGAGAGTTAGTGCAGCAAAATTTCACTTGCAGGAGTGGTAGTGCAGCACAATGTCACCTGCAGGGGGGGGGGGAGTAGTACAGCACAATGCTACCTGCAGGAGGGGTAGTGCAGCATAATGTAATTTGAAACTTGCAGGAGGCGTAGTGCAGCACAATGTCACCTACAGAATGGGTAGTGCAGCACAATGTCACCTGCAGGTGGGGTACTGCAGCACAATGTCACCTGCAGAAGGGGTAGTGCAGCACAATGTTTTCTTGCAGGAGGGGCAGTGCAGCACAATGTTTCCTGCAGGAGAGGTAGTGCAGCACAATGTTTCCTGCAGGGTGAGCAGTGCAGCACAATGTTTCCTGCAGGAGGGGTAGTGCAGCACAATGCCACCTGCAGCAGGGGTAGTGAAGCACAAAGTTACAAGAAGGAGGGGTAGTGCAGCTGTAATGTCACCTGCAGGAGGGGTAGTGTGGCTGTGATTTCACTTACAGGAGGGGTAGTGCAGCACTATGCCCCCCCCCCCCCCCCCCCCGGGAGGATGAGTGCAGCATAATGTCACCTGCAAGAGGGGTAGTGCAGCACAATGCCACCTGCAGGAGGGGTAGTGCAGCACAATGTCACCTGCAGGAGGGCTATTGCAGCATAATGTCACCTGCAGGAGAGTTAGTGCAGCAAAATTTCACTTGCAGGAGTGGTAGTACAGCACAATGTAACTTGCAGGAGAGGTAGTGCAGCACAATGTTTCCTGCAGGAGGGGTAGTGCAGCACAAAGTTACAAGAAGGAGGGGTAGTGCAGCTGTAATGTCACTTGTAGGAGGGGCACTGCAGCAGAATGCTACCTGCAGGAGGAGTAGTGCAGCATAATGCCAACTGCAGGAGGGGTAGTGCAGCTGTGATTTCACTTGCAGGAGGGGTAGTGCAGCACAATATCACCTGCAGGAGGGTAATCCAGCACAATGTCACCTGCAGGAGGATTAGTACAGCACAATGTCACCTGCAGGAGGGGTAGTGCAGCACAAAGTTACAAATAAGAGGGGTAGCGCAGCTGTAATGTGACTTTCAGGACATGTTGTGCAGCACAATATCACCTGCAGGAGGAGGAGTGCAGCATAATGTCACCTGCAGGAGGTGTAGTGCAGCATAATGTCACATGCAGGAGGGGTAGTGCAGCACAATATCACCTGCAGGAGGGTTATGCAGCACAAGGTCACCTGCAGGACAGGTAGTGCAGCAGTAATGTTACCTGCAGGAGGGGTATTGCAGCATAATGTCACCTGCAGGAGGGGTAGTACAGCACAATTTCACCTTCAGGAGGGGTACTGCAGCATTTATGTCACCTGCAGGAGTAGTAGTGCAGCACAAAGTTACAAGAAGGAGGGGTAGCGCAGCTGTAATGTGACTTGCAGGACGGGTTCTGCAGCACAATATCACCTGCAGGCGGGGTACAGCAGCATTTATGTCACCTGCAGGAGTGCTAGTGCAGCACAATGTTACCTGCAGGAGTGGTAGTGCAGCACAATGTCACCTGCAGGAGGGGTAGTGCAGCACAATGTCACCTGCAAGAGGGGTGGTGCAGCACAATGTCTCCTGCAGGACGGGTAGTGCAGCACAATGTCACCTGTAGGGCGGTTAGTGCAGCACAATGTAGAGTAGAGTTAGTGTAGCATAATTTCACATGTAGTAGAGATAGTGCAGCACAATGTCACCTGCAGGAGGGGTAGTGCAGCACAATGCCACCTGCAGGATGAGTAGTGCAGCACAATATCACCTACAGGAGGGTAATGCAGCACAATGACACCTGTAGAAGGGGTAGTGTAGCACAATGTCACTTGCAGGACGGGGCAGTGCAGCACAATTGCACATGCAGGTGTGGAGGTGCAGCACAATGTCACCTGCAGGAGGAGTAGTGCAGCACAATGTCACCTGCAGGTGGGGAGGTGCAGCACAATGTCACCTGCAGAAAGGGTAGTGCAGAACAATCTCACCTGCAGGGGTAGTCCAGCGCAATGTCACCTGCTGCTAAAGGGGGATCTACTGGGTATTATATTCAAAGCTTCACTTACGGCACTGTGATTGTTTAGTCAGTGCGCTCAATAAAAGACATAAACGGTACAATATGTGTTGTTAGTTTAGTTTACATTCTCCGGGATTCGGCTGCATGTTACCTTCTTTGCACCTGCATTCACTCCCAAAACCATAGTTGAGTCATAGGGGCGATGAGCTGATTTCTCCCCTTCCTTTTCCCTTTCATATTTTGAGTTTAATTAGATTGTATTTGTCTTTAATTGTAGTGGTTTAGTTTGAGCACTGACGATGGCCGTGTTCGTATCTGGAGACCAAGGGGTGAGCGCCTCAGTCCTGACTTTGCTGTGGAGTGGCACACTGCCGCCACTGCTGGTGTGATGATCTGAGGTGCCATCACATATGACAGTCGGTCACCCTTTGACGAGATGCGAGGGACAATGGCAGGTCCGCGACATATTCAGGACGTCTTGCAGCCACATTTGTTGCCTCTCATGGCGTTTTCCAAAAGGCATTTTCCAGCAGGATAATATTGGCACATTTACGTGGCCTGGCCGGTCACCAGATTTATTGCCAATAGAACACATATGGCCAACTAAGGTCGTTAGTGCTCGTGCAGAGTGTTTAGGCAGGCAGACTTCACTGCTGGATCACTGGGTTCTGGCTCAGCGCTTTACCTTCTATGTGTTCACAAGGAATGAGAACCCAGCAATAGTTTAGAATTAATTTTGAGCGATATTTGTTGCGTGTAAATGGGCCACAAGTCTCCCGGGGGTGAGCCATATAATTTAGGAGAAAATGAGTAATCCTTTACATCTCAGTTTAGCTCTTGTCAGTTATCTATCATATTTGTATTTTTAGCATTCTTTTGAGAAATGTATTGTTTCGGGTATGCTCCTCTCATTCCCATAGTGAATTGAAATAAGTGTATATAAGTATACATAATTTAGGGCCCTTTTACACTGAACGATTATCATTCATATTATCCCTGGATTGCGAGAATTGGAATGATATCGTTTAGTATAAATGCCTGCACAATCCGAACGATAATTCATTCTTCATTCGGATCGTGCAGGCATAAAAATCAAATGACGATCGCCCTGTTTGCTGTAAATGGAGCAGGGCGGGCCGGAACAATCCCCGGCCCACTCTGTCTGTATTCACTTGGAACAGGCAGATGCGAGGGGAAATGTTCGTGGGAGAATAAATATATATATCACGCCGTGACGCCACCGTTCCCGCACCACTATTTATATGCGGCAGAGTAATAAACACTCGACAAGTGTATCGTATCTCGGGACCTCAGGAACGGTTGAGGTGCGGTAAAACTTTACTTAGATAAACTTTGCAAACAGGTAATTACGGGTATCATTCACAGCAGCAGTTACAGGCAGAAGCTCAGAGGTGGGGAGGAAAAATACACAGGAACAACACGGCCCTATAGTCCACGTTATCTATATGTCACCGGTCCTGGACATTAAATAAAGTCCGGAGGACAAGACAAGAATCTTTCCACATACTCTCTGGCAAGAAATTATTTAGAAGAAGGGTTTGCCTAGATGCACCCCACATATTCTCCGCGTGGGTGTTACAATCACGTACCTCTGTGTGGTGATCCTTTTGGCGGACGGCCACATGGGATAAATAAATGCCTGTAGTATAATGGGTCCCAGGTAAAATGGGTCGCTTTATACAGAATTACTTGGGGAGGGTTGCTCTCGCTCTGGGGGATTTTCAGTGACTCACTTGTTTTCCCATGTGTTTCACATTCAGTAAGGCTGTCTCTCCGTCTCCTCCATATAAGACACGTGGAAATCAGAGATGTCTCCCTGCGCTCCTGCATTTTTTTCCAGCTGATCGGGGAAGAGGGAAGATCCTCAGCTCCTCCATAGGGAGCCTCTCCTTCTTCTCCATTTTCACTGCAGGGAAGCTAAAGGTGCTTCCCTGCTTCACTGTGGGTCCTCCAACAGCATGGTGAGATGGCAGATCATCAACAACCACTCCCGCTCTCAGACACTCACATTTGTAACCTCACTTGTAACACATGACACAGTAGGATAGATACATTCAGCAGCAGAGCTGACAGACAATGATTTTATGGGAGTTAACCCTTCAGATACCGCAGCTGTGCAACATACATACAGAAAATGGACATGACAGGTTTGTACAATGCATCCACATCAGATAATACATGTATGATAATTATGGAGGGAACCAAGATGTTATTTTGGGACACTACACACTGAGTGATGATCACTTCTGTGTGAAAGCACAGGAGTGATTAATGCTAGTATGGCTGTCAGGTGCTTCTGCGCCCGAGAATTGTCCCATGTAAAAGGGTCCTTACATATGAATGCATGGTATGTATATGTAAATATTCACATTAGTGCCTACCCCAGGTTCACCTATAGGCACATGCCTATGTAGTGTCCCAGAACATCATCCTGGTCCCCTCCATAATTGTCATACCTGTTTGTCTTGCACAGCTGCGGTGCTTGAGAGGTTAACTTTCATAAAATCATTTGCCTGCATGTAAATGTATCACTCTGTCATATCATGTAGTATGAGTGAAGGTATAAATAGGAGTGCTCGAGAGCGGGAAAGGAGTACATCTTCTGGAGTGGAGAAAAATAACACAGAGCCATATGGAAGCACCTTCAACTTCCTTGTGAAGAAGATGGAGGAAAAGGAGAGATATAACATAGCGACTGCATGTTGAATGTGAGTGGAGTGACCCCAAGCCTAAGAGAGAGCCCTCGTAATTCTGTAAGATGGTCCCAGTGAAGAGGCACTAAACTAAGTCCCTAAGTTTTCCTACGCGGCCGTCCAAAGCTAGGATCCCCGCATAAAGGTACGCTCATCATTCACACCCACACGTTTCCAGTGCGGGGTGCAAGTACGAAAAGCTAATAATTGCTGCCAGAGTGTCTGTGGAGTGACCCCCTACTCCCTTTCCTCCTCCAGAGTGCCGCCGTGTAGCATACCGGTGTGTGGGAATGGTGGCGTCACCAGTGACAACTAATACTCCCACCATCCTGTTTATTGGCATTCCCTATCCGAGGGGTTTCAATGGTGGCCTGCAGTCCTGCTCTGGCCTTGGCTACGTGTTATTCCTCTGGGAAAGGAGCCTGTAAGTGACAAGCCAACACTTAACCCTCCCAGCTCCCCACGTATCTCAGGTGTCCGGAGTACTCCTCTGGGGTGCTGCACCTACTTTGCCTATAGGTAAATCCATTGCTGCTTCCTTGTCATAACTAGGAGACATAATAATCTGGATATCAGCAGGTTCTGGCTTCCCTCTTTTCATCCGAGGATTTGCATGTGCTGGCAAGCTCAGTCTCCTCCTTGCTGCAACCGGTTACTGGAAAATTAAAAAAATAACTCCCTAAGTGTTTAGTTGTGCAGACAGCTGTATCAGTCATATTTTTGTATGTATAATGACAGATTTCCAATCCTAGTCTCCACTGCCATTTGTGGTTCTCAGTTTGAAAATTCCTCATGGGCAAGTCTATGGATCACCTAGTCTGTCGATCAGAGGCACTAACCAACATTTCAGCCTGTAATCTCTTTACAACCTTGCAGCCTCTGATTGCACTTACCGTGCCTACAGTAACAACACAAACATTTCTAGAATTTAAGGGATATTCTTTGTGGTTCACCGTGCCTGCTACTTCTCCACACCCATGTGCAGTATGACTTTCAGTGAATAATCGTGATAGCCTAGTGCACGTGTCAAACACAAGGCCCGCCGGCCGAACCTGCCTCATTAATGCAGCATTCTACTCACCCAGCCTACAGGTCGTGCGGCAGCAGTGCAATCTGATCGTTTACCTCTACCTCTTGGCGTCTGTGTGCACAGTTTAGCCATCACAGACTGCAATGCCGCCATTGAACCAAACCTGCAACTAGGTGAGTGGAATGCTTCCTGGACCGAGGCCAATAGCGAGGTCACTATTACTACTGGGAATACTATAGAGGTCACTTATTACTACTGGGGCCAATATAGGGGACACTGTAACTACTGGAGCCACTATGGGGGCATTAAATCCACTGGGGCCACTATGGGGGGGGGTCACTGTTACTACTGCAGTCACTGTGGGGGTCACTATTACTATAGGGGTCAGCTATATAAGGGACACTTACTACTTGGGCCACTATAGGGGTCACTATTACTACTGAGGTCACTATGAGGGTCACTATTACTGCAGAGGCCACTATTGGGGAAACTAGTGACTAATTTCCTTTCTATTATGGCCCCTATTTGGGCTCTGATTAGGAATTCTTCCCAAACGTACTTAGATACTGAGGTTCACTTGGGTATTACCATCCTCAACAGAAGCATCAGGACAGTCACTTCCTCAGACAAGTGACTCCGGCTCATCCACTTAGTCCCTATGCACTGGACCTCCAATTTCGACCCTCTGGTACGATTTTGCACCCTTCCTCCCCAGGAATGACTAGATTTGAAAGCAGACTCTTTTCATAACTTGTGGTCCATTGAAAGGAGAGTTGGACTCTTTGGTCACATGTTTTGAGGCCATTTGTCAATCATTTATAGCTGAGGTTAAGCTGGATTTGAACCTTAGCATTACCAGGCTCAACAATCTGGTCCAGACTTTGGACTCAATTGGACTATTGCTTAGTGAGAATCTAGACAACAAAGCTAGACTCTCAAATCTGAAGGCATAGGAGCTCCTGGACCCAATACCCAACAACTCTCTACTTTTTATATTGCAATGTTTGTTCACGATTGCCTTGGACAATGTGTGAAGTCAGCTATCCTCATGAGCTCTGTGTTTTAGCTGTCTGTAGTAGGGAAAAACTTGAGCTCCCTCCATCAGTACATCTTCAGATTCTTAAAATTCTGCGCTAGATCAGCTTTGCTGCAACTGCTCCGTATCCTCAAGATAGGTGATAAGTGTTTAATCAGTGCGGGGCTAACTGCTTGAATATTCCTTTTAGTACTTGGAGGAATTCATAAACTCTACTAACATCCATCAATACGACCAAGATTTTACAAAGGGCAACAAGATTTTTTTCAATCTTGTTGCTATTTGCAACTAGCAGCAGCATGCCACCAAGCTGTAATACAAGAAGATTTGATTTTCAACCCCATTGCTGCTAACATGCTGCCTGCTAGGACCTGAAGAGTCAGTGATACTGTGCTTCTGCTAATACGTTGCTGTGAACCTGTTGCCTACAAGTATGTAATGCAAGCCGGCTCCTTTGATTACTTGGGGAGCAGGGTTGGGTGAGGTGAGCAGATTTAGCTCCTTTTAGTGTTATTACAGTGGATCATTGATGTCTGGCTGCTGTGAATGGGAGAGGAGGGAACCTCTGTGATAATAGACATGGGGGAGGGAACTGGTTCTGGAGGAGAAACTCTGGATGTGATCATACGCAGGAGGAGGGGTTGGCTGCACGCGTATACTAGGGAGTGGCACTCTGTATATTGGGGGGAGTGTCACTCTGGATGTGTAGGTTGATTATACTAGGATGAGATTAGGGCACTGTATGGCATTATAGGAGCAGTATTATATTCTTGTACACAGGGGCAGTATTACAGTAGTCATGTTCTTGTACAGTATTATAGCATTTGAATACAAGAATATAGTACTTATATTTTTGTACATAGGCGATGGTATTATAGTCTAGTCTACCTATTATAACTATATTAGCTGTAAGAAGCAGAAATGTAGGAATCAGAAGAAGGACAGAGATACAGAGTTATGTGCATTTTTTATTATAAATTTATTGAACGTTATTATTTTTCAGTTTAGGAATGGCTCCCTGGTAATTTAAAGGGGTTGTCCAGTTGTAAACTAATGATGGCATATACATAAGGGCGCCCACCCACTCGTGCGTGAAAAACGCAGCGTTTTCGTCGCGTTTTCGCGTCTTTTTGCGTTAATTTACATTGACATTCATGGGTGCATTAAGAGAAAAATAAGGATACATATGCAACTGACAGTTCCTATGTTAAAAATTGCAACAGACTGAAACAAAAAACGCCAGTGGACAGGAGTACATTCAAAACTAATTGCTCTTGAGAAAAAACGCAAAACGCAAAGGAAAAAAAATCGCCAGTGGGTGGGCGCCCTAAGATAGATCATCAATAGTAGATTGTCAGGGGTCCATAAGCAGGGACTGCCACCAATCAGCTGTTCTCTGGCCCGGTTGGCTTCTGCACTGAGCTTATTTCTGCAGGAAGCAGACAGCTCCATTCTCACCGCAGTGGCCCAGTTTGATATTGCAGTTCCTATTGAAGTGAATTTGAATTTGGCCTGCAACACCAAGACTGACCACTAAAGCGAGAACAGAGCAGCATGCTTGCATGATAGCACCCACCCAGTGAACAGCTGTAGGGTTCGGATTCCAGGTGATGGACCCCTGCTAATGTACTATGAACACCTATCCTGATTCTAGGCCATCATTAGTTTACAACCAGAGAACCCCTTTAATTTTTTCGTTTCGAGGCCTGTAAAGTTAATCTGAAGCCTCTACTTGGAGCTCCCTCATAAAAATCTTATATCAGTGAGTGGTTTAATGAGTTGGGTTAGTAAACTTTAAAGGGGTTGTCCCGCAAAAGCAATTGAAGTTAAACACTTCTGTATGGCCATATAAATGCACTTTGTAATATACATCGTGCATTAAATATTGGCCATACAGAAGTTATATACTTACCCCCCCCCCCCCCCCCCCGGTGTTGGTGTCCCCGTCTCCATGGCACCGACCGAAGCCTTCTTCTGCCTCGATTAGACGCGCATGCGCAGAAGACCTGTGCGGCGCGAGCACGCCGGAGCGGCCCCATTCAACGGGACAGAAGAGCAGACTGCGCAAGTGCGTCTAATCGAGGCAGAAGAAGGCTTCGGTCGGCGCCATGGAGACGGGGACGCCAACACCGGGGGGGGGGGGGGTAAGTATATAACTTCTGTATGGCCAATATTTAATGCACGATGTATATTACAAAGTGCATTTATATGGCCCTACAGAAGTGCTTAACTTCAATTGCTTTTGCGGGACAACCCCTTTAAGTGTTGGGAAACTTTTTTTTCTACTTAGAAATGTATAAAGGTTCTGCACAAAAATGTAATCAGTAGTCCTTTTGCTCTTCTTTAGGCCGCATGCACCCAGGCAGGTCGGATTCCGAGCGTACCTGTATTTTCCTCTTCTTTTCTGTACTGCGGATGGTCCGCATGGCTCGGTGTCAGACATGTGCAATACAGATTTAGGTTTTTTTTAAAACTCCTGTTTTTGCCGCAGAATCCGCGGCAAAAACAGGAGCTCTGTTACAATGTTACCGGTCGGACGGCTTCCATTGACCTCAATGGAAGCCTTCCATGCGGAATCCGCAGTAAAATGGAGCATGCTGCGATTTTTTATCCGCAAGTGGAAACCGCAATTCAAGTCCACCCATGTGCATTCACCCTTATGTGCCATCGTTATTCCAAATCTTCTGTGCTGCATACACTTATGGCGCGTCATCAATGGCACATTAGCGAATCCCATGATTAGTAAGCAATCCTGATATACAATGGTTACGTTGCTGTTTCTTTAGTACAGAGCATTGTTCTGTAATTTCCCATACACATACCTGTAGAAATAAATGTGCTTGCTGCCCTGAATAGGAGCTGAGCACATCCTCACATGAGTGTTGGGGAAGAGTGGAATAAGAGAGATATCAATAAAAGTATTGGAGGGCAGGCAGATGGGTATCAGTGATAGTGTCTGTATAATGAATGCATGAGCTAGAAGCAATCAGAGCTGCTGATACAAATCTCTTCCACTCTTTAATAATATACTGCAGTAAAACAATAGGAAAACAAGAAATAGTTACAAAAAATCAAGCCATTGGGATAAATGGATAAAGAGGCATTTATTTTTCAGCTTGAGTTCCATAACAATTCTGTAAAGGAAATACTGTGAAATATACAGAAGACTAATGTAACATATAGCAAAGACACTGGACCCTTTCTATAGCTTCTACCTAAATGAGCTAGCTGGGGTGCATACCCCTATAGTGCTCAGACAGGAACCTTACATGGAATGATAGTGTAGTCTGGTGAGGTAGGAGAGTGACCGTAGGATGCCATTCACAGTGGGCAGTAATACTATCGCTTGGCTCACTGGTGACACACTCTGGCAGTGAAGAGGTTTGCAGCATAAGAGCAGAATGAAAAAGCACCAATTCCGGTAAACATCCCGCTAAACAAACTCATCCGCATTCATCCTTCTGTTTATGAACAGGCACACAACTAAAGTGCTGGCTGATAGATACCTGGGATAGCCATCACCAGTTATTTGGGTAGAAATGAGTGACATATAATGAGAAGTATTCTACATGTCACACAGCATTAGCTGATATGGATGGATACTTATCAGTCGTGAAGAATGACACCTTCCATTCAGTTGTAACTATCAATCATTGAATCCTACGGACTAGATGGGGACTTAAATTATATGTTGGCCATTAGGCTTCCAAAATTACTTGGCAATTGGAATGTATTGACAATGTGAGTGCTATACTAGTTGACAGCAAGTCACATAACGAGCGTCATCTTTTAATAGAAGAGTTCAACCCATAACATGATTCTAGAGCTGTTTTTTCCATTCAGTTCCCCCTAGTTTAATAATCCTCCTGAGTACTGGGAGCGGAAATAAATCAACACCGATAGAAAGAAATACAGGTTACATATGGTGTAAGTTTCCGAACACATTTCCTCCACCAGTTGTGTTGTAGGAACACAAGAACATCTTTAGAAGGGCCCTTATTGTTAGGGATTGTAAAGTCCCTTTAACCCTTTGTTCCAATTTTGGATTCAGATTTTCCTAGGGGGTTTTCTCTTTCTGCCATTATACAATGGCGCTATATGCTGGCTAGAGCCAGTACTGCAGTATGTGACATGCTGGAGAGGCCCCCCGACAACAGAGCAGTGAGTAATCTACAGTAAGAATACCCTGCTGGACGTCTACCGATGTCGGAGCTGTACAGCCTTCAATCAGAATGTCTTTAAACGTCAGGCAGTGGATTGGAAAGGTTTAAGGGTATGTTCACAGGCTGCAGATTTGCTGCATAAAATACGGTCAAATGTTCTGCAGCAAATCCGCAAGGAATTCCGCACCCGAAAATCCACACAATTTGGTGCAGATTTGTCTGTGCAGATTGGGACCAAAAAATGGACATATTGTCAGATTACGCAGCATCCTGTTGCTCCCCTGAAGAGGCTTGCCTGTCCAACCCCACGAGCTTCTCGCCTCTTGGGATAATGTTTATAAGACATATCCTCACTGGAGGGCAGGATACAGGGATGGGCAGGGAAGCAGACAAGCCTCTTCGGGGAGCAAAAGGAAGATGCTGAAGATGAATATATATTATTATATATATATTATTATTATCATTACTTTAGAGCTTTTAAAAAAAATTTCACAAAATGTCCCTAACTGTAGATCCACATGTATTGCGCAACAAACCTGTACCTATTCGAATTTGTTGCAGATTCTGACTTCCTCATTGAACTCAATGGGGTAAATCTGCAGCATAAATTCACACATGCTTCAGCGCAACATATTTGTGCTGTGAACGAGGCAGATTTGCGTATCTTACTGTACTTTTTGCACACACAGGGCATGCTCATTTGTGCGCCGCTGCATTTTTTTCTGTGAACCGTGCGCACAAAAATAAAGGATGTAAGCATATCTATTAAAATCAATGCGTTCTATTCTCTATATGTGTGCATGCAAATCTGTGCATGCAAAATACACGCGAAAATACACCCATGTGGCATTTATGCCACGTGTAAATATATCCTAATGGTGTCTTAACACTGTTAACGGCTTTGAGGGCTTCTTCATACAGGTGCATGCGGTAATACACTTGCTGCTAAGGAGCATATTAGCTCATGAAACCGTCAAAAGTCTTTTTTTTTTGACAGTTCAAACTTTTCGCTATTGTGCACAAGCAAAAAAAAAAGCAGAAAGATAAGTTCTGCCCTATCTTTTCTCGCATGTAGAAAAACTATGTGTGAGAACGATGGGGCAAGGCTTATTCTTTCTCTCGTGGGAAACACCACCGTCACATTTTGCAAACGTAATTTTCACGCCCGCAAAATTTTTCCGAAATCATGGCCATCTGAAGAAGCCCTTGAAGGATATGAAGGATATGATGGAACCAAATATGATTTAGGACTGTCAAGTTTCCTTCTTTATGGGGGAGAATAACATAGAATGCTGCAGAAAACAACTGGAAGTGTGGAGAGAGCCTAATGGGGCAATTATCATATTATCTGGTATCAGTGACCGAGTAATTAGCATTATTTTATAATGGGTATTAGCCTGGGTTCCCTGTGTATCACTACAATTACATTGCACAAAGTTGGGTATGAATGAGGCTTTTTGCTTCTATGGATTGTCAAGCAGTAGCAGCATATTTTAGAGCTGTACGATTTTCCCTGTATGAGCCCAATAGTCATAAATAAACTACCCGGTGTTTGATGCTGTACACAATATTTGATCCCATTCTCCAGAATCCATATAATGAATTGCATAATCACAGACTCATTTATGATGTAACTGTGATTGTGGCCATTTTGGAACCACTTCCCAAAGTACCCTTGATTCTTCACAGAAACCGCAGTTACGTACCTGAATAATAGGGACATTTATGAAAACTAGCATATACGAACATGTCCAAACAAGACATCAGATGGTGCCCGTAGCATGAGATTTCATAGATATCCCACTAGTATTATGTCCCATTCTGAAATCCTCACCTTGCCACTGAAACCATGTAGATGAAAATGTACATCTCTGGCCACCTTCCAGTTCTAAGGAGTGATACTGCACATAGATATACAGTATCTTCCATTAAGACATGCTATAAATGAATTGTGATACTGTGCAGAATAAGAAGTGAGCACTGTTTGGCGGTGTCATTAACAGGAGCGGCATTTCTCCAGGATCTGGGTAGTGTTGAATGTCAGGAATTCTAATGCTTGCGAAGGAAGATTTGGGACACGTCTGAAGGTCTTTCAATGTCTGCAGAAAAAGATTTGGAAAAAAGTTTGACACATTTTTAATATTCGACAGGCTGTAAGACAACTTTGGTCATTCATCATAAACTACTGTAAAATGAAAAAGGTATAGTAATTTATAAAAAAAAAGGGGTTGTCTCTAGCTTGGATGCAAGATATGATACGGGCGAGCATGGAGGCTCTAGTGCCCTTTGTACCGGCTCTAGCTTGGATGCAAGATGTGATACAGGTGGGCATGGAGACTCTAGTACCCTGTTGTACCGGCTCTAGCTTGGATGCAAGATGTGATACAGGCGACCATGGAGACTCTAGTACCCCGTTGTACCGCCTCTAGCTTGGATTCAAGATGTGATATGGGCGGGCATGGAGGCTGTAGTACCCTGTTGTACCGCCTCTAGCTTGTATGCAAAATGTCATACCGGTGGGCATGGAGGCTCTAGTACCCTGTTGTACCGCCTCTAGCTTGGATGCGGGACATTATACCGGTGGGCATGGAGGCTCTAGTACGCTGTTGGGCCACCTCTAGTTCGCATACAAGATGTGATATAAGCGGCCATGGAGGCTCTAACACTCTGTTGGGCTGCCTCTAGCTTGGATGCAAGATGTGATATGGGCGGGGATGGAGGCTCTAGTACCCTGTTGTACCGCCTCTAGCTTGGATGCAAGATGTGATATAGTCGGGTATGGAGGCTCTAGTACCCTGTTTACCTCCTCTAGCTTGGATGTGAGATGTCATACCGGCAGGCATGGAGGCTCTAGTACCCTGTTGGGCTGCCTCTAGTTCAGATACAAGATGTGATATGGGTGGGCATGGAGGCATACAGGTTCTGTATGGTATCCTGCGGTATATCAGTCTACATTTGCTGGACAATAAAACAATTCGAGCTGCTCGTGTTTGTCGGACGACCAGATGATCCTCTCTGCTAGTGGTCTGTGAAAGGCGTCTTGAGCCTGATTACCTTCTGTGTGTTCCCTCACGCATCCACTGGTCTCAACACCTCCTAACAGTCTGGTTGGAATGGCTCCAGTGACAGGCAATTCCTTGATACGACCATCCTGCTTCTCGCATTCCAATAATACACCCCTTCTCAAACTCTGTTTACTGGGCAAAATCTCTTTGATTGCGTCATAGAGGCGTCTATTGGTCAACAAGCTCTACACAAGTGGAAGAAGAGGTCACTCCACACAAGGAGCCTCTGAGAGCCTTTTATATGCCAAGGGGGGAACCACTTTTAGGGCCTCAAGTGACAAGACCGTTCATCTAATTACACCACAACTCTAATAATTTGTATATTTGCCTGTGATTTAACTACCGACACATGCCACGTTTTGCAGCAAAACAAAAACTTCTTTTAGGCTAACTTCGCACGGCCCAATATTGCGCTCGCAAACATACGATTTGGCAATGGATGCAAGCTGTTTTTGTATCAAAATAGTCTTGCATGACTTTGGGGAAGCAGTGAACCTGACAGCCGAAATGGAGGATTACGGAATTGGGAAACCTTGCATCCCATCGCACCACTTGTACCTAGCACGTAGGGGGATGCTGCCGCCGGCCCCAATGAAAACAATGGGTGATGCAAGGACACACCCAAAGATAGGACGTGCCACAATTTGTTTCTCAATCGCAATGTGATGCAGGATAAAATCGCTCATATGTATGACCCCATTCAAAAGAATGGGGTTCATATTCGTGCAAGATTTGTGCATCTCACAACGCACACATCTCGCGCAATTTTCTCTGACCTGAGATTGTGTGCACAGTGAAAAATATGACTGTTGCACGTGATCTTTTCCTCTGTTCTGTCCAAGCTCTGTAACTTTGTCATGTCATTTGTTTCAGCTTGTTACTGTGTGGGAGACCGCACATCTGCATGTTCTATTCTCTTGCGAGACTTGCACAAAAATAGAACATGCTGGGATTTTTCTGTCTCGTCCCTTGCTGCGAGAGAAAAATTGTCCATGTAAATAGACCCATGCGAAAAGTCATGCCATTTTATTGCCTGTATGAATGGGCGCACATTTAGGGTGCATTCAGACAACCGTATATCGTCTGGGTTTTCATGCCGTCTCTCTCTGCAGGGGGAGGAGGCTGGAAGAGTGGGGAGCCCCCGTCCCGCCTCTCCTCATTGCAAATAGTGCAGAGGGGCGGAGAGGAGGCAGAGAGGGGGCGGGAGCTTACGCTGTATTCACACGAACGTATATCGGCTCGGTTTTCATGCCGAGCCGATATACGTCGTCCTCATCTGCAGGGGGGGGGAGGGGATGGAAGAGCCAGGAGCAGGAACTGAGCTCTCGCCCCCTCTCTGCCTCCTCTCCACCCCTCTGCACTATTTGCAATGAAAGGAGGTGGGACAGGGGCGGGGCTAAGTTCTGAGAATTAGCCCCGCCCCCGTCCCTCCTCTCCCCATTGCAAATAGTGCAGAGAGGAGGCAGAGAGGAGGCGGGAGCTCAGTTCCTGCTCCTGGCTCTTCCATCCCCCCCCCTGCAGATGAGGACGACGTATATCGGCTCGGCGTGAAAACCGAGCCGATATACATCCGTGTGAATGCAGCCTTAAAGTGGAAATCAATATAATCTTGCATATATGTTACTTTGTTACTTTCAGTGGTCAGAAACGCTCTTTTCTCCTTAGGGAGAGCAACTATATACTATAAACTAAGTGAGGAGACTCAAATGGCCACGCACGCTCCTCTGGGTAATATGCAAATAAGGGAGATGGAATAAATCCTCCACAGTGCCACCTATTGAAAGGCAGCATTCCTTCGAGTCAAAGTGGGACTTTTTATACAAGTCTTCTTACAATGACTGGGAAACTTTTGATTCCCAGTCATTGTAAGAAGACTTGTATAAAAAGTCCCACTTTGACTTGAAGGAATGCTGCCTTTCAATAGGTGGCACTGTGGAGGATTTATTCCATCTCCCTTATTTGTTACTTTCGTAACAACATGAAAAGAGTTACATTTTTGTAAGACCTATTCTCTTGCAGTGCTATTCTTGACAATGTAGACGTGCAGTATAAACTATGGAGATGTGCTGTAAAAAGGCCCAAAGGCTAATAATATAATGGATCAACAATTGTGATATGTATCTCAGGAAAGAAACAAACAAATGTACCTTCAGGAGTTTGAGGATTCGTCTTCAGATTCTACAGCCTCCTCTAAAATGAAGACAAACAACCCACATTATTGCTTCAGTTTATAAATAAACGATAAAAATAAAGAAAAGAACTGCAACCGATGCGGATGATACAAGCAGCGGCACATAATTATGTAAAAGCCTCCAATACAGGTTTCTCAGATGTTTTCTTTCAAGTTTTAAAAGCAGGTGCTTGAAGGATGACTTTAATAGCAAGATTGTGCTACATGACGCTAACTGTGCTGTATAGGGCTGCAGGCACACTAGCATATTAGGGGCTGTGTGTGTGCCATCCATGTTAATCACGAGCAGTGAAAAAAAAACTGTGTACATGTATCCTTAGGTTGTAAGCATCCTGCACAATGGTCTACTACTCTGGAATCATGACATGTCAAAGGCAATAAGCCAAATGGCAGAAACAAATGGAATCATCAGGCTAACTGCTCCAAGTTGTAGGTATGAGTCTGAAAAGTCATTAGATAAGCAAACTTTGAGCTGCACAATATTTCAGAGGGTCAGGCCAGGGGTACATACACACCCTCTTGTGGTCCAGGCATCACAATTTCAAACTGTAGGACTCCAGGGGCCACAATATTCCCATTTGACACATTTATAGTACATCAAGAGTATCACAAAAGTAGCTGATAAGTGAGTGGTCTGGGAAGTTAAACCCTCATCTACCAGGAGTATGGTGTTCCTTGCTCAGCAACCCAGAGAGAAGAAAATAAGGTGGTGGCGAAAAGCCTTGTTTTAAAACCTTATGAGAATATTTAGGGAAAGGGCTGCTGGCCAGCTCTCATAAACCGACAGAAACACTTCTATGCTCATTGTCAAAGAAATCAAACATGTAGAAGCAGTAGTCAGAATCGAGGGAAACTTTCTGTGTGTGATTGTAACTTTGATATAAGTAAGGCCTCCCTCACACAGACATTTTTGTACAGCGTTTAGCACTGCTTTTTCAGCGCAACGCTAAACGCTGTACAACACTCCTATTTATTTCAATGGGGCTGTTCCCACAAGCATCAAAATGCAGTGTCTTCAACGCTGCGCTTTGACAGCGATGCATGTTCTATCTTTGGCCGTTTTCAGCCATGCGTCGCCCATTGAAATAAATGGTCAGCGGTTTTAGCAGCGTTAACCGCACACCAATTTTCGGGATGGTGAGGGGCCCAAAACATAAGCCCTACCCTGAAAATCAGCCTTAGCTACATTAGATGGGGAAAAAAAGCAATACGCACCTAGCAGGTGCCGCCAGTGTCCCTGCCACTGATTTCTGGCACTGCTCCAGGCTTCCTGTGCACTGACAGATCATCTATTGTTGGTAGCGAGTTTTGAGAACCCCGCCCCCAGCAAGAGATTGCTGTGATTGGTTCTCGGCGCTGGATCAATGCACCAATCACAGCCATTCATTGACTGGCTCAGCCAATCAGAGTTCGCCGGCTCTGATTGGCTGAAGCCAGCGCTGAGAACCAATCATAGCAATCTCTTGCTGGAGGCGGGGTTCCCAAACCTTGTTACCAGCAATGGATGATCTGTCAGTGCACAGAAAGCCTGGAGCAGCGCCAGGGACCCTGATGGCATCGGCTAGGTGAGTATTGCTTTTTCTCTTTTTTTAGCTTCCTTGGGTGCGTTTTCAGCTGTGCAGAAAACGCAGCCAAAACACATGCCAGCGCTGCGGAAACCGCAGTAAATGCAGCATTTTTCAACGTTCATCTAATCACACCACAACTCTAAACATTAGCATGAGATGTAACTTCATGCCGACTTTTGCAGAAAAACTCCTTCTAGGTGCTTGATTTTTTTTGGGCAAAGAATATATTACAAGGTCCCAGCACTTTGTGATAACTTGTATTAATATGATATCCAGCGTGATAACAAGTAAAAGCGTAAATCGCTTTATTTATCTAAAATTATGGTTTGTGCTAAAAAAATCCCTCTAAAATGCTCACTAGGGTCTGCCTTCCTTCTAATTTGCTGTCCACTACCTCCTGTCAAGTGAAGTGAAGTCTGTCTCTGGCAACAGAGACCCCGAGAGGGAACACAGGAAGTTATTTGTATGGACAACAGGAAGTTGCCCATATAAGTCCATGGAAAGGGGATACAGTAAGCTGCGGAGTGGGATTCACCCAAATATGCTGCTGGAGCTAATAGTATGTTATTCACTGTGTTACAGCTACTGAAATCACGTCTACACTGCTCAGTGCTGCTGTTCGCCATAATTCAGTTATTTCTTGATGTGTTCTATGGAGAGTTAGAGAGCAGAACTCTTTTCTCCATAAATGCCGTATGGAACACATCATGCCAGTTAAACTTCACCCACAAGCTCATTGGAAATGGAAAGGCATATACAAGTTATATAATGGCAAAATAGTGTTCTTCCTCATGTACATGCACATAGCAGCTTATTCTGAAAAATGATCTGAAGGTACAGGTAAACGTTAAGGTTTATTCTTGGTACTTTTATATGCTGTACATTGCAAATGGATAAAACCCCATACTGCTTGCACTGTATAATGCAAAGCTTTTTAAATCTTATGTGTTCTTGAGAAAAATGAAAGCAAGTCTGCCCTTTAGTCCTCTGTGATACAAACAGAAAACAAAAATTAAAAAATAGACAGTGCCTAGAAAAATTAGTGCTAATGTTTATTAAGTATGAAAGGGAAAAAGAATGAACTCACTGGGTACTCGGCCGATGCCCCAAAGGGGGCCTGCCGTTACATGAGGCTCAATATAACAACTGATGTCATTGTTCTCTGTTCAGTATCAAGAGGAGTATGCTGGTGCCAACTTGCACAGGTGACAACAGGAACATGGAGCTGTGAGAGTGAAAATACCTCCTCCCCATAATCCATGGAAACCTGGCTTATGAGTTAGTTTGCGGTGCTCCTAAGTGCTGACAGGTTCCCTTTAAGTATTCTCTACACTTGATGTTTCTTCACCTCTTTTCTCCTATTCAGTTATTTTTTTCCCCTGTACTTTTATTACTAATATATATATATATATATATATATATATATATATATATATATATATATATATATATATGTAGATTTTTAATATGTGCATTTGGTCTTAACACACATAACGCACATTTGTTTTACTGCATTATTCTTCACAGATGAGGTATTCTGTCCGGTCTGTGGAAAGTACTATGTTCCATCCCAGCAACAAACACAGTTCTGATAAAATACAATATGGCGTCCTATATTGCCAGTGATAGTCTATTTCCGGCCGTGTAGAGCACACCCTACTTCTGGCGCATGGACTGTATGCGTCTTTTAACTGCTGAAGCCTACATTTTCATCTATCATAATTAGAACTGGCTTAATTCAATTCATGCTTTTGTAATACAGGCCCTGTATGGCTCACAGAGCGTGTGTTCGTTCCAAAAGCAAGAACGCTTGCCTACCACCTGCATGGGAACCATGCTAATGTAAGTGACTATAAAGTTTTGTGCTTGACAGCCATGTTGTTATGTGTGCTTGATAAAGGGGAAGCAGTCATACCCGCGAAATGCATTGCACCATCATTGGTGGCCAATAAATATTAATATCCCTGTGAAAGAGTTGGAGTCTGAATCTAAGAGTTATAACCTACATGCATGGGCAATCTTAGTAGGGTGCTTTGATGGTTTCAATAGCCAGTCATTGAAGTACATTTTGAGGATCTATATAATTTCATCTCATATAGTGTCATAGAGTTCTGAATGCCGGTTCTTTTTTTCTGTTTTTGATGTACGAACAAAAGGCAAGGGAAAACATCTCTGATAGAACCAGAGGCCTAGGTTTTCCTTCATCCAGAGCAAAGATTCAGTTTACCAGAGGCTAATGTTGTGGCGGTCCTGGGTTAGCTTCCTTTCTTAATAATTCGGTACAGGTCTTGTATGCGTTTCTCTATCTTCTGGCTCTGGTGGGAGTGGTATTAGGTGAGACATGATTGGAGTCACCCATTCCGGTGTCCGCCATCAACGCCTCTCCATTATCACAGAAGTTTTTGAACTTCTGTGTTCCTGATGTGGGTTGAAAGATCGGATTATTCCATACTGAGAATATTCCATCCCTCCCGATGCAGGTAGTCTTAGGTTTGCCTTGGTTGTGTTTGCATAATCCTGTGATGCATTGGGAGAAGGGGGACATCTCTAAATGGAGTCCTTACTGTAATTCTTTTTGTATTTCTGTAAAGGTGTCTTCTGTGCAAGTTGATGAATTACCTGAATATTTTGCTGATTTCTCTGATGCCTATGCGCAGAAAGGGGCAAACAAGTTACCACCTCACAGAGAGGGGGATTGTTCTATTGAACTTATCCCTGACTGTGAGCTACCGAAAAGTCGTATGTACAACCTAACTGCTCCTGAAAGACAGGCTCTTAAGGGGGACACATGTCACTTAAATTCTCCATTGGTCGTCGGGTTTTTTTCATCAAGAAAAAGGATGGTGGTTTGCGGCCCTGTCTTGATTTCAGATAGCTAAATAAAATCACCAGGTGTAGCCCTTAACCATTGCCTCTTATTCCGGATCTGTTTTCTCAGTTGAATGGTGCCAACTGGTTCGTAAAGCGCAGGACTTAGCTCTGTGGAGCCTTCCTGTGGTAAAGGTTTTTGTCCCTGTTCATCTGAGACTACAGGTGCTGTCTGAAGTACATAGTTCTGTGTTAGCTGGTCATCCGAGGATTAATAATACCCAAAAATTAATCATAAGAATTTTTTGGTGGCCATCATTACGACGAGATGTTTTTAGTTTTGTCTCATTTTGTGAGGTTTGTGACAGAGCAAAATCACCTCATAATCCCCCTGCTGGGAGGTTGCTGCCTTTGCCAATACCTGTGAAACTTTGGACTTTATTATGGATTTGCCACCTTCTGAGGGTAACACTTTCATCAGGGTTGTCGTTGATCGTTTTAGCAAAATTTGTCATTTTATGGCTCTTTCCCGGCTTCCTAATCCTAAAACCTTGGCTAGATTGTTCATTACTCATATTGTGAGATTACACAGATTACCAGTGAATATCGTCTCAATCATGGGGTCCTGTTTGTTTCCAGATCCTGGCGTTTTGTTTGCACTCGGTTGGGAATTCACCTCTTTTTCCTCGGCAAATCATCCAGAGACTAATGGCCAGGCAGAGAGATGTAACCAGAGTCTGGAGCAGTACTTGCAGTGTTATGTCTCAGAGAATCAGGAGGATTGGTCGGGGTTTTTGCCTTTAGCTGAATTTGCACTGAACCATAGATCATTGGAATCTACGGGGATGCTGCCTTTCTTTTGGCACCTCCTTTTCTAAATATGTTTCGGAGGTGTCAGAGGAAAATGAGTTCTCTTCTGACATCGAGGCGGTGGGAGAATATTCAGAAGAATCATCGCAGAACGGTTCAAAATCTCAAGCGGGTGGCGGATAATAGGCGTTCTGAGGGGACGAATTTCTTGCTGGGAGACTTGGTTTGGTTGTTAACTAAGAACATAAAACTCAAACAACAGTCCTTTAAGTTAGGTCCACGATTAAACAGTCCTTTCAAAATCATTGAAAAAATGAATTTTGTATTGTTTAATTTGGAGATCCCCAGCCCTATGAGAATAACTAATGTGTTTTACAAATCTCTTTTGACAAAGTTTGTTTATTAAGGAAATGGTTTACCTCCTCCTGCCCCAGTTCTGGTTGATGGAGATATTCAATTTGAGATAAGTTGCATAGTGGACTTTAGTTGGGCTAGGAAATGTCTATAGTATTTAGTGCATTGGCGTGGTTATGGTCCTGAGGAGAGGACATGGATACCATCTGCAAATGTCCATGTGGATCATCTTATAAAAAATTTTCATAGGCTGAATCCAAATTGACCTGGTCCTAAAGGTCGTGGGGCCCCTTCTAAAAGAGGAGGCACTGTTGCGGCGGTTCTGGGATTGCTTATTTTCAAAATAATCTGGTACAGGTCTTATATGTGTTTTTTTCTATCTTCCGACTCTGGTGAGAGTGGTATTGGGTGAGACGTGCTTTGCCTCAACTGTGGGTAATTTGTCAGGACTATTTAAACTGGCCTAGTGTTTGGCTTCAGTGTGGTTTATGTTCAGTCTTCCTCTGGCTCAGGTGGAAGTTAGAGCTTGGAGTCCATTTGATGTGCTGTAAGCTCTTTGAGGCTTTTGCTGAAAAATGCAACTAGAAAATGTCAGGAAGATCCTACAAGAAGAGCTGAACTTGGACTCTTTTCAAAGCTAAGTTCAGCGGTTATTATCTTTTACATGTGGTTTGCTGTGGATTTCTCCTATCCCACGTAGAGTCAGCTAGAGGCCTACGTATGTGGTCAGGTTCGCCCTTCTGAGGGCAGGTTACCTGCGTATAGGCAGATCCCTTCGCTGGGTTAGGTATTTAGGGACAGTGTTTTCCTTGTTGCAATTGTCTTTATTATTTAGCACTGTTTGGTAAATTTTAAAAAGACACAAAAATGGACACGACAGCTGACTTGTTAGTGTGCCAGCCTGGCCAACATATGTACACATCACCAATTTGTAACAGTGCTGGGTGGCTGGTAAGTTAGAAGATACACTTTGTCTACTGGGGGGGGTACACTTACAATCAGCATTTTGTATGTTTTCCAGCTGACTGCTGCAGCAATCAGCTATTGCCCTGCAAAGGCACTTTGTAAGCCTGGTTGGGGTGCTCGCCACTCTGTGTTGCACTGTCTTGGTTGTCCTCCTCCTTGCCCCTGAACAGAACTGGAAGACCTACAGCGAACAACAGTGTATATGGCTCTTTAATTTGGAGCCTTTAGCATTCTATGGTCCCATACTAAACAACTCTGTGCCGCCGATTTTCTACACAGTTTTCTATGAGAATTCATGAGAAGCAAATCATGGTGTAGTGGGCCAGAAGGTCCTACAGGATTTCAGATATTCACTAATCTTTAAAACTCCTGTTTATGTACTCCTTAGGAGACATTACTGGGGTTGTCTGTCAGATAAACCATGTTTCTCCCCCTGCCTCACAGACAACATCCTAATCTGCTCAGCAACATCTGTCTCCTGATTGGTTACTGTCACACTGATCGCTGATTGGTAGAGGGGATCCAAGCCCAGGAAAACAGAGCCGTGCAAGTTGAGATATGGGGAGGAGTTACACAATTTTTTAGTCAGACAGCTTGAGCGGTAAGCCAGTTCCAGTCAGAGTCAGTGAGAGAAGAAGTCTGTGAGTCGTTCAGCCAGTCACAGTCAGTCAAAGCTGGAGCGTGAAGAGAGTCAGTCAGCGAGTGATTCAGGGAAGGAAGAAGTCAGTCAGAGAGCAGTCTGAGAAGTACGGCCGCAGTCTGAGGAAAAGGATGGTCGTAGTTAGAGATGAGCGAGTATACTCGCTAAGGCTAACTACTCGAGCGAGTAGTGCCTTAGCCGAGTATCTCCCTGCTCGTCTCTAAAGATTCGGGGGCCGGCGCGGGTGACAGGTGAGTTGCGGCGGTGAGCAGGGGGGGAGTGGTGGGGAAAGTGGGAGAGAGAGATCTCCCCTCCGTTCCTCCCCGCTCTCCCCTGCCGCTCCCCGCCCGGCGTCGGCAGCCGAATCTTTAGAGACGAGTGGGGAGATACTCGGCTAAGGCACTACTCGCTCGAGTAGTTTGCCTTAGCGAGTATGCTCGCTCATCTCTAGTCGTAGTCGAAAGTAAGGAAGCTCATGAAACGTCTTAATACCAGTGCAGTGTGTAGGAGAATAGGTTGGACTCCTGCTACAAAAACAGTGAATGTTATGAGCCCCTGTTACACTGGAAAACCAGGGAAAATACAGCCTCACTGTAGCCTCCATTACAAGTACAGTCTCACTTTAGTCTCTATTACTGACGCAGACCTCACGGTAACCTACTGAGCACAACCCACAGATAACTGGGACTGACGGAGATCCTGTTCACAAATAATCCTAAAGATCGAGAGAGTGCGTTGAAGAAAATCCTATTAAATATCCTTGACTGTGTTGCATGCAACTGCTATATTGTGTGTAAAGACCAATTCCTGTATTGCTATGGAGTGTATAACTTTGCGCAAATTGTGAAAGGACTGTCAGTAAAACCGTGTACCTTCGGTTTTGCAACAGAAAAACTATAGACTTATCTCTGTTATTCTCGGGTCATACACTAGGAGTTCACAATTTAAAGGTACTGGCGTCACCCGTGACACACACTCGACATTAGTCACCTTCAGTTCTAAATACTGTTTAACCACGCACACTCCCAAGCAAGGCCTCTGTAGCGGCCGTTTTGTGGAGACCGCGGAGCCACCCGTGACCGCCATCTTGTTTATGCCCGTGGTCTCCCCCACAGCTGGCTAGCCCTCTGCCGGGACATTGCAATGGCATAGTCCGTAACATGTCATATTTCAGAGGTATTCTGTTCTACCTTTTCTATTAATGGAAAATATGATGTGTCACTGAGGCACCATATAGTGGAGCAAAAAGGGCCTACAGATCTGTAATACAGAGATGCAAGGAGTCTGTTTGCTGCCATACGGGGTTTGAGGCTCCAAGAATAGCACTTAGAATATTGTTTTAGATCTGTTGAAGGGGAAAAAAACAGTTTGTGATCCAACATTAATTCAAACACCATACATACCGTCAACTACTAGAGCATCTTCCACTAAAGTCTCCTCTGGTCTCCTTGCTGTAAGTTCAGACCAGTCTTCTGCTGCCGGTTCTTCAGTAATGTCGTCTGAACTTGCTTCTGGCACAGCTTCTGCTGCCGATGCCGATTCTTCAGTGATGTCCTCTGAACTTGCTTCTGGCACAGCTTCTGCTGCCAATGACGATTCTTCAGTGATGTCCTCTGAACTTGCTTCTGGCACAGCTTCTGCTGCCAATGACGATTCTTCAGTGATGTCCTCTAAACTTGCTTCTGGCACAGCTTCTGCTTCTGATGCTGGATCTTCATTGATGTTCTCTGAACTTGCTTCTTGCACAGCTTCTACTTCGGAAACTGGATCTTCAGTGATATTTTCTGAACGTGCTTCTGGTACAGCTTCTGCTGCCGATGCTGGTTCTTCAGTGATGTCCTCTGAATTCACTTCCGGCACAGTGGTCGTCTCTTCCAAAGTTTCTCCAACAAATTCAGTGTTCTCTGGTTCCACTGAACAGATATGAAGATATACATTTAATATGAATTATCTATGTTTCTCATAATAAACTAGTAAGCTAATGCTGCTTTGACACAGCAACAGTAGAAACTTGGATTCTTTCCTGAAGATTTTCTTGATCCCTATTAGAGATGAGCGAGCGTACTCGCTAAGGCAAACTACTCGAGCGAGTAGTGCCTTATGGGAGTACCTGCTCACTCGTCTCTAAAGATTCGGGTGTCGGCGGGTGTCGGGGAGCGGCAGGGAAGAGCGGGGAGGAACAGGGGGGGGGGAGATCTCTCTTTCACTCCCCCCCCCCCCCCCCCCCGCAACTCACCGCTCTCCCCCGCCGGCACCCGAATCTTTTGAGACGAGCAGGCAGGTACTTGCATGAGGCACAACTCGCTGGAGTAGTTTGCCTTAGCGAGTACGCTCGCTCATCTCTAATCCCTATTTTTCTTCGCTCAAATGTATCTACATAAAAAACGAAGCAACTTGGCAAATAGTCTTGGTTAAAAATGTCCTACTTTTTGTATCTACAGCTCATCTCTTTGTTTGTAGTCTGTAACCATAGACATACAAAGGGCTGCAGTCACAAAACGGTAGAATGTTTTAAAAATTAAAACCATTTGCAAAGTTTCTTCACCTTTAGGGCGCCCACCCACTGGCGTTTTTTTTTCCTTTGCGTTTTGCGTTTTTTCTCAAGAGCAATTAGTTTTGAATGTGTTCCTGTCCACTGGCGTTTTTTTTTGCGGTGTGTTGCGTTTTTTAACATAGGAACTGTCAGTTGCATATGTGTCCTTATTTTTCTCGTAATGCACCTATGAATGTCAATGGAAATAGCGCGAAAAAGCCGCGAAAATGCCGCGAAAACGCCGCGGAAAACGCGCCGAAAACGCTGCGTTTTTCACGCACGGAAATCGCAAACGCCAGTGGGTGGGCGCCCTTAGGGTGCCCACCCACTAGCGTTTTTTTACTGCAAAATTCGCAGTGTTTTTTTTTTCTGCAGGGGTCTTTGGGCTATGGGACATGCAAAGCTAAAATCGCGATCGCGCAAAATCGCGATATCGCGGTAAATCGCGATTTTGCGCGATCGCGATTTTTACATTACAAGTCCCATAGACCCCCTGCAGAAAAAAAAAACCTGCGAATTTCGCAGTGAAAAAAAACGCCAGTGGGTGGGCACCCTTAATGCGATTTAGTCATCAGGTTCATGCTGCTTGAACAACGAGAGCAGCCGACGCTCGTGACTCGGAGCTCAGGTTTAAGTCAAAGTGTATTTATTCAAAAACACCACAGAGTTTCAGAAAAAACACCCACTAGGGCAACAGACATTTCTGACCTGGGTCCTTGCTGCCTGTGGTTGGGGCACCAAGAACCTGATGACGGAATCCCTTTTAATATCAGATAAAAAAATTGTTGCAAGTGTTTATATATACTGGATATAAAAAGTCTACACATCGATGTTAAAATACCATGGTTTTGTCATGTTAAAAAATCTGACAAAAATGAATCATTTCAGATTAATTTCCACCTTCCATGTGACCCGTTATCTGTACAATTTGATTGAAAAACAAACTAAAGTCTTTTAGGGTGGAAAAATAAAAATAACAAAACTAAAATAATGTGGTTGCATAAATATACACACCCAAAAACTAATACTTTGATGTACCCTTTGACTTTATGGCAGCATTCAGTCTTTTGGGGTCGATGTCTACCAGTATGGCACATCTTGACTTGACAATCTTTGCCCACTCTTTCTCACAAAGGCACTCCAAATTTGTCAGATTGCAAGGGCATCTAGTGTGTAGCACCTTCTTCAGGACAACTCACAGATCTTCAATGGAATTCAAGTCTGGGCTCTGATTGCGCCGTTCCAAAACTTTGATCTTCTTCTGGTGAAGCATTGTCACGCTCAAAGGTGAAATTCCTGTCCATCTTCAGCTTTGTAGCAGAGACCTGAATGTGTTGTGCTAAAATGAATTGATATTTGGAACCATTCATAATTCCCTTAACCTTGTCTAAAAGCCCCAGTACCAACTACAGAACAGCACCAAAGCATAATGCTGCCACCACCATCTTCACTGAGGGTATGGTGGTCTTTTGGTGATGTGCAGTGTTGGCTTTGCACCAAACATAACAAAATAACTTGGCAATATACAAATAATAAGTCCCTTCACTTCTTGATGACCACCTTCACTGTGTTCCATGGTATGCGTAATGCCTTGGAAATGTTTTGGTCCCCTTCTGACTGATACCTTTCTACAATCAGATCCCTTTGATGTGCTGTAAACTCTTTATAGACCTACTAAGAATGCCCAAATATAAGAGTGTGTTCGCACTTATACAACTACATTATCTTAGTTTTGTTATTTTTATTTTCCACCCTAGAAGATTTCTATTGGTTTTCCATTGGAATTGTACAGATCATGGGTCATATTGAAGGTGGAAAAACATCTGAAATTATTCATCTGGGTCGAATTCTTTAACATGATAAAAACATGACATTTTAATAGGGGTGTGTAGACTTTTTATATCCACTGTATATCCACAGGGTGCAGAAGAAGTTTAGTTAAATGTCTCCCACCACACTGCTACGGTAAATGGAAAATTCACAGCACATGTGAACTTATTGTAATGGTGCTTTTCTGCACAACCTTTTTTGTGAAAGTTTTTCACACGGTTTTTGAGCCAAAGTCAGAAGAGGATTCAAATGGAATGGAAATTGACACATGTGAGAAAATCGCAAATTGTTCCAATAGTAAAAAATAGAAAATTGCACTTGCATGAAATTTGCATTTACATGCTAATGCAATGTGGGTTTTTTTGTTCCCATAGTGAATAATAGCAAAAATAGGATATACGGCAGTTTTTCGAATTTGCACTATTGGTGCAAGCGAAAAATCATTCATGTACATTAATCCATTAATATCAATAGGTTATTTTCCTGTGCGAGTTCTTTTCAACCCAATTGTGCAAACATTTTAGGCAGGTGTGTAAAAAGTGTTGCAAAGAAAGAATACTTTTAAAAGAGAAGTGTTAATAGTTAGAGATGAGCGAACACCAAAATGTTCGGGTGCTCGTTATTCGGAACGAACTTCCCGCGATGCTCGAGGGTTCGTTTCGAACAACGAACCCCATTGAAGTCAATGGGCGACCAGAGCATTTTTGTATTTCGCCGATGCTCGCTAAGGTTTTCATGTGTGAAAATCTGGGCAATTCAACAAAGTGATGAGAATGACACAGAAACGGATAGGGTAGGCGAGGGGCTACATGTTGGGCTGCATCTCAAGTTCACAGGTCCCACTATTAAGCCACAATACCGGCAAGAGTGGGCCCCCCCCCCCCTCCCAACAACTTTTACTTCTGAAAAGCCCTCATTAGCATGGCATACCTTTGCTAAGAACCACACTAGCTACAACAAAGCACAATCACTGCCTGGATGACACTCCGCTGCCACTTCTCCTGGGTTACATGCTGACCAACCGCCCCCCCTCCCCCCCACAGCACACACCAAACTGTCCCTGCGCAGCCTTCAGCTGCCCTCATGCCACACCAGCCTCATGTCTATTTAGAAGTGCGTCTGCCATGAGGAGGAACCGCAGGCACACACTGCAGAGGGTTGGCACGGCTAGGCAGCGACCCTCTTTAAAAGGGGCGGGTCGATAGCCCACAATGCTGTACAGAAGCAATGAGAAATAGAATCCTGTGCCACCGCCATCAGGAGCTGCACACGTAGGCATAGCAATGGGGAACCTATGTGCCACACACTATTCATTCTGTCAAGGTGTCTGCATGCCCCAGTTAGACCGGGCATTTTAATTCATAGACACAGGCAGGTACAACTCCCTATTGTGAAGTCCCTGTGGACCGACAGCATGGGTGGGTGCCAGGAAGCCACCGGCGGTACATAGAAATATCCCATTGCATTGCCCAACACAGCTGAGGTAGTAATGTCGTGCATAATGCAGGTGGGCTTCGGCCCACACTGCATGCCCCAGTCAGACTGGGGTTCTTTACAAGTGTACAGATGTATTAAAAACTCCGTGTGCACCTACAGCATGGGTGGCTCCCTGGAACCCACCGGCGGTACACAAAAATATCCCATTGCATTGCCCAACACAGCTGAGGTAGTAATGTCGTGCATAATGCAGGTGGGCTTCGGCCCACACTGCATGCCCCAGTCAGACTGGGGTTCTTTAGAAGTGGACACATGTAGGTTAAACTCCCTGTGGACCCACTGCCTGGGTGGGTGCCAGGAAGCCACCGGCGGTACATAGAAATATCCCATTGCATTGCCCAACACAGCTGAGGTAGTAATGTTGTGTGTAATACAGGTGGGCTTCGGCCCACACTGCATGCCCCAGTCAGACTGGGGTTCTTTACAAGTGTACAGATGTGTTAAAAACTCCGTGTGCACCTACAGCATGGGTGGCTCCCTGGAACCCACCGGCGGTACACAAAAATATCCCATTGCATTGCCCAACACAGCTGAGGTAACGTCAGCTGTAATGCAGGTGGGCTAAAAATTAATTTGATTACACTGTAGGCGAGGGCCCACAAAAATTGCTGTATCAACAGTACTAATGTACATCCCAAAAATTGGCCATGGCCAGCCAAGAGGGCAGGTGAAACCCATTAATCGCTTTGGTTAATGTGGCTTAAGTGGTAACTAGGCCTGGAGGCAGCCCAGTGTAACGAAAAATTGGTTCAAGTTAAAGTTCCAATGCTTTTAAGCGCATTGAAACTTATAAAAATTGTTCAGAAAAATTATTTGAGTGAGCCTTGTGGCCCTAAGAAAAATTGCCCGTTCAGCGTGATTACGTGAGGTTTCAGGAGGAGGAGCAGGAGGAGGAGGAGGAGGAATATTAGACACAGATTGATGAAGCAGAAATGTCCCCGTTTTGGATGGTGAGAGAGAACGTAGCTTCCATCCGCGGGTGCAGCCTACGTATTGCTTACGTATCGCTGCTGTCCGCTGGTGGAGAACAGAAGTCTGGGGAAATCCAGCCTTTGTTCATCTTGATGAGTGTTAGCCTGTCGGCACTGTCGGTTGACAAGCGGCTACGCTTATCTGTGATGATTCCCCCAGCCGCACTAAACACCCTCTCCGACAAGACGCTAGCCGCAGGACAAGCAAGCACCTCCAGGGCATACAGCGCTAGTTCAGGCCACGTGTCCAGCTTCGACACCCAGTAGTTGTAGGGGGCAGAGGCGTCACCAAGGATGGTCGTGCGATCCGCTACGTACTCCCTCACCATCCTTTTACAGTGCTCCCGCCGACTCAACCGTGACTGGGGAGCGGTGACACAGTCTTGCTGGGGAGCCATAAAGCTGGCCAGGCCCTTAAAGACTGTTGCACTGCCTGGGATGTACATGCTGCTCGATCTACGCACATCCCCTGCTACCTTGCCCTCGGTACTGCGCCTTCTGCCACTAGCGCTGTCGGCTGGGAATTTTACCATCAGCTTGTCCGCAAGGGTCCTGTGGTATAGCAACACTCTCGAACCCCTTTCCTCTTCGGGAATCAGAGTGGGCAGGTTCTCCTTATACCGTGGATCGAGCAGTGTGTACACCCAGTAATCCGTCGTGGCCAGAATGCGTGCAACGCGAGGGTCACGAGAAAGGCATCCTAACATGAAGTCAGCCATGTGTGCCAGGGTACCTGTACGCAACACATGGCTGTCTTCACTAGGAAGATCACTTTCAGGATCCTCCTCCTCCTCCTCCTCCTCCTCCTCCTCAGGCCATACACGCTGAAAGGATGACAGGCAATCAGCCGGTGTACCGTCAGCAGCGGCCCAAGCTGTCTCTTCCCCCTCCTCCTCATCCTCCTCATGCTCCTCCTCCTCCTCCTGTACGCGCTGAGAAATAGACAGGAGGGTGCCCTGACAAATCCAGCGGCATACTGTCTTCCCCCGCCCCCGTTTCCGAGCGCAAAGCAGCTGCCTTTATGGTTTGCAGGGAATTTCTCAAGATGCATAGCAGAGGAATGGTGACGCTAATGATTGTAGCATCGCCGCTCACCACCTGGGTAGACTGCTCAAAATTACCAAGGACATGGCAGATGTCTGCCAACCAGGCCCACTCTTCTGAAAGGAATTGAGGAGGCTGACTCCCACTGCGCCGCCCATGTTGGAGTTGGTATTCGACTATAGCTCTACGTTGTTCATAGAGCCTGGCCAACATGTGGAGCGTAGAGTTCCACCGTGTGGGCACGTCGCACAGCAGTCGGTGCACTGGCAGCTTAAAGTGATGTTGCAGGGTGCGCAGGGTGGCAGCGTCCGTGTGGGACTTGCGGAAATGTGCGCAGAGCCGGCGCGCCTTTACGAGCAGGTCTGACAAGCGTGGGTAGCTTTTCAGAAAGCGCTGAACCACCAAATTAAAGACGTGGGCCAGGCATGGCACGTGCGTGAGGCTGCCGAGCTGCAGAGCCGCCACCAGGTTACGGCCGTTGTCACACACGACCATGCCCGGTTGGAGGCTCAGCGGCGCAAGCCAGCGGTCGGTCTGCTGTGTCAGACCCTGCAGCAGTTCGTGGGCCGTGTGCCTCTTATCGCCTAAGCTGAGTAGTTTCAGCACGGCCTGCTGACGCTTGCCCACCGCTGTGCTGCCACACCGCGCGACACCGACTGCTGGCGACATGCTGCTGCTAACACATCTTGATTGCGAGACAGAGGAGGAGGAGGAGGAGGAGGGTGCTTTAGTGGAGGAAGCATACACCTCCGCAGATACCACCACCGAGCTGGGGCCCGCAATTCTGGGGGTGGGTAGGACGTGAGCGGTCCCAGGCTCTGACTCTGTCCCAGCCTCCACTAAATTCACCCAATGTGCCGTCAGGGAGATGTAGTGGCCCTGCCCGCCTGTGCTTGTCCACGTGTCCGTAGTTAAGTGGACCGTGGCAGTAACCGCGTTGGTGAGGGCGCGTACAATGTTGCGGGAGACGTGGTCGTGCAGGGCTGGGACGGCACATCGGGAAAAGTAGTGGCGACTGGGAACTGAGTAGCGCGGGGCCGCCGCCTCCATGATACTTTTGAAGGACTCCGTTTCCACAACCCTATACGGCAGCATCTCAAGGCTGATGAATTTTGCTATGCGGACGGTTAACGTTTGAGCGTGCGGGTGCGTGGCGGCGTACTTGCGCTTGCGCTCCAACAGTTGCGCAAGCGACGGCTGGACGGTGCGCTGAACTACACTGCTGGATGGGGCCGAGGACAGCGGAGGTGAGGGTGTGGGTGCAGGCCAGGAGACGGTAGTGCCTGTGTCCTGAGAGGGGGGTTGCATCTCAGTGGCAGATTGGGGCACAGGGGGAGAGGCAGGGGTGCAAACCGGAGGCGCTGAACGGCCTTCGTCCCACCTTGCGGGGTGCTTGGCCATCATATGTCTGCGCATGGTGGTGGTGGTGAGGCTGTTGGTGTTGGCTCCCCGGCTGAGCTTTGCGCGACAAAGGTTGCACACCACTGTTCGTCGGTCGTCAGGCGTCTCTGTGAAAAACTGCCAGACCTTAGAGCACCTCGGCCTCTGCAGGGTGGCATGGCGCGAGGGGGCGCTTTGGGAAACACTTGGTGGATTATTCGGTCTGGCCCTGCCTCTACCCCTGGCCACCGCACTGCCTCTTGCAACCTGCCCTGCTGATGCCCTTGACTCCCCCTCTGAAGACCTGTCCTCCTGAGTAAGCGTTGCACACCAGGTGGGGTCAGTCACCTCATCGTCCTGCTGCTCTTCCTCCGAATCCTCTGTGCGCTGCTCCCTCGGACTTACTGCCCTTACTACTACCTCACTGCAAGACAACTGTGTCTGATCGTCATCGTCCTCCTCACCCACAGAAAGTTGTTGAGACAGTTGGCGGAAGTCCCCAGCCTCTTCCCCCGGACCCCGGGAACTTTCGAATGGTTGGGCATCAGTGACGATAAACTCCTCTGGTGGGAGAGGAACCGCTGCTGCCCAATCTAAGCAGGGGCCCGAGAACAGTTCCTGGGAGTGTTCCCGCTCCTGAGCAGGTGTTATTGTAGTGGAGTGAGGAGGCTGGGAGGAAGGAGGAGCAGCAGACAGAGGATTCGGATTTGCAGCAGTGGACGGCGCAGAACTGCGGGTAGACGATAGGTTGCTCGAAGCACTTTCTGCCATCCAGGACAGGACCTGCTCACACTGCTCATTTTCTAATAACCGTCTCCCGCGTGGACCCATTAATTGGGCGATGAATGTGGGGACACCAGAAACGTGCCTCTCTCCTAATCGCGCAGCAGTCGGCTGCGACACACCTGGATCAGGAGCTTGGCCTGTGCCCACACCCTGACTTGGCCCTCCGCGTCCTCGGCCGCGTCCACGTCCTCTAGGCCTACCCCTACCTCTCAGCATGCTGTATTACCAGTGATTTGATTTCACAGGCAGCTAATAAATTGGCGCAAGACTGCAGGCCAAATATAATTTTTTCCCTTTTTTGAAAACGAAAGGCCCCACTGCCTCTAGTGAATGAATAATCTAAGTTTAATAACTGTGCTGTTTTCCTGCTAATGTGTCACAGAACGTGAGGGTAGCAGAGTTATTAACTGTGGCAGAGCAGGTATTTTTTTTCCCAATTAAGGAAAGCAAATGGCGAAGCCAGGAGTAAAACGTAGCTGGGTGCGTATGATTTTTACAGGTTGCAGACGCAGCCGACACGTGTCCACCGGCGTTAGGACGGACAGAGGCAGGACAAATAGAATTATTTTCCGTTTTTTTGCACCAAAAGGCAGCACTGCGTATATTCTATGAACATGAGAAGTTTAATAACTGTGCTGTTTTCCTGCTAATGTGTCACAGAACGTGAGGGTAGCAGAGTTATTAACTGTGGCAGAGCAGGTATTTTTTTTCCCAATTAAGGAAAGCAAATGGCGAAGCCAGGAGTAAAACGTAGCTGGGTGCGTATGATTTTTACAGGTTGCAGACGCAGCCGACACGTGTCCACCGGCGTTAGGACGGACAGAGGCAGGACAAATAGAATTATTTTCACTTGTTTTACAAGCAAAAGGCAGCACTGCGTATATTCTATGAATAATAACTGTGTTGTGGCCCTGCCTATACAATTCTTTCCCTGCAGTATCAATGGAGGGTGCAATGCTCTGCAGAGGCGATTTTGAGAAGCAAAAAAAAATGCAGCACAGCTAACAGCAGCCTGGACAGTACTGCACACGGTTAAATATGGCCCTAGAAAGGACCGTTGAGGTTCTTGAAGGCTACACTCACTCCTAACACTCTCCCTGCCTATGCAGCACTTCTGTCCCTAATGCCGGGTGCAACGCTCTGCAGAGCCGATTTTGAGAAAAAAAAAAATGGCACTGCTAACAGCAGCCAACACACAGCTATCAGTGGCCCTAATAAGGACCTTTGGGGGGTCTTGAAGCCTACACTAACTACCAATTCTTTCCCTACAGCAGCTCCGGTACAAACAGCACTGTCCCTCATCTAACTCACACGGCATCTGAGGCGAACCGCGGGAGGGGCCGACTTTTATGTTCGGGTGACACCTGATCTTCCCAGCCACTCACAGCAGGGGGGTGGTATAGGGCTTGAACGTCACAGGGGGAAGTTGTAATGCCTTCCCTGTCTTTCAATTGGCCAAAAAAAGCGCGCTAACGTCTCAGGGAAGGAAGTGAAAGTAACCAGAACACCGCATGGTGTTCGTTACGAATAACGAACATCCCGAACACCCTAATATCCGCACGAATATCAAGCTCGGAAGAACACGTTCGCTCATCTCTATTAATAGTTTATTATTGTCAATAAACAAAAGAAAAATCTAAATCAAATCAGTATTTGGTGTGACCATCACTTGCCTTCAGAATAACATCAATTCTTCTAGGTACACTTGCACAAAGTCAGGGATTTTGTGGGATAATAGTCAGATGTAGGATTAACCAATGGTACCAAACAGCTTATAACTTAGAGCAGCAGATGAAAGACATATCATGCTTACTTCCCTTCAAAATCGGATGTCCAGCAGTGACATCAGATCAGATATGGCAGAAGCTAGTGGGACCCAGGTACACCCATCTACTGTTCAGAGAAGTCTGGCCAGAAGTGGTCTTCATGGAAGAATTGCGGTCAAAAAGCCAAACATTCGATGTAGAAAGAAGGCCAAGTAACTGAACTACACAAGGAAATATGGGAACTGGGATGCAGAATAATGGCAGCAGGTGTCCTAGGCGGATGAGTCAAAATTTGAAATATTTGACTATAATAGAAGGTTGTTTGTTCACTGAAGTGTTGGAGAGCTATACAATAAGGAGTGTCTGCAGGCAGCAGTGAAGCATGGTGGAGAGCAATACAATAATGAGTGTCTGCAGGCAGCATTGAAGCATGATGGAGAGCAGTACAATGAGTGTCTGCAGGCAGCAGTGAAGCATGGTGGAGAGCAGTGCAATAATGAGTGTCTGCAGACAGCAGTGAAGCATGGTGGAGAGCAATACAATTATGAGTGTCTGCAGACAGCAGTGAAGCATGGTCGAGAGCTCTACAATAATGAGTGCCTGTAGGCAGCAGTGAAGCATGGTGAAGAGCAGTATAATAATGAGTGCCTGCAGGCAGCAGTGAAGCATGGTGGAGAGTGGTACAATAATGAGTGTCTGCAGGCAGCAGTGAAGCATGGTGGAGAGTGGTACAATAATGAGTGTCTGCAGGCAGCAGTGAAGCATGGTGAAGAGCAGTACAATAATGAGTGTCTGCAGGCAGCAGTGAAGCATGGTAGAGAGCTGTACAATAATGAGTGTCTGCAGGCAGCAGCGAAGCATGGTGGAGAGCGGTACAATAATGAGTGTCTGCAGCAGCAGTGGAGTACGGTGGAGAGCACTACCATAATGAGTGTCTGCAGGCAGCAGTAAATCATGATGAAGGTACTTTACAAGTTTGGGGCTGCATTTCATCAGATAGAGTTGGGGATTAAGTCAGTATTAATGGTGTCCTCAATGCTGAGAAATACCGGCAGATACATATTCATCATGTAATAACATCAGGAAAGCGTTTGATTGGCTCCAAATTCATTCTGCTGCAGGATAAAGACCCCAAACATCCAGCCAATGTCAGTAAGAACTATCTGCAGTGGTAAGAAGAACAAGGAGTCCTGGAAGTGATGACCACAGAGTCCTGATCTCATCATCATCCAGTGTTTCCCGGATTACATGAAGAGACAGAAGGACTGCAGTAACCTACATTCACAGAAGATCTGTGTTTAGTTCTCCAAGATGTTTGGAACAACTTCTCTTCTTAGCTCCTTCAAAACCTGTGTGCAAGTGTACCTAGAAGAACCGATGCCGTTTTAGAAGGCAAAGAGGGATCACACCAAGTATTTGTGATGTACATTTCTCTTTTGTTCATTCACTTTGCATTTCGCTAATTGACAAAAACAACGGTAATGGCGCACTCACACAGGCGTATTATCACGACATATTATGTGCATATTTTTTACGCACATAATATGCTGTACGTAGCAAATATGCATGCGACATACTTATTTTTTATGTATTTTAGCTTCAATAGCCTATATTGGGTGTATCAAGCACCAAAATAGGACATGCTATGTTTTTCGCTCACGTAATATGTGTTTGAGAAAGACGCAGGTGTGAGTGGCCCAATGTAAATTAATGGTCTCTCAGCACTGCGTTTTACACGCGTAAAAGATAAATGTGTAATACACAGTGCCAATACACCCATGTGAGTGAGCCTTGATGCTGTATTTGCATGGGCGAGTCTGATACCGGTCTGAGAAACTTGGACTGATATTGTGTTTGTAAACCAGAGATTTTTCCTGCCATTGCGATGCGTTTTGTGAGAAAACTACATTGCTGTATTTCAATAGTAAAAGTAGAAAAAGTGCATCGCACTTGCATGAAACTTGCATCTACATATGAGTGCGCTGCAATTTCGTTTTTTCTCCCATAGGAACTAATGGGCAATTCCTGAACAGAATGGTCCAAAAATTGGATGTGTGTATAACTCCATTCAAAAGAATGGTGTTCATATTCACGCGAGATTCTTGCTCATGTGAAAGTAGCCTTAGAGTAGGAATGACTGCCAATCTTACCAACTGTGTTACTTTTATGGGAAATATCGGGGAGTTAAATGTTTGTTCAACTACCGCATAAAACATAAGGAAAATGTTCACATATTTTGTATTGAACACTGAAGGGCCATTTACAATTTTCTTCAGTTAAATCTCCTTAGGCTGCTGACAGACCACCGTATTTTGGCTGCGTTCTTAGGTCCATAATGCGACGAGCGTCCCGGTCTGACAGAACTCCGAGCATCATAGCATTCCAATACTCATGGGGTAAAAGAGATGCGACATGTCACTTCTTGACGTTGATTAACCCTACTGAATCGAGATAATCCACATGCAGATCCATGGCAGCAGCATATGAAAATCCGTGACAGTAAACTGTGGCTCAGCCACAGGTTTCTGCTGCAGGTTATGAGGCGGATCTGTATCAGCTTTCACCATTTGACTATAGACTTTGGCTATGCCTTGGACAAGCATTTGGATTACCGCCTTCAATGGGGCAAATTGGTGTGCAGATTTCCGAACACAGAATCTACAAGGAGTAACAGATCACTTCTTTTTTTTCGACATATGACGCTGTATAGATTACGCAGATCTCCATTTAAATAAATGGTACACTTTTTTACGTAGATTTTGCCACCGATTTGAGGTGGAAGCGACATGGATCCATGTATAAATCCCCCGTGTGATGGCCTGGACTGATGAATCACTTTTTTTTTACCATGGATTTTTGGGTACATGTGTGCCGCTTACTTGGGGAAGAGATGGCACCGGGATAAGAAGGTGAGCCAGCAGAGGCAATGGGTTCCCTGAGGAATGTTCTGCTGGGAAAATGTGGATCCTGACATTCATGTGATTGTTACATTGACAAATACTGCCTACCTAAATATTGTACGGACCAAGTACACCCCTTATTGGCAAATGTATTTCCTAATGGTAAAGGCCTCTTTAGGCTGGATAAGCCGCCAAATGTTAGATCTAGGTCAAGAAATCTGTTGCATTGCTGTAGATTCCAGGCAGAATTCATGCAAAAGAATCCGTGGCATTTACCGCTGTGTGAACATATCCTAAGGGTCAGTTCACACTGCATTAAAGCTTCCTGCTGAACTTCCCTTGTACCTTTTGGGCTCCACCAATAAATGGTTCTATGTGAGTAGCGTTTCCAGGTATTCCAACAGAACCACCTACCAAAGAGCTTAAAGGTGAGCTTTAGCCTAGTGTAAACCTACGCTAAGGCCGCCTTCAAACGGGCGAGAAAATCACGTGATCTATGCGAGAGTGCGAGAAGACACAGAATTGTGAAATCCATAATTTTCAATAACTATATTCCCATCTGCGATGTTTCCGGTCATGCGATATTGTGGGATTTGTAAATCGCTGCATGCCCTACCTTTCTGCGCTTGCCATTTTTTTGCCTATGTTTTCCTATGCAGCCTCCGATTATCACATCACAATGCACGAACTTGCGATGTACGTGCAATGCGATTTTAATATCAGCAACTTCTATTGTAGTCTATCGCACGAGAAAATCGCAGACTGCAATGCAAACTTATTTTCCAGGAAAAAGCATCGCTGATGCTCAAATATTGCATGAGGAAATATGCGATATATGCGAGTTTCTCGCAGCGATATCAGACTTGCCCATATGACGTTAGCCTAAGGCTAGGTGCACACAACGATTACTGCGAGTTGCGGCTTTTGGACTCACATCGGACAGCACATGGACACCCCCTACCGGTGTGCAGTCCGATATACATGGCCAATGCACATTCATGGGCATGGCATATTCTATTTCTCGTCCATGAAACGGACAGGAATATGATTTGGAATTGTGTGAAAAACACGACCATATGTGCAGCCTCACAGGTCGTAGTTGGGCCGGTTGCGTCTAGCCCAGGGGTGTATTTACATGTGCTGTTTTTTGGTGCTTCTTTTGCTATGATTTTAGCAACAGCAGCATATGTACAAGTAAATACAAGGCCGGCTTCCCACAGCCGTGACGGGCTCCGCCGCGGAATTCCGCGGCGGAGCCCGTCACGGCGCCCCCCAGAGACCCCAATACTTACCTCCGGACCCGGCGTCCTCTGTCCGGCATGACGCTTCGTCGCGCATGCGCAATAGAGCGCGTAACACGCCGGTCGCATCATATGACACGCCCACAGCGTCACATGACGCACCGGCCACGTCATGTGAAGCGGCTGGCGGTGGGCGGGGAAGCGGTTTCACACTATCTTCCACTGTGCTACAGCGGAAGATAGTGTGACGGACGGCTGCCATTGACTGCAATGGAAGCCGCCCGCACATACACCCGCGGCAAATAGAGCATGCCGCGGGTGAGGTCAGGTGATTTCGCAATGGAATTCCACACCGTGAGCATTGAGCTATTAGGTTCAATAGAACCTAATAGCTGCGGGCAACGCGCCGGATATCCGTCCGTGGGAAGGAGCCCTAAAGGGTTGTCTGGTTAGAAACTAACTTTTTTAAACTAGACTTAGGGCTCCTTCCCACGGACAGATTTCCGCCGCGTTGCCTGCAGCTATTAGGTTCTATTGAGCCTAACAGCTCAATGCTCACGGTGCGGAATTCCATCGCGGAATTCCGCACCGTGAAATGTCCCGTCCGGCTTCCATTGCAGTCAATGGCAGCCATCCGTCACACTATCTTCCGCTGTAGCACAGCGGAAGATAGCGTGAAACCGCTTCTCCGCCCACCGCCATATGACGCGGCCGGCGCGTCACGCGCTCTATTGCGCATGCGCGCCGAAGCGTCATGCGGGATGGAGGACGCCGGATCTGGAGGTAAGTATCGGGGTCTCTGGGGGGGCGCCGTGACGGGCTCCGCCGCGGAATTCCATGGCGGAGCCCGTCACGGCCGTGGGAAGCCGGCCTTAAGGACTTAAAGAAAACCTGTCACCCGCCTAAAGCACTATAGTCTAATTTATAGTCTTGTTAGATGAGGTGACAGGGAGCTGTTTTTTTCATACTCACCCACTTCCTGGTGCCCGCCACTTAAGTCAGTGCGCTGGCAGAAAATCCAACTCTCTTCAGAGTCCCATGCTGATAGACTTGTATAGGAGAGGGCGCACGACACTCTTTTTAATATGTCTATTTAGGACCTTGTTGAGAGATTACACAGTAAGGCTGGGTTCACACGGGGCGTATTCCCGTCGGAAATCTTGCGGTTTGGCTGCAGCAAAAACCGCAAGATTTCCGCCGGGAGAACTGCCGCGGAGGCTTTGAAGCGGCCCGGCCGCTCGCTTTTCCGTTGCGGCCGGCGCTCTCATAGAGGAGAGCGCGGCTGCGACGAAAGTAAATAATAAACAGACATGCTGCATCTTTTGAAACCGCGGCTGCCAGCCGCGGTTTCAGCCAGACTTATCGCAGCGGATTAACCGTCCCGTGTGGACGAGATTTCTGAGAAATCTCGTCCACATGGCTGGCTAATCCCGAGATTAGCGGCCGTGGGCGGATTTGCCGCGGCGAAATTCCGCACGGCTAAACCGCGGCAAATCCGCCTTGTGTGAACTCAGCCTAAAATAACAATATTTGCAGATGATACAAAACTATGTAATGTAATTAACACAAGAGGACAGAATACGGTAGCACATGGATCTGGATAAATTGGGGGTTTGGCCAGAAAAGTGGTAAATGAGGTTTAAGACTAATAAATGTAAGGTTATGCACATGGGCAGGGAAATACATGTCAGCATTACCAGTAAATGGGAAACCACTGGGCAAAACTGACATGGAAAAGGACTTCGGGATTTTAGTTAAAGGGGTTGTCCCGCGAAAGCAAGTGGGGTTATACACTTCTGTATGGCCATATTAATGCACTTTGTAATGTACATCGTGCATTAAATATGAGCCATACAGAAGTTATATACTCACCTTCCCTGCGCTGGCGTCCCCGTCTCCATGGTGCCGTCTAATTTCAGCATCTAATCGCCCGATTAGACGCACTTGCGCAGAAGGGTCTTCTCCCTTCTGGTCGGTCCGGGCACGAGCGGCGTTCTGGCTCCGCCCCCTTCTACGCGTCATTGCGTAGCTCCGCCCCGTCACGTGTGCCGATTCCAGCCAATCAGGAGGCTGGAATCGGCAATGGACCGCATAGAGCCCACGGTGCACCATGGGAGAAGACCCGTGGTGCATCGTGGGTGAAGATCCCGGCGGCCATCTTGGAGGAAAAGAAGGAAGAAGTTGCAGAGAGGGGATTTGGGTAAGTAATTTTTTTTTTTTATTTCAACACATCCCTTGGGTTTGTCCTGCGCTGAATGGGGGGCCTATGCAAAAAAAAACAAAAAACGTTTCGGCGCGGGACAACCCCTTTAACTGTAAGTTTGACTTGAGCAACCAGTGTCAGGCAGCTGCTGCCAAGGCAAGTAGGATCATGGGGTGCATCAAAAGAGGACTAGGGACACATGACAAGAACATTGTCCTTCCTCTTTACAAGTCACTGGTCAGACCACACATGGAATATTGTGGACAGTTTTGGGCACCAGTACTCAAGTAGGACATATCAGAGCTTGAGATGGTATAAAGGCAGGCAACTAAAGTAATAAATGGAATGGGTGGGCTACAATACCCTGAGAGGTTATCAAAATTGGGGTTACGGTATTTACTTTAGAAAAAGAAAGGCTGAGGGGCGACCTAATAACTATGTATAAATATATCAGGGGGCAATACAGGGATCTCTCCCATGATTTGTTTATACCCACTGTACCATTCTGTACGTCTAGACTAGAGGAAAGACAGTTTCTACACCAACATAGAATGGGGTTCTTTACTGTAAGAGCAGTTAGACTATGGATCTCTCTGCTGAGGATGTGGCGATGGTGACATCGATAAAGGAGTTCAAGACGAGCCTGGACGTCTTTCTTGCACGTTACATTATATACATTTCAGTTTATTTCAGAAGGGTCGGTGATCTAGTGATTTATTATGATTGCCAGATTGGAGTCAGGAAGGAATACTTTCCCCTAAAATGAGAAAAATTGGCTTCTACCTCATTAGGGTTTTTGCCTTCCTCTGGATCAATATTGTATGGGTAATAAGCTGAACTGGATGGGCATATGACATTTCTTCCCCTTATACACTGTTACTGTCAGTGAATGGAGGTGGAGCGGTCCGGGGATCACTTCTGGCCACCTCCCTCCATTCACTGCAAATAAGTGGTTGCTCAAAGATTGAGTGACCCCTGTTTACACTGAACGAGAAGTCACTCAGTAGTCATTCCATTTCAGCTCACTGAAAGGCCTCGTTCACACAAGCACTGTTTTAGCAAAGTATAGGTGCATGAAAAAAATCGCGTGAACAGGCAGATGCTCCAGGTGAGAGAGAAACCCTGCAGGGCTTCAGGATTTCCCCATAACAGGGAGAGAGAACAGGGCTATTGCGGGTTAACCGATAGTGTCGCTCTCTCTCCCTGATCTGCGGATCCCTGAGGGATATCCCTGTAGCACAGAGGGAGAGAGGGCAGGGCCAGAGAGAGGTGGCGGGGCTAGAGAGATTCCCCATAGCAAATACAGAGAAAGCATTATAACCCCACCTCCTTTATCTTCCTGCTATAGGGAAATTCCTTGGGGAGAGATGTGGAGGGCATCCCCTACTGCCCCCCGCTGCTGGAGAATTGCCAAGCAGTGGGGCTGGAGGTATACCCCATTGCTTACAGCAGGACATTTAAAACCTGCTGCCCAGAAGCACATTTTCAATGTCTCGTAAATTCCTGTTAGTCCACGCGGGGATTAAGAGAACCCTCGGAGAGTCCCCTCATCCCTGCAGGGACCAACAGGAGTTTACAGCGGGACAATTAAAATGTCCTGCTGTAAGCAGCAGGGAATTCCCTCAGTCAGCAGAAATCTTCTTTTCCTGCACAGGAGTTTCCATGGACTCCTGCTCCCATAGGAGTCTATGGAAACTCCTGCACAGCTCGCACCAAAGATAGGTCAGGTCCTATCTTTTCTTACAACACAGACCTTAGATGCGGGCATTGTAGCCACACATGTCCTATCTTTGACTGGAGTGAGTATTTTGCGCGTCTAAAATTCCTTCATGTTAACGTTTCTATAGGAGACCACTGGTTCTTATAGAAGTGCTATTTTCACGTGCCTTTAGTGCACAAAAACAGCGATCATGTGAACGAGGCCAAAAGCAAAGACTAGCAACTGAATGACTTCTCGCTCTGTCAGGGGCCGTGTGTACAAGCAGGTGTTGGCGGAGCTTGTTGGGAGGGGACATGGCCACCCTAGACTGGCATACATTTCTGTGCAGGCGCATGGAGATTCCAAAATGTGCCTAAAATATGAAGAGGTCATGCATATTAGGAAAACCATATTAAGACCAGCGTTTGACATGCCGGTATTAATAAATTTCCCTTATCATGCCTTGTACTATTTTATAGAAACTAAGTTTAAAAAGTCAGTAATTTTTGTACTTCTGGAGAGACAAAATCTAGACGTTTTGTAGTGGGGGACCCAAGTAGTTATCCATCAATCCCTTCCCCTTTACAAAAGGAAGGACACACACCTACATATGCAAGAGCGTGGAGAAGGTATATTTTCTTATCTTGCAGCACAGGTCGGCTGCATCTATTACAGGTTTATAGGCAGAGTGCCCTTATTCTGGAGGTATTTGGGCTGCACGGTTATGGAGGGCTCACATTTGACAATATTGATCTACAAAAGTTTTTACTTCATTTGACTTTACACCAGTTTATATAAGTGGAGTATTAATTCTAAAATCTGTACTAAGTTCTGAAAGAAGTTTATATGTTCCTTATACTTTATTCTTCTAATATTAAAGACCGTTTATGAGTCGCTGCAGAATATGAAAGAACAAATTCGGTGCTCAATATGATTTCACTGTAAATCCCTCCATACGGTAATTGGCACAATGGTGACTGAGGATTCACGCTAAACATCAGGGCACACATGGCTTCCCACAGACAATGGGCTAGCACCTGTCAAGCTGCCAGTGGCACAACTTCAACTAATGCGTGTTGTCATGTCCAAAAGCTGACACAGGAAAGCTAAACCAAGCTGACATAATGTAATGTTCAGTAACTCCAGTGGAATTTTCTTGCCCTGCATTAGCCACAAGTAACCCTGCATGCTGAAAACTGCAGCAGACGGCAACTTTATGGGACCTCTTCACCTATATGGGTGGCAGCTGCTAAACGTGAAGTTAGATTTATTTATTGATGTGACAATATTACTTTTTATTCAATATGCAGTATTGAGTCAGTGAAACATTAGTTTGCTCTATCACAAGCATTTATGTGGGGTTTCTCCAAACTTCCCATGGTCCACCCTACCAGTAAAGTTCATTCTGGGGGCCCTATGTATAGGTCCATACAAATATTATGTGATCCCCACTCACGAAGTTGTCACCGCTTCATTCTCCATAAACTTCAAGAGAAAGGTAGCTGCGTGTGCATACAACCCTGTCTCCGCTTAAGTATATGAAGAATGCAGTAGGCAGGAGTTGGTAGACTCCCATTTACCCAATATATGCAGATCCTGTGCATAGTTCCTGTGAGGGGCTGGGGGGTTCACTTGGATTCACCTGTTCCTCTGCAGGGCAGTTCAAGACTGATTTAATGTGTGTAGTTAACCCCAATGTGGCTTGTTTGGATTAAGGCATTGGAGGATGGGTTCAGGGTGGGATAGGCTCTCCTTGTAGAGAGGACCTAGTAGAAGACGGTCATGCATGCTCCTCTGGGAAATTCAGTATGCAAATGAAGACGGTACAATGCTTCCAGGGTGCCACCTATTAGAAGTTGGTTTCATACATGGAGTAATTCCCACAGCGGAAAACTCCATCACCGAAATTTATACTATTCAACAGCCATATAATAGTAAATCTGAGGTTACGGGAGCTAGAATTTGGTCATTTTGTCTCTTTTAGGGCTTGTTTCAGACAGGCGTATATCGGTTGGGTTTTCACACCCGGACGATATACGCTGTCCCTCTCTGCAAGGAGAGGAGGCAGGCCTGGCCGGGAGCTAGTGCACTGAGCTTCCGCCCCTGTTTGCAATAGGAGAGGCAGAACTTAGCTCCGCCCCATCCCACCCTCCTATTGCAAGCAGTGGCAAGGGGCAGGAGCTCAGTGCACTAGCTCACAGCCAGGCCCACCTCCTCCCTCTGCAGAGAGAGACAGTGTATATCGGCCGGGCGTGAAAACCAGACCGATATACGCTTGTCTGAATAAGCCCGTATAGAAATATTGCAACTTTCTCCTTTGTTGAGGGAATCATTTTTTTACGTAATAACAGAAATCCTGCCATGTCGATTGTCATTTTTTTTGGTCTGTTGGGGGATTTACAATGGTCTGTCGGGGAATCGCTGCCTGTCCTAGTCTCATCTGCACATACATTGGGGGGTCTGTGTACTTTCCAATGCGTTCTGTATCGGAGTTATTTGGGCACAACTCGCAGCTATATACATATGGAAATACTCTTTCAGTTGCCTACTTACCTTTGCATGTGTTCGAAATATGGCATGCCAGGGTTTGCGAAACAAAAATTAAAGAGGCAAATTAGAGAGAGATGTATAGAATGGTTGGTCATGTAACGTGGAGATTCCAGATACACAATTCTCTTCTTTATGTTGTGTAATGTGTTTCCTTTTGGTAAATCTTAAAGACTATCTTGATATTCATATTAAAATGAGCCTGAGAATTGTGTACCAGCAATGCATCTCTCTCTTCCATCTGTTTATTAGACAAAGCAACACTTGCTAGAAGCGAAAAACAATAGTCTACATCCACTCATTTTCTTTGCTTTATATACATTTGCCATTAAACCATAAATCATTTGGAACATTTATAGAGAGACTACTTTGTATGCTCATTACTAACTATACAACTAGTAACTAGGCATAGCAACTTTTCATATCTGCGTCCAACTAATGCAACATTAGTGGATATATGTTTGCTTTAACCTTGCTCTGAAGCAATCTCTGTGCTCGCTGCCGACTCCTGCTCTGTAGGTGCTGATGCCGTTTCGTCTTCAACCGCCGTTGGCTCCTGCTCCAAAGTTTCGATGGGGGCAGCCTCCTGCTCCGTGGCCTCTTCTGCAGGAGTCTCTACAGCCACTTCCACAACCTCCTCAATGGTCTCAGACACTGCACTGGCTTCCTCGTTACCTTTTAAAGGAGGTGAGCAAAGATGATACGTCTCCAAGACAACTTATATATTCTAGGAGCACTCTAAAGCACTTATGCAAAATGAAGAGCTGAGAAGCATGCCAGCACTTGGTTATGTAGGAACGCATACAAGGGGCTTGGCTCCACTATATTCAACCTACTGGTGCTTCAAGAATGGCATTCAAGCCGCACCCTTCATAAGGATAATCTACATCCGTTCTAGCTGTGTCGGTCAATTACAGCATCAGATTTTCAGTGTTAATTCCACCTCTTCAACTGAGAGGGTGAACTGCTCAAACAGTATGGATTTGAACATGGATGTGGCACCCTGAATCTGCTGCGGAATGTCCACAGCACACTCCATGCCATCTGGACATCCCCCAATAGTGCAAACTCAGATTAGCCAGTCTTAGAAATGTGCAAGATTTATCACAGGAGTTCTGCTATGTCAAATTTTACATAGACTTATCTAAGTTTACACTACCTTTTACTTTGGCGTAGTTTACAACAAAAATTGTGCAATTTTTGGGGGGCACAATGTCACATTTAGGCCAAACTCCACAAAAGAACACCCCTGTCAGACACCATGAAGAAAGTGTCTAAAATGCAGAGTAAGTGTGACACAAAGCATGTTTGACAGATTTCTGGGGTAATTTGCACCAGAAAACTGTCAAATTGTCAACCGTAGATAAGCTTGTTGTATTTATAATAGTCATGCTTAACGAGGGCTCGTCAGAACATACCTGCTTCCTCATGAACCACTCTGGAGCAGCGCTTCTTATAAGTCTGTGCGGTTCCGCCGTTGTTCCTCGAAGAAACTTATGAGCAATATAGTAACACCCAATTGTAATTCTTCTCGTCAAAGGTGTGTCCCCCTCTAGACCCTGGTACAGTCAGCAGTGATCGATCAGTATGTAGGAGCATTCACCCTCCCCAAACAGGTGACACCGGGCTGTTTTTTGTTTTTTTTACTAGAACTTTACGAACAAATTAAGTATTACTCTGATATCTGCATCAGGAGTTATTAAACTGCTATTAAAGGGCCACTCCAGTGATTTTTTTTCTCCCTTCATTATGTTACTAGTGCCACAGCATATATAGAGTCAGTTAGTATTAGCTTGGTTATTCCTTTCTATATTAACGAGTACCTACACTTCAGAAAACTTTTGACATGTCAGAACAATTGAGCATTGGGGGGCCCACTGCTGCAACCTCGCTGATCACTAGAATGAGAGGGCTGCAGTGTTCACCCGAGCACTGTGCCCCCTCGGCTAGGTTTGTTCACTTTCGGCTGATTACAACAGCGGAAGACTGCCTCATATACAGTAGGTGTATAGAAAGCCTGTACCCACCTCGACGAGGCTGTCTTCAGCTGTCAGGAGACGAAAACGAGTGAACAAAGCCACGGCGGTCCAGCGCTAGGGTGATTACTACAGTCTCCTAATTCCATCAATCAGCAAGAAAGGATGGGTGGGTGTATGGGGTTTTCAGTAGCAGAACCCCAACTGATCAATACGTGTCAGAGACTTGTGAAATGTCAAAAGTTTTCTGAAAGTGCATGTACTCCAACTAACCCAATGAGGTCATCAAAAAACGCAACAAGTTTGTATGTCTGCAGCTGAACTACACAGTGTAAATACCTAGGGGATCAAATGTGACACCAGCTAAGTGAACAATGTTCATTAAAAAGGAATACCCGTTCCAACGGATAGGGGATAACTATCTGATTGGTGAGGGTCTGACCACTGGGACCCCCCAATAAATGAGAGCACTGAAGAATCCAGCGTCAAGCGCTTGAAAATCTTCTGCGCTCTCGCTGAAGTTAGTGGAGTACAATGTGCTTGCTGGACCTGTGGTTCCTGCACTGGCAGACCACCGCTTTCTTTATTCTGGAACTAACTGGTCCCCCGTTCTCATGATTTTAGTGTTAGAATGCAATGCAATTTTGATATGAGGGGCGCTCATTAAAAATTTCCGGTGACCCACTTCTATTTCTCGCATATGTAATGATATAAGTCTCTATAGGTAACGTGCCAAATTGCAACTCTGAACTGATAACGGTCATTCTTTTACAGGTGCTGAAGTGCTGCGAGGTATGATAACAGACACAGTGGAATACAGAGCATTCGTCAAGTTCCTTTACTTAGAAGGCCGTCCACCAAGGGAGACTTTGATGAGATAAAAGAGGTTGATAGGGAGAATTCTCCAACATAGGATGTAGTCATGAACTGGCATCTTCAATTCAAATGTGGTCGGACTTCGGTGGAAACCGCTCCAATTCCAGGGCGACACCTGTCCACTATCAATAAACACACCATCCAACAAGTGGAGGCCACCCTTTTGGAAAAATCGACGCATAACCATTGGCGACCTAGCCCAATATATCAAGCTTAGTGTGGGGTCCGTGGAAAAAATCATCCAAGACCATCTTTATATGCATAAGGTATCCACTCGCTGGGTTCCCCAGCTGCTCACACCTTTCCAGAAGCAGGAACGAGTCGAATGCTCCCAAGCTCTTGAAGATGTACCATGGAAACCAGGAGGACTTTTCCAACAGACTGATCACACAGGATGAAGTCTGGGTCCAGCACTATGATCTGTAGACTAAAGTCCAGTTGATGCAATGGAAGCATGGGGACTTACCGCCTCCAAAGCACGTGCCCAACTTTTGGCAGGCAAGGGCATGCTCAGTCTTTTGTCACCACCACCGAGTAGTCTTGATGGATTACCTAGCAAAGGACACCACGTTACTTGGGCATACTATGCTTCACTGCTGCGGAAATTGCGGGAGTCCATCAAAACCAAGAGATGTGGCATGATCACCAAAAGGTATCTGCCGTCTGTGAGACAATGCCCAGTTCGCAACTCACATGTTGCCCAGCTAGAGGCATGCTGTTGTAGGTATGAAATTTTACCGGCTCTCCCTTATTCCCCCAACCTCACACGATCAAACTTCCACCTCTTTCCAACAATTAAGTCATTTTTGAAGAGCAGGCATTTTCCAGCTGATGAGATTCTGATTTCCGAAGTCACAACATGGCTTTTGGAGTGACTTCTACAAGCGAGGTGCTTACAGTTGTATAAAGAAGTGCGTGTCCCCAGGGGGCACGGATGTAGAGGAGCACTAATAACTGTGCCAAGTTTCATTGCTCTCAGTCCACAGGAAGTAGGTCAGGGGGAAACCTTTAATGAACACCCCTTGTATAATTCTATATTTGTCTGAGGTTTTTTGTAGTTTTCCAATAAAACAAATTGTACTCAAATTAAAATTTAGAACGGTCATTCACAACCTTCCTGAAGGCCTTCTCAGGTGGATCATGTGATCTAACTTTGCAGTCAATTCACTGTATCATGGGAGTGTTAGAGCATAAAGAAAGTGAGAAGAGAAATCTCAGCATGTTAATGGTGCCTGATAAATATCAGACAGGAGGCTGCACTGCAATACACATAGGAGATGTGCAGAGTGACAGGCAAACCGGTCAGGGATGGAAGTGTGTTTGCACTGGAGTAGCACTTTCTGTGGGCCTTAGAAAACGCATTAGGAAATCCTACATTCATCGAGGCTGAGGATCACTGAACTGTTCAAAGCAGAGAAAAAATAGTTGTCAACGAAACATTAGGGGACACTTCTCCCCGTCCCTCGTGGCCAGCGCCAATCATCCATTTAATTTAAAATTATACAAGACAGCAGCTCTCATATTTGATGCAAAAAGGGGCTTTCATCACCATGAAAGTAGAAGGGCGATTTATCTCTGTAAACTCTGAGTCTAATGCCCCCTTTACACGAGGCGGCTGTTGACTAAACGGTCTGCACGAGCGGGTGATGTCCCTGCTAGGTGTTTGCACTCGTGCAGAACGTTTAGATAGCGATTCTCAGCGGTAATCTCCCCCACTTATTACTTACATTCTATGTATGCACTGAGGGGGGAGCGTTTAGACACAGCGAGAAGTCACCAAGCCGGCGATGGCTTTTATGCTAGTTGATACTGAGCGACAGACAAAAAGTAGACAAATACAGCACGATGGCTTTGCATTTAGACGTAACCATTACCACGCATTTTCGTTCACTTGAATGAGTTTTGTGCAACAATTGCTTTGTGTACCGTGAGTTGCCCACGACAGTCTCTTATGGCCAGACTGCCGCATCCGTGAATAAATAGAAGATAACACCGGATTTTGGCACTTGGTTTGCAAATTAATTTTAGCACATCAATTCAATTTGGGAAAGTCAATTCATCCTTATTTTGGGGACTGGCATCAGACAACACCGCTCACTTATCTCTAGAAGACATGGTCACAGGGCGTTATGTAGACAATCTAAGGCCGAATTCATACAGTGCCCAGCCGGTGACCCCCAGTGTACCTGTCCGTAGAGCTTTTCATCTGTATGCGGGTGTGCCTGCCACATCGGTCGGCACATTCACACTGTGCCGTCGCTAGGCGATGATGCAGATTCCGTGGCCCGTCTGCAACTATCACTGTGGACGGGCTGCAGATCGGACAGCTTCCATTGACTTCCATGTGGAAATCGCACTAAGAGGCATGCTGCGACTTTCGCTCCACAAGGGGGGGGGGGGGAGAATCGCTATTGATTTCCACTCGTGGATATGGAAAAGCATGTTTTGCATAGCATGCCTATGGGCAGTATTTGCTGCGGAATCCGGAGGCGAACGCCCGCTCCAGATTCCGCAGTACAAATATGCCCATGTGCATTGGGCCTTAATTAGGATTAGGCAACATATTCCTAGAGCCCTGATGTTGGTTCTTGATTACCTTACCTTATAAGAAAGCGTTAAGGGTGCATTCACATGAACCAGTGCGCTGCGAGTCGCACAAAACTCACAGTAAAATAGATCCCATTGCTTTCAAAAATCGCAGCAGGTTCTATTTTTCTGCAGAATCTTGATTGTTTCCAGAGGAAGAAAAAAAACCCGCATTGCATCTCACATGTACATGCAAGCGCGATGCGATTTTTAAAAATTTTTCCTATTGAAAATCCATCCATTTTCATCCGAGTTGCAGTGTTCTGGCAAATCACAACATACTGGCAGTGAACGTCGTAATTTTACAGGCATGATAATGGTCCGAGATATCAGGCTCAACTGTATGAATGCACCCTTAACTGTATCATCACAAACAGCTCCAATGGGTCTTACATACTCCATTTTGCATAAGTGCATGCAACAAACTGTAAGGGGTGAACAGTAGACAGGTGAGGAGTAGGGTGAAGAACAGCAGGTGAAGAGACAGCATTCTGGTTGCACATAGTGTAAAACAGTACGGCTCTTCCAAACTATACCAGTGGGCAAACCTGGACAGCCAACAGGGATGATTAGCAGCCCGATAATCAATACCATGCAGTCAGTTGTGATTGGGACAATATTGAGCATGCACAAGTGTAACAGTATAACCACCCTGCACAGGATTTGCAGTTATAAGGAGGGGGCGGGTAACCCGGGAACAATCTGGATAGCATCACCCTGCTGCCAGGAGGGTAATCATTAAACCTACTAAAGGATGACCCTATGGATTTTAAAGAACTGTTGTATTTAAGGTAATTTCTAACACACGTGATAGAAGCTGCTCTATGGCATTATATTGGCAGACATGGCACCGCGCCAGTGAGATTTCTGCAGAAATCACTGATCTTCTAGTTAATTGATATGTGAAAAACATTGTTCACTTTGTGTGAAATCTCTGGCTAAGGACCCCTATAATTAAGGAGTTTTGCAGGAACTGAACAAAGTCTCTCCCTGCAGCCTGTGAAAAACCAGTCTAAGGCCGCTTACACAGACAAAATAGCATGAGATTTGTGCGTTGCATGAATATGAACCCGCATTGTGATGCAGGAAAAAAATTGTGGCACGTCCTATCTTTGGGCATTCCCTCAGAACACCTGGCCCATTCTTTGCAATGGGGCCGGCAAAAGCATTGCATGGCGTGCAATGTGATGTTTCCCACTGAACATGTGGCGAAGTGTTTGACACAAAAATGCGCTGTATCCGCAGAGAACTAGCACATTCCCGAGCGTGATATTGAGCCGAGTTTCACGTTCTGATATTGCACTTGCCCGTGTGTAATTAGCCTAAGGGTGCGTTAACACGTTACCGATCTGCTGTGGATTTTGATGCGTGGCATCAGGTTTCACTTTCACCCTTCCAGTCTAGAGCTCCATGCTCATCCTAGTTACATTCCAAGACTGGTTTCTACAAGGATGGTGGCCATTATTAACAGATATACATCAGGTTTATCATGTAGAGATTTTGCAATGTTAAGTACAACATTGACCAGTTTAAAGAGTTTCCCTTCTTTGGATAACTCAATATTCCTCACTAGTGACCTACTTTTCTTAGCCAAGGTGGAAAACGAGTGCAAGACGTAGCTCTTGTTCTGGAAAGCTGCCGGCATTCTGTATCCAGATGGTTGGGAGGGGAAATCTACTTTAGGCTACACATTGCAGTTACTGTATGACTACAATGTTTGTCTATGGATAACACTGTCTGATTCGGATGGGTGTAGAGCTGCTTGCAACATTTGACCCCTATAGAGGACTATTTCAGTCAGGTAGCTATACTACAACTCCCAGGCCGTGCAGGGTCACCCAACACTAACCTAAGGGGGAAGTTAGAGACACTCAGCCACTTTGACCCTGTAAGCTAAACTTATGGACTTGCATTCCTAGACTCAGCGTATCAGCTACGTTAGGTTTTATACTTACCTTCCCCACTATTCCTCTGATGCCCGCATTCAAATCAGCCACTGAATGCAATGAGGCGTGCACCAAGCAATCCTCCCACTCCATTCGTAAAACGGGAGGACTACTTAGCACGTGCCCATGTAGTCCACTCAATGCATTCAGCAGTGGGTTTTAGTGCTGACACCAGGGAAATAGCGGTAAAGGCAAATATAAAACAGTACATCCCCAGTCTCTGCGGGTCAGCTACTTTGAACCCATTTGCTTAGCTTATAGGGCTCCAAGTAGCTGACCGATTCCCTTTAAGAGGATATGAAACAAGAATGCAATAAAAGCATCCATAGTATTGACTAGTATATAACTTTATTCTTCATACGAACATAACTTGTAACAATAGTTTAAAAGGGGTTGCCACATGAAAAAAGTTATTCCCTATCCATAGGATAAAGTATAACCATCTGATCAGTGGTAGCCGACTGCTGGAACCCCAGCTAATCCCAAAATGAATGCAGTGGGAGTGAGTATTTACACTGCTGCTCTATTCATTAAGACTGAAGGAGATAGCTGGGTTCAAGAGCTCATCTAGCATCCTATAACAATATCACATTAGGATCAATCACTTGGGTGTATTGTGGGGTGGCGTAAAAAAATTACAATATTTGAGTATGTAAATACGCATGAAGATAGAACACGGCCGTTTGTGTGACCAAAACATGCCGCAAAAATATGCAAATGTGAATGAACCCATTGAAATCAATGGATTCTATTCATGGGTATTACGTGCGTAAAAAACTGTTCGTCTATACACTTGAATGAACGAGCCCTCAAAACTCGCTGACAACTTCAGTAAGACTTGTTCCTCTTCATCAATATAGATCAGGTGGCTGCGTGTTTGAAGTTATGTTATAGTTACTGGTAGGAGTGACAAATGATCAAAACCCACTAGGCGCAAGGAATGTCCACTATACTTATGGCCATGCGGTAGATATATATACCAGGGCAGAAGTACAGTATTATATGAGCAACTCTAGGAAATCTAGGAATATTACAAAATGCTTTTATTAGAAATCGGCACTTTAGGATATTGCTTGAAACTAGACTAAATCTACAGAGATCAAGCCTTGTGCGTTAAGGAAGGCAAGCGAAGCAAAGGCATTAGTTACACAGAACACACAAGCCACACACTTCGCAAGTTAGTCTCATTCTAGAAAATGTTTAGTCACCTCAAAGTCACAACCCAGAAATCCCGGACATAGAAAAATAAGGACATTCGGCCAAAAGGCGACATTCAGTGTGGTCTTTTTATTGGACAGTCATTACACACAGATAAAGCTCCCAGCCATAACCTAATCACTGGACGTATTATCAGATGGGCGTTATACAGAATCATATCCGGATCCAGCCCCTCATTCACCAAGTGATCTGAATATCCATTACTAAAACAGGAGATCCCGTAAAAACAAAAACAGTAACGTGTTGGTGTTTTTAAAGGGCTGGCATGACACTATAATCATCACTAGTTAGGCTGCACGGCAAGATGGACTGTCCCTTTTTTTTTTTTTGCTCCTATATCTCCAAGTTTGGGTTGATATCCTATGGACTTTAGTCTGAAAATTGTAAAAAGCAAAAGTGACAATTAGAGAAAAATATATTCACATGAGCCAAAAATAAAGTGTGTTATGCTCATGCCATTTTTTATATATATTTTTTTTTTAAATGCAGTGAAACGGTGTTCACAAACTAACCAGAATTATCAGACGCCACAAACACTTCCATCCACAGAAAGAAGACAAGAGGCGCGCTCCGTTGTGAACAAGGTGAAGTGATCCAACATGGTCAGCTCATATGTATGTATTAACTACAAGACTTACAGTATATATAAGGCATTAGTTCTTCATGAATCCAGAACCACAGCCACAAAAATCCTTGTTCAGAAGGGATGCGCTTCCTTGCCGTATGTACTGCGTGGCCTGGGTGCCCCATGTATGCACAATAGATAACGGATCGGACGGGAGAAAACTACCGACTTCAGAGATCTCACCAAGTTTGGAAGAAACTTTACAGGTGCATCTAATCAGGCCAAGCAATACATTGTGCAAATACTAGGAACAGATTAGAGGAAAAGCACATATATAGGGAGGCAGAGTTTAAGAGAAATCCACTTACTTTTGCGCTCTGAATGGAAAGAGAAAAAAAAAATACAGTTAACAAGTTATAACTTTTATACTGAAAAAAAAGTGTAAAATTATTAATTTTAATCAATTCAAAAATAGAAGTTGTAGAAGTTTCCACCCTTCCTTCTTAATTTTTGGGAAGCAAGCTATTATATTAAGCCTGGGTTCACACAGGGCGGATTTGCTGCGGATTGCCGTTGCATATCCGCACTGCGGCAAAACCGCTGCGTTTGCAGTGTAATGCAGCACAAATGTGTTTGGGCAAAAAGCTTTTCTCACAGGACGATTTTTTCCACACAGCCGCAGTGCGGAAATGCAACTGCGGCGCGGTTTTTCAAGATGCAGCATGTCCATTCTTTTGACTTTTCCACAGCGCTTTTTTGTCCATAGACCTCTATGGAAGCAGCAAAATCCGCACCAAAATAAGCTGCAAAAAGTAAAAAAGCGCTGAAAAAGAAAAACCGCTTGCGGATTTTTCCGCAAGAAAATCCACAAGACAAAAATAACCTTTGAAGCGGTTTTGCCACAGAAGCAGTTCTGCGGCAAAACCGCAACAGAAAAAACGCAGCAAAACTGCCCTGTGTGAACCCAGCCTAAAAGTTCAAGCCAATAATATATATATATTTTTTTTTTATAACGTTTTCATTCCTTTTAGAGAAAGCAGTGAATCTTGCAAACATGCACTGTATGAATTTGGCAGCTATCCGTTGCAAAATCAGCAAGTTCTACGAGGGGGTGCTGATAAGTCCTCGGCTTTGCGATCTTCGTTTGTTTTCACATCAATGAAAGCTATATTATTTGAAAGCTCAATCTTTGTAAAACTTGAGCAAATTTTGCATGATCTCATGTGTGATTCTTAGCTTAAGCAGGTCTAAAGACAACATAGCGGAGTCTGCAGCAGATTTCACTGCGAAGGTGAGCGAGCAGTGATGAAGCTCCTATTGCTGAAAAGGATGGTGGCCAAAGACATTCATGGTGCATACATTAGGCCATAAGTGCCATTCGTACTCCACAATGAAAAATTGGGGTGCTAAATTTAAAACAGACCACTTTTAACCTGACAGACCATTCCAGGAGACCCCCAAAACCCAGAGACACCATCCATGAAATAATTCTGGGAGACTGTCGAATTTATGGTAAGACAATAGGCTAGGCTGTCAAGAGATCAAGTTGTCTCCATAATTCATGATCACCTGGACATGAGGAAGATGTCTGCTAAGAGTCCCGAAAGGTCTGTCAGCAGATCAAAAACACGACAATGGACGAGACTTTGATTTTAATGTATGAACCACAGTCAAAAGAATGGAGACACAGTGGTTCCCTGCATCCAAAGATTTAGAGTACAGAAGTCATTATCCAAGGTAATGGCATCTGCCTTCTGGAATTCCGCTTGTGGACTACTGTCTGAGGGGATTTACTATTACAGCTGTGAATTACACAACACTTTGGGATAAATTGAACGAGGCATTGAAGTCTAAAAGACCCAGAAAGTTGACCCAAGGTGTCATGCTCTTGCACAACAATGCCTCATCCCACATAGCAGCCATCACCCAGAGCAAACTGGTTGAACTAGGCTTCAAAGTGCTGGATCATCCTCATTCTCCTGATCAGGCATCCTCAAACCATCATGGGTTTTAAAGTTTGAAGAAACGCCTCAAGGGAACCAAATTTGCCACCATTTCTCATGCAATTGCAGTGGCCGATGCCTGGTTGACCACCTAACCAAAGCAATTCTTTGTCAAGATATTGCAACACCGTAGTCAGAAGTGCACTGATATCAGAGGGGCAATGCAGAATAACTGTAAAAATGTCATTGTTCCAAGACAACTTTTCTGTCATCAAAGCCAGGGACTTCCCAGCACGCCCTCGTACGCAAGATTGACCGCAGAGAAAATCCACCACGGATCCACATGTACTGTGTTTCCCTGAAAATAAGACCCTGTCTTATATTAATTTTTGCCCCAAAAGATGCACTAGGTCTTATTTTTAGGGGATGTCTTGTTACACTTACCTAGCAGTCTCGGTCCAGGTCCTCACGCTGCTCTCTGGAACTCCGCCGCGCATCCTGTAGTCCTCAGCCACCAACAGAAGATCACTTCCTGGTTACGGGATTCATGAGTCTAATCTCCACAATCTGATGGCTGTGATTAGTTCTTCAACTGCTGCTTAGCCAAACCAATGCAACGCTCGATGAGCTAATCACAGCCAACACATTGGTTCATCTAGCGCTGCATTGCTTGACTGAACAGCAGTCAAAAAACCAATCACAGCCATTGCTTCCTGGAGGTGGGATTCATGAATCCCGTAACTAGGAAGTGACCTTCTATGGGCGGCCGAGGACTGCAAGTAGAACATCAGAGTTCCAGAGTGCAGAGGAAGGGATGCGGACCGAGCCTGCTAGGTAATGTATTGGGTTTTTTTAATATAATGCATTTAGGGCTTATTTTCAGGGTAGGGCTTATATCTGAAGGCTCCCTTTAAAAAAAAATTCAGAGTAATTTTCAGGGGAGGTCTTATTTTCAGGGAAGCAGGGTAGTACTAGCCATGTGGATGAGAGTTTAACAAATCTCATCCACATGAAGTGAAAAATGCCCGTGTAAAAACGGACTTGCTATGATGTTGAAATCTTCAACTTTGCAATTTTTGTCACACATTGGTTGCACGTTTGTTGCCATTAAGTTTAATGAGCGAATCAAAATCCGTTACAACATTCAACGGTTGCAGATTGCCGGTGGATCCACAGCAAGATGTGCTAATATCGACTTCAAAAGCCCTTTTTTATTTACCGATTTTTGCATAATCTCTGGGAAAATGTGCAGCAACCAGTCTACATCAAAATGCATACGAGTTATTGCAAGTTTTCCGTAGCAATTCTCAACTGGAATTTTCATCAAAGGGTGAAATCCAGTGAAAATCTGCAGGTTTTAAAATCCCCCGCGGAAAAATTTCCTCTGCATATGGATGAGATTTGTAAGATTCCATCCACTCGCCCGCTACTGTAGATATTACCTACAGATGAGAGGGGGGGTTATATTACCTGGAGCCGTGCTCTTACTGGTTCAGCCCCCTGTTCCTGAGGCCCCTCTACACACATCCAAGATGGCCATGTCGATTCTAAGATTACCAATCCACCACCAGTGCTCAGTGTGCATCAAGTAGTCTAAGAGATCCCACGCTGCCCTGATTGGCTGGCAATGCTCACTTTAGCAGTGGTTGCCAATCAGGAAGCAGTATCTACCGTCTGACTACTAATGCCTACTGATGCAGTGTGCATCAAGAATTGACAGGAGCACCATGGCCATCTTGCATGTATGAAAGTAAGAATAAGAAGAGGATGGCGCCAGGTAATATTACCCCTACCACCCATCCTGGGGCAAGTTTTGTCCCAGGATCACAGAGTTGCTTTAGGAGGCATTTTTCCACCATATGCATTCATTGCATATTAGTATATGACATGTTGGCTGCAATCAGGATAACCAGGCTGGCACAACGACCTGGTGTGTGAGGGAAGCACGGCATGGGTCACAGCAGCACTGGACTAGTTTACAGCATTCTGCAACCAAACTACAAATTAGTTAATTTACTCATATAGAAGACTTTTCCACATTCAACTGTAAGTTTAGATTTCACATCTGCAGCCCGACGACCTGTATAATCTTACCGTCGTCTTCGATTTCAGGTCTCAGTTTTCCATAGACAAATTCATAGCGGTCTCCCAAATATTCTTTGTCCTGGCGCAATTTGTGGTAAACCTGCAATGGCATGGGGAAGTTAGGAAGTCATAAGATGGCAAAGTACATGCTAGTGTAACGTCACCGCCATCTCCGGTAGAGATAAAACACTGTCTGCCCAAAACTAAATCCTGGAAGCCTGCGCCAACAATCTTCTAACCCCGACTTCTCAGGAAATGAGAACTTCTGCCTGCAGGATATTTATCAGAGCCCAGTCCTAAGCAGAGACAGCTGCTGCATGTCCACCACAGACGGCTGCCGCACAGCTAGCGCTCAAGTAGTCCGTGCCGCCCTGACCCGACGCCTCGTTCCAGACACCTTCCTGGGCGACCCATCGACTCACAGCTCCCGACATCATCCAACAGTTACAGCTGACAGCAATGTCAGTAAAGCTCGTTATGTACTATAGACATTATGCAACTATAGTTATACCTCATTTATAACATCTCTGCTTACTGTAATGGATTGGAAAGTTTCCAGTAAAGGACCATCTTGTTATTTGTATAACGCCAACTTATTCTGCAGCGCTTTCAAGTAATTTATCTCTTACTCCCCAGCAAGCTGGGTACTCCTGTATCATCCTCGGGTCAACTTTGAGCCGGCTACCGGAACCACGCGGGGATTGAACCCGCAACCTTCAGGTCGTGAGCCAGAGCTTAGGACTGCATTTCTGCTGCCTTAACACTCTGCGCCATTACAAGAGAGCACCCTGAACAAGCCATATTCCAAAGTGCAAGGCCCCGCACAGTGTCTACTGCAAAGTAGAGCTACATTTGTGAGCTACCAAAATATGTTGATTTGATATGACCACGCCACTTCCAGCAAGCCACTCCCCCTTTTCAAGAAAAATTGGACTGGCATGCAGACCGCTAAAAGTCTCATAATTCTTGCGCAAGCCTTGAGCCAAATTCTGCTACTTTTATTCTGGAAACTGGCAAAAACGTATTTACAGAGGTCCCCCCCTCCCCGAGTCGAATATTTCTTTATCTCTATGCACCCTTTAGTTTGTACTACTTTTTATGAAGAAATAGTTTACTTCTATAAGGCAATCTACTAGGTGTAAAGGTACAACTAAAAGTTACAGGACAGGAAAAACCCATATAGGTGATGTACATAAAGCCAGGTGAACATCAGATTAATACTTACATAATATCCACCACCAACCAGAGAACCCCCAATAAACAGGTAGTAAGGCAGAGACCCTCCACTAGACTCCGGCACACTGCTGGATGACATCTGACGGACAGGAGCTACAGAGAGAAACAGTCATTACTCAAATTCTATGTCCTTCATTATTCCTACTTGAACACCTGATGCCAGATTGGTGGCCGTAAGCAGCTGCTGTTTGCACAGACCCCCTAGAGCTGATGAACAACAATGCTGCTTATATGTAACAGTGACCCCTAAAGCTGTATTCACACGGGTGAGTGCAATGTAGGTCAGAGAAAAAAGAAAAACGGACCTACATCGCACTCGCCTGCCAGCGATTTCCCTGGAACTTTCAGCCATGTACGATGCGCTTTGGCATTAAAAAACGCAGTTGGCATTGATGTACATGTGTTTTATCATGGGTTAAAAATCTTGGTTAAAAAAGTGCATTACACACATGCAAGTCACATGGCACTCCGTAAACAATAAAAATGGCAACTTTAATAGAGACACCTGTGCTTTCACAATTGGAGCCTCCTTGTATGGAAATGAGAAAAACCCAGAATGCAGCATAAAATTAAGGGACAAGCTTTCCCTTGAGTTTATGCATAAATCCACATTAGAAGGCAAAAAAAAAAAAAAAATCACAAGTGACCCTAGTTACTTCAAAAGAGACACGACCACTAGTGCTCGACTCACTAGGCCAAGTATTTCAAGAACTGCCAACCTTGTGGTATTATCTCATGGAATAGGGCGGAGAACATTCTGAGAATGGAGAGACATCCAGCAAAAATGGAAACTACTCAGCAACTAAAGGAGTCAGAGGAGGATGTGAAGAATCTTGCTAACGAGCGGGCAGTGCACATCCAGGCAAAGTGCAGCGGAATACAAGGCTGGTGCTGCAGCTAACAGGCCTGAATGTATAACTCATCGTTCCTTAGTACGGATGGACTAACAGCGGAGGACCAGCGCTGGTGCCACTGCTGTCTGAGGGACCTTTCAGATGTAAGGATTATCGTTAAATAAAAATTAGTGCAAGAATAGTCTGGTCAGATGAATCCAGAGTTCGGTTGCACCAGGCTAATGGAAGGATCAGAATTTGGCACAGGAAGCATGACTTGCTGAACCCTTTCCTGTCAGGGTCATCAGGCAGGTAGAGATTGAGTAACAGTAGGGAGGGGGGAAGAAGGTATTCATGTCACACGTGGGTACCCCCATATTACAACTTGCTGCAATTCTCAATGCCAAAGGAGGTCTAATGCACCACTGTATACTGCGCTACTCCTGCAGAAACAGCTTTACTACACAGCTTGTCATCCTGCAATGGCCGTCAGTGCAGAGACCCGCTGTCCTTCCCTGCAGCCACCATGACAGCAGTGCCGGCTGGTGCCGATCACCCGCAGGATCAGGGGTCGGCTCATGTTTAGTGAGGCAGGAAACAGACTGCGCCGTACAACCCGTGTATGACCGAGTCACAACCTCACTGACAGACGGACAATCCGGACTGTAAGCGTGCGTTCATATACAGCTAATGCACGTTCTAGAATATTACAGTGCCATCAGTAGATGGGGGTTTTTTTTGTTTGTTTTTTTGAAAACCTCATCCACATGCTGCAAGTTTTTCCCCCTTTCAATGAATGGGGTGAATAAGTGGTGAATCTGCAGTCAAAAAAAAAAAAAAAAAAATGTAAAATGCAGATTTCGCTACAGAATTGCTGGAAAAACTCTACCCGGCGTGGCTGCAGCTTAGCAGTCACATAACAGAGTACATGCTGTATATGCAAACCAGTAGGGCCACAACTCCTACAGCCTCGGGCGTTGTTCACATCTGCATTGGATGAACATGGCATGTTGTGCAGTTTCAGTCGGGAAAATGCCACGTGGCATGCCAGATGCCCCCCTTTATAGTCAATGGGTTGTATTGGTTGGCATTCGTTTATATCTATTCCTCGCTGGGGGGAAACTCCTTCAAAGTGCTTGTCCAGTTATAAACTACTGATGACATAGCAGCAGAATAGGTCATCAGTATTAAGTCAGCAGAGTCTGCCAACCAGGACCCCCACCAAATCAGCTTTTTGCTGGGTCTGTGCGTTAATACAATGAGTGTATTTCTGCAGGAAGCAGACAGCTCTATTCCCACTGCACTGGCAAGACCTGGTATTGCAGGACAAGTTCTTATTCACTTCAATGCGAGCTGAACCTGCAATACAAAGTCTGGCCACCACCGTGCGAACAAAGCTGCTTCCTGCAAAAATGAGCTCCGTGCACAAGCACACAAGCCCAATAAACAACTGATTGGCAGGGGTCCCCGGCAACAGACCACCACTCTAGTATTGATGATCTATTCTGAGGCTAGGCCATCAATAGTTTACAAATGGACAACCCCTTTTAGTAAACCTAATTTTAAAAATGGCAAGTTTGATCATGCATCGCTACACAACTAGACAGGAGTCCAGGAAAGCTGGGTGGTGGCAGCCTTGTGAAAAGTCTGCAGCCATCATACTGGGAGCATTCCCATATTCAGCCATACATTACTAAGAACTTTGACTGCTGTTTTATGACTCTTTCCAAATCGAAATGCCGGATACAAACTATTATACAGTATCACCACAAGAGCGGTGGAAGGTAGCTTACTCAGCAGCAGTGAAAACGCTTGCAGTCATAGAAGTGTCAATTTTTTTGTCAATTAACAAAATGCAAAGTGAATGAACAAAACAGAAATCAAAATAATCATTTTCATATGTAGGTTGAAATATAGTCATTAACTGAAACAGACCGATGTGTTGGAACAGCCAAATCGCTACAAAGGTGAGGTTGTGGAAGACAGATTCTTGTCACAGGTCATACACCATGGCAACACTGAGCGTAGCAACAAGACAGTAGTTTTACTGCATCATCAAGGTCTACCCAAGCAAAGATTTCAAGGCAGACTGGGGTTTCCAGAAGTGCTGTTCAAGCAGCACAAAGAAACAGGTAACGCCGAGAACCGTAGACACAATGGTCGGCCAAGGAAACTGTGCAATAGAGGAGACGTCATGCCTACTTCACTTCGAAATTGGTAGATGTTCAGCAGTGACATCAGCTCAGAACTGGCAGAAAGCAGTGGGACCCAGATACAGCCCATCTGTTTGCAGAACTCTGGCCAAAAGTGGTCTTCATAGAAGAATTGCAGCCAAGAAGGCAAACCTCCGATATAGGAAGGACAAGCGACTCAACTATGTATGCAAAAAAATGGCAGCACCTGCTCTGGACTGAGGAGTCAAAATTCGAAGTATTTGGCAGTAATAGAAGGCAGTTTGTTCACCAAAGGGCTGAAGAGCGGTACAATGGTGAGTGTCTACAGGCAAATTTGCCGACAATACAAAGCTAGGAAGGATAGCTAAGGGTTCCTGTCCACGAGCGATAGTGCATTGTGTTCCCTGCGGCGATAATCCGCCCGCGAGTAACGCAGTGCACGCTTTCCATAGTGTTACTATGGAAAGCGCAGCCCCCTGTCCACGAGTGGAGAATCATAGGGATTCTCCGCTTGCGGGACTCAAATCGTGGCATGCTGCGATTTGCCGTGATTGTCCGCAGCGAGCCTGTCTGACAGGCTCACCGCAGAGAACTGACAGTTCTCTCCCCTGCGGTGGAATATCGCTAACTATATTCCGCCTCGCCCGTGGACAGGGGGCCTAATACTAGAGAAGAGTGAGAGGATTCAAAAAGATCTAGAAAAGCTTGCACAGTGGGCGGTGACTAACAGGATGGTATTTAACAAAGAGAAATGCAAAGTCCTACATCTGGGCAAGAAAAATGAAAAAAAAGCATATACGGAATGGGAGGAATTGGGCTAAGCAGCATCACATGTGAAAAAGACTTGGGTATAGTAATAGATCATAGACTGAACATGAGTCAACAATGTGATGCAGCAGCCAAAAAGGCAAACACTATTCTGGGATGTATTAAGAGAAGCACAGAGTCTAGATCACGTGAGGTCATTATCCCCCTCTACTCTTCCTTAGTCAGACCTCATCTCGAATACTGTGTCCAGTTCTGGGCACCCTACTTTTAAAAAGGCAGACCAACTGGAACAAGTTCAGAGAAGAGTTACTAAGATGGTGAGCGGTCTGCAAATCATGTCCTATGAGGAACGGTTAAAGGATCTGGGAATGTTTAGCTTGTAAAAAAGAAGGCTGAGAGAAGACTTAATAGCGGTCTACAAATATCTGAAGGGCCGTCACAGTGTACAGGGATAAGCCCTATTCTCATTTGCACAAGGAAAGACTAGAAGCAATAGGATGAAACTGAAAGCGAGGAGGCACAATTTAGATATTAGGCAGCAAGGGTGATCAGTGAGTGGAGCAGCTTACCACGGGAGGTGGTGAGTTCTCCTTTAATGGAAGTGTTCAAACAAAGGCTGTACAGACAGATGTCTGTGATGATTTAGTGAATCCTGCACTGAGCAGGGGGTTGGACCCGATGACCCTGGAGGTCCCTGCCAACTCTACCATTCTATGATTCATGGTGGAAGGCCCTTGCAGGTTTGCGGCAGCATTTCATCAGATGGAGTTGGAGATTTAGTCAGTATTAGGCCTCATGTCCACGGGCAAAAGAAGAATTAATATCCACTGCGGATTTTAACTCTTCTCCTGCCCGCGGATCTGCATCCCATAGGGATGCATTGACCACCCGCGGGTAAATACCCGCGGATGGTCAATAAAAGTGATTTAAAAAAAAAATGGAGCATGAAAAAATCTGGACCATGCTCCATTTTCGTGCGGGTCTCCCGCGGGCTTCTATTGAAGCCTATGAAAGCCGTCCGGATCCGCGGGAGACCAAAATAGGAATTTACTCACCTGCTCCGGATCTTCCCTTCGCCGCGGCTTCATCTTCTCTCCGTCGCGGCCGGATCTTTTTTCTTCGGGCCGGCACATGCGCGGGGCACGTAACCGACGTGCCCTGCGCATCCGCCGGGCCGAAGAAAGAAGATCCGGCCACGACGGAGAGAAGATGAAGCCGCGGCGAAGGGAAGATCCGGAGCAGGCGAGAGGTGAGTTAATTCTTATTTTTATGCCTCATGTCCGCGGGGCAGGAGGGACCCGCTACTGATTCAACATGGAGAATCCGTAGCGGGCCTGATTTTCCCCGTGGACATGAGGCCTTAGGGCTCATGTGCACAGGCAGGTTTGAATTCCGGGATTTGCATGGGGTACCTGAGCGGTTGACCCGGAGTTCAAGCCACCCATAGACAACCAGGGGTGCCCGCAACTTAATCAAGGCTGCGGGTTTGTTTTCGGACCTTCCGGTCCGAAAAACATATCGCAGCATGCTCCGTTTTGCCGCGGATCCCTCAAAGACAGCTTCCATTGAGGTCAATAGAAATAGTCCGATCTGCAGCACCCCCAGAACTTTCACTTCGGGTGTACTGCGGGAAAGCAGGAGATTAAAAAAAAAGTCTCCACTGCGCATGTGCGAGGGGTGTGGGGGGGTGTCCGTCGGCACGCCCGCCCACATGCACAGAGAAGACAGACGACCCGCACACATCCAGACTGGCAAGTAATGTCCTCATGGCGCGGGCAGGGTGGGATCCTGTGGTGGGGCTCCTGCCCACAGAACCCGTCCCACCCATGGACATGAGGCCCTAATTATGTCCTCAATGCTGAGAAATACCAGCAGATACTTATGTTATACCATCAGGGAGGCAGCCCATTGGCGCCAAATGTATTCTACAGCAGAACAACCCCAACATACAACCAATGTCATTAAGAACTAACCAGTATAAAGAAGAGCAAGGAGACCTGAAAGTGATGTCAAGATGAACACTTCCCATAGCGTTGCTATAGAAAGTGCAGCTTCCCTGTCCACGAGCGGAGAATCATAGCGATTCTCCGCGGTGAGCCTGTCAGATAGGCTCACCACGGAGATCCGTCAGCTGTCTCCTGCTCCCCGGCGGTGGAGATCTGCCGCGGGATATCGCAACATCCGGGGACAGGCAGCCTAAACCGACATCCACAGAAGACCTGTGGTTAGTTCTCCAAGATGTTTGGAAAAACCTCCCTGCTGAGTTCCTTCAAAAACGGTGTGCAAGTGTACCTAGAAGAACTGATGCCATTTTGAAGACAAAGGGCGATCACACGGAATACTGATTTGATTTTGATCTTTTAGTCCAGCCACTTTGCCACATGACCAGCTATTACCACGTCTAGTTTTGGACGCTTTCTTAGGGTCCGTTTACCCCTAACGACGTCTCGTTTGTACGATGTCAGACTTTGTTCGTGCAGCCGATACAGCGTTAGCTCGATCAAACAGGATACCGTTTACATCCGCTGCATAAGTGACTGAAGAGGACAGAACGGGCGTCATTAAAACTGAATAAGCCAACAAAGGGATTTTAACGGCTGCATAAAACGAATGAAGAGTGAAGGCCTTATCATTGGCTGTCGCCGCGGTTACCTCAAACCCTTACGGGTCACTGTCACTCATTAGAGCCATAATCGTTCCATGTAAAGGGGCCTTTACACTGCAGCATCTCCCTACACCTGCCTAAATCTTTTGCGCAGTCCTGCACAGGTATGAGGAAGGCGCTGACAGCCCACGCCAGAACAGGCAGCGAGGTGTAAATCAGATCAGCCTGGCAGTCAGCAGACGTAAGCCAGACACCGCTACAGGACATCGGTGCGTAGAGATGGCGATACGTGACCAGGCGGGGACCCACTGCAGCTATACACCGCACCGCCTCCGTGTGCAACCCTGCAGCTATATACCGCACCGCCTCCGTGTGCAACCCTGCAGCTATATACCGCACCGCCTCCGTGTGCAACCCTGCAGCTATATACCGCACCGCCTCCGTGTGCAACCCTGCAGATATATACCACGTAGCCAGGCGGGGACCCACTGCAGCTATATACCACACCGCCTCCGTGTGCAACCCTGCAGCTATATACCACACCGCCTCCGTGTGCAACCCTGCAGCTATATACCACGTAGCCAGGCGGGGACCCACTGCAGCTATATACCACACCGCCTCCGTGTGCAACCCTGCAGCTATATACCACACCGCCTCCGTGTGCAACCCTGCAGCTATATACCACACCGCCTCCGTGTGCAACCCTGCAGCTATATACCACACCGCCTCCGTGTGCAACCCTGCAGCTATATACCACGTAGCCAGGCAGGGACCCACTGCAGATATATACCACACCGCCTCCATATACAACCCTGCAGATATATACCACACCGCCTCCATATACAACCCTGCAGATATATACCACACCGCCTCCATATACAACCCTGCAGATATATACCACACCGCCTCCATATACAACCCTGCAGATATATACCACACCGCCTCCATATACAACCCTGCAGATATATACCACACCGCCTCCATATACAACCCTGCAGATATATACCACACCGCCTCCATATACAACCCTGCAGATATATACCACACCGCCTCCATATACAACCCTGCAGATATATACCACACCGCCTCCATATACAACCCTGCAGATATATACCACACCGCCTCCATATACAACCCTGCAGATATATACCACACCGCCTCCATATACAACCCTGCAGATATATACCACACCGCCTCCATATACAACCCTGCAGATATATACCACACCGCCTCCATATACAACCCTGCAGATATATACCACACCGCCTCCATATACAACCCTGCAGCTATATACCACACCGCCTCCATATACAACCCTGCAGCTATATACCACACCGCCTCCATATACAACCCTCATCTCTACAGGAACCACACCATTATCAGGTGACCTTCACTACTCTACGTATCCCGTATCTGACGGGGTGGTAAATACAGCATATTCACCAGCACTACAGAGGCGCTGCAGCAGGTTACTAGCACATCCTCCCCTGCTGACCTCTAACTGACCCGAGGGGTTACCAGCTCACTGCTGCCCTTCTATCCCCCCTGACCAAGTGAGTAAGAGCACACAATGCAGCAGCCTGCACGGCGATGGAAGCACGCCGGCTCTCTCCTTCCATTACACTCATGCCCTTCATGGCGACTTCCATGACCGGAAAGCGACTGCAATGACACAAGGAGGGCCAGGAGGTAAGTGCTCACCGTTGCGGAGAAGGGCGGCCGCACCCCGGTGGGTGAGGGGGGACAGCTTTTGCCAGGCGCTCCGACACAGATGCATGCTGACTACTGGCGTCTACACTGCGGGAGAGGACGACGGACTGCGGGGAGGAGGAGCCGGAGATCGAGCAAGGGCACGTGACGTCACGGGGCGGGGTCACCTCCCCTCTACAGGTGACGTGCAGAGGCATTCTATTGGTTGGAAGTCCGAGCCGGATGTGAAAGGCAAGCGGCAGTGCGCATGCGCCGTTCTCACATGCTCGTGCGGAAGGGGGGGTCACGTGGGACAGAAAAACCGGGAAAATGATAGAGAAGCGCTGAGGAGCCGAGTTACTTGTGACTAGAGATGTACCGCATCACCAGCGCCTCATACCTAGCTGCAGGTCCTCACAAAGCTCATTGTAGGCCCCTAGAAGGAGTGGTTTGTTGCTGCGAAACTGGGCCTGCAGTTCCATCTCAGGCAGATAGGCAAATGATGAGAGCTGTGGTGATTAGATGAACGGTTTTGTCATCTAAGGCCCTAAAAGTGGTTCCCCCCATGGCCTATAAGAGGCTCTTAGAGGCTCCTTGTGTGCAGTGACCTCTTCTTCCACTTGTGTGGAGCTTGTTGACCACTAGACGCCTCTACGACGCAGAGAAGAGATTTCACCCAGTGACCAGAGTCTGAGAGGGGCGCATTACTGGGATGTGAGCAGCTGGATGGTCATATCCATGAATTGTCCCCCCACCGGCCGTTCTGACCAGACTGTTAGGAGATGATGGGACCAGGGGTTGTGTGAGGGCACACAAGGAGACCGGGCTCAGGATGCCCCCTACAGGCCACCAGTAGAGAGGAGCGTCTGACCAGACTGTTAGGAGATGATGGGACCAGGGGATGTGTGAGGGCACACAAGGAGACCGGGCTCAGGACGCCCCCTACAGGCCACCAGTAGAGAGGAGCCTCTGACCAGACTGTTAGGAGGTGATGGGACCAGGGGATGTGTGAGGGCACACAAGGAGACCGGGCTCAGGACACCCCCTACAGGCCACCAGTAGAGAGGAGCATCTGACCAGACTGTTAGGAGATGATGGGACCAGTGGATGTGTGAGGGCACACAAGGAGACCGGGCTCAGGACACCCCCTACAGGCCACCAGTAGAGAGGAGCATCTGACCAGACTGTTAGGAGATGATGGGACCAGTGGATGTGTGAGGGCACACAAGGAGACCGGGCTCAGGACACCCCCTACAGGCCACCAGTAGAGAGGAGCGTCTGACCAGACTGTTAGGAGATGATGGGACCAGTGGATGTGTGAGGGTACACAAGGTGATCGGGCTCAGGACGCCTTCCACAGGCCACCAGTAGAGTCTGATCGTTCGACAAGGACAAGCAGCTCCAACTGTTTCATTGTCTGCCATCCAGAGACTGGTGGTGCCACCATTACACTGTTGTGTCTGTCCGAACCATTGCCAGGCGCTTGGCTGAAGGACATTTGGTCCTGTACTGCCTTTGACCCCCACCGTCGCCCCTGTTTGCACTGGTATCATGAACTGGATTTCTACAGAGTGGAACCGGGTTGTCTTCAGCGACAAATCTAGGTTTAGTTTGGCACTGATGACTGCAGTTGTGTTAGAGTCCCGGGCTAAGCACCTCAATCCTGCCTTTCTATGAAGCCCCACACTGCTGGGGGGCCATTGTGTACAATAGTCGCTCACCCCAGCTCCGTTTTCCTGAAAATAAGACCTACCCAAAAATAAGCCCTAGCATGATTTTTCAGGATTTTTGAAGATGCTGGAAATATAAGCCCTGTTCCAAAAATAAGCCAAAGTTACTGTTAAAAAAACAGTAAATTCAAATAGTGTCCAGGCAGCTATACATGTGAAAAAGTAAAATCTTCTGCAGAAAATATTAATATAAGACCCCGTCTTATTTTCAGAGAATCGGGCTAGTAGTGGTACAAGGGACAATAGCAGCTCAGTGATATGTTCAGGACATCCTGCAGCCACATGTGTTCCTCTCATGGCGTTTTCCAAGAGGCAGCAGGATAATGCTCAGCCGCACACAGCAATGGTAGCACAGGAATATTTCCGCAACATTGTCCCATTTCCGTGGCTGCCTGGTCACCAGATTTATCGCTAATAGAACATGTATGGGGCCATCTGGGATGCCGACTTCGACAGTTCAAGAGTTTGCATGATCTAGAGCAGGGGTGGGCAATTAATTTTCCCATGGGGCCACATGAGAAATTGGAATGGTTTTAGAGGGCCAGACCAACATACGAAGGCTCCATAGTTCGCCTGGAGAGGGGCACATTTGCGAATGCTTCTTTTTTCTCAGGACAAATTAGCGCTGCAGAGTCCACCAAACATTCTTTGACAACTCCCCATCAGAGAATGGCTTACTGTTTCTTGCAATTTTGTAGGATACTACAAAGCAGGTCTTTACGGCTGCATCCCTGGATGAGTGAAGCTTTTTAAAAAATCCTTGCTGACTTTGCAGTTTTGCTAGCAAATCTTCAGATACCCGTGCCCGCTCTGCCTCCGTCAAGTTCTTGTATTTCTCTCCGTGTTTAGTCTCATAATGGCGATGCAAATTGTAATCTTTAAATACAGCTATCTGCTCTCCACAAACTAAACACACAGCTTTACCTTTGGTTTCAGTAAATAGATATTTAGAAGTCCATTCTTTGTTAAAAACTCGGCATTCTGCATCAATTTTTCTTTTTTTAATGTTAGCCGCCATATTTAAGGGTTAACAGCTAACCTCGGAAAATAGATTTTTTTAATACACAGTAGTATGCTCCTAGGAGAGGGCACAGAGAGCTGCCCCAAGAAGAGAGATTAAAAAGTGAATATTATTAGTATTATTATTCTAATTACAATGCAAAGGGAAAAGTCCTGACACTTACCAATGACGAGCGTGGAACGATTGTCCTGGCACTCCCCAAGGTCCGCAACGAGCATCCTGGCACTCAGAAGTTACAGTGGCATCACTTACTCAGCATCGGGAAGCAGTGAAACTACAAACTCCGAAGCCTTGTCCATTTTGTTAACTTATGTGCTGTTTAATAAAGTTATTCAAGCCTACGTCATTGGTAGAGGTGCTTGAATAAGTAAGGCCTGAATAACTATTAGCACAGCACAGAAGTGAACAAAATGGACAAGGCTTCGGAGTGCATAGTTTCGCTGCTTCCCGTTGCTGACACCGGACTCATTGGTGAGTCACCAGGACACTCTTTGCGGGCCGGTCCGAGCTATTCAGCGGGCCGGATGTGGCCCGCGGGCCGTGCTTTGCCCAGGTCTGATCTAGAGGCTCAGTTACAGCAAAAGTGGACCGATATGTCAGAGGATACCATAAAGAACCTGTATGCCTACCCGTATCACATCTTGCAGCCAAGCTAGAGGCGGTACAACAGAGTACTAGAGCCCCCATGCCTGCCAGTATCACACCTTGTATCCAAGCTAGAGGCGGTAAAAAGTGTCACTCTGTGAGTCTCCGTAAGCTCGCTGAGGTGCGGCAGTCTCACACAGAAGGCGCTCAACAAGGTGCTCCTGGAACTGCAGGAAGGCAAGCATTCCCGAGGCTTCTTGTAAATTACATATTACAGGTAGCGGTCTGAATAACGCCGGGCTGACACTGCCCGCGGGCGGAGGCCCGCAGCGGATCCCAGCTGTGAGCCCTGCTTACGACCGCGTATTGTACTGCGCATAACTGCCTACTCACACAGGCGGTCATTCGCAGTACACTTTTTTTTTGTTCGTATTTCCCGCATCGACGCTTAGCGATGACACGGGTACCCGCAGCCCGTATACAATGTAGTTGCATATGGGCTGCGGGTATATCCGCGACCATGGAGCACAATGGGCTCTATGTTGCAGAGATCCGCGGTAAAATAGAACCTGCTGCGTTCTCTTTTCTGCGAGTGAATTACGCAATTCCGACCCACTGTGAGCAGAATTGTGTAATCCAATGCGATTGATCTGCGTATTACCGCGGATCAGACGCATGCGGAATCCGTAATTCCTATCTGGTCATGTGAGACCGGCCTAAGGTAGATCGCTACCTTTTTATCACGTGACCGGCGACCGCTCAACAAGGTCACTGCTCCAGGCTCTCGGTGACCATTGGTCGCTGGGAGTAAGGAGATTTTAAGTTTCCTGCGTTCCCCGACTCCTGCGCATGTGTCCGATTTTTTGCCGGTGGTTGCATGTGCAGAATCCGGGAAAGTTCACGGAGGAAGATCGCGTCGGGGTACAAATACGGAGGCCTCCGGTAAAAAGTTTCGTCTCCTCTCACCGCTCGCATCGGTGAGGCGAGATGAAGCTTCACCTTTTTTTTACTTTTACGTGATCGCCAGTATCCATTGGATAACGGCAAACAGGTGATCAGGAACCGCTCACTGCGGCTTTCCGTGAAATCTCCAGGCTCTTGGCTCAGTTTTGTAGCCAGGAGCAGGGACATTTTTAAATTACCCTGGCAATCCACGGCTTTTGCACATGCGTCCGCCATTCTGGCGACAGGGGCGTGCGCAGAAGCTGGGGTAAGGTCCGCGGATAAATCCGGGGGCCTTAGGTATGTCATTTCATCCTCCCTCACAGATATGATCCGTGGAAGGAGATGCAACGTAAGCTTTTTTAACTTTTATTTTTTACTTTTTAAAACCTTTTTTTCTTCTTTTTACACCTTTTTTTTACCTTAAATGATCACAGTTATCCATTGGATAACAGTGATCATGTGCCCAGTGACATCCATCTGCTCCTGGCTACACATGGCAGCCAGGAGCAGAGGGATTTTGAATTTCCCGGAGCTCGAGCCCCTCTGTGCACGCGTCTGATGATTGACATCGGGCGCGCATGCGCAGAAGGGGACCTTGGGACCTGGGAGACCAGGACATCGTGGAGGACCCGAGGTGAGTATTTTCACCTCCCCTCATGGATCCGATCCATGAGGGGAGGTGAAACGAACACTTTTTAAAACTTTTTTAAAAACTTTTTCGCGATCACCGCTATCCACTGGCTAGTGGCGATTGCGGGCCCGGGGACCTGACAAAGACTAAGAAAGGAGTCGAAACGTCGTTTTCTGTATTGGTAGGAGTAAACCACCACTTTATTGCACCACGACTGCTGCCTTCATCGCTTTCTTCATTGAACTAAGCTCAATACTGGGGTACGGGTCGCATCCCGCTGTGAGGATTCCCGGCCATGTGCAGGTGGTCAAATGTAGGTGATAAATATTTAAAAAACAGGTGAATTGTGGATACAATAATAAGTAGGTTTTATTGCAGAAGATATTTTTTGGGGGAAGCAAGCAGTAATACCATCTTTAATTATCATTCGATAGACACGTACAACGTATACAAAAAATGCAAGATACACCTTAATGGTTAGAAAACTAATTAAAATGCAAGAACAATGAAATTCAACTAATAATAATAATGTTTGCCCAAACCAATCTGTGTCATTAATGGCTGCCTTGGGCCTGATGAGTGGACGCCAATTTCGCAATATCTGGTTCTATCTTTGTCAACCGCGGACTCAAGTCGCCCCTTACACATATCTGAAGTTTGTTTCTCGCTTTTGTCAGATGCTGCTGAACCGCGCTGAAGCCCCTCTCCACTAAGTACATAGATGGAAAAGATAATACGAGCAACTTAACTTCCTGCCACAGGATAGGAATCCTTCACTTTCACCCAAAAACATTCATAGCGCATTGTTGGAAAAGGGCTTGGGCTTCGATATCATGTTTCAAGTTGATCAACTGCTCTTGTAATTTGGAATGAAATTCTTCTGCGTCTGCTGGAAATGGATTGAGTACCTATGTTGGTATTTCAAGGGTACACAGATCATGAAACCTAGTTTGCATATCTGCTTCGGCTTGTTTGAGGTGTGAGCAAAACCTTCTAAAGTCCCATTTAGAAACATAGATTATCGCTCAAAATTCGTTATAACGATAAAAGTGAGCGATGGGTTTGCTTTTGAAGACGGACGTTTTTAACCTAACGAAAATCAATGAAAAATTTCAGGCTTTTCAGTTGTATTATCGTTGTGTAGTGTTTGCATTGAAAACTTCCCTAAAATCGCTGAACGACTGAACAATGTCATTTAGACTAAACGAAAAGCGAACAGCTGAACGATGGATTTTAAGCGGACTGAAAGACAACGATGAGCGAATCTTTAATGAAAAAACTGCACGACGGGCGCAAGATAGACAACGATTATCACTTGAATGATGGCTTTTGAGTGAATTTCGAGCGACAATCGTTGTGTCTAAATCAGTTTTTAGTCTGCATCTTGAAGTTTGTCTCCATCTTCGCTTGCAATTCTTGAAGACTCAGAAACTGACAGAGCTCGTGTCAACTCAGGTTATTGATGTGAAGGTCCAGTTTGGCAATGAAGGAAGAGATTATACCTTTAGCCTGAAGTAAATTCATTTTGTCTCCTTGTAGTTTTGTGTTGACCTCGTTGAGTTTATCAAATATATCTGCGAGATAGACAACATCAAGACGTTGTAGTTCAATTACATCACAAAGGCTTGAGTCATGCGGCCGAAGAAACTCAACTACTGTGTCAAAAAGTTCAGGGAAACATCGTAAGCACTTTCCTCTTGACAGCTACCTCACTTCGGTGTGTAGGAGTAGACGTTAAAATTCTTCGTCATGGTCTTGACAGAGCTTGCGGAAAAGACGTTCGTTCAAAGAGTGCGCTTTTATCTTGTAAATAGCATTAATTACATAGCGCAGAGTATCATACATTTTTTTCACATAAATGTTTAGCAACAAGGTGCTGCCGATGGATCGCACAGTGGACTGCCATTATGCCAGGTATAGCAGATTTTAAATGGGCTATAAATCCACGATATCGACCAATCATGGATGCAGCTCCGTCGGTTGCACAAGCAAGAACATTTGTTAAAGTGAGGTTTTTTTCTTGGAAAAATTCTTCCACTCTTTGTATATAGAGGAGCCTTTGGTATCGGTGGTTAGATTTCTCCTAAACAGTTCCTCCACTACCTCTTCATTCCAATTCATGAAACAAACATAAACTAGCAGCAATGCTTCATTGTCTCTAACCGTAGACTTGTCAATTTGCATCATAAATTCTGTGTTCTTTAACACGTCCAAAAAGCATTTCTTTCACATCAGCAGCCATCTCGTCAATTCTACTTGAAACGGTGTCATTACTCAAAGGAATCGATTTCACCATGGCACACGCGTCATGCCCCAGCATAGTACTGACAATCCTTTTACTGCGGGTAACACAAGTGTTTCCACAATAGTATGTGATTAGTTGCTTTGCGCTATTAACAAAGAGACTTTATAGGAAGCAAGGAGACCTTTGTCAGCATTGAGAGCAGATTTTCCAAATAGCTTGCCTACAGTGCTGCAGTTCTCAAACTTTGACTTTAAACCTTGGAAACATGAAATAGGCTTACCCACTTTGTCTGAATGCATTTTTGCAAAGTGATCACTCAAACTATGAAGGTTTCATAGCTTCATTCGAAAATGCCTTTTACAAATGAGGCACAAGGGAAGCTGTCCGTTTGTAGGAGAAAGGACGAATCCGTATTTCAAGAATTCATTTGAATATTGATGGCATATCAGTGTTCTGAAAAGACACTTGTAGTCTTCATGGACGCCAACTCCCAAAGACCCACACAAGTGAAAATTTGAAGCGGTTCCAGCCAATCAGCAGCATTATGGAATACAGCGGGTTAGGTTGTGCTGTAGCTTATCCAGTGTTATAAAGTGTGATTGATCTGCAGCGGAGTCATGGAGTTAAAAAAGTCATACATTATATGATAGAGGCGCGCAGGATGCACACAACTCCCAATACATGTAAGTGATTCATATGGAAACAATTGTCTCGGTTTTTCGTCGGTTCCGGATTTCACCGATTGTTTTCGGACGAAAACCAAGGTATCACTACTAATTTTTTAGAAATATGTACTGTAGTTACTAGACAAAAAAAAAATCAACAAAAAGCAAACACAGAACACCCCCCTACCACCCCTTTATGTTCCAACAGCCCCCCTGATGCCCCTTTTCACTCCACCACCCCCTTGAGAAGTAAAAATGCCCCCCAGAGGGCAATAACGCCCACGTTGAGAGCCACTGCCCTAGAGCTCAAAGGATTATAACATTAACCCGTTTCACTACCCTAGACCACCAGGAATCTTGACATAAATTCTTCACTGCCATAGAAGAACTGATATGTTGCAACTTACCCCTTCAGTGCTGCAGACCAGCTATTAGGACCATGTGCATTAATATTTGATGCTCTTCACCATTACAGGCTTAGAACAGGTTCACATCATGGTATCAGAGGTACTGTATATGTTTGAACTTGGGAGTATTTCCTGATATAGATCTGGGAAGGCTCCAACATATGCCACTACAGAGCCTGGATGCCTCTGTATGAAATAGCACAGGCTATTACGCAATTTGATAAAGGCAAAAAAAGTATAGATATCTACGTCCCATGCCATAGGCCGGCTGCACATGACTGGGTTTAAATTGCGGAATCTGCAACAGTCTCCTGCGCAGATGATCCACGGCATTCCACACCAATTCAAACCCATGGAGCATCTGCATGTCTGCTCACACGACTGCGATTTTCTGCTCGCAGAAGGGGGAAAAAAAAGATCGCAGCATGCTCCTTTTTTGCGCGGCTTCGTATGGACAGCTTCCATTGAAGTTAATGGAAGGCATCGGACCCGCGGCCCTTTCACAACTAACATTGCAGAAAGGTCACGGGACCCGTGTCATTGCCTAGCAACTTCACAGGAAAATGTGTACTGCGCATGTCCACCGTCTCGCCGTCTGGACCATCTGCAGTACAGAAGACTGCCTGGACATGACCAGAAATTACAGGTACGCAAGGTCACCGGCCAGGCACAGGTCAGATTCCAGTGTGCGATCTCGCATCCAGAATCTGACCCGGTTGTGTGCAATGGCCCTATGAGCACTGTTTTGCTTTCTGTTGGGTCAGTGGAGCTTTATGAATACGCTCAGCATATGCACTGGGAGATTTCCCCAGACATACCATTAATGTAGCATTCAATTGTGATGCAAACACGCCCTTAGGCCTTAGTCAGACGGGCGTTTTTTCGCGCGATTTCCGGATCGCATGACGGATGCGCATCCGCAAATCGCGTGACCGGTGCGCGCAAGTCGCCCGAAAATCTGCTCCTAGCCGCGTTTCATTAGAAACGGGCCGGAGCTGTCCAGCGCATTGCATTCAATGGAGACGGCAATAGAGCCGCCTCCATTTAAAGCAATGCGCTGCGGGCGAGCCCGGGATGAATTGTCGGTAAGGGCTTAAATATATAAGCCCTTCCCTGCAATTCATCCTAAAATGTGTTAAAATAAAAAAAAATTGTATACTCACCTTCTCCCGGCAGCTGGAGCTCCGCGCGGCCGTCCTGCAGTGGGTGTGAAGGTGGTGTGAGTCAGACCTGCCCCCTGATTGGCTCAGCGCTGAGCCAATCAGAGGCATGCCTCACTCACACCCATTCATGAATTCATGAATGGATGTGAGTCAGACCTGCCCCTGATTGGCTCAGCGCTGAGAGGCAGCAGTCACTCACCCATTCATGAATGGGTGTGTGAGTGAAACCGGCCTCTGATTGGTCAGGGCTGTGACCAATCAGAGGAAGATCATTCAGCAGGCGGGGATTTTAAAGCCCCGCCAGCTGAATAGTGCCGAGAAGCAGTTCAGGAGAACTGACAGCGGCCGCGGCTGGACTCCGGCTGCAGCGGAAAGGTGAGTATACAATTTTTTTTTATTTTAACACATTTTAGGATGAATTGCAGGGAAGGGCTTATATATTTAACCCCTTCCCGACAATTCACCCCGCGCACGCCGGCAGCCCATTGCTTTCAATGGAGCGGCTGTATTGCCACTCCATTGAATTCAATGGGCAAACATCGTTCTTCTCTGCCACAGCTGTTACAGCTGTGGCAGAGAAGAATGATTTGTCTTCTATATGTTCTCAATGGGGTCGGCGCTGCTGCCGCCGGCCCCATTGAGCGCATATAGAGAAGAGAACAGGAATCGCAGATCGCAGATAGGTGCGATCTGCGATTTTTTTGTTCTATAATTTATCGGACGAGCGCATGAAAAGCGCTCATGTGTCCGATACCATTGCAAAGCAATGGTTTTATAAAATCGCCGGACGCATGCGCATGCGCAAATCGCGGCTAAAAACGCCCGTCTGACCAAGGCCTTAGAGAGAAAAGTGCTGAGGTCCTGATTTGCCCAACTCAATGGCTACAATGGCTGAAGGAACTTTGTACGCAACCTCTTGATGTAATATAATTACCAATAAAAAAACTCTTCCAGGAGTTAAACTCTACATAGGGAGTCCTGTAGTCAGAGGACCCCCACAATCAGCTGTTACTGCTGGGCCAATAGCAACAAGAAAGCCTCTGTAGCATAGCAAGAAAAAGGGAGCATCATAAAACACACCAATGTTTTTTCTGTATTTCTGCTACTCTGTGTATATACCGTAGTAGTACAGTGTAAATTAGATAACTCTTTGACAACACTTTGTCACATCATGGTATAATGTACTCATCTGATTGTTCTCAGCAAGAGAAACCAAGTAATCTTGTAGATATGATACCTTTTAATGGCTAACAAAAATACATGATGTTATAGCGAGCTTTCCAACCTACTCAGGTTTCTTCCTCAGGCAGACTGAAATATATCCGAAGAGACATGCATATATATACACACAAGTGTGACAAGGCACTCAGCTACAGCTGTAAACCTGCAGTATTCTTCTAGCAGCAGCACACGGGCTACTAAGACTCGCCCAACAGTGGTAAGAGCCAAGGTCACAAGCGCAGCACTAGGGAGCTGACATAGCACTGTGTGGAGGTAGCACACACAACACACTATCAGTGCAGGGAGGAGGTAGTCCGATCAAGAACTGATATTACTACTGTATGTATACAGAACGGCTGGGCGTCAATTAGGGAAATGTTAGTAATTTGTCAAGCTTTCTCATTTTGACATGTCTGATATTCTTATACATTTAAAGGCAAGTTTGTTTCACAATTCCTGCTGAATTTTTAAAGGGGTTTTTCCACTAAGTACGTTTATCACCTATCCACTGAGTTGGTAGTAAATGTCTGATCACCAGGAGTTCAACTGTTGGGAACTGGGACCACCAATCTCATGATCTCTGCAGAGACCCCTGTGTAAATGGAAGGGGAGTATGCAAGTGTGACCACTGCTCTGTTCCCTTCCATGTAGATAGCTAAGCACAGCACTCAGCCATCTTCATCAGTCTGATAGAAGCAAATTGAGTGGTGAACATGCATATGTACTACTGCTACATTCACACAGGGGACTTGGGGACAGCCGTTCTTGTGATCGCTGGGGGTCCCAGTGGTTAGACCACTAGCCATCATACATTTAGGCTGTGGTCCCACGGGACCGAAATCCTGCAGAATGACCACATTGAAGTACCATGAGGTTTCCACAGCAGAAATGCAGCTTCAAAGCCCATGGGTTTTGAAGCGGCTTCATCCGCCTGTATTCCGCTGCGCCTATCTCTTCCCTATAGAGAGGAGCGATGGCCACAGCAGAGACGGCGATGCAATTGACATGCTGTGGCTCTGAATTCTGCACAGTATGTCAATTTCAGCGAGCTCAGCCGCGAGAGACTGGCCACAACGTGTGGACAAGATTTTTACAAATCTCGTCCACTTTGCTGGTTAATCTTGGGCTTAAAATTGCTGGCGGAATTTCCATACTGAAAGTCTGCACGGAAATGAAGAAGATGCGGCCGGGGTGACTGCTTCTAAGGTGATGTATACTGTTATTTTTTTTTATTTTTTCCCCTGCAGCTAGGGCTTTAACAGTAGAATTTCCTACACATCGCAGCGCACTAAAATCGCGTTTTCATGCAATGCAACGGAGAGGAAGGCTCCATAGGGAAACATGGGCTACAAAACCTCACAAGTCGCGGGCCTATCGACGGACCCGCAAGGTTTTTGTGTCGGGATATTGCATGCTACACATAGCAGGTGTGAATTAACCCATAGGAAAGCATGGGCTTCACATACACGCGGTTTGTAGCATTGTCACAGCGCGACGTGTGAAGGAGGCCTTACACTTGTCATCCATGGGTTAATACAACTTTAAGGCTAAGTTCACACGGGTGAGTGCGGTATGGGCTCTGAATCATGTCCCCATATCACACTACCCACCATGTCAATTCCCTGAGGATTTGAGGCGTTTGTATGTCAATATAGCCTCGTATCACTTTGGGGATGCAAGGAATCCGTCGCCGCGGTTGAGAACCATGGTGAGGATTGCAGAGCTTCTCCCATGGTTTTCAATGGAAGACCTTACATTGCGTTGCATGCACTTATCAGTGAAAGGGATGTAAGCAACACATCACATACTGTATTAATTTGTAAGTGTTAGACTTTTGTAATGCTCCTTTTACTCGAGACGACAGTCAGCTAAACGACCGCACAAGCGCTGATGTTACCGCTAAGGTCGTTAACGCTCGTGCAGAGCGTTTACTATGACAGTCGTCACCGCTGGATCGCGACCTTATCACTCAGCGCTTCACCCTCTATGTGAAGCGCTGAGCGTTCACACTCAGCGAGAAGCCAGTGATCCACGAATAGCCATTTTGTTGACTGAAAGTCAGCGATAACGTGAATGAATACGGAGCATTTTTTTTTTTCGCATTTACACGGCACGATTATTGCTCAAATTCGTTTGCTTGAACAATTTTTGAGTGATAATGGTTACATGTAAATGGCCCATTAGGGTGTTGGTCAGCGGTGAGAAGACACTATACTTTCTTTTGTTCTGCTTTCCACAATAACTAAAGCTCAATGGACTGGGCTCACGACGACTGTGGAGCCCGCGTGAAAACAGCCTCAGGCCGCAATTAAAGTCTGCATGGAAAAAAATACAAGTAATTCTCCAGACGTTCCTCAGAACGCATTCCGCAGTTAAAAAAGAAACCCCACAAAATCTGCACTAATTGATGAAATCTTCATCCGCGCTGCGTCCTGCAGACAATTCCATCCCGTGTGAGAGGTCCCTACTGAAGCCTTTTTACACTCTTAGTAAAATAAACTAGAAGTTGTTGTTTTAGTGCATGCAGTTACATCTCAGGCAGATATACAAAGGATTAGAGCTGTGGTGATTAGCTGACAGGTCTTGTCCCCTGAGGCCCAGTAAATAGGCTGAAATGTTTGGCTTCTACCTCATTGGGGGGAAGAGGGGTTGCCCCTCTTTGGACTAACATTACAGGAGAACAGGCTGGATGGACATGTGTCTTTTTCCGCCCTTACATACGGTTACTGTGCCACACTGTGGGAATAAAGAACATTTTTTCCTAATAATCTGGGAGTGCTGCGATCCCTTGGATTGTAGAATAGATATAGGTGTTACAAGTCCAACAACATGCATGAGTGTCTAGAGCTGCATCTGTGGACTACTTGAAGCCCAACAATGCAGCAAATGCAGCAGAAAGTTCTGAGTGGACCACAGCCATCATGAAGGGTGGTGGCGCAATCTGAACTTTCAGGGTGTTTGACTGAAGGACATTTGGTCTCACAGCGCCCATTACGTGTACAGTAGACATGAGCGAGCATACTCGCTAAAGACAATTACTCGATCGAGCATTGTCCTTAGTGAGTATCTCCCCGCTCGGAAGAAAAGGTTTGGCTGCCGGCGGGGGGGGGGGGGGGGGAGAGATCTCCCACCTCCGTTCCGCTCTCCCCAGCCGCTCTACGCCCGCCACCGAATCTTTTCTTCCGAGCGGGCAGGTACTCGCTAAGGGCAATGCTCGATCGAGTAATTGCCCTTAGCGAGTATGCTCGCTCATCTCTAGTGTACAGCCTTTGGCACCTACCTGCTATCGCTTCCGTTTGCAATGGCATCGTGAACAATGAAACTGGACAGCTAACCTGGTTCCACTCGTTGTCTTCAGCTACGAATCCAGGTTTAGTTTGGATGCTGACGGTGGCAGTGTTTGTGTCTGGAGACCTAGAGGTAAGCACCTCAATCTTGTTTTTGCTGTTGAGTAGTAAATGGAGTAGCTAGATTTATCACCAATAGACGTGTATGGGACCATCTGAGACACCAACTTCAGCAACCTACAAGTTTGCACAATCTAGAGGCTCAGTTACAGCAAATGTGGGCTGATATGCCACAGGATACTATACAGAACCTGTATGCCTCCATGCCCGCCCATATCACATCTTGTATCTAAGCTAGACGCTGTACAACAGGGTACTAGAGCCTCCATGCCCGCCCATATCACATCTTGTATCCAAGCTAGACGCTGTACAACAGGGTACTAGAGCCTCCATGCCTGCCCGTATTAAATCTTGTATTGAAGCTAGTAGCATTGTCACATGTGAATGTTCCCCAGGAGGTCTTATATGACGTCATGGAGGGCAGATAGTAAAAAAAACGTAATGACATACATCAGTAAAACAAAATTACAGAATACAACAACATATACAAGAAAGAAAAACCCCCAAAGCCGATGCCAATCAAAACTGTCACTATAAGCGCCCTGTTATGCAAAGCCATACATGTTATATATCAAAACATGCGAAATAAATAGAGGAACCCGTTCCCATACTTTTTTTTTAGCATAAATATACTACTTTAAAAAAACAAACAAGAAAACTATAAATGTTAAAAATATTTTTTTTTTTGCTTTTTATCCCCAATAAAGCAAAAGGGGAGGGGGGGAGTCAGTGAAAAAGATATTTAGAGGAGAAAAAAAAAAAAAGCGCCCTATATGTCACAAGAAATAAAACAAACGCAGAAGTAAATAGAAGTAGATATTGGTAGCTGAAAGATTGTTTTTCAAAATCCAGTCATGGGCACTGATTTAATAATATCTGCTGTCGCCTATGACACTTAATCATTTGCATAATGATTTGTAATGATTGTCTATTCTTCGTTAATATGAGACTTCCCACTTAGAGAGATAACTTCTGTATTAATAAAACTTCAATAAAATCTGATTTACAAAAAAAAAAATGTTGGTAGCTGAAGGCCAAAAAAAAAAAAATAGGGCAGTAAAACCGCCACATGGATAAAATCCCTAAAAGGTGTCTGGTCCTTAAGGTACAAAACAGCCTGGTCCTTAAGGGGTTAAAAATGGTACCAATAGAAACTACAGCTCATCCCACAAAACACAAGCCCTCACCTGGCCCTATGATGGAAAAATAAGGTGGTTTTTATTGCACTGTGAACTCCATATAAAAAAAACCCCAAAATGGTGAAGGTGTGTTTTTCTATTTCACTCAACTTAAATTTTTTGAATACCCTATAACATAAATGAAATAGTACCTGTGAAAAATACAGTAGTTCTTTAAGGAGTAAGAAAATAGCAGCCTGTGTAGCACAGACCAGTTAGACCCGCAGGAATAATGCAATGTACACACACACACACACACATTATATATATATATATTATATATACACACACACACTATATATATATATATATATATATATATATATATATATATATATATATATATATATATATATATATATATATATATATATATATATATATATATATACACACACACACACACACGCGCGCACACACATACACACACTTCAAAAAGCTAATTCATAGGGGGAAAAAAAGGCTATGGATTGGTAGATAATAACTAGTTTATTGAAATCTTTGAGCACCGAACAGTATACAGGAATTCATCACGGTAGGTTTAATAATCCATCTGAAAGAAATAATAGAGATAATGAATATGTTAATATCTACACACAAACACTCAAGCTGTATATTTTAGTTACATTGACGTGTGGCATCTACATTGCAGTTTTTTAATGCAAAACTCAGAAGCAAAGTACAGTACAATGCATGAGAATGGGGAATAAGCATTAGCACTGCATTAGCTGAGGCTATACCAATCCTGCCTGCTGGGAGGGACAGTTTAATTATCATTACCTTCTACAGCCACCTAAATAAGCTACAGACCATAATTATACACTCAGGAGGATGAACGGTGATCTCCTCTAATATAACTGTGAAAAGAGATCCTATATCTCCCTCTGGACAGTTTCCATGGTCGTGTTCATGCAACATTTGGTCAGGAACCCAGCGATCAACCAATCTCAGCCCCCACGCTCACTGCAGTAGGCTATATGTTGACAGCTCTGTCCATGTTGGGTTCTGAGCAGGAAGTACAATAGAAGGTAGAGCTCCCATTGACTTCAGCAGTACTTACTGTATGCAAAGAATCCATAAACTTTATTCACTAAACCATGCAAAGTTTGGGGTCGTTGTGCGGTCTTTTAAAGAATGGTTGGAAAAGGCTTAATATGAGCCAAAACGTCACATGATTTGGTGAATAAGCTTTCTGGATTCTCAGTATACAGTAAGAGGTGCGGTCCATATATTCTGTGGGGGTGTAATGATGGCTTTGTTGACTATTTGCTGGGTTTCCCAGAAGATATAATCATAAACAACTGAATACAATTGTTTTTACAAAGTGCCAATAAAAAGACAAATCAAGAACTTTTCTTGGGAGTGTTAGTTAAATAAATATGACTTCATGTTCTAACCTATGCGCAGCCATCTTCTGTAAGGTAGCCATCTTGTATGCCTCTTTCCATTATATTCATTTGTCCTCTTTCTTGAGGACTTTATAGATATTAAAATAGTTACTGAAAAGCCTTGAGTGAATAACCGAGGACAGAGCTGCAGGAGATAGCCATGTGGCATTTAGACTGGCTGGCGAGTCGAGATGACAGGTTTCTCGATGTTCACATGTTCCAAAATAGTTTCTATAAACAACTTATTGTTTAGAATTACTGTACTTTTGTGTTCTGAGAAGTTAATCATGTATGATTCTACTTCGCCTGTGCTGCATTTGTTTGGCATTTTACATGTTAAATTCCTTATCTTGCATATTCATATTGTGTTTGTTTTATTGACCAATGGTAATAAATAAATACTAAATTTGAATTATTGTAATCGAAGCATGTGCCTCCATAAAAGCTGCTGCTTGTCAATCAATAAATAGATGACTTTTGGTCACGTCCAATGTGTTGCGCTGAAAGTTTTTTCCCGAGCTCAGCTTATCCTCTAACTAAGAATTTGGACCCCAAAAGCATATCGTATAGTAAATAGTTTTGTTTGCACTTACAGGAGGGAGGTTATTTTAATTTTGGCTATGTTAGATTATAAACATGGACATCTTTCACCAATTTGAGCAATAATCAATATATATTTATTATCTATTACTTACAGTATTAGGACATGACCTCTGGTTCACTGCAATCCATTTCTCCTTTTATACTCTGTAACATCATCATTGTGTTGTTTGAAAAGCTGCAAAAAGGAACACAAATATACGGTAATATGAAAGCATTGAAAAGTGCCAGGTGCTAAAATAAATAACATCCCTTAGGCCGCATGCACATGGGCATAATTGCATTGTGGAATCCAGGGAGGGCACCTGCCCGCAGGTTCCGCCGCAAATACCATCTATAGCATGCTATGGAAAAGCGTTTTTTCCTGCACACGAGCAGAAATCAATCGCGATTTTCCACTTGCGGAGGGAAAACAAAGCGCAGCATGTTCTATTTTTGTGCGGGCTCCGCACAAACGGCTTCCATTGAATTCAATAGAAGTGTTTCGATCAGCGGACCTACCGCAATATTACAGAAAGGTCGCGGGACCTGCGTTATTGCCTAGCGATGGCGCTGGAAAATCTGTATTGCGCATGTCTGACCGCAAGCTGTCCAGACCATCTGCAGTACAGAAGAAAAAGACGACTGACAGGTACGCAAGGTCACCGGCCATGCACAGGGTCGGATTACCGCACGGGATCCCACATCCGGAATCCGACCTGGTCGTGTACAGCCGGCCTTAATGGGATGGTCTACTTTGGACAGTTTATTATTTATTTATGCATTTAAAGGGGTTGTCCCGCGATAGCAAGTGGGGTTATACACTTCTGTATGGCCATATTAATGCACTTTGTAATATACATCGTGCATTAAATATGAGCCATACAGAAGTTATTCACTTACCTGCTCCGTTGCTAGCGTCCCCGTCGCCATGGATCCGTCTAATTTCAGCGTCTAATCGCCCGATTAGATGCACTTGCGCAGTCCGGTCTTCTCCCTGGTGAATGGGGCCGCTCGTGCCGGAGAGCTGGTCCTCGTAGCTCCGCCCCGTGTGCCGATTCCAGCCAATCAGGAGGCTGGAATCGGCAATGGACCGCACAGAGCCCACGGTGCACCATGGGAGAAGACCCACGGTGCATCGTGGGTGAAGATCCCGGCGGCCATCTTGCTAAGGTAAGTAAGAAGTCGCCGCAGCGCGGGGATTCGGGTAAGTACTAAACTTTTTTTTTTTTTAACCCATCCCTTGGGTTTGTCTCGCGTCGAATGGGGGGCCTATTGAATTTAAAAAAAACAACGTTTCGGCGCGGGACAACCCCTTTAAGTTTTTGTTATTGCATATTCAGAAAATAACTTTAAAAAAAAACAAAAAAAAACAGAACTACCCAGACCTCCTCCTCCCCCACTTATAAACCCACTCCTTACCCCTTACAGCTTTGTAGTGCTGGCAACAATTGTGTTATAATAAAGGTGTCAAAACCCAAACACAGAAAAAGTGTGCGTATTATCCATCATCTTCAGAACAGTACGCTGTCATGTTTCCCGTTTTGTTTTTTTGATCTACATTTCCTTTCCCCTTGAACCTGTTTCACACGCACCAAACCCCATGAAAACTAAGGAAGACCTTATTACTCCAGAGGAAGCAAACATAATCAATGATTTGAAGACCCTCAGCTGCCTTGGGATAACCGCAAGTTAGCAAGAAATACCCTCATACTAAAAGTATTCAACCTTGGATTTAATGTGGTGGCGCCAGCCCGGGACTAGCCAGCCCAGAGTTTATCGAACTTGTGCAGCATTTTCCATTTACGGGGGGCCTCCAGCACACTTCCCCTGCGTGTGAGTTGCGCCCGATAGGCATCAGACAGGACATGCATACCCATTCGTATACTCTCCAGTTTATACACAGGATGCACATGCCCTATTTCTCGTCCGTGATACAGTCTGGAATAGGACAGATGATGAGATCTTTCATGTGGACCATCGGTCCAAAAAAAAGCATCTATGTTCATAGGCTATAATCAGGCCATGTGTAGCCCATGAATTAACACAGGCAGCACACGGACCCAAACATGTTAGTGTGCCGGAGGCCTCAGGGTCATATTTTCTCTACACAAAGTTTTTCCTCCTTTCTGAACCCTGTACGTAGCACTTATGAAGTAAAATACTCACTAAAACCCAAAGAGCCGCGGAAGTCCCGAAGGCTAGGGAGACAGCAAACCAGTTCGGCTGTGAAGGGTCACGAGGCCTTGCGGTAAACATCGACCGCGAAAGAACTGAAAAGACAAAAGAAAAGGACATTACGGCTATGTTCACACCTGCGTTTGGGGCTTCTGTTCTCCTGCTCCATTATGGTTGAGGGAAAGGGAAATCCTCTGACAGACCGGATCCGCAGACTTTTTTTTAAGTATAACCGCTTGCGTATAATTTCCATTCAATGAGTCGAACGGCTTCTGTATAGTTTCCATCCATTGAGTCTAACGGCTTCCGTATAGTAGCCGCATGTGTCACTGTACGGCAACACATACCAGTTGGATGTATGCCAAAAAGACGCTATTTTGCCATACGCTGGTTGGTACATGGGGCCCTATGGATACACTTAGTTTTTTTAAATTACATTTTGCATAAGCTAAGTGTGAGCAGAGCCTTAAAAAGAGTTGTCAAGCTTTACATTATGGATGGCCTATCCTCACTCAGGCCAATAGTAGGTCTTTCTGGTACTATTGTACCTTGACACCACCGGAAGTTAGGGGTTTGCCAGGGCTGAGATGGAGGAACTCCCCTGACACACCCCAAGCTTCTGATTGGGTGGCGACCCAGCAGAGCTTAGAGGGCAGCAGCATGGAAGGACTTTTGCTGTGGAATTGATGGTTAGTTTTACTGTTAGGCTTACTAATAATGTAAGCCTGTGAAACGACCCCTAACCCTCCATCCCATGGCAAAAGTCTCCCTCTCCCGCCGGCATCCTCCCCTCTGTGCTCCCATACACAAGTCCTGCACATACAGCCAAAAGGTATCCGCCCCCGACCGCGCCGGCCTTCCCTTTGCGCTCCTGGCTGCAAGTCCTGCCCATCCATGCCCTGTGCTCCATCGCCCTACGGACAGCGCCTGTCTGCATCAGTGGCCCTGGAGCGCATTGGGGGAGTGCAGCCGCTGACAGCTACTCCACCCTCAATGCTCCTTTCAGCAGCAGCTCCCGTCACAGCTGCTGAAGGCAGTGGAGGCAGGAGAGCGGAGTTGCCATCAGCGGGCACCTCCGCTGAAGCTTGGGACAGTGCGTGGCGGGCTGTTACACAGCCCTGAGCACCACTACTTCAGAGGGCAGGCCGCCGCAGTTCCCAGCCTTACCGCTGACGGGCCTCCAGCCAATCACACGCTGGGGGTATTACTACATTTTGACCGAGCTGTATTATGTCACCACCCCTTAGTTTCGGTGGCGACATAATACACCAGTACCAGTCTTCCCATGGCCTATCCTGAGGAAGGAGATAGGCCATCAATAGTTTGAAATTGGACAACCACTATGAAGCCATTTTATAGAGATACATGCTGGTATTCTTAGAATAACATATCAGTGTGTGATAGATGGAAGTCCGGCTCCGGGACGCCCACGATCATGAAGAATGATCCCTACCTCAATCGGGCAGAGCTGGATAACTGAGGAGGAGAATTGCATAGCTCCTTTCTCCAGACCATGGGGATGCCCACTGATCACTCAACAGATTTCGCACTTGCAATTGAAGGGGTAAAGTCTGCTGTGGATCCGCACCAAATAAAGTGCATTTTGGTGCACATTTTTGTTGTTGAAAATCTTTGTGTGAACATCTCCCCCCCCCCCCCCCAGGGCGTTGTCACACATAGCTGATTTTCTGCAGATTTTCGACAACTAAAAAAAACTGACCTTGCACTACATGGCGCCCGTCACGCATCATCCGGCAGCCTCAAGTGAGCGCCGAGCCGCTGGTCAGGGGAGTTGGAAGTGGCATTACATGACCAGCGGCCTGGCCCTCACTAAAGCCTGCCGTGACGTGTAACTGGACGCGATGTATTGCAAGGTGAGGGGAAGCTGAAAATTCTGCAGCGCTTTAGCTGCGTGTGGACAGACCCTGATGGTTACTGGTGAGGAGCACACAGCTGTAGGGAGGTTCACCCTTCTGACTGCATGGGGTTTGCATCTTATTTAGATGAATAGAAATGACAGATGCTAATGGCAGTGTCCTCCCAGCAGGCAGAGATGGTACTGACTCTAGCTGGCATGTGATGCTGTGCTGATGCATTATGTGTTAGCAGAGGAAGGGAGGAGGAAGAAACGTCAGGATCAAGATGATTGATAAGCATCAGACAGGAGGCAGCACTGCATGAAAGTGACTGCAATATACATAGGAAATGTCCAGAATGTGACAGTCAGGCAGGGGGCGCGGGGATGTAAAAATGTGTTCTTCACCGGAGCGACACGGAGGTTTCAGTATGTTCGACATAACGGGGCGCGGGGAGGTATACTGGGGTGCAGGGGGATATAATAGGACGCGGGGGAAGTATAATGGGGTGCAGGCAGCCTCCTCGGATATGTATGAAGCCTTATGTCCTCTCCCCACAGTACATTCCGCAGCAGTGAAGCCACAGAGCCGCTGTCCTCGGTGCTGCGGAGAGTACATGACAAGGACATCCAGTCTCCCTGCAGCCACCCACTCCACCGTGTAACAGCCGGCACACAACCGCAGCACCTCCGACACTACACACAGGCACAATGTATACCTCCGCGGGGCGCACTTACCTCTTGTAGCCGGACCTCTCAGCAGCCTGCTAACCGGGGACACCAACATGGCGGCAAGTACAGAGCGCGATCCGCTCACTCGGCAATCTCCTCTCCAGCGACTAGACCAGAGCAGCAGAGCGCCGATCCTCAGAGAAGATAGATGAGGGCGGAGCGGCAGGAGACTAGTCACTAGTCTGTCATCCCCCTGCATGTCCCGCCCTGATCAGCTGCATAGTACTGACACTGCTAACCGATGCTAAGGAGCAACTCAGGGAATTTTTAACCCCTTGCAGTAAGTTTTGGCAATTTATTTCCTGCATTTTTCCTCCCTGCCTTCCGATCCGCGCTCCATGTTTTTGCCGGAGGCGCTGTAGGTTTTATCACTTCTGTTTTGGGTGTATATGGCTTTTTCATCACTTTATTCCCTTTTTAGAAGGCAAGTTGATCATCGAACCGCAATTCAGTCGTTGTTTTCAGTTATTTTAACTATAAAATGACACCTAAAATGTGTTCCGCAGATCAGTTATTAGGGCAATACCAAATTTATGTAGTTTACTGTGTACAATGAATACGGTGACCGGATGTCCCCATTTAGGCGGGACAGTCCCGCGTTGCGACCCTGTGTCTCCTTTGCTCCAGAGTCCCTAAGCAGGATAGCATTTTGTCCGGCTTTAAGGATGTCTGTTCCGCTTTTGTTCGGCTTTTGGAACGTCGGGTCAAAATAAAATTGATATCAGTCGGGCTGCCGCGGCTCCCCAGCTGGTAATCACTCAGTGGCGCTACTGCAGGATGTGCACCCGGGATCCTCCTCCCCTGACTTCTTCTTATTGGTTCTGTGGGTGGAGTCCGGGCGCACACACTTCCGCCTGCAGCAATGCTGAGCAGGGGCGCTTTGAAGACCAGGGGGAGGGTGAGTATGTCTGTCTGAGGGGGGCGCTATTGTTACTAGGGCAACCAATATGGGGGACATTACTACTAGAGCCAATATAGGGGACACTATTACTATTGGGGTCACCAATATGTGGGGTACTATTACTACTGGGGCCGTTTTTGGAGACATTACTACTGGGGCCACCAACATGAGGGACACTACTACTGGGGCCACCAACATGGGGGACACTACTACTGGGGCCAATATAGAAGACACTATTACTACTGGGGCCACCAACATGGTGACACTACTACTGGGACCACCAACATGGTGACACTACTACTGGGGCCAATATAGGAGACACTATTACTACTGGGACCACCAGCATGGGGGACACTACTACTGGGGCCAATATAGTAGACACTATTACTACTGGGGCCGTTTTTGGAGACATTACTACTGGGGCCACCAACATGAGGGACACTACTACTGGGGCCAATATAGGAGACACTTTTACTAATGGGGCCACCAACATGGGGGAAGCTATTACTGGGGCCAATATAGGAGACACTATTACTACACGGGGTGGATTTGCTGTGGAATTTACAGTAGCTGTAGCAGCAAAGTGGGTGAGATTTGGGAAAATTTCATCCACACTCTGCGGAAAAAATCTGCACAATATCCATGCGGAAATTGACATACAATGTGGAATTTAATTCTGCAGCATGTCACATTTATTTCCTTTTCCATTGCAGAATTCACCTCTTCTCGATGTGGGGGTGAATTTCGCACAAAGATATGTGATAAAATCCGCATCAAAGGCAAAATCCTTTATATAACGACGGAGGTGAAATCCTACATTGTGATAAGCCCCGCCCCTGACCACACCCCTCTGTCCTGTTTTGACCCTGAGAAAATCTGGTCACCTTAACAATGAACATATTTTTAAAAATGTTGTGCATGTCACCAAATTCAAGGACTCCTAACATTGTAACTTTTCTGTTCTCTCCTATCGTAGCTGCCAGTCACAGCCAGGCTCCTGCAGTGACCACACAGTCGTACGTGTCACACATTACTTCCTGCTCATGACATACATGTACGTTATATGTTGGGAAAGGATTAAATGTTTGTAAGGGAAGACTGTGGGATTGGGGAGACAGATGTAAATTAATAGGAGGAATAAATGGGTTTTACCATCACAGCCCGGCACGTCACTCTTCTAGAATACCGCCACCTCTGACTCACTGCCAGCTCTGAACTCCCGTCCATAACATGGCCACTGATGGAGGGTCACATGACCTGACCTGTCCATCAGCGGTCCATGTCTAAATAATACTGCACTGTCCTGTATACTGTTATATACATATGCAGAACAGCCTCCGACATCAGAGCGCTGTCCTGCATGAGTCATTCCATGTCAAGTGGTCTAAAACAAGAAAGTCCCCACCTTCCTATCTCAGATTTCGTTCAGAATTTGTGTATTACACGCCAGTGGTATCAAAAGAAATTTCCCAAAGTTTTAGGGAACTTTGGGAAATTTCTTTTGATACCATGGGCGTATAATACACAAATTTTGTTCAAAATTTAACATATGAAGGTGGGGAGCATTAGACTACTTGACATGGAATGACTCTACTGTTAGAAACATGTGTCAGCCCACGTCCGACATCGGAGAACTGTCCTGCATACTGTTAGAAATATGTGTAAGGCCATGTCTGACGTTGGAGCGCTGTCCTGCATACTGCTAGAAACGTGTCAGCCCACGTCTGACATTGGAGCGCTGTCCTGCATACTGCTAGAAACGTGTCAGCCCACATCTGATGTTGGAGCGCTGTCCTGCATACTGCTAGAAACGTGCCAGCCTATTTCTGACATTGGAGCACTGTCCTGCATACTGCTAGAAATATATGTCGGCCCACGTCCGACATCGGAGCTATGCAGGGAAATCTTAATGTTGGATGAGGGCTAACATTGGATTGGAAAGGGTTAATATATTTGTCCTAGAACAATGGCAACTATGTGTGAACACTAATATAGGTCTGTAATGGGAAACTGGCAGCCTTGGTACCACATGAGATGCTCAACTTTCCATCTGCATACACTACACCAAGCAGTGCCCGTGCTCTGCTCCTCAGTGTACATAAAATGCTCCATGTTGCAGCCTCATACCCTCACACCACGAACACAAGTCAGGGGCGAAAAACACCACCGGTAGGGATGTCAATCTGTATCCACATCAGATCTTTATGACTCTCTCAGTAGCACAGCCTCAGACTTTGGGCGTAAAACTTCAATTCATCGTATCTCAGATTAGAAGTAAGCAAGTTCATGCAGATTCTACACCAAAAGTGTAAGATAATTACCATGACAACGTACCCTACCGGTCAAATGTTTTAGAACCCCTCCATTTTTCCAGTTATTTTTGATGTTAACAAGTTCCTTCAGACATTAACACACATGGGCCAGCAAATAATGTGAAATAGTTCAAAAGTAAGTTAGAAACATAAAAACCTCCAGGGCAGAATGTGGAGAGTGTTTGTTCTTCAGGACAGAGCACATTGTTGTCGTAAGGGCAAGAAAAAGGCAATTAACCCAAGAAGACAGACAATCATAAGCCTTAGAAGTGTAGCTCTGTCCTACAGAGAAATGGCCAAGGTGGCAGTCAGTACAGTTTGCTATACCAAAAGGCACTTGAAAAATGGAGGAAACAGACGGGAAAAGGTCTGGCAGAACAAGCTGCAAAATCAGATGACTAGCTTTTGAGTCAACAGAGCACAAAATCTTCAAGTACAGCGTAATGCAGCAAAAAATAAATAGGTTTCCATTTCAGCTGTGATGAGAAAACTTCTATCTGCAGGTTTGACAGGTAGAGGATCAGTAAGAAGTAGAGATGAGCGAGCACGCAACGAGCTTCGGTCTTTTCGAGTAACTGATTAATCGTCCGAGCACCATGCGGGGGTACGGGGGGGGGGGGGGGGGAGGAGAGATCTCTACCACTCCCCCCCCCCCCCCTCCCGCATGGTGCTCGGACGAGTAATCAGTTACTCGAAAATGCCGATGCTCGCTCGAGCAGCAGCCTTAAACGAGCGTGCTCGCTCATCTCTAGTAAGAAGCCACTGCTAGGATTGCAAAATGTAAAAAGACTTGCCTGGGCCAAGCAGCACCTCCAGTGGACTCCAGAAGGTCTTATGGACTGATGAATCAAGATTTGACATCTTTGTTACATCACGCAGGGTTTTTGTACGCAGCCAAGGAGGTGAACACCAACTGTCAAACATGGAGGAGGAAGCGTGATGGCCTGGGACTCTTTTGCTGGATCCAGAGTTGCCAACCTAAACAGGGTGACTGGTACACTGGGCAAAAAGGGCTACTACAGCATTTTGATATACCATGCAATATCCTCTAAAGAGAAGCAGAGTTGCAGACAGCACAACCTTAACCCAATAAGGGATGAACTGGTAACTTGCAATCGCCACAAGGAAATTGATCCAAATAATTTCCAAAGTAATCCAAGTATGTAGAGAAAAGTATGGCAGCAAACCAGGTGCAGATAAATGATGCAGAGCTTTATTCCTCCTCAAGTCACAGATACATGTCGTTTCAACACAAAGTCTTTTTCAAATGCAATGAAAGCAATGGTACAACAGGGTATATATGCAGTCAAACAGCCAATCAGTTGTTAATTGCAAATTAGTACCTCATGTGGAGGGTTTAGAATCAATGCATGGATCCTTGTGGGCACTTCTGGCATCAGGCGTCGTCATGGAGAAAGTCATGTGATAGAACGTCATGATGTCACGACGTACCACGCAAAGGGGCCTCATACAGCGTGTCTACACTGTCACGTGAACACGTCATTGAATGTGCCACATGTGCGCATCAGAATAAGCGCTTCCAAATAGGGCGCATAAATTAATCGCAAGCTTGCGAAAAAAGGCCTGCGTGTCAAAATGTGCGTTCCAAAGCGGGACGCATAAATACTACGTATTCAATGCGAAAAAAGGTCAAAAAAAGCCCAAAGTGTCAACAAAAGTCCATGCATTAATTAGTCAAATACAAAAAATAATTCATACAATACAGGAGGAACAGGAGCAAAACACAGAGCAAACATCCAAATATCGCAATGTATAGAAACATAACAAATATAACAGCTGGGATTAGTAGCACCAAGGAAAAAGATGCATAATGTACAAATCGCTACAAAAACGCAGCAGAAACCGCTGTATATGCATATGTACAAAATGTGTTTGCAAATAAAGGATGTAAGTCTCCATGTGTGGCTCCAAGTTCACTCCGGTAGATTCCAATATCTCAAACGCATATATATTTCACCACTATAACAAAAGAAAAAAGTATAAATAAGCAAAAATATGACAAACATATCAAAATAAATACCAAATACAAAAAAATGCACAAATAAAAGTAAGACAGATACAGTGAGGATCAACAGCACTATAGATATTGCGTGATATTGTAATCTATATTGAGGCCACGTGGCGTCAAAGTGTCTAAAGTATAGATCCAGCTGAGTTCTTTTTTAAGGAGAATTTTTTCACGATCGCCACCACGTGAGAGCGGGGGCACACAGTCGATCACCCTAAATCGTAGTTGACCGACCGTGTGACCACTCTCCACAAAATGGCGCGAAACAGGTAATGATAGGTTCTTAGTACGAATAGAGCTTTTATGTCCATTAATTCTAGTACGAACTTCAAGCGTTGTTTCTCCTACGTACTGCAGTCCACATGGACAACACAAAAGGTAAATTACGTAAGAAGAGGAACACGTGAAGAAACCTTTAATCGAGAAAGCAGCACCCGTTGATGAATGGTGAAATTTATCACCCTTAAGCATATTATTGCAGCAAGAGCACCCTAGGCACGGGAAATTTCCCGAGCGGCGGGGTGCTAATAATGTTTGCTGTAATCCTGATTTCTTTTCATACAATGAGTGTACCAAGATGTCTCGCAAGTTCTTACCCCTTTTGTAGGACATCATGGGGGGATTAACAAACTCCTCAATGTTATTGTCGGCCATGCGTAGCAATGACCAATGTTTTCTGAGAACAGCAGATAATCGTGTACTTACAGGATTGTATACCGATACAAAAGGGATCCGTTTTGGACCCTCCACCCTGGATCTAGGGGACAACAAATCAACACGTTGAACATTAGTCAGTCTTTGTGTGGCCATAGTGATTACATTTTGAGGATATCCACGTGATAGAAATTTAGTGCACATCTGTGACAAACGAATATCAAGTTTGTGGTCAATGGTAACTCGTTTAACCCTAATTAACTGGCTCCACGGTAAAGACCTTACCATGGAGCGAGGGTGAAAGCTATTGTATTCTAGTAAACTATTACGGTCCGTTTCTTTAACATAAAGATCGGTTTCCAATCTACCGCCAGACGGATCCCTTTTGTATCGGTATACAATCCTGTAAGTACACGATTATCTGCTGTTCTCAGAAAACATTGGTCATTGCTACGCATGGCCGACAATAACATTGAGGAGTTTGTTAATCCCCCCATGATGTCCTACAAAAGGGGTAAGAACTTGCGAGACATCTTGGTACACTCATTGTATGAAAAGAAATCAGGATTACAGCAAACATTATTAGCACCCCGCCGCTCGGGAAATTTCCCGTGCCTAGGGTGCTCTTGCTGCAATAATATGCTTAAGGGTGATAAATTTCACCATTCATCAACGGGTGCTGCTTTCTCGATTAAAGGTTTCTTCACGTGTTCCTCTTCTTACGTAATTTACCTTTTGTGTTGTCCATGTGGACTGCAGTACGTAGGAGAAACAACGCTTGAAGTTCGTACTAGAATTAATGGACATAAAAGCTCTATTCGTACTAAGAACCTATCATTACCTGTTTCGCGCCATTTTGTGGAGAGTGGTCACACGGTCGGTCAACTACGATTTAGGGTGATCGACTGTGTGCCCCCGCTCTCACGTGGTGGCGATCGTGAAAAAATTCTCCTTAAAAAAGAACTCAGCTGGATCTATACTTTAGACACTTTGACGCCACGTGGCCTCAATATAGATTACAATATCACGCAATATCTATAGTGCTGTTGATCCTCACTGTATCTGTCTTACTTTTATTTGTGCATTTTTTTGTATTTGGTATTTATTTTGATATGTTTGTCATATTTTTGCTTATTTATACTTTTTTCTTTTGTTATAGTGGTGAAATATATATGCGTTTGAGATATTGGAATCTACCGGAGTGAACTTGGAGCCACACATGGAGACTTACATCCTTTATTTGCAAACACATTTTGTACATATGCATATACAGCGGTTTCTGCTGCGTTTTTGTAGCGATTTGTACATTATGCATCCTTTTCCTTGGTGCTACTAATCCCAGCTGTTATATTTGTTATGTTTCTATACATTGCGATATTTGGATGTTTGCTCTGTGTTTTGCCCTTGTTCCTCCTGTATTGTATGAATTATTTTTTGTATTTGACTAATTAATGCATGGACTTTTGTTGACACTTTGGGCTTTTTTTGACCTTTTTTCGCATTGAATACGTAGTATTTATGCGTCCCGCTTTGGAACGCACATTTTGACACGCAGGCCTTTTTTCGCAAGCTTGCGATTAATTTATGCGCCCTATTTGGAAGCGCTTATTGTGATGCGCACATGTGGCACATTCAATGACATGTGTTCACGTGACAGTGTAGACACGCTGTATGAGGCCCCTATGCGTGGTACGTCGTGACATCATGACGTTCTATCACATGACTTTCTCCATGACGACGCCTGATGCCAGAAGTGCCCACAAGTATCCATGCATTGATTCTAAACCCTCCACATGAGGTACTAATTTGCAATTAACAACTGATTGGCTGTTTGACTGCATATATACCCTGTTGTACCATTGCTTTCATTGCATTTGAAAAAGACTTTGTGTCGAAACGTCATGTATCTGTGACTTGAGGAGGAATAAAGCTCTGCATCATTTATCTGCACCTGGTTTGCTGCCATACTTTTCTCTACATCCATGCAATATCCTCTGGTGTATGCCTAGTTGGTCAGGGGTTCATATTACAGCAAGATCATGATGAACTGCTTAAGAAGACAAGGAGTGGCCTGCAGGGTCTCCAGACTTGTGTTACAGGACTTAAGATCTTAGTGCTACTTGTCACAGAATACCTCCAGAGGACTTGTGGGCGCATGCCTCGACAAATCAGAGCTGTTTGACTGGCATGAGGGGGATCTACACATTATACGGCATATGGTATTAATGTGATGCCTTATGGAATGTTACAACTGAGTTAAGTGGAATGCTGGAGGACAACCCTTTTGGATGCTATCATAGTAATTCACAAAAAAAACTTATGTATGAGTTTTACATCACAATCGTGAAGAGGACTTTATATGTAGCAGTGATCAAGCCTGAGCTCTATTATTCCACATGGAAACAAACAAATGAAACACTTGGCTGTTTGTGTAACTCAAAGATTTTGTATCATACTTAATTTTCTTCCCTTCTATGGTCATGCTGGCAGGAAGAACTAGGGACCCTAGTATGGTATTAGTGTAATATGTCTCCACCGGAAGTGTGGGCATGACCAAGCTGACCTAGAAGTAACGCCCAGGTCACGCCCACAGCTCCTGATTGGCTGTGGGACGCATACACCTTCACTGAGCTGACGGGAGATAGCTCAGTGAAAGCGATGGCAAAGCAGGACACATGTATCTGGCGTCCTGTTGCCATGGCGACCCATCGGCTCTCTGCAAATTTTTCTTGTGGGGGTCCGATAACCTCATGAAGGGAGCATGCTCTCTCTGTGAAAACGCTTTACATGCCGCGATCAACATAGATCGCGGCAGGTAAGCGATTACCAACGTCCCTATGATGTACTGAGCTCTCGGCAACAGCTAGGTCAAACTGAGTACGCTGCTGCCAATCGGGAGCTGTGGGCGTGACCTGGGCGTTACCTCTAGCTCAGCCAGGGCATGCCAAAACTTCCGGGGTCAACATATTACACAAATACCCCCTAGTTCTAGTGATAGGTCCCTGCTTTCTGATATTTTTCACCTATCGTTTAGATGAGTGATATTTTTTGATTGTGGTAAGACCCTATAAGACTACATACAAGCCATGGGGAAGAGATTTTAACAAAACTAATCAACGTGGTATTGAAAAAATCAACAGCATGTCAATTTATGCCACTGATTTTCGGTGGACTTTACCTCTACTAATGAGGAGGTGAGATCCGCATGTAACGTGTGCATTTTAACACAGATCCGTACCAAAATCTGCAAAAATATTTTCCACTGAGCAATAGCTGGTCAAACCTAACCAACTTTTGTAGTTGTACGGAGTCTGTCCAAAACCAGGATCAAGCGGCAGAGCCTTCTCACTTCCTCTAGTACAGTAGACTGCTAGACCCTAACTTTCTGTTTTATATCCCCCTGAACGACTCCTTTCCTAAAGCCTGGTTTAGACACAATGATTATTGCTCAAAAGATGTCTTTTGAGCGATAATCGTTGTGTGCCTTTACAGCGAAAGATGATCGCTCAAACGTTGAGTGATCACTTTGCGCTCCAAACGGGGGTATGCAGAAGACAAGTGCGGTTGCTTGTCTTCTGCATCTATTTGTGCTCTGTTCGGAGCGCCCGGCTGTTATACAGCTGAGCTCTCTGAGCGGGGTATGCAGAACACAGCTGGACCGCTGTGTTCTTCATAACCTGGCTGTGTTTAGGGAGTGGGATACAGCTAAAACAATAGTATCAGCTGTATCCCGCTGTGAATTCCTCATAAGGCTGATCGTTGTATGTCAGCATGCTGAAAGATCAGCGATGGCTTAACGAAAACTGCACGGTGTCAGTGCAGATAGACACAACGATTATCGCTCAAAAAACAGCTTTTGAGCGATAATCGTTGTGCTAAATGAAATCTTCAAAGACTTCTGGTGAATTGACTAATCCACATACAGTTGGCCATATCAGCAGCAATACTGCCTAAAGGTCCATTTACACGGGACGACTGTCGGGCAAACGATGCCTGACACTCGTCCCTGTGTGTCTGCACTCCCGTGCTGTCACACGGGCGCTACTGGTGCTGGCTCACTCACAGAGCGGGCAGCAGGGGATTTGTCTCCTCTCGCCCCCCCTTCCCATTCACATAACACAGCGGCATTCACTACTGAACAGCCGCTGTTTAAACTGAACAAAGGGCGATGAGCTGATCGTCCATGGTTTATTCTGGATAAACGATGAGCTGATCGCTCATCGTTCAGTTTAAATAGCGGACGTTCAATAGTGAATGGCCACTGTGTTATCTCAATGGAGAGGGGCAGGGGAGCGAGAGGAGAGAAATCTCCTGCAGCCGCCCCTGCTGGCCGCTCTGTGAGCGAGCCAGCACCAGTAGCTCCCGTGTGACAGCACGGGACTGAGGACACACAGGGACGAGTTTTAGGTATGGTTTGCCTGACAGTTGTCCAGTGTAAATGGACCTTAACAGTCCATCAGAATTCTTTAGTGCCATCCAACAGTAGATCTTTTTTTGTGGTCCCAAACAGCGATGACTCCTCCACCTCCCACATCATACCAAATACCAATGGAATATGATAAGTACTCCTTTCATGGTCAGGTCATATTAGGGGGCTCTTTATTACAGGGTTTTGGACCAGTATCATGGCCCATATTACTCACCTGGCCGACCCACCACCTTCTGGCCTTTCCTTCCAGGCCAACCCACACTATTCAACTGCACTTCGACAAGCTGAGCAGTGGCTTAAGGCCCATTTACACGGAGCGATCATTGCTCGAAGTTCGCTCAAACGACAGTTTGAGTGACAGCTTTGAGCGATCATTTTGCATAAACTATTAAGTAGCTACTCAGCTACTTAATAGCAATTTAGTGTGCAAATGAAGCCTTTAGCTGAATACAGTTAAAGGGGTTGTCTCGCGGCGAAAGCGAAAAAAAATTTTTTTCACTTACCCCCACATTCTGCCCTGTTAAAAAGAAAGCATAGGTTAGTTTTTAAAAAGCACATTGCACTTACCTGCATCAGCGTTCTGCAGCTTCTTCTATTCTTCTTTTAAAGATGGCGCCGCTGGTCTTCTCCCACGGTGGACCGCGGGTCTTCTCCCATGGTGCACCGTGGATTTTCTTCTCCTTCCTTGCGTTCCATTGCCGATTCCAGCCTCCTGATTGGCTGGAATCGGCACACGTGACGGGGCGGAGCTACGATGACGACGCGGTGAGCAGCTCTCTGGCACGATCGGCCCCATTCACCAGGCAGAAGACCGCACAGCGCAAGCGCGTCTAAAAAAGCAAGAAGCCAGCGAAATTAGACGGATCCATGGCGTCGGGGACGCCAGCAACGGAGCAAGTAAGTGAATAACTTCTGTATGGCTCATATTTAATGCACGATGTATATTACAAAGTGCATTAATATGGCCATACAGAAGTGTATAACCCCACTTGCTTTCGCGAGACAACCCCTTTAATAGCGCTCATATCCTTTGTTCTCCAGCGGGAAACAATGCTATCAGCACTTCCTGTGGAGAACTGCTGATAAGGTTGATGGACGATTTTTAGGTTGGACTGAATTTAACGATCAACTAGCAGTGCCCGAAACGTGCATGATGGCTGCATGTTCAGACGCGGCGATTATCGCTCAAACGATCGTTTTTTTGCGATTTTATAGCTCAGTGTAAATGGGCCTTTTGTTTTTTGGCAGTGCACCCTTATCTAGTGGCCCCACTGAGTTTATGGAGAAGTAGGGTTCTCTTTTGGTGTATTTTGCTTTGCTTTTATTAGTATTATTGTCAAAAAAGTTCAAAAATGGAAGTTTACTGAAAAAAAAATGTAATTCAAACAAACTGACTTTGGTGTATTTTCTGGGTTGAGTGGATTGTGGAGTTGTTGGAGGGGTGTAGTAGAGCGACTGGTGAGACGTGTTGGCAAGGTAGGTGATTGTTGAGCTGGATGGACTTACATGGTGAGGGGAGAAGAGTTGGGTGGCCATTCTGGATATTTGCCTAGCCCTGGATTAACAGTTTATAGTTGTGGCTGTGTGTCCTCTCCTGTGGGCTACAATAATGCTGCGCTCTTCTCTACTAACTGTATCATTTCTCCAAAGCCCTTCACAAGTTTTTGAAGAACATAAGGAGCACCTGCTATATGTGTGGGGGGCACCACTGGCCATATGGACGTATAGGTACCGCTGATCAAGACGTGTTATTACTGTCCAGGCGCATTTGTAGCATGGGGCGTTATTTTGGCCAAAATCTGTGATCTAGAAGTCCAGAGCAAGAGTCTGGTTTGTGAAAGTTTTAGACAAGAAAACCGTAAAATTCCGGAGGTTCTGTGGAGCGAATCACACCAGCTTAGGCTTCACGCCCTGCCGTCATCCACAACCCAATCAGACCAGCTTAGGCTTCACGCCCTGCCGTCATCCACAACCCAATCAGACCAGCTTAGGGTTCACGCCCTGCCGTCATCCACAACCCAATCAGACCAGCTTAGGGTTCACGCCCTGCCGTCATCCACAACCCAATCAGACCAGCTTAGGGTTCATGCCCTGCCGTCATCCACAACCCAATCAGACCAGCTTAGGCTTCACGCCCTGCCGTCATCCACAACCCAATCAGACCATCTTAGGGTTCACACCCTGCCGTCATCCACAACCCAATCAGACCAGCTTAGGCTTCACGCCCTGCCGTCATCCACAACCCAATCAGACCATCTTAGGGTTCACACCCTGCCGTCATCCACAACCCAATCAGACCAGCTTAGGGTTCACACCTTGCCTTCATCCACAATCCAATCAGACCATCTTAGGCTTCACGCCCTGCCGTCATCCACAACCCAATCAGACCATCTTAGGGTTCACACCTTGCCTTCATCCACATCCCGAGTCCCATTTGAATCCCTGAAACTAGGATTTCGATAGACAACCTGGATATAGACCGAAACAAAGTGTGAACAACCCGTTTCTGGAGATATTCAGTCTGTACTTTTTACCAACCGGCCGGCACACGGAACCGCTGAATTAAATTGGTGGATTTCAGATGTGCAACTTTTTGTGCTCAGACCAATGTTGTGTGTTTTAGAAAAAAAATCTTAGTATATCCTATATTCGGTTTATCCGTGGACCAAAATCGCCCATTAAAGTTTATGGGTGCGCAAAAAAGATTTTAAAAAAACGTTACGAACACGCATTTCTATCGGTGTTCACTGTGGGGGGGTTTTACGCACCGGTTTCTGTAGGTTGTGACAAAACGGACATCACTTGAGCTTCCTTGCTGGGCTAGTTGGCTGGAGCCCATGTGATGTCCTGTACACAGAGGCCGCAGCGGGGGGCTGAATGCCCCGGGGAGTAGATCACTGTTATATTAATGCATGGGGAAGGGTTGTCCAAAGTTCTTACGACTCAGACAACCCCTTAGGGTAAAAAAAAAAAAATCATTTTCCTATTTTGATCAAAAAATAGAAACATATTTGGTAGGACCGCGTCCGTGACCGCCCTAACATCACGCATTATTTATCCCATAGGGTGAACACCATCAGTATAAAAAATGCACAACTCCAGAATTGCGCTTTTTTGGTCACCTATCTCCAAGAAACATTTACTAAAAAGTGATCAAAAAGTTGTATGTACCCCAAATGGTGCCAACAAAAACGTCCGGTCGTCACCCAACAACCCAGCCGTCACCCCGCTGCGCTGCCAGAACAATACTTGTCAGACGGGGATGACAGACATATTTTTTTCTAAAAAAAAATTAATTTATAACTATAGATTTCCTATCCTCATAATTGTACTGATCCACGGAATAAAGCATTTGCCGTAAAACGAGCCGTCCCGCTAAATAGTTTATTATTGCCAATCTCACTGGACTTTTCAAAAGTTTTCCAGTACATTATACGGTAATACAAAAGAAATACAACTCATCCCAAAGAAAAACAGAAGCTGTGAGAACTCCATCAGCGGGAAAGGGGGAAAATAAGATTTCTCTTTAGTGGAGAGGAGCAAACAAAAAAGTGACTGTACTCAAGGGGTTAAAATCTGTTGTCCAATCCCTAATCCGCAGCAGGTAGGGTCAGCTGCTGTAGTAGTAGGGCGGTGACAGCAGTGGGCGCTGGAGGGCTGTCACCGCCCGGAGCTCCAGCTTCTACAACCTGTAGCACGTCTTCCCCCCCTCACACACGGGATGGGCTGCTCCGCCGCCCGCGCTATGGGCGTGTCCAGGTATCAGCGGAAGCAGCAGAGCGCCGGGTCACGGCGCAGGCGCAGATCTCCCCGTGACCCGGGAAGCCGTCCCTCCTCCTTCCGCCATTTTGGCCTCTGCTTCTTGTCGGTTCTGTTCTGTTACCACGTGAAGTACCCGGCCGGGGCCCTGACAGGCCAGGGAGGGGGAGAGGAGCGGTCAGGCCGGCGCTGGTGTGAGCGGTGACAGCGGGCCGGTGCAGGCGGCCATTGTGAGTCCCCGGACGGCGGGAGCAGCTCGTGTGGACGGGAGAGGAGCGGCCGCGCAATGCCGAGCGTCAGCCTCCCGCCCAAGGAGAACGCGCTGTTCAAAAGGATCCTGGTGAGGAGGGGGGCGCTGTGGTGCTGGGGGCTCCTGCGGCAGTCTGTACTTTGCTCTCTCTGGTTGGGGTCGGCCTGTATATGGGGGGGTTGCATCAGCTGCAGACCGGTGATGTGGTCGGTGACCTGTGGAGGGCGCTGTAATGCTGGAGGGCTCCTTCAGCGGCCTGTACTCTGCTCGCCCTTGTGGGGGTCTGCCTGTATTATGGGGGGGTTGCATCAGCTGCAGGTCAGATATGTGGTTGGTGCCCAGCGGAGGGCGCTGTAGGGGCAGCTCTTATATTACCCATCTGTGGCTACAGGTAATAGATGATTCCGGGGAGATGGCGCCACTATCTGGCAGGTCCTTCATGTGTGACAGCCGGACTGTAACCATGGGAACGGTGCCTGGGATGGCGGCATACAGGTGTGCGGCGGGCATGGACGCAATGGGCAAGTCTGCAACTTGCTGTCCCCCCGGCCTCTGTGTGCTCTTAGGCCGGGCGCACACAGGCGGGTTGGAACTACAGATTCCATGATCGTGCCCGCCCAGACAGTAAGTGGGCGCTGAAAGGCACGGGCTGTCGCTCAGACATGCGGCTAGGAATCACGGATTCCACTAGTGTAGGATAAACTGCAGCACGCTCATATGTTAGCGCGAGTTCCGCGAGGACGGCCTCTCTAAGTCAATGGATGCGAGCGTGCAGTCGTCCAGTAAGAGGGCCGACATCCCTGACAGGCAGCGGGGTAACACATCTGGATGATCTTGTACCTGGCAGTCTGCATCCACGCTGACGCAGCATGCAGCGCTACTACATGGCCAGGCCCTGCGGAGCTGGGGGGTTACTGGAACTACTACTCTGCTGGCCAATAGCAGTCTGTCCTGTCATCCCCTTTAAGATGGGCTGAGCACATGTTATTACTGTGAGGGGATAAGAGGCAGAACCTCTCCCATCACTTCTGTCTGGGAGCTCACAGAATCACAGGGGAAAGGTCCAGGCTGATACCAGCGAGTACCACTCAAACCTACTATGATGAGTGAAGTGGGGGGACAGCGGTGCGCTGCTCTCACACGGGGCGACTGCCGACTGAACGACAAGCATGCCGGAGACTGGGCGATGTAATGTTCCATGGAAGCGGGCAGTATCACTTATGAACGATGGTCTGCGCACCGTGAATGGAGGCCAGCGGGCTGGAGCGATCCATGGCCGTCTCAGTCCTGTATGAGGGCACAGTGATTATTGCTGGGACGCGCTGTCATACATCTGTTGCCCAACAGATGGTCCCGTGTAAAGGCACCCTTGCGTCGTATCGCGCCGTTGGGGCTCACGTCCTAAAGTGTAGTCCTGGAGATAGCAGCACCGCTGTGTATTGCTGCTCCTGGGGTACACTGACCTGCAGTGAAGAATGGTGGGAATTCTCCACAGCAGAAAATCTGCAGCAATGCTGTGACAGAGTCCAGATGTGTGCTGATGTGTGCCGCGGGTGCCGATGGTGATGTGGAGCCACAGCAGATTCACCCTTTCATTTCAAAGGGAACCTGTTACCACCAGTGCGCACCATAAACTAAGCCATAGGGCAGGCCCCGAGGAGCTGCAGTTTTTATACTCGCCCAGCTCTTCATTCCCATACTGTCGCCCATGGAAGCCGGCACCAGCAATGTGTGTGCATGGACAGCGGGCTCCTCCGTGCAGGCTGCGCACCCGCTGTCCTCTATGGGAGTGTGCATGCACAGCGGGCTCCTTCCTGCAGGCCGTGCACCTACTGTCCTCTATGGGAGTGTGCATGCACAGCGGACTCCTCCCTGCAGGCTGCGCACCCACTGTCCTCTATGGGAGTGTGCATGCACAGCGGACTCCTCCCTGCAGGCTGCGCACCCACTGTCCTCTATGGGAGTGTGCATGCACAGCGGGCTCCTCCGTGTAGGCTGCGCACCCGCTGTCCTCTGTGGGAGTGTGCATGCACAGCTGCAGAGATAAGTCCGCTGGTGCTGACTCCCACGCGTGACAGCACTGGAGCGAGGAGCCGAGTGGGTATAGAAACGACATCCCCGGACTCCTCAGAAGCATAACTTATTGCTCTTGTACACGGAACACCCTGTCAGGAGCCGAGGCCCAACATCCCATCCCAGTGATGATCGCTGCTGTGTAAAAGCGCAGTATTGCTCATCACTCAGTGAACAGAGGCAGGGAGCGGGCCGGGATCGTTCCAGCCCACCGGCCTCCATTCACAGTAGACGGACAGTCGGTGATAGATGATACACGGGCTGATGGTGGTTTAGTTCTGAAGCATAAACTGGAGGATGACCGATAATTCGCTCAGTCGGCGCCTGCGTTTACATGGAACGACAATGGCTCAGATTCTCCCTGATCGCAGGAATCTGAAGGATTTATGGTCCCGTGTACAAGGCCCGTATCTTCGCTGCTCCCCGGTGGTGACACAGAACTACATTGTGCGAGTTCAGTAGAGGAACGCAGTATCTGTTACACCCCACATCCTTGTATCCAAATCCAGCAGGTGTGAGCGCCCCCTACAGTGTGATCAGACATTACCCAGCACTGCCTCAGACCTAAGGGAAGAGAAAACTATGTAATATACTTTCAGTCGTCCCCTCCCGTCTAGTCTCAGTCATGTGTGAGCTTATACACTAAATCAGCCTGAGAAATGGGGGCAACCGTGCTAAATCAGCTTAGGAAGTAATGGCTCGGGTAACCCCCGGCCCCTCGCGTCCGGGCCTCATGTAACCCCCGGCCCCTCGCGTCCGGGCCTCGTGTAACCCCCGGCCCCTCGCGTCCGGGCCTCGTGTAACCCCCGGCCCCTCGCGTCCGGGCCTCGTGTAACCCCCGGCCCCTCGCGTCCGGGCCTCGTGTAACCCCCGGCCCCTCGCGTCCGGGCCTCGTGTAACCCCCGGCCCCTCGCGTCCGGGCCTCGTGTAACCCCCGGCCCCTCGCGTCCGGGCCTCGTGTAACCCCCGGCCCCTCGCGTCCGGGCCTCGTGTAACCCCCGGCCCCTCGCGTCCGGGCCTCGTGTAACCCCCGGCCCCTCGCGTCCGGGCCTCGTGTAACCCCCGGCCCCTCGCGTCCGGGCCTCGTGTAACCCCCGGCCCCTCGCGTCCGGGCCTCGTGTAACCCCCGGCCCCTCGCGTCCGGGCCTCGTGTAACCCCCGGCCCCTCGCGTCCGGGCCTCGTGTAACCCCCGGCCCCTCGCGTCCGGGCCTCGTGTAACCCCCGGCCCCTCGCGTCCGGGCCTCGTGTAACCCCCGGCCCCTCGCGTCCGGGCCTCGTGTAACCCCCGGCCCCTCGCGTCCGGGCCTCGTGTAACCCCCGGCCCCTCGCGTCCGGGCCTCGTGTAACCCCCGGCCCCTCGCGTCCGGGCCTCGTGTAACCCCCGGCCCCTCGCGTCCGGGCCTCGTGTAACCCCCGGCCCCTCGCGTCCGGGCCTGACTTTGCTCCAGCCTGGTGGATGCTAGACCTCATACGGTCAGTCATTCTGTCACTATTATATACCTCAACTCAATGGAGACCGGCGGAAACTGAAGAAAATTTTGACCAAAAGTAAATTTCAGAGTTATTAACTTTTTTCCAGTTTTGGGGAGATGTACCGTTGTCAGATACGCAGTTCAGTGTTAAGATTTGCGCAATGCCATCTAAAGTTGCCAGCGACTTCTCTCTCAGCAGCAAACTATAAATAAGCCTTTTTTCTTACACTTCTGTTGAATGGAGACATGTAGCCTGGTACCAAGCAGGCGGGTAGTCACCGCTGACACCGAGGCCGGCACACAAGTATGCCATGCACTGTACTTGCTGCGGGTTGTCATTGTCGCGGTGTGTATTCACGCCAAGATAGAACACGCTGCCATCTTAAAGCGTATATGTAGCGCGATGCGTGTGATCGCCAGCATGGTTGCCTGTATCGCAGATTGGTACAGTGTATTGCGCACACACAATCTGCATGCGGAATACTCTACCAATACGGCCGTGTGAAGGAGCCCTGAGGGGGTAGTCACACAGGCAACTGGGATTCTGTTCCGTGAAAACCTTTACCATTTTCTATGTAATTTCCGTGCGCCGGTTTCTCTTTTTTACTACTTGGTTCTTTTTTTTTTCCCCATGTGGTCCGCATAGTAACCTATGATGATAAATGCATGCAGATCTCACGGTATGCGATTGTTATGTGTCTTTTTTTAACATTCCCATAGAAAATAGGCGACCCTTGAAGACGAATCGCACTACAATGGGACATGTAATCACACGGGCGAGCACAATATCTGGTTGGGACTTAGGCCCAATATCACACTCGCCAATGTGTAATTTCCCTGCGGATGTGAAGTGGTGGTAAGTCAAAACTGCCTGGCATCACTTCGGGAAATAAGCGGTCCTCGATGGGGAACATCGCCTTGCGTGTACCTGGAGCGCTGCTACCGCCGGCCTATTGAAGACAATGGGAGATACGATGCAAAAGCACGCAGACGAATAGAATATGCTGCGACTTCTTTTCTGCATCGCCTGTAAAAGATTGGCGTACATATCCTGACAACACACACCTTGTTGGTCATGTACAGTAAGTTACCAGCCCGCTGTATGCTATGTGCGGAGGCCGCTGCCAACAAGGGTATAGTGTGAGGCCGGCAGGCTGGGACCTGCACATTATGCTTCCTCTTCATGGACCTCCCATGGGAGGCAGAAACAAGCCTGCAAGTGGAATCCTGCTGGTTCAGCATCTCTGCCATCCGCCCACATAGTAAATTGTAGCTCTGCGCGGACAGGTACGGGGCGGAGAGGCGTCTGGGACTCCTATACTGCTCCTTCACAATGATATGTTCAGCTTTGCATCACTAAACCGTCTCCTGATCTGCATTACTATTGAGCCCCTGTTTATTACCTTCCCTTCATAGCATTCTGTATATACAGTCACTGACACAAGGTAACGCTGCAAGGAGGAGCTGTCGGAAGGGGTTAATGTGTGTGAATGAAGTAATGATCTATACAAGTAATTACTGTATTAGAGCGAGAGGATGCCTTTATGAAGGGGAAACTGTACAATTCAACGGAGCCTCTAGTACCCTGCTGGGCCACCTATAGCCCGGGTACATGATGAAGTACGGTCTGGCATACAGACTCTGTATGTTATCCTGCAGCACGTTTGCCCATAGACTTTACAACTGGGCCTTTAGGTCCTGCACACTCATGGGCGGCTGAAGCTGGCGTTCCAACTGGTCCCATAATTGTTTGATCGGCAATACATCTGACTGGGCAGCCAAGGAAGTGTGGCACCCTGGTGGAGCAATTACTGGAAAACCCTCGCAGTGTGGGCAAGCATTATCCCGGTGAACAATGTCTGTTGGAAGCCCTGGCATGAGAAGGATTTCCAGCACACCTCACTGAGCTGTCATTGTCCCTCGATCACCACTAGGGGTGACAGCTGTCATATGAGGGCTGCCTAGATGGTTACGCCAGCAGTTCTGTCACTTCACGGTAAAGGCAGGCTCTAGGCCGTCCGCACCATGTGTGCCCACACAACCACTACGCCCAACGCCTCATAACAGCTTGGTCAGAGGGCCTATATGGGGGCATCCTGCTTCTTCATTCCAATGATGTGCCCTCTCTGTCAACTGGGCAAAATGTCTTCTAGTACATCGTAGAGGCATATCTAGTAGTCATCGATCTCCCAACAAGAGGTACACGAAAAGTAGCCTCTTTTATAGGGGAAGAACTTTTATGGTCTCTGGTGGGAAGACCCCGTGTCTAATCGGACCACAGCTGTAATTCTCGACATGACTGCCTGAGACATAACGGAGTTCTGCAGCCATCTGCCATTTCTATCTGGGTGCAGTATTCTTATTCTTGTAGATGCGGACGAGTACAGGATACATTACGGACATTGTCGGGGGGTACAGAGTCCTTTAAACTTTTAAGACCTGAAGTGCACATCGGTGTTGCTGCGTTCGCACACCTGACTTCGCCTCTCAGGAATGTCGCATCGCAGCCGCTTGTCAGTCGGCCCGACCTAATGCTTGAGATGCCGCCATGGGGTATGATGGTGGGCACGTGCCAGTAGTCGCAGCATCGAACGTGCAGCCACCACAAGTACACTAAGACGTTGGGATAAGTCCTGGGTGTTAGCAGTTGCCGGCGGTGTAGCCGCACGCATTACACAGAGCCAGCACTTGTATTTATAACTCCCCACCTGTTTCCTCCATGAAGGATGGCTGCCCGCGCGTCTCCACTTACCACAGCTATGTGACGGAACTGTGTGCCCACGTATACCAGGAGGAACCGACTGCATGATGTGTTGTATTTAGCTGGTGCCGAGAGCCTGCAAGGACGAGCCGTTCTGTAGTCACAGCAGAAGCCAGGAAGTCTCCCGTCCGAGAGATGGAGGATATATGTAGCTGCACAGCGTCTGTCTGCTGCACACAGTTATGTCGTGCTGGGGGGATCTCACTGGGATCATTCTTGGGACCAACCTCTGGGACTACTGCTTTAAGGAGACCCGGAATACGGCCGCAGCACATAGACCGCGCTGAACTAATTGTGATTCTGTGGAACAGTGGAGTTTTTGCGCTGCCCGTATAAAGGTGTGTTCATGGGACGGTTATCGTTCAGAATAATAACTGGATCGTATAAATCCGTTTTTTTTTTTTTTTTTTTGGCATTAACTAATATCTGTAATTGAATTACTAAACATTCTTCAACGGACCCTGTCACCTCTGAGCAGCACCGTAAACTAAGTTATGGGGGAGCCGAGGATGTATTTCTTATACTCGCCGGTGAAGGTCGTGTGAAATCTGAAAATCTGACCCACTGTCATCGCTGTGCTCTCTCCTATAGACTTCTATGGGGTCTATCGGTCATCTCCGTACTGCTATCATGGGTCCGCTGCACAGCTTAGCCTTAACACGGGAAGAGGAGCCGTGACTATTTCCATGCTTGCTGTAAGACCTGATTAGCCAGCAGATGAGGGTTTGCTCGTTTGTGGGCTGACTGACCTTTTACGTGGCCCGATGACACCAACATGCAGGGGACAGTTCTTGCTCTGTAGTCTAGCCATGTAAAAGGCCCTTAAACATCTCCACCACTACTGTTACCTTGGAGGAAGCTCCCACTAAGTGCTATCCACATGAGTAGTATGAGAAGTGCCGTCCCAGCGCCTCCACCCCAGCAATGGCGGTCACGTGTGATCTACTTCCCTCCTCACTCATGGCCTGTATGTGCTTATGCTTAACCCGCTATCTCCTCAGGGCTCTCACATGAGTGTTTTTTTACCGTGCATTACACATGCGGATTTTGGGCACACAATATAGCGCATGAAATGTGCACCAGAAAAAGAACTTAGTACGCTCTATCTTGCCACGTATTACATGCGCATACACGCCAGGATGGCGTATGGGGATTTGTCAGCATGTAGAAGTACATGATGCATTGCGTACTGCTGCGCGCTCTCAACGCGGATGGTTGGGAAGTGACGTATCCCTACCGGTAACGTTTACGTGGTCACCTTGAGCACAAGGCTCTGGTCCTTTATACCCGGAGTTGGGGTGACTTCTCGCCATAGCACAGAGGCTGTATAAATGATGGGCTTGCACACTACTAATGTCCTATATTCTATGTATTTTTCAGAGATGTTATGAACACAAGCAATATCGAAATGGGTTGAAGTTTTGCAAACAGATCCTGTCCAATCCGAAATTTACCGAACATGGAGGTAAATATGCGCTACAATATAACTGAATGTTACCTTCAGGAAACAGAAAATTAAACTTTTTATTCCACTCTACTCTCTTATGGCTATACTTCTACATATTGGGCCTTTCACAGATTAGACTTGTTAAAAGATCCCTATTGATACCCTTTATTAGAATCTACTAAAAACATACACAGTAGCTAGACAGCTGGGGTGGGGTATCCGGACGTAGTAGGAAAACCGCAACGCTCCAGCGACAAGACGGACAAAAAATGCTCAGACACACATAAAGGGGAGAGCAACAGCTCTCAGCTCAGATAGAGAGGGGAGAACCCTGATAGACTCAATGTGTCTACTATAGAGACACTGAGAATATAGTACTGTCCACTCAGTGGGTCGGATAATTTCTATTACTAACGCTGCCAACTTGTTGCAGCTCCTCTAGCTCATAGTGTCGATTGCTAACTCTGCCAACTAATTATTTTGCTCCTCTAGCTCTACGCGTTTCACTGCCAATATGGCGGATCTTCAGGAGATACGGGAGCCTAGATGAGACTGAATTCGATATCAATCGAATGTGTATTGTAAATTGAGAGGAAAAGCTGTGTGTAAGAGAATACAGAACTGGTGACGAATAACTGACGCCACCCTCCTATATAGTATCCGTCCCGTAGCATGCAAAGTTGCACAGATGGGTTCCCTGATATAGGACCCAAAGCAACATGGGGCTAAGGGGTATTAGTAGCCTTAACAAAAGCCTCAAGACGATCCCTAATGGACTTTACAACTGCCGTTGATGCCACTAGCAAGGCCATGCCGCAGCAGACTCCACCATACGTGACTGCAGCTTGTGCTGCCGGTCTTCACCAACAATCTCATACATGTGCTTAGTGCCAACGGCTGTTACATAGTAACGGGAAGCTTTCCAAGAAGCTCTGCACTTTCACATACACAACATTTACTTGGCAACAACCACACCTGAATTGCTAAGGCCTCCATATTACTAACAGCCATGTGCCATCAAACCTTGCTACTCATTGTAATATTTTCATACATGCAAGCGCGTGTTTTATTTTTTTTTCCTCCTTTCTCCTTTAGAAACGTTAGCAATGAAAGGATTGACTTTAAATTGTCTTGGGAAGAAAGAAGACGCTTACGATCTTGTACGCCGAGGACTTAGGAATGACCTCAAAAGTCATGTCTGTATCCTTCTATGCATTATTACAGTGCTGTAGAATTGTGACACTTGGAAATACTATGAAAAAGCAAGTGTATAATGTTTGGGGACCAGAATTCCATATTTTGTTAGTTATTTGCTGGACTATTAAACTTTTTGGATTATAAAATGTAATGTCAAAGGAATTCCCCCGCCTATGTAATGTTCGGGACTCTCCTGAACTAATTAGCTTCCATCTGTCATTTGTACCCGAACACTCATTCATGCCGTTACTGTGAGAACTCTTCATAATAGTAATCAGACCGTCCTATAAAGGTGGCCGTATACATATATACAGTGTATAGGGACAGAACCTATAGATCTAATGTGTAATGGCAAATATTGGGAGAGATAAGGATCTTGCTGTTGGAGTTGAACTCCCCGATCCCTTTGTTCTCGGGACGTAAGCCTCCAACACAGGAGTCTGGCTGCAGCTTTCTGCCCATTCACAACACACACATACTTGGCCTACTGTGTATGGGGGTGCTGAGCCAAAATCAGCCGCCGTCTATATAATGAATGTGACCACCTTAACGTTGCTAGAAACATTTCACGTTCCCAATGGGATCACGCGGACCACATAGACGTGTGTTGTGTATGCCGCGTTTCTGTTGTTTTAGTGACTTGTGTTAATTCTATGTATGAGTTGTTTGCCTTAACTTTGGTCATTTAGGCTGGCATGTGTACGGCTTATTGCAGAGATCTGATAAAAAATATGATGAAGCTATCAAGTGTTACAGGAATGCTCTGAAATGGGACAAGGACAATCTGCAGATCTTGCGGGACCTTTCGTTACTTCAGATTCAAATGAGGGACCTGGAAGGCTACCGGGTACGTGCAGTTTTCTCATACTTCCTAAGTGACGTGGTCAGTACTACTAGTTAACGCACATCTGCTACATTAGTAACGCACCCTGTCTTGGGGTACGTTTACAAGTAGCAGAAATCCTGTGGAATTTCTGCAGCGGAAAATTACATGGCAAATTCTGCAGCATTTCCTCATCCACAACTGATTTGATCTGTAAGATTGGTGCGGACTTTGACTCGAAATCGTCTCGAAAGATGCAGCTCTCACCTCGCCTCTGATGTTTTTGTGCTGTAAGCACTCCCCAGTACCTGGCAGCCTGTAGTAAGTGCAGGACCGCTGGTCAGGGGATGTGGAAGTGGCATCACCTGACCAGCAGTGCTGCACTCAGTACAGGCTGCCAGGTACCGGGGAGTGCTGACAGCACAAAAATGTCAAAGGTGAGGGGAGCACGGTATCTTTTGAAGTCTTCTGCGGATACACAGCCTATTTAGAGTCAAAATCTGCACCAATGATACAGAATTTGATTTGTTTTGGTGAGGAAATGCTGTGGGCTTTGCAGGGGAAATTTCACAGCATTTCCGCTTCATGTAGATGTATCCTTAGAGTCTGTCACAGAGCGAGTTAGGCTGCCTATCCACGGGCGTTGTGGTATCCTGTGGCGGATTTTCGCCATGGGATACCGCAACCCGGGAGCAGGGGCCGGCAGACGGATCTTTGCTTTCAGCCTGTCTGACAGATGGGTTAATCGCGGAGAATCGCAGCATGCTGCGATTTGCCGGCAGCAAGTGTAGAATCGCTATGATTCTCCGTCATGGACAGAGGGGGGGGGGGGGGGGGGAGTGCTCTTCATAGCAACTCTATGGATAGCTTACACTGCGTTCCCTGCAGCTGGATTATCGCTGTGGGGAACGCAATGAAAACCCGCCGTGGACAGGCATCCTTAATTGGCATATACTTCTTGCATAATTAACCTAAAAGTATCACTTGACCTGACTTATGTGATAAGCACCATAGATCAGGTCAATCTAACGCCCATTTGAAACCTGCCCCTACAGCTGCCAATGGCTAATTATCTGCTCCCCGTTCAGTGGCTTCCCACCTGCCCGGTTGGCAGTATTGCTGCTACAGTGTGTGTTTGCTAAATGAATACAAGGTTTAATGTCAAGAATTATTGTAATATAGTAGTTATGAAACTGTGTTTCAGGAAACCAGATATCAGCTGCTCCAGCTACGGCCGGCACAGAGAGCCTCCTGGATCGGATACGCTATCGCTTACCATTTACTAGAGGATTATGAGATGGCAGCAAAGATTCTCGAGGAGTTTCGGAAGACTCAGCAGGTACAACAACCCTATTGGTGCACCAAATCTACACCCACCAGCTGTGCTTGAACGCATAGTTGGCTTAGTAAGAAAATGAGCTGTATTCATGGCCCCTTCTACATCCTAAACGCCTTTCCTCTTCAGCCAGTTTGGGTTTTTGTTTTTTCATCTCAGCTTCACAAGACCAGAACTTTATTTTTCCATAGACCTACCATAGTTGTAAGAAGGCTTATTTTTTATAGGGTGCATTGTATGTTTTAATGGCACCGTGTAATGTATTCAAAAACCTTTGTGGGAATGAACTGAAGGGGAAAAAAAAACACAATTGAGCCATAGTTTTTGTTTCAGTTTTTTTTTTCCTGCAATTTTTTAAAGTTTTTAAGGCAATGACGCCACAGAACATAAATGTACATCCTGGCTGCGGGGTACTTAACGCAACAGGGCGTACACTTGCATCCTGAGGATAGCGCAAGATCAGAAGAGATCCCGTGCTATCCGGCCGCGGGAATTTCCCGTATTCGCATGAAATTTTTTTTTTAATTAAAATTCCACGTATTTAGTATCGTCCTATCCGTAACACCCGGTAAAAAAAACGTGTTTCAAAAAGCAAACTGAAAAATGGAGGCAAAATGCTTATTTTTTTCATTTTGTCTCCCAAAAAACACAAAAGTGATCAAAAAAGCCATATGTACCCTAAAATGGTTCGTTTTAGAAAAAATTAATTTCTAAACAAAGTCTTTATTGCGGAAAAGTGGAAAAAACCCTTAAAAAATATAAGCATTTTGGTATTGTTGTAACCGTACTGACCCACAGAAAAAAAGTATTGTCATTTATGCTCAGTAATTAACACTGTAAATAAATAAAAAAAATATCAATGGCAGAATTGATGCGATTTCTCTCCCTATCATTAAAAAATGAATACGTTTTCCAATATAGTCAATGTACCCAAAAATGAATCCAGTAAAAACTACAGTTCGCCACGCTAAAAACAAGCCCTCCTACAGCTGTGTCGACAGAAAAATGAAAGTTTTATGGCTTTTGAAAAATGCAGATGAAAATCTGTGAAAAATCGTTGTCCTTATGTCCTTAAGGGGTTAATGGCATTCATTGTGTGGCAAAAATTACATCTTAACCCCTTAGTGATGGCTCTATAATGTTTTTATGACCTGCTGTTGCAGGATGTGTATGGAGGGAGATAGCGCTGCTATTGCCCTCCATACAGTGCAGGCGTCAGCTGTTTATTATAGCTGACACCCACGGGCAATAGCTGCAATCGGCCTTGCGGCTGATCGCGACCATTAACCCGTTAAATGCCCCGAACGATGTTTGGGGGTCCCGCACAGCCCCTCCCCCGCGTTGAGATCGGGGAAGCCATGCAGGTGTCATGGCAGCCGGGGGCCTTCTAAAAAGCCCCAGGGTTGCCTTGGGAGACTGCCTATCAAGCCGTCCCCATGGGGTGGCTTGATAGGCTGCCTGTCAGAGTGCAGTATGATGTAATGCTATAGCTATGAGTGCAGCTGCTGTGCCTGCACATCCTGCAATAAGTGGCTTACATGGACGGCCCACGTCAGGAAAAGGTTACATGAAGAATATTCCCCTGTAGCTTTGTGACCGGCCCGGTGACATACTTTCCTGTTTTTAACCTTGGTGACAGCCTTTTTGCATCTGCATGACCAACTAATTTCAACTTTTTTTTTTTTTTCATTGTCGCATTCCAGGAGCCGTAACTTCTTATTTTTGCCAACGTAGCTGTATGAGGGCTTGTTTTTGTGGGACGAGTTGTATTTTTTTAATTGCATCATTTTTCAGCACATATAATGTACAACTTTAATAAAAAATAAAATGAAAGGATTTGGGGAAGGAAAAAAGATTGTCATTTTGCTTCTTGGATTTGATTTTTACGGTGGCCAGTGTGCAAAATAAAGCAATAACATGTTCTGGGTCGGCGCAATTCCGGTGACACCAAGTTTATAAAGTGCTGTTTTTGTTTTTATGTTCTGCTATTTTTGTACACAACTTTTTTTATTATTATTAAAGATTTTCTTCTGTGTTGGCACATTCCAAGAGCCAGAGCGTTTTTATTTTCCATCTACAGAGCTGTGTCATGTTCATCCTGCATGGGGTAAACCATGTATAGCATTTTCAGCTCCTCTCAGCCAGTTGATATTGCGCAGCCTGCCCTCTACGCTCCACGGCGACGGCTTCATTTTGATCTAAAAGCCAATGTGCTTCTTGTTCTTAGACGTCTCCAGACAAGGTTGACTATGAGTACAGCGAGCTGCTGCTCTACCAGAACCAGGTTCTCCGGGAAGCCGAACTCTACAAGGAGGCACTGGATCACCTCTGTACCTATGAAAAGCAGATCTGTGACAAGCTGGCAGTGGAGGAAACTAAAGGTACTTGTTCTAGGCAGCAGTTTGTGCTTTTCTTGCATTTAACCCCTTAAGGACAAGGCTGTTTTGTACCTAAAGGATCAGATACTTTTTTTTTTTTTTTTAGGGATTTTTACCCATATGGTGATTTTACTGCCCTATTTTTTTTTTTTTTCCTTTTTAGATACAAAAATTATTTTTGCTGCTTTTTTTTTCCCTCTCTAACATTTAGGGTTATTTTTATAATATCTTATTTTTTTCAGTTTTCTTAGTTGGGAGTAAAAGACTAAAGAAGACTTTCTTAACATTTATAGTGTTTTGTTTTTTTTCAAATTAGTAAATTTTATGCCAAGATATTATGGGAATGGGTTTCTCATTTTGTTTTGGACGTTTGCTATATAATGTGTAGTTTCAGATTACAGGGTGCATATGGCGATGGTTATGGTTGGCGTCTGCTTTGGTTCATTTTCTATTTTATGCATATATTTTTATTTTATTCTGTAATCTTTTTTCACTTTTATTTATGTAACTGAGTTTTTTTACCATCTTAAAATTAGACCTCTGGGGGTCATTCATATGGTCGTTTTTTTTACACACTTTTCCATTGTTGGGGCGTCCATAGGAGCCCCAGTTACAGGGGGAAATATTCCCCTGTAGCGACAATAGTCACTGGCAGAGCTGATCTGGGTCTACTAGAACCCTGCAGCTCTGCTTTAACAGTAGATCTCAGCGGTCCCATGATCGCCGGGTCGCGAAGTGGAAGAAACTCTTCCACCTTCACTTCTTAGTACATAGTGCTCATTGAGCGCTGTGTACCCAGGAAAGAAGGCAGAAGTGCATAAACACTTCTCCAGGTTCTCAGCTGTGTCTGATAGCCGAGGACCCAACCTGCTTCTGCTTGATTGCAGCAGCAGAGGCTTTAATTCCACGTTGTATTTTCGCTGTCAGCTGGGATGAAAGCCCAGAATCAAACGCTGTAAATCTGCAGCGCTTGGTCCTTTAGGGGTTAATATTATTTTACATGGTGGAATGCAATGTGGATTTCTGTGCAGATTCTGCCTCTAAAAGCCTGGCAGAAATCCTTGGGTAAGTAGTGAATTTTTGCTGTGGATTCACGCATGGATTTATCCCTGTGAATGGGCAAAATCCATGTTGGGAATTTTCAGCTCTGCAGCAAAACATACAGCAGAAGTTCGTTGCTTCGCTGCGGATTTCTGCCGCATTTTAAAAAAAAATTTTTTAGGCAGAATCAAAGCAGAAAAATAAGCATTGGATTCCACCTTGTGAATATGTCCACAATCTGACATGGTAAAATGCTTTCCTGCAGCTAGAAAATGTTACTAAAGCGCTATATTGTGCTGTTGTGACTATCTGTATGTATTCCGCTTGTGCCTAATATTTGAGACCTGTATTCTGTCTTATGCGCAGGTGAATTGCTGCTGCGCCTGGGCCGCCTCGAAGAAGCTGCAGATGTCTACAGAGGTCTGCTGGACAGGAGCCCGGAGAACTGGGCTTATTACAAGGGGTTAGAGAAGGCTATAAAGCCCGGTAAGGCTCTGATTGTATAGAAGGGTAAGATGTAAACTCCTACGTCTGTTCTAAGCTGTGTCTGAACTAAATGATTAAACAGCCATTTCAGGTACTCCTTAAATATTTCGCCATCTTCCAGAATTGTCTTTTTCATCTTGGTGCGTTAGGGAGCAATCACACAGGTATCTGTACATGCTGTGAGATCTGTCTGGGGTCTCTGTCACATGTGCCAAAAACAGCATTGTGATGGGACCCCTCGTTGTCAGAAAAATGGACACCAGCTTAGTATCTGTCTGACATGGGTTCACTTAGTTTCTGTTCTATTTAGAGTATAAAATAGTGTATGACAGTGAAGGTTTCCATCACCATGCTGCTTTTTCTGCACCTGTGACCGAATCCAGCAGCGTAGTGAAAAACACTGTGGGAACGAAGCCTTACTCGATAGTTCAGATGCCCAGGCCTGGAGAACGCCAAAAGAGAAGTAGCCATTGTGTTTAGAAATGTGCTGCTAGCTTTGGATCTGTCGTTTTGAAAAGGTGAAATCTGCAACAGACTAACAGAGTATCCAACCCACTTGGTTGTGGGAACAAAAACTAGAACGCCTTCCCACCTCATGACGTATGTGTACGTCGTGGCAGGAAAAGGGTTCCTGTGGCATGTCTTGTACGGCTGGCCCGTGCCATCTGCATCGAAAGCTGGCTGTAACAGCTGGGGTCCCACTGCATAGCCAGCTAATCGTGGAGGGCTATGGCTTCTAATGTAAATGAATAGAGATAATACACAGCAGCACAGAAGTGCTGCTGTGTATTATTTCAGCAATCATAAGATCACAGGGACATAAAGGTGTAATAAAATAAATAAAAAATTGTAAGGCGGGGGGGGGGGGGGGTAAACCTTTTAGCACATTTCCCTTGTTTTTTATCTTATTTTATTTTTTAAGCAAAAAAAAATGTATCACATTTGGTAAGTTATATAATGCGTTATATGTACCCCAAAATGGTATCAATAGAAACTGCAGCTCTCTATGCAGCAAACAAGCCCTCATATGGCTACATTGACAGTAAAATAAAGTTGTGGCTTTTGAAAAGTGGAGATGAAAATTCCAAATAATAGTTATGTCCTTAGGTCAAAAATGGGCCGCATCATTAGGGGCTTAAGATGTTGCCATGCATTTCCAATGTATTGTCGCAGTCCGTTCTAAAGCTCTCCATAAGAATACAAGCTTCCTATAGCATAAAGCTCCAGTCATGTTCGCACGATTTAATACAGGGGCGTTATGGAAGTGTTCATATGGGGAACATTTAATTTCTCCCTGCAGCAAAACTGCAACAGAAACCCTTTTAAAAACTGCCGTTTTAACGTTGCTGTATAAATGTTGTAAAATGGTCCTTTGTCCCTTTATGCAGCCACTATGGAAGAAAGGTTGAAGATTTATGAGGACAGCTGGATTAAATACCCCAGAGGTTTGGTGCCAAGACGATTGCCTTTAAACTTCTTAACAGGTGACGGACTTAACCTTTCTTTAGCCAACTTCCATGCGTTGTGATCTCTTCTGGAATGAGCCTTTATGCTAATTGAAGTTTTTTTCCTCAGGTGAAAAATTTAGATTCTGCCTGGATAAGTATTTGCGGATGAACTTTAGTAAAGGCTGCCCTCCTGTCTTCAACACTTTGCGATCGCTGTACAGTGACAAAGAGAAGGTAAATACAACTTCATGCATAAGGCTTGTAGCATGCTCCTCCGACAATCGAGTTAGTCACTGGAATGTGTTCTTTTAAAGGATACTCCAGACTTCCCTCACTTCTAGGTTTAGGGTTCCTTTAAGTGCAGTTACTCAGTGTCTTATTTCTGTAGCCCTTTACTCTACTTTTACTTGCATTAAGTGTTCAACAAAGAAAATGTGACCGATGAAGAAGATATAGCTATATAGCCACAATTGATATTGATATGTTTTAAATAGCTTGGGTGATTTGTTTTGCCATCCGATGTGTTACTGCAGTGCTGCTATTATCTGTTTGCATTGTTATGGTGTTACTTAGGTGGAGATTATTGAAGACCTTGTAGTGGGTTACGATACATCGTTAAAAAGTTGCCGGCTGTTCAACATCAATGGTTTGTATGTTTTATATTACGTTCTTACTCTGCACCTATTCAATACAATATATTTACACAGACAGCAATGTATCCAGTACACCAATCAGCATGTAGGCAGCATCCAAAACAGTCAAAATCTGCAGCTGACTTCAGATGATGCCGCGCTCCCCTCACTGCTGAAGTCTTCATGCCTTCAGTGATCTTTGGTACTTGGCCTCTAATGAGTATTCCACTGCGGGTCAGGCGATGTGGAAGTGGCATCGCCTCACCAGCGGCGTTCAATACAAGCTACCAGATACTGGGGAGCGCTGACAGCGCAGAGACCTCGAAGGTGAGGGGAGCGCGATATCTTCTGAAATCGGCTTTGGATACCCAGCTGATTTCAAGTCAAAATTTTCACCAATGGTTCGGACTTTGACACTTTTAAATGCGGAAATGCGGCAGAATTTAGGCTGCATTTATACAAACTTTCAATTATGAGTTCTGTGCTTGCAGTTGGATAGAACTCACATGTGAAAAGCATCAATTATTTTCAGTGGGTTAATTTACATGACCGATATTTTTTTTTCCCTTGCACTAGTAGTATGAAATCGGAAAATTGCAGCATGTCCTATTTTTGGCCAATTCTTCTGCAAGAATCGACCATTATTTTCTATGGCAGCGTGAAGCGATCGCACTCAGATGCTATGTGATTTGCCCATGTGATGATTTTTTTTCTTTAGCAAGTTAGCTATTAGATGCCCTTTCAATTCTATATTTATTTTTTCTTCCCCTCTTGTGCATGAAAAACACATCTAATGCTAAGCGAATCATGCGTTAATGCCAAAACATACTGCAGGTGCATGAAAACCGCAAACAAAACAAAATGATCCATCAAAGTCTTCACTCAAACTGTCGTTTGAGCGATCATCGCTCCGTGTAAATGGGCCTTTAGTCGGCTACTCTTATCTGTCTGTGTCCAGTCCTGAGTAGAAGTCATGATCTGAGCACCTTGCATGTGAAGCGTCCATGTGATGTCAGACATGTAGGTATTTGGATCATTACATTGAAGGATCTGGACTTTTTCAAGCACAATAATTTAAACCAAATTTCCAGTGAAACGTGTCTCATAAAAAAGTTTATTGATGAGACCACAGGATGTGGGTACTATTACAGCAGGTCACGTTTTTGCATATAACAGCTGAATACATCATTACAGTAAAATTCCCTTGAGCTGAAATTTCACCTGAGGTTTTTGGGACAGTTTTATGAACCAAAGCCTGGAGTAGATCCAAAAGGAATAAAAAATGTGAAGGACACATTGATGGATTTCTCCTGTTATCTGTAATAATTAGTGACTTTGGCTCTGAAAACTGTTTTTGATTCCAGCTTTAAGGGTTTGTTTTTTTTTTTTTTTTTGGTTTTTTTTTTGAACCTTGAATATTGATGGCATATCCTTCAGACTAGGGCATCAATATGAGATCAGTGTTCTTTATAGACTCCCAGCACCTCAACCAATCAGATAATTGATGTCACTGCAGCACTTGGGCAAGGTCTTTTCATTCTTTATGAAGCACAGTGCTGTACATTTTGTAGTGGCTATGCCTGGTACTGCAGTTCAGACCTTATAAAGTAAATGGGACTGAGTGCACAGCCACTACCAAACATACGAAGTTTTGTCTGGTGAAAAATGAATGCGACCACAGTGCTCCCCCAGTACTGGGAATCAGATCCCACAATCGGATATCTGTTAAAATAAGGATAGGCCATCCATATTGGAGTCCAGGAAATCCCTGTTTAAAGGGGTAATCTTTATATAGTAATATTATAACCTATCTCTAGAATGAAGCTGTGCTGCGGGGATGACTGGGAATCCTGGCAATGCACAAAATGCTATTGGTGCTTGACAGCTTGTACAGAAATGGCTGTCAATCACTGATGGCTCCGCCCATTGGACTGTTAAGCTCAGAATATGCAGAGGTTCAAATGAATAAAAAGTACAGGTTATATTGACTCTTTGCTCATAAAACTATATATAATCTGCTCCGCTCTTCCTGTTCTACAACATGATGCCTGCAGTTTGGACCGCATGTTCAATAGATTCACTTCTAGAACTGTGCCAAGTAAAATCTTTTGTTCTATTCATCAATTGTTTTGTTTCTTCTAAACGTAGATGATGGTAAAGAAGAACCTCCAACTACATTACTATGGGTTCAGTACTATTTAGCTCAGCACTATGACAAGATCGGACAGCCTTCTTTCGCCCTGGAGTACATAAATGCTGCCATAGAGAGCACACCAACCCTGATAGAACTCTTCCTTGTAAAAGCGAAAATCTATAAGGTACGGGAGTGATGTCTCCACCCTGTGGCTTCGTTCTACTTTTCCTTCAAATGACGCCTTCGGAAATGAGAAAATCTAACGGGCTCTTTATATTAACCATTTTGCTGCTGGGGTTTTTTTGGACCTTTTGCACTTCCAGTGACCAGGTCAATTTTCAGCCTTTTGACATGTACAGACTAAACTCCCATACACATGTATTTTCTGAAAATAGACATCTTGCACATTGTAAAAATGCTAATCGGCATTTTATACACGCTGGCACCTTCATGCTATTTTGCATCAAAGCGTAGTTTTCCATAAATGCTTATGTTTATTTTAGATTGGTAGCTAAGTGTGCACAACACCTCCCTAAAATACATTTAATATGTGTAAAGTTCATATATTCCGCTTAGATATTTTCATAATCTCCTCAGAACTGGAAAAGCCAAAATTCTCATTTCAGGCTGTAATTTGAAAAAAAAATGACAAGCTATAAATTACAGGAATTGCACACATTGTTACAGTAAGTGCAGCCCTGAACGCTCTACATTTCCTGAAAGAGAACGACCTGCTGATTGCAGTTTTCTTGGGCTGTTGACAGCGATGTGCTCCTTCTTGTAATTTTGCGACAAACTGAAGTTTATATCTTTTTATATGCATTAGTGCCTAAAACTCACATCAGCTAACTGTATCTTAGGCTGGTGGTGTTTTAAAACTAAGATTCTTATCTTTAAAGGGCAACTCCGGCAAGAAAACGTTTTTTTGTTTTTTTTTAAATCCCCGTCACACTCTGGAGGTCTCCTTTTTGTGTTTTGGAGCCACTTCCATGCAGTGCAGCCCCCCTGTCTAATGCTTATCAGGTACCATCTTGTGAGTGAGATCTTTTAACTTTCACTTGCAATCCATCCAATGATGCATCAGCACAACATTAGTTAGGGGGCTATACCATTTCTGCCTGCTGGGGGGGCAAGTTTAATTATTACCTTTTATAGTCACTTAAAGAAGCTACAGACCATAGTCAGGGAAATGAGCTGTGGCTTCCTTTATTATAACACTGTGGCTTCCTTTATTATAACACTGTGATCGAGATTCTGTGTTTCCCACCACCTCCTCCAGGCAGTTTCTGTGCTAGGATTCATGCCTCACATAGACTAATTGAGTAGAAACTTCACGTACACACAAGTAGATCTGAGCTGGTCAGAACTGAGATCACATGACCATCTAAGGAGAAGGTCTCAGAGAGGAATAACCAAGATAAAACTTAGCTCACTTATATATACACTAGGGGGATAGCTACATAATGAATAGAAAAAAAAATCACCGGTTGTGGCCCTTTTAAAACAAGACCACAATCAAAGCTCTATCTGCAATAATGCCTCAGATGCATGCTGTATAAGGGCTCCTACCCACTGGCGATAGGTTTTCCAGCGATGCGAGAGTGAGTGAAAACACATGATTATGAAAGAAATGATTTTTCAATGGTTTCATTCTCATTTGCGATGCATTCACTCAAGCCTCGTTGTGATGCAAAAAAGCTTGCGATATCACCCATTATTTTGAATGGGGCCGGGGCCCCATTGAAATCAGTGGGAGAAGATCGCTCAACAGCCTTGGAATCCCCCATAGCTAGGAGAGAAAGGGGGCAGAGCCAAAGGACTTTCTCATGGTTTCCCCAAGAGCGGGGGAATGGTGCGGGGCCAGAGGGATTCTCATAGTTATTAAATCGCTGGCTTAGAGTGGGCGGGGCTAGTGGGATCTGCCCGCAAGCCACACCCTCTTTGCTAAAGAAGAATCACTAGGAGAATTCCTCTAGCCCCACCTCCGTTCTCTGGGAAAGCCTTTTAGCCATGCCCCTATCTTTCCAAATATGGCAAGATATGTAAAAGATCCCCTGTAGCTCTCTTCCCCCCCCCCCCCCCCTCCTCATTATTGGTTATTGCAAGGCTGTTGAGCGATCTTCTCCCATTGATTTCAATGGGAGACATCAAAGCTTTTTGTATCGCAGCGAGGCTTGAGTAAACACATCGCAAATGACAGTGAAACCATTGAAAATCATTGGTTTCATAATCATGCGTTTTCACTCACTCTCCCATCGCTAGAAAACCTAAGTATAGTTGTGTGTGAGAGAAGCAGGTAATTGCAATTTGCACTTTAAACTTCTATATCTCAGGCTCTATTATAGATACAGATGACAACCAAAACTCTGTCTGCAATACAACCTGAGATATAGCCGTTTAAAGCAAATATGTATCTCATACATTCTTAGCTACTGAAGTGTCACTGTACATAAATAACAAACGAAAATATGCACGGAGCGGGTTAATCACATAGGGACCATGCTGCTGTTTTGGTAATTCAAGCTGTGCTTTATTGGCCATATGGGGCTTATTCACATGAACTAGTAGGAACTGTAGGAGAAGCACGGTTTTGTACAAAGATGCTAGTACCAATAAGTTGATCTGTTTTCTTCCTGTAATGTAGTTTCTCTCATGTTTTAGCACGCTGGTAACATCAAAGAGGCCGCTCGGTGGATGGATGAAGCGCAAGCTCTGGACACGGCAGATAGGTTTATCAACTCAAAATGTGCAAAGTACATGCTAAAAGCCAACATGGTAAAAGAGGCGGAGGAAATGTGCTCAAAGTTTACAAGGGTTAGTATATACTGGTACGCGGAAATATTAATGCAGACATGAAAAGTAAATGGGCAGTAAAAGCACTGCACAATTACCCTAATCAGTATGCTGTGTTACTAAAAATGTGGGAAATGAAGTGTAATTGTTTACTAAATCTGGTTTCCCTTTGCAGGAGGGAACATCTGCTGTGGAGAACCTGAATGAGATGCAGTGTATGTGGTTCCAGACGGAGTGTGCGCAGGCATACAGATCTATGAACAAGTTTGGTGAAGCACTTAAGAAATGCCACGAGATTGAAAGAGTGAGTGTATTATTATTAACCTGTAATGTATTTAGCTCAAAGTATTTACCAACTCGGTGTCACATAATCTAAGCAGCACTGAGTTGCCTGGTCATAAACGGAGCTTTTAAAAGTACAGCTTCTCCCCTTCATTTACATCCATCCTAGTGAGCATCTGACACGTCATCATGACATCACTGCTTCTATCGGCTCCCCCTACTCAGCTGGTTGGGGTTCGCCTCTGCAGACAGTCTTGTTTTCCAGATACACCACCAGCCTTGGCTCTAATTACCGGATAACCTAGTGAGCAGTGATTAATCACACCATTGATCTTTTTTATGTGCATGTGTTTGTTCGGTTCTTGACATGTATCACTGGCATCTACTCTATAATCAGTGAGAGCAACGCACATCTATTCCATCTAGAATTTACTGCAGAAATGCGTATCAGAAGGTCTTATTTTATTGTGGAAATTAAATTTGTCTCAAGTTAATCTAGTCTGTGCAGAAATCAGTTGCCTTACTGATGTAATTGATTTAAGCCTTTTAAGTAGATTTTCTGCTTAGGAAACTATAATTGATGACATTTTATGATAAATGTCTGAACAGTGAGTGGGGCGGGGGAAGGTTTGTATGGATGAGCATTAGAGATGAGAAAAGGTTCGGCTGCTGGCGCGGGTGAGAGGTGAGTTGCGACAGTGAGCAAGAGGGAGAGAGATCTCCCCTCCGTTCCTCCCCGCACGCCGCCGGCAGCCGAACCTTTTCTTCCGATCGGGCAGGTACTCGCTAAGGGCAATGCTCAATAGAGTAATTGTCCTTAGCGAGTATGCTTGCTCATCTCTAATGAGGATCGAGAATCGATCCAGCTCCATACAATGCCAGTGCTGGCTGTTTCTTACAGCCAACACCCGCCGACAAATGGCTTCGATGACTGACTGGGGGCCCCACACTGCCCCCCCCCCCTCCCTGCAATGAGGCCGTGGGTTGCCATGGCGGCCGTGGGTTGCCATGGCGGCCGTGGGTTGCCATTTCAGATCGCAGTATAATGTAATCCTAGGATATTATATCATACTGCAGGAGCGATCAAACTATCGCAAGTTCTTGTTACCTATGGGAAATTTAGGGGGAAAAAAATTTAGTTTAAACAATTTATTAAAAATAAAAGGTAATTAAAAGTTTAAAAAAAAATAACAACTTGTGCCATATTTTAAAAGTCCGATCAAAGGAACGCATTATTTACCCAAAACGATGAACGTTGTCAGAAAAGAAAAATAAATGCCAGAATTCCGTTTTTTTGGGGAGTTTTTTTTGACATCCCTTCAATTAAAAATGTAATTTAAAAGCAATCAAAAAAGTCATATGTACTTCAAAATGGTACCGGTAGAAGTTATAGGATGTCCTGTAAAAAATTAAGGGGGGGCGCGCGTCCTTAAGGGGTCAAAAACATTTGTTTTCAAACTTTAATCTAACAGTATGAAACCTCATATCTTATAGGACGAGTTCTTTGGTACATACTAGTAGTAATTAGGAAATTATAGCACTAGTGTTTCTGGTGGCACAATGTGCCACGCAGCTCTGCTACATGCATCTCTCTCTCTCTCTCACACACACACACACACACACACACACACACACACACACACACACACACCTCTGCTACATGTACATCACATACAGCTTTGCTACATACATTTTTCCTCCCATACAACAGGGATCCCAACCAGCACCGCAGAGTCCTGCACACACTGATCAACCCCTGGTCATGTGACCCCAGACTCTTCCTTCAGAGGTGACTGATCACATGACGGTGACATCACAGGTCCTGTAAGCACACAGCTGCTGTCAGAGCCCCAGTGACTGATCCCATGATGGTAGCATCTTCACATGTAACTGACCCAGTCACTCTCTTACAGACAGGTGGTCGTTGGTATTCCATAGCAACTGAGACCGCAGGGGTTTGTAGGGGATGTAATCTGCACAGGGATGAGGGACCTGTGATGATGTCACCGTCATATGATCAGGGGCAGAGCATGTAACTCACTAATGGACTGACAGATGGTCATTAGTATTCTGACTTGACAGTTTTTTTGAGAGGAAAATTGGAGGGGAAGGGGTTGATTGCAATTTCACCATTTGTGATTTAAAAAAAAAAATAATCTTTGCAGTATTTACATTATGCTATAGTAAGGGCTTATACCCACGGACAGAGTGAGATACGCCCGTGGATTAATGTTGTGGGAGTACCGCAGTAGTAAACAAAAAGTCCCCGCTGGTGATCGCAGAAAAACGCACGTTTTCCACGGTCTCCATTAATACTACATAAATGTAGCGATTTTCCCCCCCCATGGTAGAATCACGCATGTGAAAAGCTATTGGGTTCAATAGAACCTAATAGCTGCGTTATTCTGCCGCGGAGAACGCGCCAGAAATCCTGCCATGGGCATTAGCCTTAACTGTATGGGTTATTATGCCAATACAGGGTTCATATTTTTTTTTTCATTGAGTAAAAATAAAATATTTTTGTGTTTTTATAAAGTTTTGTGTGGGTGTATTTCAAGACTCAAACTGTCGCTAGAGAAATAAAAACATTGTTTTTTTGTTTTTTTTATAGAAGGGATGATCAGAAAAGCATCTGTTTTTGATATTTTTTAGTTTTGTTTTTATCGTGTCGGAGAGGTAGAAATGACATATTAATTTTTATAGAACAAGTCTGTACAAATATTTCTTCTTTTTCCAATATTAAAACATTGTATAAAGGACTGTGGCGTCTGAGGGGTTAAACAGCTGCATTGTGGAGTCAATAAGCAACCTAGCTGCGGGCAATGGAGTGATTAGATGTGTAAGGGAGTGAGACCATGAGCTCTTTAGTGAAGAGGGGGAAAAAACTTTGCCCTGACATGACAATCAAAAAGCAAGTATGCTCTGTTTTACGAAAAGGTGATATGAATAAAAATTCATGTTATCCTCTCACCTGAGACCATGTAAAGCCATACCAGCACAGCAAGAAGATCTGGGATCCTTCTCTTCCTCTGCTTCTTCATACAGGCTGTAGTGGGATTTTGCAAGTATACAACCCTCTTCTGCTTGCTCTAACTCAGGCTGGATAGCAGCTAAAGCCTTAGCTTTAAAACAAGACCAAGAATGTGGCTCTAAACGCATTGCAATATAAAAGTACCTTCAGATGGGCGATTATCAACCAAATAACCGCTTGAAACAGCAATTTTCTACATTAGTCATACCATGGTACACATAGCCACTGACGGCACTGAGCGAGAAATCGCTCATTAGTCTCTTCGTTTCAGCTCACTGAAATGAAGCGACTAATGAGTGACTTATTCCATGTAAACAGGAGTTGTTAGTCTTTTACATTGAACAAACAGTTGTTTAATGGAAGTGGGTGACCAGAAGAGATCTCCGGCACAATCCACATTAAGGCCGCCTGCACATGGGCGGAAATCCCGCGGCGGGATTTCCGCCACTGAAAGCCTGCATAGGAGTGCATTACAATACGCACTCCCATGCAGACGGCCGCGCGAAATCTTGCGCAGCAAACAAACCGCGGCATGTCCTAGTTCTGTGCGGGGCTCGCAGACGTCACTCACCCAGCCGCCGGCTCCGGTCTGTGCATGTGCCGGCAACCAGGCAGTCGGCACATGAAAGAGCCGGGGCCGCTGGGCGCGGGTAAGTACGCGCTCCTCCCTGCTGGGGTTGGGTCCCGCGGCGAGAATCTTCGCCGCCGGATCCGACCCGCCCGTCTGCAGGCGGCCTTAGTCACTGAACGACTATCGCTCCTTGTGTAAAGGTAACTTTCAGTTACACCTTAGTGGCAGCTCCCTCTGCAGTCAATTGCCCTGATGCCCTGGGCACTTATTGCTCAAAACAGTAATGTCTCTTTCTACTAAATCAAGCACCAGCTTGGGTAATCAGTAGGCGGTGCGCAATGACCAGATCTACATTTTGATGCTAAAGAAGGCCTATTACAGCTCAAGTTGTATGGCAAGAATGAACCTGGCATTTTGTACCTGGCACTGCTTGCCAGGCCATTGTGATCTGTTATGTATTTAGTAAGTCTCCCCAAAACGTCCTAAATAGTGTAAAAATATAGCTATTGTACCGTGCTCAAGAAAACTGTTTCTGAGGGATACTGATAGATTGTAATGACGCCTAATGTATTAATCCTACAACTAGACATTTTTGGTTTTTTTCAGCATTTTGTGGAGATCACAGATGATCAGTTTGATTTTCATACTTACTGTATGAGGAAAATTACACTCAGGTCATATGTGGATTTGCTAAAGTTAGAAGATGTACTTAGACAACATCCATTTTACTTCAAAGCAGCACGGATCGCAATAGAAATTTACCTCAAGCTTCATGACAACCCCTTAACGGATGAGAATAAGGAGCTCGAGGCAGACACTGGTAAGTTGTTCCTCTTCACCATTTTTAGTAAAACCTAACGGAAGACTGTTCTTGTGCGTGTCAATATATGGCCAAAACTACGTGACAGAAATCCGCTCTCCTGAAATGTGTTTTTTTTTTTTTTGTTTTGTTTTTTTCAAATAGGAATAGATCACAAAACGTGGAGAGAAGGGAAATCTTTCCAAACCCTTCTAGGGAAAAGTTTCCCTTCTATCTTATGTCCCTTTTACATGGGACGACAGTCATCTAAACGATCTGATGAGCGCTGACGTCACCGCTAGGGTTGTTGGCACTTGTGCAGAGTACTTAGACCAGCGTTTCCCAAACTGTGAGACAGCTCTGACCTTGGGTATAGCTTCTGCCACTAGGAGGCGACACGAAGCATAAAAGTGTTAACTCCTCCCACTAGCTATAGGCCCCCTGCAAGCATCGTGCTAGCTCAGTTTGTATGCAAGCAGTAGGAGCAGCCAGTAGGATACAACAATAATAGTACAAAACTCACGAACTGTAACTCATTCCAACACAGTGTGTGACTTTATCATTGTATCATTGGGGGACAGAGCTCTGACCTTGGGACGTTCTAGAGCAGTACCCAAGGGCCGGGAAAATATAAGAAGCCACAGGTGTAAGGGAGCAAATTTGTTCCTTACTGCCCCTCAACGTTAATGGATGCCTAAAAATCCAGCATCCTCCAATACAGAGCATAAAGAGGCCCATGTAACGGTCCCAGCTGCGCCGTGCCCCCACAGGGAAAAAAACTCTTGATTAAGAGCTTCCGACAAGGCACCCGCTGTCCGAGTAATATGAACCGTAACCCGGCCTGAGAACATAACTTCACTGGTACTGTAACCCTGTACTGCCGCGAAGCAGGGCCTGTGCAAGGAGTCTACTCGGAGTTGCCGAGATTACCAGCATCGAGTCAGCGCAACTGAAGAATGCTATGTGCAAGAGGTACTCTTGCGCAGTTCGACCAAGGCCACTTGCCACCGGAGCGTTCCCCGGAATGGAGCACTACCGAGAAAGGTGCCCACCGAACACCTCACTGAAGTGGATCCCACTACCAGCAGCCACAAGAGAATATACAGCCGGTCAATAACTACCGTCTCCTGATGACAACCTTCGGTACAAATTCGACATACAAAACAGATCTGTAGAGTCATCAGCGTCGAAACTTTAGGGAGTTGCGTGCCTTCCAACAGTCGACCTATTGGTACGTCAGCTTCCATATAACTCCAGGTTGCCATATCCCCTTCCCAGTCCCGCCGCGAGGGAGGAAGCGGATCGATTCCGGACACAATGAAGGAAAAACTTTTTGCGATCCATAACCACTTCTGGTGGAAATCCCGTGTTGACCATTGCTGAAAGAGCTTGTGGCGGGAGGTACCTGGTTACCTTTCGACTATCTTGCAGTCGTCGTCTTTGCAGCTGACTAACAGCAGAATGTGAGGGACCTAGAGCTGAAGCGCAGCATGGCTCTGATGCTGCGTATCCTGATGGCCCCATCCATGCCATCGGCTGCCTAGTTAGCTGTAGAGGAAAAAGGGCTTGTGTCCGTAGATCCTTCAGCCCCATGATCCTGTGACAAGGCCCACAGCATCCACCTTCTGCATGAAGTCCTGGGCTTCCGAAGACGTCTAGCCTGGGAATGGCGACTGACAGGTTAGTTAACTAGGGTTGGCCCTGTCTCAAGATATCAGTGCAACCGGATGAATCAACTAGGCACAACAAATTTGGCAGCACTGCCCGGGCACATTGGTACGGGAATCCATATTGGAAAGGGACGAACCCCAAGGCTTGTCGACAGTACAAGTATAGATGGTCTCCCAATCTCCTTGTAGTTCTGAGACCACCTGAGAGGGGACGGACTTACAGTGGAACAGCATGTCATAGAGATGACAGGGTGGGAGCTCTATAGATGTATCTGTAGCCTCCCAGCCCACTGTCTGGTTAAGACCCAGAATCGCCACTATACATAGACCGGACCGTGCAGAAGACGAGATGCTCTGACTGACGTCACTCTCGTTTGTGGCAGGAGTGCATGTAGTATGCGTTCGTGGCCGGCTTCAGCCCGCGGCTCTCCCATATTCGGAGGTTGTAGTAAGGTCACCTGCAGGAAGTGCAAGCAGTCATGGCGAGAAAGCTAGCCTTAGGTAAAGGTCCGGTGCGCGAGCGCACCCGCAGCAGAACAGAGATGAGGCACGATGTGCTCAGAGTTCCTATGAATAGTGCTCTTCCCTCTGGAAGGTACCACAGGTCTTCAGGAAGGCCGGTGAAGGGCCAACTGGCAGCTTGGTAATATTGTTCATAGGCCAAGACCTATTCTGGTGGATGTGAATCTCCATTGCAGTGAGCGCACGTAGTACGTGGTTCTGGACGGGTGTTATCCTGGATTCTGCCACTGTGGTAGGACACCTGCAGGTAAATGCAGGAGTGACAATGACCGGATACCTAGCCATTAGGCGAATCTCACCCCAGTCCAGCATGAGGAGCGATGCATGCAAGGATTCCTGTGCAAGTACTCTTTCTGGTAAGGAAGTACCACAGGTCCCCTCATCAAGGCTGGAGTACCGCTGACCATCAGCTTGAGTAGCATTGCCTGTAGAAACTCCCTGCCGGATGCAAATCTCGTATTGCAGCTCCTGAACACAGACACTGCGTTAGGCTATCTGCAAGGGACCGCAGGGGGTGGGTGGGCCAGAGCTACCACTAGTGAAAGCTCGACCCAATCCGGACCAGACCTGGATGTGCGGAGAATCCCTGTGTATGTGCTCCTTCCGGATGGAAGGTACCACAGGTGTCAGCAAGCCTGAAGTAATCAGTCCGAACCTTGTCAATAAGACGAGATATTCTCTGCTAGATGTACTCTCGTGCTGCAGCGAGAGTGCACTTGGTACGTGGCTCTGGCCACTCTTGTCAGTGTCATCCAGGACTCCGACACTGCAGTAGGCTGCCTGCAGGGAACTGCAGGAGGGGCCACAAGGAATCCGGAGAATTCCTGTGCACAGTACTCTTTCCAGTATGGAAGGTACCACAGGCATAGCTAGCCCAGAGTAATACTGACAAGAGTTTGTGCACTGTTGCCATATATTGTAGCCCTTTCCGCGTGTCGTCCGGGACTGCACGGAACTGCAGGAGGGGCAACCGGGGAGGTACCGATAGTGTTGGCTCAACCCGGTGTTCTTCAGTAAGCCCCAAGTAATGCTGACAACCAGTTTGAACACTGTTGTCAGGAAAAAGAGATCCTCAGCTGGATGTATCTCATATGTAGCGAGAGCGTTCTTAGTACGTGGCTCTGGCCGCCCCTGACCGCATGTCCTCCTGGACACAGACACTGCGGTAGCTGGCTGCAGGGAACTGCAGGAGGGACAACAGGGGAGCTAGCCAATGCTCAAGCTGGTCTGGAGCAGACAGGAGAAGCCATGAGTCCAGACTCCAGGTATGGGTACTCCTTCTATGGGAAGGTACCACAGGTCTCGATAAGTGGGGGGAATCTGGGTTAGGAGGTGGAGCTGCGCATGGAGTGGTCAGCAGGTCACCATAGCTATGAACAACTGCCGCATGCCGGCGAAGACGGGCCGCACAGCTTCAAGATACCCAGGCCTATGTAGCCATGTAACCAGTTCTACGTAGAGAGCTACGCATGCTGGCTAGCGTCAATTACATCAATGAAAAACGTCCGGCGGCCCAGCCTCCGAGCCGGCCGGCGGCACAGATACACCTGCCTTGCAGAGACGTACACCTACGTGCGCCCCAGAAAGCGCTGCAGAGGAAAAGCGCAGACTGCGCGGTCCAAACAGCGGTCGCGCAAAACAGTGGCCGCGCAACGCCTACCGTGGCCATGCAGTGGTTATGCACATAGTTGCGCGCTGGCCAATCATGGGTGCACAGCACGCAACATAGTATGTGCAGCAAGAGGTGCTGCATCTCCCGCCACCGTACGTGGCGGCAACTGTGAATGGCCGCGCGGCGCCAGTAAGAAAAACACAGTATAACCGGTGCGGCAGGATGCGAGGAGCGGACGGCCCCACCGGTGCGGCAGGATGCGAGGAGCGGACGGCCCCACCGGTGCGGCAGGATGCGAGGAGCGGACGGCCCCACCGGTGCGGCAGGATGCGAGGAGCGGACGGCCCCACCGGTGCGGCAGGATGCGAGGAGCGGACGGCCCCACCGGTGCGGCAGGATGCGAGGAGCGGACGGCCCCACCGGTGCGGCAGGATGCGAGGAGCGGACGGCCCCACCGGTGCGGCAGGATGCGAGCCGCGGACGGCCCGCATCGCAAGTCAGGCGGCCCCACAGAAGCAGCGGCACATCCTAAGCGGCCGATGCCACAAAACAAACACAATGCACCAGAGCTAAGAACAACTGGGGGCACCCAATACGGTCCGCACAGCGGCGGACTAACAAAATAAAACTGCATACTTACCTCTGTCCGCCCTCCTCGGTGGGTAACAGGAAGAGTCCTGCCTCCCTGTTATTCCCTGGTGCTTTGGAGACAAATGGAAAATAAAAATAAAAATAGTCTCTGTAGGCGAGACGTCTGCCTCCTACGACACTAAGCTAAAAACTGAGCTAGCACGATGCTTGCAGGAAGGGGTATAGCTAGTGGGATGAGTTAACACTTTTATGCTTAGTGTCTCCTCCTAGTGGCAGAAGCTATACCCAAGGTTAGAGCTGTGTCCCCCAATAATACAGACGAGAAAAGGGGATTTAGCTGCAGACTTGTATTAAATAGCTGATATGGTTATCTACTTTTATGAGACTGCTAGTATTAGCCAACATTTTGTGTGCTTTCACTTACAATGCAGTTTTTCTTGTCTACTGCAGCCAATATGTCTGACAAAGAATTGAAGAAGCTGCGCAACAAACAAAGGCGAGCCCAGAAGAAAGCGCAGCTGGAGGAGGAGAAGAAGAATGCCGAGAAGGAGAAGCAGCAGAGGAACCAGAAGAAGAAAAAAGAGGACGATGATGAGGAAATTGGTGGCCCAAAAGAAGAACTTATCCCTGAGAAGCTGGCCAAGGTATTGCAGTGTTAGATAAACAGCATGGTCTATCTTTTTTTCATTTTTTTTTCCTGTTGGCAGCTAAGTAAGAAAACCAGAATTAAACTTTTTAATGATGGATATTGGTGCGGACAGTAGAAAACAAGTGGGACAGGTTGAATAAGTGACATGGCTCGTAGCCATGCTTCTAAAGAATTCTCCATCTGTAAAACAGGTTGACAGTCCTTTGGAAGAAGCTATTAAATTTTTAACACCTTTGAAGAATTTGGTGAAGAACAAAATAGAAACACATCTATATGCCTTTGAAATTTACTTCAGGAAAGGTATGGAAACCTGTGTGGGCCACTAACTTACAGTGAAGATGACATTGAGCTGGCAGTTATGTATCTTCACGGCAATTGACACAATTTCCTTTTCTTGCCCTTTTTAAGAGAAATTCCTTTTGATGTTGCAATCTGTGAAGAGAGCGTTTGCCATAGACTCCAATCATCCTTGGCTCCACCAGTGTTTGGTCCGTTTCTTTAGTGCAGGTAGGTTTACACACGGTCATCTGTATTGTTGGGGGGGGCTCATATATGCACCCGTAATACTGTACAACATATACGGATGTATTGTAGATGCTGTTAATAACTTTGTCTTCCACCCTGACAGTATCTGAAAGCAAAGAACTAAATGAATCTGTTAGAACAGTGTTAAAGCAGGAGATGAACAGACTTTTTGGTGAAACAAGCCCTGCAAACTTTAATAACAATTTCCTGAAAGAGAATATTGGCTCTATACCACACAGATTATCAGGTAGGTTCTCAGTGGTAGAGATATTACTAATGGGGAGATTCGAGTGAAAACCAAATGGGCTTCCATTAAAAAATTATTAAAAAGTCCAATACGTGCTCAGAGCTGACTGGTCAGCAGTTGGATAACTTCTGCTGACTGTCTAGCGACGCGGAAGGTTGGCCTTATTAGAGATAGGCAGGCTTATGTATATTAAACATGGTCTTGTGCCTCATATTGTTCTTAAACCTTTTAGAAGTCTACAAAAAAAGTCTGTATGTGGCCCTTATTTCCCTCACAAAGCTGTCTGGGTGCACAAAAAGGCGCCTTTCTCCACTGTTCATTCAGTAGGAGGTGAGGAGCTAAGCCCTTTAGTAAACTCGGCCCCCAAAGTCATCTGTTAATCTGTAAGTGAAGGGATGAGCATTAAATAACTTGTCACTGGTATGAATAAGCATCTGTTTTGGTGCCACTTAGTATTGGGCACTGTGACTCTCCCACCAGCCATGACCACCGTAGAACAGACTTTTCAATAATTGAATCAGTCGGAGACGTAGAATTTTTCATTTCTTGGCACTTTTCTGCTTTTAGCAGTTTGGTTGTATCTGACCAGATCTTTGTGTACTTGTTTGAGGTGTATTAATAAGGAATTGTCTGTTACAGCTGCCAAAATGATGTATTATCTGGACCCTTCTAGTCAGAAGCGAGCAGTGGAGTTGGGCACCGCACTGGATGAATCCCTGGCAAACCGAAGCCTCCAGGTAATTCTGCCCCCCCTCTGACATGTATACGTAAAGCCTGGTTTAGACACAATGATTATCTTTGTAAAAATCTTTTGAGCGATAATCGTGTGCTTTTACAGCGCAAGCTGTTCGCTCAAATGTTAAGCGATCACTTTGCACTCCAGCTGTTCTCTGCTCGGAGTGCCTGGCTGTTATACAGCTGAGAGCTCCAAACGGGGGATGAAGAACACAGTTGGACAGCTGTGTTCTTCATACCCTGCCTGTCTTCACAGAACGGGATACAGCTGAAGCAATACTATCAGCTGTATCCCGCTGTGAATTCCTGATCGCCGATCTTTCAACATGCTGAAAGATCAGCGATTGCTTAACGAAAACTGCACGATGTCTGACTATCGCTCAAAAGATTGCTTTGAGCAATGTTTTTTTTTTTTTTGCTTGCAAAAATCGTTGTCTAAATCAGCCTTTAGGCCTTAAAAGGGTGGTTTTGGAGTGTGTAGTTTGATGGATTTCCTTTTTCAGCTAAATGTTAAGTGGATAAAAGAGGTGATGTATAAAGCTGTCATTTATACATCCAGGCCATCTATTATTCATTTCTGTTTTTTCCCAATAAATGGCAACTGTACCAACTTGTCAGAGGTCAGACCCCAACTGATCATAACTTTTTTTTTTTTTTTACGTTGATGACATATTCTTAAAGCCCGTTTATACGAAGCGATGATCAAATAAATATCGCTTAAAACGATCGTTTGAGCGAGAATCATTGCGTCCATCGTGCATTTTTCGCGCACTGTTCAGTGATTGTTAAATTCAAGCCAGCCTAAAAATTGTCGTGCGGTCTTATCAGGACCACACGCTGAGTTCTCCGTGGGTAGTGCTGATAGGATTGTTTCCCGTTGGAGGACAAAGAAGCTGAATGGAGATAAGAGACCTCCGGCTATTAACTGCATTCAGCTAAAGGCCTCATTTGCATGCTAATAAGCTATTAAATAACTGAGTAGCTACTTAATAGTTTATACAAAATGATCGCTCAAAGCTGTCACTCAAACTGTCGTTTGAGCGATCATTGCTCCGTGTAAATGGGCCTTTAGGGTGTATTCTATGTATACTTGATGGGGTCCCACTTTGGGATGCCGAGCGTTCAAAATGAAGGGGCCCTGATGGTCACTGAAGCATCATGGTCCCCTTTTTTTTTTTTCCCTAGCCAGGCTACATACATATGATTAGTTTAAGAAGGTTGCACCTATCCATGGGAAAACTGCTAAGTCTGATCAGCAGGGGTCTCACCACTGAGATCCCCACCAATCCCAAGAATAAGGTGTCCTCTGTCCGCTTCTACTTCTCACTGCTGTTTTACTGCACCCCCAACAGTGAGGACAAGACTGAATGGAAGGGCGGTTGCACATGACCCTGAATAACTGAGTACAAGCACTCTGCTGCTTCCATCAGCCCTATTAAATTGGAGTGGCGGCTACTCCATTCAGTTTGATGTCACTGCAAGTAGAAGCGACCCCCCCACAGTGATGAGAAGAAGGAAATGCGGGACCCCTGGCATCTGTGGGGGTCTTAGTGGTGCAACCCCCACCGATCACTTATCAGCTATCCTACAGATAGGTGATAAAAGTTGGTTCTGGTGGAACCCTTTTAAAACCATTAAGTCTTCCGACCCATTAAGCAGATTTACATTGGTTGGGACACTTTTTAGTACATTTTTATTTGGATCATTAAAGGGCCACTCCAACGAAAACACTTTTTTTTTTTCCATGCCTGCCTTCCCCTGATTGCCTATCACTCTGGAGGTTGTCTCTGTGTATTCCAGTCACTTTCAGGCTGTGCATCCTCCTAGCTGATGCTTATCAGACACCATCTTTTAAGGCTGAGAATATTTAATCTTACATTTCACATCAATCCTATGATGCATTAACTAAGGCTGAGGGTACAGTTTATCATTACCTTCAAAATAAGCTACAGTCAGGAGGATGAGCTGTGATCTCCTCTATTATAACTGTGTGATTATCATCCGTAACTGTGTAAGGAGTGCCTGTATCTCCCAATAGGAAGTTTCCATGGTAAAGCCATATAATAGCATCAGAGACTGAGAATCTGACTAAAAAATGAACACATAACCCCAAGTAGATCTGAGTTGGTCAGAATTGAGATCACATGACCATCTGAGGAGAAAGAGGCCAGGAGTTTCAGAAATAACCAAGGTAACACTAGCCGACTTAGATATACTAGGATGATCGTTCTATAATGAAGTGGAGTGGCCCTTTAATGACTGTTACCCCTACGGTCTGCTTTGCAGTGCTGTCATAGATAACAGGGCTGACCACTTGAGTTCTAGTAGTTCTATAGACTTTGCATTGTGCTCTGCATTTCATACTTCTAACTTACTGTATTTTGCAGACTTGTACAGAGGTTCTAGAAGCCTTGCGTGACGGCAGCTTAGGAGACAACAAAGAGGTTGCCGAGTCCTACCGAGCGAGCTGCCACAAGCTGTACCCATACGCTTTAGCTTTCATGCCGCCTGGATATGAAGACGACATGAGTATCACAATTAACGGAGATAGTTCTGCAGAACCAGAGGAACTGGCTAACGAAATGTGAACAGCTGATATCGAACAGACATTGGACCATATCAACAATCTAATATTTTTGTCACGCACCTGCTGTATTGCTCTGTAACTTATGTGGAGATTGACAGGAGTAAAAGAGTTGTTGCCTTTAAAGATTGTTTTACTTTTTTTTTTTTTTTTTCTTTTTAAATGTTTTATATCCTGCTGCAGAAAAAAAACCATACAATGTATGACAGGATATGGGTGGAGCGTGTTCTTAAAATTTAACCTTTTGCTGCTAAAATTTGAAGAGGGAATAAAAGATGAATAAAATACTGTTTTTTTTAAAAAATGCATAATTTATGGGCACTATGAGTGTTACAGCGGTCAGAGCAGGTGTGTGGCAGAAATATTAACGAACCCCCCTTTATTAAGAGATCGCTGATCTCGGACAGCATGCTCCCAATGATGTCAGAGGGGCCTGCAGCATAACCCCATGCCTGCAGGCACCTCGGATGTTGCACAGGGTCAGACTGCTGTTTTAGCACTGGATTTTTTTTTTTATTTTTTATTATTGGCACAAGAGATACTCGGGGTCTACCGGGCTATCTGAAATACTCCACACGAAATGCAGTTTGCTGATACATAGAAAGGAAATGTGTGAACTACACGTGGCATATAATAAAGTGAGTATCTCCAGAACTGAGGACTTTCCTGCAAAGTACCGTATGGTGACACTCTGGATACCTAATTTGTGCTTACACAATGTTTTTTTTTTACAATTTGATTTTTTTTGATCAATTTTAGAATAACCTATTTGCAACAAACTTGAGTTCTCTTTACTGTTTGAGATGAAATCTAGGCCCCGCCCAACAATTTTTAACTTTTTTTTTTTTTTTTTTTTGCCAAACATGTCAGAACTGTATTGCAAGTACCAAAAGAAATCACGCACTGTGTTGGGACACCAACTGAACGGGTGGTAAAGGACTCTGCCTTGTCTGTTTTTTTTTTTTTCTTAAACGGTGTGTTCCATAGCTGGCTTGGTGAAGAGTGGATTGCCATGGGTCTGGTGGTCTTTCGAGACGTAAACCTCAGCAGGCCTTGTTCACGTTATGCAGATTAAACACAGTAACTGCAGTTTAGATACCTCTGGATTTTTTTCCACAGTGGCAGGTTTGTAATACTTGAAGCCCTTTCTTTCTAAGATGACTTTCTTGCTCAGTTACCAGAGAGGCTCTATGCTTTGTAATGAAGCAACAGATACTGAATTCCCTTCTTCCAATAGCAGACAAGCTTCTTATCTCTGCAGATACTTATGTCATTTCCTTTTTGTTGTCAAACATAAGGTACCAAATATAATGCAATAAAACCTTTTGAAAAACAGTTGACGAGTTGAACCAATTGGTGACAGCGTTGTGGACATGCTGTGACTATGCAGCTTGATACATGGAGTACAGGAATGATCGCCAGCATATTTCTATCTTCTCATGACTGTTTTTCCAGCTGTGTGGTTTTTTTTTTTCCTGCCTTCTCTGATAATACAATTGGTTCATACAGATCATGCACACTGTGTACTATGAGACCAGTAGCTGAAGAATTGTGACCCTGCCAATAATAGAGGTATTCTTGTTCTCTAATACACATTTCTACTTCTCCATATGTACATACTACTATATCTCTCATTCCTGTGGCACAGCGTGCCTCTTTGTAAACTGACCATGCATTGGAGGGTTGATGTAGCTGTCCTTGTGCCTTGCACAACTGACTTAAGGCCCATTTACACACGGACAATCTTTCAAACGATTGAAAGATTAACAGTTTTAGCAATCGTTTTGCATTAGCACTTTTGTAATCATTTGCATGAAAACGAGCCTTCGGGAGCTGTTTGCAGAACTCAGCATGTTGTCTGAGCTCTGCACGCAGCTCCTTTTGTTCTCGTACGGGCTGTCGGCTGAATACAATGTAATCTCCAACTCCTATGCAGAACACAGCATGCGGTCCCTGTTATCGTCTCTTCGGCTGAACAATGGATTTTAAGCTCACCTTAAAATCATCGTTCAGCCAAAGAGTGAATGATAGCAGGGTTTACACGCAACGATTATCACTCATATGCCATCAATTGAACAAATTTTGAGCGATAATTGATGCATGTAAATGAGCCTTTTACAGGGAACTCTTTGGTCTCTGGAGAATTTATCCTGTCCAACACAGTAGTGGCTCTGCAGACTGTTTAGTAATGACCAGAGTTTGCACCATATTGGTGCTACATGGACAACCTGAGAAAATCAAAACTTTGAGGAGAACTTATAAACCATTTTACATCAGTTTCTGGTATAGAAAATAGACACAAAATTCTGCACAAGGCCTGCTTGCGCAATAATTTTAAACTACTTGACAGGTATGCCAACTCATGCCACTTTCCTGAAAAAAGGGCATAAGCTTGTTGGGAGGGGGAGGGGGAGGGGTGGCTGCCCCGTCACAACATGTTTATGCCAGCAAATAGCGTAAATTATACCAAAACTCTACACCAGATCGTACCTGGCGTAGATTTCCGTGGAGATGCTGAGATGCACCTAATGTATGAAGAGGTGTGTGCTGCTTCATATATTGGGCACATCCTTTGCCAACAGGGATGATGAGACTGGCATTTGAAACCTCTCAATAAATTTCCCCCCTTTCGATTGCAAACTAGGTCGATTTACCAATATATATCAAATTAGAAGTCATTATAGCTGAACTTCTAGCATGAAAACACACAGAAGTTTCAGGTCCAATACCCACCGCATCTATTCAAGTAGGATTCTAGTGTGGCTAGGTGAGGCCATCGATGTGGGGCTGGGGGTAATGTTTCTCCTTGTGGAAAGCACCATGAGGGTGTAGGGAGTCAGTCGGAAAAAAAAATATTTTTTTCCCCACAAGTTTGGCACAAGGCATGTACTTTTCATGGCATGGTAAATCTCACCCACAAGAGACATATGGAGAACTGTGTAGCTTGTGTAACAGTTGCACAGCTCATTACAGGAGAGCACTCTGCTATGTGTTTTAATACTGCATTTTGCCGAGAGCTCAAATACACATAGGCTCCGATTCAGGTCAGAGGCCTCAATCGGGCTACTGAACATCAGTATACGAGAGTCAAAAATTATCTGCATTCTGGCTGTAAAATTAATTTTACTCAACTTTCAGAAAAACGAATACCTTTTTTGGACACTCCCTGCTTTTCAATACACTTTGTCCATCTGTTGTAGTTCTTTAAATATTTTTAGTTGAGCTGTGAGTTAGAAATGCACCGCTGTCTTCACTTCATTAGACATGAATCTTCAGCCTCTTAGTGTTTCTTTTGGGGGACCAAATGGAGGATAGTCTAATGGGGCAAGATCAGGGCTCAAAGGTAAAGTCCCCTGGTGCAAGCATCGAGTCATGACCGACTCCTAGGGTGACATCGCATCGTGACATTTTCTTGGCAGACTATTTTTGCAGGGTGGTTTGCCGGTGCCTTCCCCAGTCAGCTGGAGTTTAGGGACTCTAGAGAAGTTACTTTAACACCGCTAAACAAAGGTTTGGGCGAATATTGACAGTATGCGCGGCTGTGCATTATAACACAACACCTTATGGATAGTAGTCTTAAGTTTTAGGCTTCAACTCATCAGTGAGCCTATCACTTTTACAAGCACTGGTGATTGTTGAACCTTTTTCCTAATAATGGTCCAATACCGGCCCTTGATAGTCCCAGCATCCCGCTCCTCCTTCAGGAAAGGTCACACAAGTGTCAGCCATGAACTCTCTACTGTGCACTGTCTTTGATAAATATCTATCAGATGCATTCTCCAACCACAAAAAAAAAAAATCCCTGCATGTTGTTCTTCGTGCAAATAAGTGGCGCAGCTATTTTTTCTTGCACTGGAGTCACAAATTAACCGATGTAACGTGATCAAACCTGTACAGCCGTGACTGGGTAGAAAGTGACCTATAACAGAAAGTGTAAATAGTGTGGCCAAGAGAAGGTGTAAAATAACTGGAGTGTGGATAATTTTTGACTCACCCTCGTAACGGGGAGGAGAAAAAAAGAATTCTACACGGAATAGGAAGCAGACTGTGATATAACTAACGGGCATCCAGTTAAAAAGGTTCCCAGAGGGTAGGTATTTTTTTCCTCTATTGATGACTGTTGTCACTGGATACTTCTACCTCCACCGCATGTCACTACATCAGTCAGGAAATACACTGACCGCATGCTGATGGATTAGATGTTGAGGAATGGAAATCTATTTGAAAGTTGCAGAATTTCTCAGTGATCATTCTTTGCTTATAGAAAACTTTGTCCACTTGCCAAACCCTTGTTGAACAGAAGCCAGGCCGGTGAATCAGTGGGGGCGGTTACAGCCATATATTCCCGCTGAAGGAGCTTCATATGAATAAGCGGTAGGGAGGCGGTCGATACTTTGTATTCTAATCACTTACATTTTATTAACCTTTCATACTGCAGTGCACTGGAAAAATTACATTTAAGAGTGTTTGAAGACTAGTTGATATGGAATGTCATGAACTGATTGGATCATGATGTGACATGGGCAATATAGGAAGTCAATCACAGGATTATTGGAACTGTGCCGCAACTTCAGGGTTTCCAAATGCAGATAAAAGTCGCTAGCGGCCTTGTACCTATCCAATGGATACGCCTAGAGGTACATTGATTAGTTGTGAGCTTGCGATGCACAATGTAAGTCATTGACCTGTTGATGTAGAGCCTCCATCACTCAGAACTTGCTACTGAGGAATGTATGATCCAGATTGAGGTAGGTGGTGATGAATTCTGGGAAATCTCTTTTAAGAACAATTTCCATAAATAATTCAGCTGCGGTGTGTAGTCGTTCTTCCTGCCTGAGAAGAGAAAATGTATTCAGATTGGGGGCTGAGACATTGTATTTCTCTTACACCAAAACACAAACACAATGTTGACATATCGGTGGTGTTGTGATGTGTCACTAGAAAGACCAGAAGAATACACAGATGGTGGCGGCAGTTTTTTTTTGTTCTGTGCTTTAAATGCCTTGTGCGTCAAACATTTTTCAATGATGGTTCTCATTTGACACTTTGTTCTAGGGAGGAGCATATAAAGAAAGAGGCCATAACTTTGCGCATCTTGTGTTTTGAAAACACTATGTATGCAGAATCTTCATTAGTTCAGTGTAACATCTGGCCAGGCTTCTGGGGCAAAAAACAATCCGTATTGACTTGTGAAGAAATATTTCATTGCTTTAGTAAAGCACTTGTGGATGGGGATGACAGGCAGACGTATCATTTGCAGAAAGGTGACAGCAAAGCAATTTCTATTCTACTGTTCTGCAAACCCAAACCAGCTTCTTTCCTGTCACAAGAGGTTATATGTACTTACAGATGAGGGAGCTGTGACTCATCCACCAGCCAGCGCTCCACTTGCTGTGCTAGGGCGCCCACTAGACCCCTCGTGACCATTCTGCCGTCATCTTCTAATTTTACCTGGTGCCTTATCCACTGCCAGACCTAAGACCAGAGAGAAGTCGATTGCTTTACTGCTGCTAAGGAAAATGTAAAAGGATCAAACATGCTAAGGCTGGGTTCACACAGGGCAGATTTGCCGTGGAAATCTTGCGGCTTGGCTGCACCCAAAAGCTGTGAGATTTCCCCAGGAGAGCCACAGCTTTAAAACCTGCGGAAGTACATTGAAGCCGTTCGACCGCTGGCATTCCATTGCGGCTTTCTCTCCCCATAGAGAGGAGTGAGGCTGCAATGGAAAAAAAAAAAAAAAAGAATTGACATGCTGCGGCTATCAATTCTGTGCCGCATCGCCAGCTCCGCCTGACTTTGCTGCAATGGATTAGCCGCCCTGTGTGGACGAGATTTTTGCAAAATCTCATCCACATGGCTGGCAAATCCAGGGATTAGGAGCCACGGGTGGATTTGCCGCACAGAAATTCCGCATGGAATTTCCGCGGCAAATCCATCCCGTGTGAACCTAGCATTATGGTGCTTTTTGGAAATTGAACAATAATCATCCCATGTAAATGCATGCAGCGACTGAATGAAAATTGTTCAGCCATTCAGTTACTGCATACAGAAAACTGACCAACACGCCGTTCAAAAGTCAATGACTGCTGTTTACACCAAACGACTGTTTGCCGTGAATGGAGGCGGTTGGGGGGGGGGGGGGGGTGATAACGCTCTGCCCTTATTCCGGCAGCGCTGTGAGCGATGCCAACAATACTCGCTCCTGTCTGACAAAAAAAATAAAAAAAAATAATATACTTTCGAATGCACTGACTAGTACTAAGCAGCTGCCCCCTCAATATAAGGAGGGGGTGTGAGTGGCTGTTCACTTGCACCTGTGCTATGCTCCTCCATATAGCAGTTTGGCTGTCTGCATTTGAGGGTTGTGGTGCTTCTACCTGCGCTCCTGTATCAGTGCATTCATAAGTACATGGCTGCTTTTTGCATGTGTCTATATATGTTCCTTTTCTCTTAGTTTTGTTTCATTTTTGTGTACCGGCACAGGAGCGGGCATCATTGGGATGAGCTGTTGGGTATTAGTTGCCTGACAGCTCGTCCTGTGTAGATGGACCATAAGACACTACATGCTGCTCTGACTGACCAGTACAACAATGGCCCATCACATCAGGATGTAGTGTCTTAGAGTAATGATGCATACTAATGCACATCAGGTAATCGGAGAAGTGCTGCAGCCATCTTTGTTCAGGTCCAGACGGTCACTTTAAACTTTGTGATCATAAATTAGCTGATAAGTTGTGGAAAACGAGAGCGGAGTAAAATTAAAGGTGCGTTTATACGGAATGATACCTGTTCAAACAAAGAAAAATGAATGATAATCGTTCAGGCTAAACACGAGCCAATGATGGACGAGAATCCTTCGCTTCTCGGTCGTAATTCAGTTTCTGCAGGGCTAAAACTCATCGTCGGCTCGTTCACTTGTGGTTCCGTTAAAACACTTCTCGGTCAGTATTTTGCATAGGGAATGTGAACGCTGAACGAGAGGTGAACGATTGTCACTGAATGAGTCAACGATGAATCTGCCTGTGTAAACAGGCTGCACAAGTGCAAACCGTGCAATGTAAGGGCTTAAACAGATGAGAATGATTGTGTCCCATCATGCCGCAGTGAAAATCGCAGCCACATAACGGGACGAAACAAAACCACTGATTTTAATGGTTTCATCTACACTACCGGGATTCTCGCGCGTTAGTACCACGCAGGAGAAAAAAATAAGACTGGCCCTATCTTTCTATCACGCAGTTAATACAACATGTGAGAAAGATAGGACAGGACCGATCTTCCCACCTTTTTTTTTTTTTTTTTTTTTAAAGTAGTTAAAAAAAAAACTGGTTCATGCGCTCCGTAGCGATGAGCATATTAGTGCATGCCCCTTGTGGTTTTGCCCTAAAAGAAGCATAGGTTGCCAGTCTAGCTTCACAGCCGGATTTTTTTTTTTTACTGAGACTTAGGGCTTATTCAGATGTGCGTATATCGGCCAGGTTTTCACGCCCGGCCGACATATGCTGTCCTCTGCAGGGGGAGGAGGCAGGATGGGCCGGAAGCAGTGCAATCAGCTCCCGCCCCTCGCCACTGTTTGCAATGGGAGGGGCGGGACAGGGGCAGAGCTAAGTTCCGCTCCGTCCCACCCCCTCCTATTGCAAATAGTGGCGAGGGGCGGAAGCTGATTGCACTGCTTCCTTCCCCTGCAGAGAGGAACAGCATATATCGGCCGGGTTTTCACACCCGGCCGATATATGGATGTCTGAATAAGCCTTTGGGGTGGTTTTGCCAGGGAGACATGTGAGCACATAAGTGCCCAACAGTTGTACCAAGAATTATCGGTCTTGTGCTTTCACACAGGAGTGTTAGTTGTGAATGGAGACAGAGGACTCCAGAGATCTCTGCCAGCCACCCACCTTTCACAGTAAACAGGCAGTGATTTAAAGAGGGACTGCCTGTTTGCACTGAGCGACTAGCACTTACTGAGTGATTTCTCACTGAGTACCTGTCCGCTCTCGTGTTCACGCAGGACACCTATCACTGAAAATTGCTTATTTCAGCGTTTTTTTTTACCCTTGGTCGATAGCCATATTTCAGAAATGATTGTTAATCCAAATTGCATGCATTTAAATGAAAAAAAAATTGGCCCCCAATGGTAGTCTTTAATGGCAACGGTAGTCTTTAATGGCATAGCCCTCTAATGCATCTACTAAGTCTTTCATACCTGAGCTCGAGATATTTCAGCCGTGGCCGAGTCCTCCACTTTTCCACAATAGAAGAAATGGCCTTCCCCTACCACATGTAAATATATGAAGAATTACAATACTATAAAGTAATAACAGTACAATAACAAAAGATTTAGGCCGGACAATAAGATGCTAAATCTACCTTTAAGCCAGGCGTCAATGAAAAGTATGCCAACAGCAATATTGTACTTCAGCCCGAACAGTGTGACGCCTCCCTGAGGAACACAAACCGGAGATCTTCAGTGAGAAGAAGGATGTGTCAATCGGATACAGTAAAAAGGATACTTCTACTGTTCTACAAATATATCTATATAGATAGATATTTATCATCAAGAACGTGTAACCCCGTGTAAAGCATAGGAAAACAATTGTTAATGCTGTTGTTACTGGGATAACGCAGCTGATTTGTACTTACGGCAGGCATCAGAAGTAAGTCAGACTGGGAGATCTTCACCGATGGAATGACGTGCAACTGGTTTGGTCCACTTGTGTGCTCCTGGAAAAGCTAAACAGGTTTATGGTTTTTGTGGCTGTTTTTTCATGCAGTTTTTTAAGCCAAAACTAAAATTGCATTTAAAGATACAGGAAATATAAAGGAAAGACTTCAACTCCTTCCTGCTGGAACCACTTCTGGCTTGGGCTTGAAAACTGCATGCAAAACTGCCACCAAATCTGCCTTCTAATAGGTGGCGCTGCGGAGGTATTGTTCCACCTCCCTTATTTGCATATTACCCAGAGGAGTATAAGTGGCCTTATAAGTCTCCTCACTCACGCACCTTCTAGGTGCTCTCCCTAGGGAGAAAAGATAGCGTTCCTCATCCACATCATAGGCCTCTCACTAGCCAAGCCAGAATCCTACTGCACACTGATGAGGGGGAAAACACCCTGAAACAGCTGTCTGTGTATGGATTCTGGCTTGGTTTTCTATTCCCAGTCATTGTTACAAGGCTTTTATAAAGAGTCTAGCATTGATTTGCAGGAATGCTGTTTTCTAATAGGTGGTGCTGCAGAGGTATTGTTCCATTTTCCTTATTTCCACATAAAAGCAGACTGACACAGTAAATACCCGTTCATGCAAGAGCTGTTCCTCTATCCTATTTATCAAGCCACTACATCACCAAATGCGCTCATTTAATGAACTAATAACCCCAGCGCTAGTCTTCCCATGTCAATTACATTTTTTTTCTCCAAACACTTGGACCTTACAGAATCTGACAGACTGACAAGAAACCCCCTTTGTAAGGCTCCATATAAAAAAGAAGGCAGCTGAAGGTGCAGTAAGGTCTCATGCGTTTCTATGGATGCCCTATTATGCCTCCATCAAAAATGGAGCCACAAAACAGCCATGTGTAAGGCCAGCTTCACGCGAGCAAGAAAATCGTGTTAGATTTGTGCGTTATGAGATGCACAAATCCTGCACGAATATGAACCCTTTCGCCCGTATGAAGTTAGCCTAAGGGTGACTACTACCCACTACAGTTTTTTTCACTGCGAAATTCGCAGCGGTTTTTTTTCTGCAGGGGTCTATGGGACTTGTAATGTTAAAATCGCGATTTCGCGGTAAATTGCGATTTTGCGCGATTGTGATTTTAACATTACAAGTCCCATAGACCCCTGCATTAAAAAAAAAGCACTGCGAATTTCAGTGAAAAAAAACTGTAGTGGGTAGTCCCCCTTAGAGTGCTTACAGCTACGCAGCACTAGCTGGTATTGATTTCAAGAAAGGATCCAATTACTGTCGGGCTCAGAGTTATATGTTGGCAGCTCCAGCAGTAGGTGCTTCAGGGTGTGTTCACATTCTGGAGATTTGTTGAAGGCATTTCTGCAGTTTTCCCGTACATCTGAGGAGGCTTGCAGAAATGCATGAGCTTCCTGTAGAAACATCCCATTCAGCTGTATTCAATAGTGCTGTCAGTCACCAACATTTGTACTATGAATATACCATTATTTGCTTCATTTATTGAAAAAAAAGTTGAACTTGACTGCTATAGTCTATAATATATTAATTAAATAGCAATGTCTATTAAAGGACCACTCCAGCGAAAACACGTTTTTCCATCCATGCTTCCCCCCCCCCATCTGATTGTCTGTCACACTCTGGAGGTCTCCTCTGTGTTTTGCAGTCACTTCCCTGCAGTGCAGCCCCCTTATCAGACACCACTGTGATGAAGATTTTTTACTTTCATTTTGAATCAATCCCATGCTGCATCAGCCCAGCATTAGTCAAAGGGCTTGTCCCGCGCCGAAATGGTTTTTTCTTTTTTTGCATAGGCCCCCCGTTCAGCGCAGGACAAACCCAAGGGATGTGTTGAAATTTAAAAAAAAATTTTTACTTACCCGAATCCCCTCTCTGCAACTTCTTCCTTCTTTTCCTCCAAGATGGCCACGGGGATCTTCACCCACAATGCACCGCAGGTCTTCTCCCATGGTGCACCGTGGGCTCTGCGCGGTCCATTGCCGATTCCAGCCTCCTGATTGGCTGGAATCGGCACACATGGCAGGGCGGAGCTACGTGATGATGCGTAGAAGGGGCGGAGCCAGAACGCCGCTCGTGCCCGGACCGACCAGAAGGGAGAAGACCCTTCTGCGCAAGCGCGTCTAATCGGGCATTAGACGCTGAAATTAGACGGCACCATGGAGACGGGGACGCCAGCGCAGGGAAGGTGAGTATATAACTTCAGTATGGCTCATATTTAATGCACGATGTATATTACAAAGTGCATTAATATGGCCATACAGAAGTCTATAACCCCACTTGCTTTCGCGGGACAACCCCTTTAAGGCTATACAATTTTTGTCTCCAGGGAAGAACAGTTTAATCATCATTACCTTCTGTATTCACCTTATTAAGCTACAGCCCATAAGTGTACAGTCAGGAAGATGAGCTGTGATCTCCTCTATTATAACTGTGTGATCAGTAACTGTGACAGGAATGTCTGTGTGCCCCTCAACACAGTAGATCCATGTAATAGCATCACACAAACTGAGAAAATTACTAGAAAATGAATCATAACCCCAAGTAGATCTGAGATCACATGACCATCTGAGGAAAAAGAGGCCAGGAGATTCAGACAGAAAGAAATAACTAACCAGGGTAACACTAGCTCACTTATATATACTGGGGGAATAGCTACATAATGAATTAATTAAAATCACTGCAGTGGCTCTTTAAAGGGGATTTCTGCGACTATAATATTAATGGACTACCTGTAGGCTGGTCCATCAATATATCAGCGGGATCCAACTCCTGGCACCATCACCAATCAGCTGGCTGCAATCAGGTGAATGAAGCTTATCTGCAATACCAGGCACAACCACTAAAAATGTATAGTGCTGTTATTGGCAAGTGCTGTCTTCCTTTCATTGTTTACCAGTGTTCAACAGGCCATACAATCACTTGATGGGTAGGGGTGCCAAAAGCTTTACCCACACTGATCTGATATTGATAGCCTGTCCTAAGGATGGGCCTTTTGCATAATAGTCCAGGGAAATCCCTTTAACATACTACATGATGTAACAATTGAGCTGGCTCTTACCTTTTGCATTGGAGCAACCAGGTCGATGTCATAGACCATAAATCCATCCACTCCAGCATTTATTTCAAACAGTTTCAACCTGGAATGCAGAATTAGGAGTATATTACCAACATGCAATCTTCCTATTTGTGAGGTAGAAGTAAGGCATAAATTGATGATCCCAGATCCAGGAGGTAACATTTTTCATGGTTACTTGTAAGGCCATTCTGTAGAAAATATATTCGACTGGCTATTTACACATTTTGTAGACACTCTCTGTGCAGACGTATGATGCCTCCATGCAGGGCTGTATTACGGGGTTATTCTTAACTAGAAGCAATGCCTCTAAAGGGGGTCTGTCACTTATTTTTAACCCTATAAGCTCAGCTTATGTGCTGAAAGTAAGTGACCCGTTGAGTCCGGGGATGTAAGTGTTATACTTATCTCCCCGTGGTTCCCCCAGTGTTAGTGCTGAAAGTTGCTGCTCAATGCATTGAGCGGCGCTGCTAGGTAGTCCGCCTGTTTCAATTTTATTTACTTAGCAGCGCATCTCTATATATTGAGCGGCCGCTTTTAGAGCTCACATTGAGGAAACAATGGGGATGGAAAATATGACACTTACATCCCTGGACTCAGCTGGTCACATACTTTCAGTCCACAAGCTGAACTTAAAAGGATAAAAGTAACATACATAGTAACATAGTAAGTTAGACTGAATGAAGACAATGTCCATCTAGTTCAGCCTGTTTCTATCCCCTGCCCTTGTTGATCTAGAGGAAGGCAAAAAAAAATAAAAAAAACACAGCAAGCCAATTTGCCTTATTTGGAGGAAGAAAAAAAAAAATCCTGACTCCACAATGGCAGCCAGAGTAATCCCTGGATCAACATTCGAGATCAACAACCCCGCTGGTTACCTAATATCTATATCCTGTAATATCATAGCACTCTAGAAAGACATCTAGTCCCCTCGTAAACTCCTCAATAGATTTTTCCATCACTACGTCCTCAGGCAGAGAGTTCCACAGTCTCACTGCTCTTACAGTAAGGAACCCCCTTCTGTGTTGGTGATGAAACCTGCTTTCTTCTAGACGTAGCGGATGCCCTCTTATTACCGTCGTAGTCCTGGGTATGGACAGATCATGGGAGAGATCCTTGTATTGTCCCCTCATGTATTTATACATAGTTAGTTGACCGCCCCTTAGCTGTCTTTTTTCCAGGCTGAGCAATCCCAATTTTGATAACCTCTCTGGGTATTCCAGTCCTCCCATTCCAATTATTAATTTAGTTGCCCTTCTTTGAACCCCCTCAAGCACTGCAATATGTAGATGACAGTCTCTTTAAGAAAGACTACCTTATTAAAGGCATCCAATGGAGCATGCCACAATTCTTACTAAATCCCAAAGGTAAATTCTCTGCATAATTCTATATGAAATTGGCAGCATACGGGAACCATGTATATAACCGTGTGCATGAGGCCTATGGAAGTTATCTATCCTAACTAGTCAAGGGCTTAGTTGACCTCAATAAGTCAGCCTTCAGCTACTGAGGAGACAGAATCACAGCTGACAGGGCACAGTGCTTGGCTAAATGCTTCTTGCCTTTCATTTCAGCAAACTGTGAAGGTCTCAGCACCCAGCCCCTCACCAATGAAGACCTCTAGCATGTGTCTATGACCTCACATGTTTTGGGAAAGTGCAGTTACTTCTTAATTTATGTGCAGTTCAATAATAAGGCAAATCTTCCATAAGACAGAACTAGACACATTAGAGATGTCAATGTCTTGTACGTATTCTCCCGCTTACTGTGTAACAGCTGCAATAACACTTTGATACTCCGCACTTCCTCTGTCTTTTGGCAGAAGTAGGGCAGCCATTCCGCCGGTGGCTAAGGCTCCTCTTCGATGGCATGTTTGCACCAACAAATCCATGTAGCTTTTTAGAAAATGCTTCTCCATATTAACATACTTGCTCCGATCCGGCAGTAGAAATTCTGGCCGATGGCCTAAAATATTGTTTGAAGAACAATAATATCAATTATGTATTTCATGGTATGATGTATTATATATAAGATATCTAATCATATAGAAGAAGTGCAAGTCATGAGGATGTATTGGAGCTCTGAACATATTTAACCTTTATAAAAAGCAATAATAAGGATTCAGGAGGTTTTACAAGAGAAGGATCTTCAGGTCAATGAGGTATTATTGTGGTGCAGTATGTTATTTTTCTGCACTTTCGGCCGATATAAACAACAAGGAATGGTAAAGCTGCCAGTTTACATTAGATTCATTTCAGCAAAATCAAACTATTTCTTTGGGATGCAATCGGATGTGTTTGGGGCCGCTGACTGATGTTGATGGGGGGGGGGGGGGGGGGGGGGCATACCAAGCTCAGTCACATTGAATTACTCATGATGGAAGTGTCTGCCGGCGGCTTATCTCCCTCTCCCCATAGAATAAACATGCATACTCCAACAGCCGTATGAGGGAGATATAATAGTTGTGGACCGAGCAACCGTTTACCTGACAGCCTTCTTATGTTTATGGCCAACATAACAGCAGCTGTAAAATCCACTTATTGACTAATTAGGATCACTAGTAGGCAGTGAGTGGCGTATTTTCTGTATAGAAATTAGTTCATGCACACAGCAAAATGAATGTATTGTCATACTGTATTTATATTGGGTTTTATGAGTGTTAATATCTTGACACATTAATTGTAGCAACACCAATGTCATAACTATTTAAAGGGATCCTGTTATCAGTTTTGACCTCCATAAACTTGTAAGACCAATAAATAGAGGCTGAGGAAACGAGCTCAAATGTCCTATGCCATATTATATTCACAGAGAGGGCAGCACAAGTCAAACTGAAAATTTAAGAAGGCCCTATTCACAGACGTGACTTGGTTAAAATAATAAATTTTATTAAATTTTATTTTAAAAAAACACACAATTGGGCACAACAAAAGACAGACATAAACTCCAAGTTGTAAAGAGGACGTCAGCCCACCTAATAGTCAATTGGAAATGGACTGGTGGGTTTCAATAATACAGCTTGGTGTTTCTTCTGATACTCCGTATTTATTGATGTCGCACATCAGTTGGGAGTACAAACTACAAAGGAGCTGTTCATGGAATTTCCTAAAACAAGCCCCCAATGGGATATCTGTAGTTTTATTTATATAGTGACAATGTTTGAACAGAAATACTCGGATTGAGAAAAAATAATACTCAACCCGAGGAAATAATTATCTCTGTCAAAACTTCCTGCCTAGTGGGCTGAGGAGTTATCAACGGCTCTAAGAGGCAGTGTGTCAGACATTTGGATTTTAGTCCATGTTTTTATTCATTGTGAACAGTACTCCTACTGAAAGCGACAATATTTGACCGGAAATTCTCAGGTTTGAGAGAAAATAATACTCAACCTAGAGAAATAATTATCTCTGTTAAAGCTTCCTGCCTAATGAGCTGAAAAGTTGTTAACAGCTCAAAAGGGCGGTGTATCAGAGATTTTAATTATCAATATTTTTACTCATTGTAAACAGTACTCCTACTCTACGCGTTTCACCACTAAATGTACGTGGATCCTCAGGAGACTTGGTACTTAGAGAGTTGTAGTGATAATATTTCAAGAGTTATGATGGTAAATAATTAGAGTATCACTTAAAGTATAAAGTCCTCAATCAGAGAGTGAGCTCTTAGCGTTCGATTAGAGCTAATAGGGTTTAGCCTCGATATAGAGATAGATAAAGGTTGTAGGTACGAGGTTATTTATTTCAAAGTATTAAACCCTTCTTCTCTATCAATCTCACTTTACGTTATCCTATGCCAGATGAAATGGTCAATAGGATCTCTTTTCAGTGAGAGTAGGGATAGAGAGTACTTCGTGCATGAGATCCCTGGGTTTAGAGTTTGGACTGGAGGTAATAATACCTCAAAAACAGATCCAATTGCATATAGTTAAGTAAAGGAGGTTCAAAGTCCTAGAGTCCCTAGCCACTCATGCATATATATGCAATGAGAAAAATAGCGTGGCAGGGTAAGGAGTCAATCCTCCCTATACTCAAAGGAATATTTTTTCCAACACCCTCCTTTTTTTTCCCCTTTTTTCTGTTTTCTCTTTCTATCCCCCAGTATGCTCAAGATTAATTCATAGACTGCAATCCCTACAAAAAGATAGAGAGCTCAAGAGGTCAGAGCATGACAAGAGATAGTTCCCATCGCCTTGATGGTAGGCTAGGGAGTGCTCAAATGTCCTATGCCCACCATCATAAACCTAGTAGATCTGAGTAAACAGACTTTTATTCAGTCCCGTAACACATGCAAGAGAATCACAAAGTATGTGAAGTGTCCTCAGTTATTGGGGGCAACACCTCCTAAACCCCATCCCTCCGCTCTTGAGTGACTTATCCTGGAAAGGATGTTGGATGACGCAGGAGCCGTGAATCAACATTGCCGATAACTCAGAAAACTTCACACATGAACATCTGCACCGCGTCCGTGAATGAAAGTTAATTTTCTTCGGTGGGATCGGTTTATGATAACAAATGTTTGAAGGTCCTTACACAGCATATATGTAGACGTTTAGGGGGTCAAAAATGAGAAATTATAGTTTTGCTGTAGTCTTTGTTAATCATCACGTTCATTCTCAACTTACCAAACTTGTTAACAAAAGACGCTGCGTAATCCCAAATACCGCAGTTTAAGCCAGCGGAGTGCTCCTTTAGCACGTACAGGATTTCTTCCATCTCAAATGATGCCAGCACATTTTCAATCAGCACGGTGGCTTTAATGCTTCCAAGTGGTAGACGTAACTATGTGGTTAACAACAAAAACATATTGTCAATAGCTGTTTTACTTGTGTGTGAAGAATGCATTTAAGGATGATCTGTCAGTTCTGCTGACAAGTCTGTTATAGTAAATATAGGGTGTTCTACTCGCTGGAGGCCTGGAAAAATATCATCGGCAACTACAAGACTAATAAATATATTTTCTTGAAAAAGTCCAGTGGTGTCAAATCAGGTGACCGTGGCAGCCAACGTTCCTTAGAAGTGATTCGACCTCCCAAAAAAACTCAGATCTCAGGCATAGTCGCGTTGGAGGTGTGACAGGTCGCCCAATCCTGTTAAAAGTAGCCAATGCTAATCTTCTCAACGTCCAATTGCTTTACAAACATATGCTGCACTGGTCAAAAAATATGGGGCCAATTATGTCAACATGATATTGTGCAGCAGATGAAAGGAAGAAGTGGTGTCTCATTGATGTCCGGAGGATTTTCAGCTGCCCACATCTGCATATTTTGAGAGCTTACATAGCCAGAGAAGTGAAACCATGCCTTCTCTGTAAAGCATGTGGCATCAAGAATATTTGGATTGTCGCTGATTAGTGGAAAAATATATACACGCTTGCTCTGCATCTAAAGCTTGTCAATAAAGGGCCCTAATAACGTCCCAAAATTGGAACTTATGTAGACTAATCTGTATGTAATGACCATGTACAAATGCCTTCAAAGCATCCCACACTGTAGATACTGAGGAAGAGCCATTATTAATAATAAAAAAATCCAATAAAGCCCCTCCATTCTAGCATTACCATCAAACAGATTCAACCAAAAGGGATTTACCCTCCAAACTCTATCCAAACCAAATCCCCACCATTCATAATCAACGACAAATAGAGTGGAGAGTGATTAGACATAGTTTGCGGTAGATATTCCACTCTACGAACATAAGGAAGGATATATGGAGTATCTATCAGAAGATCTATTCTACAAAGTGTATTATGTGAACTGGAATAACCAGCATATTATTAAACTATTATTGAAGGGAAAACCGGTCGCAGTGCTGAACTCACTGCCTCAAAGAAAGTCTGGTCAGTGATTCCAGCTTTTTGTCACGCACATCCTGAATAACGAAGCATCCGCCATCGGAAGGCTAGTTTGTTATGATAAATGAGACACTGAGAGATTTACAGCTGGTGAAGACGAAAACGTCTTGACTAACCCATCCAGGAAGGGGTACCTAACATCCAAATGCTTTAGTTTGGTAAAGCATTTGTCAGGATGGTTCCATTCTCTGGTTAAGAGATCCCTGAACTCCGTATGAGGGGGAAAAACCTTTGGAGAATGTTTTGGGCGTCTGAAGGAACATACTTCTGCAGATGCTGTAGATGTCTGATCCTTCACCTGAAGGGTGTCCCTCATGGCGACTATCAGGCTATCGGCCATAATGCAGATTTTAGATGCCTGTTATTCATCCGGGTCAGAATCTGAGGAAATGGATCGTTTCCCGATAGGGACTGGGCAAGATCACAATGCTTGGGACTGGGAAGACTTGAGCGAGAAAGCCTGGCTCTCTTCTGGGGTCTACCACAAGAGAGATCTTGAGTGGAGGACTCATCTCCATCAGGCATGTTCAGGGACAGTAGTCGGTTAGTATGATCCAACCTGTCTACGATGGAGATGAACGTTTTAGTGAGGTCCAACACTGCATGTGACAGGCAACCTATGGCAGCTGGATGGCAGGGGTGGATGTAGGCAGTTTAACGGTAGCCTGCCTTCTCTTAATGGAAAACAATTGTGACAAAACTACTCAGACAGTTGCCATGAAATTTTGGAATTACAGCAAGAGCATGCAACGTGAGTGGCTCTGGCTGGGGCCTGTCTGGAGCCTTCAGCTCGGGAGTCAGACATGGCGCTAAATGCCGCAGACAGTGTTTGGTAGCACACTGCTGTACAGGCCTACTACTAGGGGCACTTCAAGAGGAGAAATCTGCAAGGGGACCTAGCCGCCAGGCAGAGCTTACCGGGCCAGAGCTGGTCTTATAGAAGAGCTGAAGTGCCGCACAGTCACTGCGATAAGGTAAAATCAGTCTTAAATCAAACTCTGTACTAATAATCCACTAATAAACAGGACTACTTAATAGCCCTCATTCCCACAAACGTATTTTCATCTTGTATTACGTACGATGTTGTGCGCGTAATACCTGGTGAATGGAGTCAATGAACGTACATTGATTTTCATTGATCCGTTCACATGAGCATATATACATTGTATACATTGCAAGTTCTCTTTTACCACGTATTACATGCGTGCAGCTATGAGACAGTGGAAATACGCTTTCATGCACAGTGCACAATCGCTGCCATACGCAGGGATAGTTAGCAGCATTTTACACATACGACCATGTGAATATTGCTCATGTTTATCAATCCAGGAGGGTCATCCCTAGGAAGAAAAAAATCTCCTCTGCATCACAACTCTCAGCCGTGCCGGCGCCCATGTTTCTGCAGGAGGAAGACGGCCGTACCTCAAGACAGATGTCTCTCCGCAGCGCTGGGAGAAAGAACATGTGACCGCCTTCATTGCCGGTCATGTGTTCTTTCTTCAGCGCTGTAGAGAGACGTCTGTCTTGAGGTACAGCCGTCTTCTTCCTGCAGGAAGGGCTCAGTCACATGGGCGCATCGGCGACGGTGTACGGGTGCCGATGCGCCCGTGTGACTGAGCCATAAGGCAGCTGTAAACCCTGTAACTTTCTCTTCGCTTTTCTGTATATCCAACAAATAATCTGGAAAGACAGCTATACGATGACCATCCATAGCTAACTCTTAAATTTCTATGGCTAACTTTAAAATAATGTACTGATCTTTATAATGCAGTTTTATCAAAACCGTTCTTGGTATGGCACCAGCTGGAGGTGGTTTAGCAGGACTTCTAAGAGCCCTTTCCACAGCAAAGAAAGCTGACAAAATATCTTTGCCAATAGTTGACATCAGCCATCCCTCAGAAAATGATCTCAGATACAATCCTTCCACCTTTTCTGGGACCCCCACCAGTCTCAAATCATTTCTCCTTAGTCTATTTTCCAGATCATCTGCTTTATATTGCAAATTACGGATGGACTACTTACAATTATCAATTTTTTCTTCCACTTCATTAACACATGTCTCTGCTTTAGACAATCTTTCAGTAACTTTGTGCAAATCATGTCTCAATAATGCAACATCCAGGTTACCAACCTGAGCAGAGAGGAAAGCCCAAACAGCATTGCTTTTAGGCCAGGAAGGGTATAATGTTTCCTTAAGGAGAGCACCTAGAAGGTGTGAGGGGAGACACCTAGGAGGTGAGTGAGGAGACTGACTTATAAGGCCATCTAGCAAAATTCCCAGAGGAGCAAATATGGCCTTATAAGTCTCCTCACTGCTCTCCTTAAGGAGTAATGATACCCTTCCTGACCTAAGTCATAGACCTCTCACTAGCCAAGCCCAAAACCTACTGCACACTGATGAGGGGCAAAAACCCCAAAACAGCTGTCTGTGTATAATTTTGTAGCTTTTGGTTTTCAATTCCCAATCATTGTTATAAAGACTTGTATAAAGGGTCTGACATTGATTTGCAGGAATGCTGCCTTTGAATAGGTGGCATTCCATCTTCCTTATTTGATTATTGCTTTTAGTGACAGCTAAACATCATGTATGGTAGGTTCATTTTCTATATCATTTTGCCTATCCACATCACTAGCTTGTACTGAAATGGCCTGCATAATAGTATTTGCAGAGGCAGATGAAGTATATAAAACAGGGCCCTGCTTATTCTTCTCAATTACAGAGTGGGATAACATATTAAACATCCCATCAGAGGAGGCAAATATAGCTATATATGTTTCCTAAGCAATTCTTACCAACGTGGCAGGAGGAGTTGAACGAGCAAATTCTACGAACCTATTCCCCGTATCGTGGCATTACTCAGAATGGTCAAAATGTTTCATACATTCTGCACGATCGCCCCATTTAGTACTTGATATTGCCTCCAATATTGCACAGTCAGCTTCACAGTGCAAAGTATTTGCAGTAGCGTTCAGAGATGCCTGAGCGCTATCATGAAGCGCACGTACATCGCCGGCTTCTTTCCCTCTCGTCATTGCAACTTGACTAAACAACAAACAGGCCTTACGACAGACCAGCCTCTGCTATCACTGCTCCTCCGCTTCCCTACAACCGGAGCCGTGGTGCAGCACAACTAAAGGCCCGGGAACCAGCAAGGCAGCCAGCACAGAAGAGTTAAAAAAACACCGCCTCAGGTAGAAAAGCAAGCTGGCATGACAGGTGGGAGCTCTCCTGGTGTGTCTCCACTGCTCACATGATGCCCCAACATTAGTAAATGTGCCCCAATTTTTCTTTCTTAACTATTTTTGATTAGTAAAATTATATAGCTGACACATTCCCTTTAGAGCACTGAAATAACCCTGGGGTCTGGAGTGTAATAGAAAATATTGGCTACACTCAGTAAGGGCTTCTTCACATTTGCTCTTCGGGGTTCCGTTATGGGAGCAGGAAAACTGCACCCAATAACTGAACTGAACCGTCATATGATTGACTATAATGGAGTCTGTTCTGTTCGTGTCCGAGCGTCTAGCATTTTACAGGACAAAATAGTGCAGCATGCGGCGCTATTTCATTCTGTTTTTTAATGGAAGTTAGTGAAGAATGTTTCGGACAGAACCTCTGCCGCTGCTGTGGATGAGCCCTTATACATGTGATTCCAAAACAGAAATGTCCAAACGATGAAGGAAAAATGTTTTACTCATATATTGTAATACTAATCACATCTGTCAGTATGCTTGGCAGATGTGGCAGACATATGTAAGGAAATGATGTTACATTATTAGAATGTGTATTACGATCTCCAACTGCCTTTAGATGCAAAATATGAATGGGATTCTTCATTATGAAAATGTGCCAATAACAGAGTCCTCAAACATTCCCAACTTCACCTTTTCTTCTGTCCAGACAAATATCTGATTCCAGAGTCTAGCTTCTAGAAAACTTTCCACCTGGAAGAAAATATATATTTTTACTGCACAAAACTGCAATATTTTCCCAATTAATTAAAATTAGAGCCACCTCATCTTATAGTCATCCTGCCCCGCGTATAATAAGCCGAACCTCGGCTGTCCAGCCACTGCTTCATTCACGGAACACAACTCTTATCATGATGAACATGTAAGGTCTAAGCAGAAGATCACATTCTTCCTTTTCCTAAAAATATTGTTACTGAGCTGTAGTAAAGATGGCATACACTTTAGATAGCTGTTGACCAAACACTAAGGGTTCACAGCTTCGGAATTTCCATACGGATCCTCTGCACGGAAATTCTGCATGCATTTTTAAAACTGAGACGAAGCAACAAAATGGACAAGATTTGCAAAAATCTTGGTCACCGCTGTAGACAAGCTGCGTGGAAATCCACAACATGTCAATTTTGGCGCAGTTTCCCCTGCTGACTCTCTTCTCTCTATGGGGAGAGATTTCCGCTGCGGAATATAGGCCAAAAAGCCGCTTCAAACCCTGCGCCAAATGGCGTGGATTTTGAAGCAGCCTTTCCCCTGTGGAAATCTCACGGAATGTCTGTGCAATCCGATGCTGCTTCCCAGAACAACCAAACTGATTTTGAAAACAGTTGATTCTATGTAAATGAGGAAAAAAAGAGAAATCAAACATCTTTAACTATGAAAAATATAAAAATTGACAAATGGTGGGTCACACACAAATAAATAAATACTTAAATAGTTCACTGATAAAGATGTGACAGTTTTATGGTCTCTGAAATAGTGTTAGGGGGTCACCAGGCCAGAGTGTTATCTGTGCTATAGATTTCTCATACATCTCAGTCACACATTTATCATCTTGGAGAATTTAACCCTCTGTTGAAAGTGTCAAAAGTTGTTATAAATTTATACTCCCAAATTCTTCTATGGCTTTGTGACTTGATATTGCCTTTTAATATGGTGACTTTCATGTGTTTTATGTTGTGTCTGTGACTAGAAAGGTGCTTGGCCACAGGTAATTCTTGGGGATAACCTAATGTCACCTCTTTAAATTGTATAATATTCATAAAAGTACTTTAAAAACATTTCCCAGAATGTTTATGAAAAACCCCCACTGATCAGTACAATGTAATAGCCAGAAGCTCCATTAAATGTGCTCCAGCCCCAGCCGCACACAAATATACAAGCTGTATTACCAGGCATAGCCGTCCTTATAGACAAGCCACTTTGCTCGTGTGAACAATGAAGAGGGCACTACGCTTGCCCCATTCATTCTGCTGATTGAAGGGTTCCTGGGGCCCCAACTAATAAAACATTGGTGGCTTATCCTAAGTCCTAGAAAATCCCTTTAAAAGGTGGTTGTCATGGAGTAGAATAAAGAGTCTGTTTTTACAGAAATAGTGCTAAATCTGTCTGTGAGCTGTGTGCGTAGCTCCATTCACATGAATAGGGGTGAGTAGCAATACCAGGCACAGAATATAGAGAGCTGTGGCCCTGTTTCTGGACAAATAGCAGACCCTTTAATCTAGACCTGGACAAAAGCTTCAAGTATTTTGATGGGGAAAAGTAATAATTTAACCAACCTTTGATAAATAGAAAAAGGGTCCAGATTCACTTTCATAAAGCTTTCTTCCAGTGTGGTACATGAGTAGGCCATAATCAAAGAGGGGGCCTGGGACCTCCCTGCCCTTTACCTGTCATGAGAAATCTGCATTTAGAGAGTTGTGTTCAGCATATACTGAATTATAAGATAAAGTCTTTTATACCCTTGTAAAAAGCAGATAGAGGGTTTGAAAGACCTCTCCCTCATAAGTATCATACTATATTGTGCATCTAAAAAAACCAAGGTGGTCTCCAGTTCTCTCTGAAGACTATAAATTGCTATACTCACTTCCGGAATATATTTTAATATTTCACATTTTTTGTACTTTGATAATAAATTTTTTTGTAGAATTTATTGAGAAAGAGAGAAACAAGAAACATTAGGCATTTCTCTATAGCTAAAGAGCAAACCCTTTTAAAGGGGTAGAGTTATGATATCATACAGGGGCCTCCACTCCTTGGCATCCCTTATATTAGCCAGAACAGAGGGCCCTAACAAAGAGCATCTTGAGTGTTTGCCATGTAATATTACATTTCCTCTACTGGTGTAATATATGGCCAGCCCCATGTTGATGGACAGAGGTTCTGAGAAATCACACTTAATGCATGTATTTAGATGCAATTTATATTTCTATAAATATAGAACATTACATGGAATTTTCAGAAAAGTACTTCTAAGCGTGGTTTCACACTTGCATTGGGGGTTTTGCTTTCCTGCTTCATTCGGGGAGGAACAGGAAAGGGGAATCCATGCGGCCAAACAGCTCTGTCTCAGCTGCCCAGCATTTGGATTGAAGATAAAGCTCTGCATGCAGCGCATTTTCTTCCGGTATTTTGAGCCGGATCTCTGATGGAACCGGCCGGAGGTTCCAATTCAGATGTGAAACTGGCCTAAATGCTGTTTTCATGCCAAATATCACCAGAACCCCACTTTGCTTGTACATTACTACTATTTTGCGTTACAGTAAGATCCTGGATCCTTAGTGGTATGTCGGCCAGCTATACATTGTACAACTGAGAAAAGTGTGCATCACTGACACATGTAGTAATGGCATGCCTAAAACCGTATATTTGGCTTGGGTTGTTCCTGAAGGAAACACTGCATTTCAAAATCTTATTTTCTTCTTCTGCTGCTGAGAACAAGTACTTTACACACGTGTAATGCTGTTGGCCCACGGTGATGCATTACATATAACAATACATGCATTCACTTGTATGCACAGTGATTCTGAAATACAGTCAGTAACATCAGAGCTCAAGTAATGTCTAGTCCAAAACACATCAGGGGATATATTGTGCACAAAGATTAGGATATATTACCAGCATGTTATGTTCTACCATGTTCCAAGCCCTTGGTCTAAGCATTAACACAGGGGCCTCAGAGATTGGAGGTAAACCTGCAGATGACAAGTAAAACATAAGTAAAACATGGCATATGTAAATAATCAGGTATAATCCCCCTTCGTATTACCTGGTATCAGGCCATGAACAACTTGGTAAATATTAAAAATCCCTTTGATCTGATTGTAGAATGTCGGACAGTTACCATCATCAAAATCCACCTAGGTCAGAATGACTTGTAAATGGAACATACCTTACAATAGCAGAAATCACAGTGTGCAATCTATTCTGCTTAAGGTCAATAAAAACAGATTTTATTTGCTACCTGTTATATGAGCTAACAGATACACATGTTGTGAGTGAGTGCACTGACTCAATAAACACACCTATGAAACTACATAACACAAAGCAATCATTCTAGAAAACCAGCTCTTGGGAAAAGAACTTCCCTACAATAACCAAAAGCCATCCTGGGGACTGAGAAAGGAGAGTTATACTGGGTGCTGACGAGAAGGAGAGTCATCTTGGGGACAGAGAAGAGGGGGAGAACCATGCTGAGGACTGAGGAGAGGGAGAACCATGCTGAGGGCCGAGGAGAGGGAGAACCATGCTGGGAACCGAAGAGAGGGAGAACCATGCTGGGAATCGAGGAGAAGGAGAACCATGCTGGGGACCGAGGAGAGGGAGAAGCATGCTGAGGGCCGAGGTGAGGGAAAACGATGCTGGCAACCGAGGATAAGGAGAACCATGGTTGGGACCGAGGAGAGGGAGAACCATGCTGAGGGCCGAGGAGAGGGAGAACCATGCTGGGAACCCAAGAGAGGGAGAACTATGCTGGGGACCGAGGAGAGGGAGAACCATGCTGGGGACCGAGGAGAGGGAGAACCATGCTGGGGACCGAGGAGAGGGAGAACCATGCTGGGGACTGAGGAGAGGGAGAAACATGCTGGGGACCGAGGAGAGGGAACAGTATGCTGGAGACTGAGGAGAGGGAGAAACATGCTGGGGACCGAGGAGAGGGAACACCATGCTGGGGACTGAGGAGAGGGAACACTATGCTAGGGACTGATGAGAGGGAACACCATGCTGGGGACTGAGGAGAGGGAGAGTTATGCTGGGGACTGAGGAGAGAGAGAACCATGCTGGGGACTGAGGAGAGGGGGAACCATGCTGGGGACTGAGAAGAGGGAGAGAGCTATGCTGGGAAATGTGAGAAAAAGGAGAGCTGATTAAGCATTCTCTTTTGGGGTTTTGTATTTACAGTGTTTATGGTGCAGAAAAAATGACTTATTAACTTTATTCTGCAGATCCGTACAAATTCAGGGATTCTAAATTTATATAGCTTTTTGTGTTTTACTGTCTAACTGTCGCCATATTCTGAGACCCATAACTTTTTATATTTCCTGCTGTTGGGAGGAAAGGGAGAGAGTTATGCTGAGGACTGAGGAGAGGGAGAACCATGGTGGAGACTGAGGAGAGGGAACACCATGATGGGGACTAATGAGAAGGAACACCATGCTGGAGACTAAGGAGAGGGAGAGTTATGCTAGGAACTGAGGAGAGGGAGAACCATGCTGGAGATTGAGGAGAGGGAACACCATGCTGGGGACTGAGGAGAGGGAACACCATGCTGGGGACCGAGGAGAGGGAACACCATGCTGGGGACTGATGAGAGGGAACACCATGATGGGGACTGATGAGAAGGAACACCATGCTGGAGACTAAGGAGAGGGAGAGTTATGCTAGGAACTGAGGAGAGGGAGAACCATGCTGGAGATTGAGGAGAGGGAACACCATGCTGGGGACTGAGGAGAGGGAACACCATGCTGGGGACTGAGGAGAGGGAACACCATGCTGGGGACTGAGGAGAGGGAACACTATGCTAGGGACTGATGAGAGGGAACACCATGCTGGGGACTGAGGACAGGGAGAACCATGTTGGGGATTAAGAAGAGAGAGAGAGTTATGCTGGGGACTGAGGAGAGGGAGAACCATGGTGGGGACTGAGAAGAGGGAGAGAGTTATGCTGGGAAATGTGAGGAAAAAGAGAGCTGATTAAGCATTCTCTTTTGGGGTTTTGTTTTTACAGTGTTAATGGTGCAGAAAAAATGACTTATTAACTTTATTCTGCAGGTCTGTACTAATTCAGGGATTCTAAATTTATATAGCTTTTTGTGTTTTACTGTCTAACTGTAACCATATTCTGAGACCCATAACTTTTTATATTTTCTGCTGTTGGGAGCAGTATGCGGTTTGTTTTTCATGGGGCTACCTCTTGGTTTTATTGCTACCATCTTTGGGGTTCATATGACTTTTTGATTACTTTTCATTCAATTCTCTTAGCAGACGGGGTGCCCAAAAACACAGTTCTGGCGTTATGATTTTTTTTTACGACATTCACCATCCGAGATAAATAATGCAATATTTAAGTATGTTTGACTTTTATTATAACAATTATGTTTATTTCTTTTCTTATGTGAAAACTGAACTTTTCATATTTCATACTTTTAAAAAATTTAATTAAACTTATTTTAACGTTTTTATTTTTTTTAGTCCCACTAGGGAACTTGAACTTACGACCACTTGTAAACTTCTTTATTGCAGTTCATTGTACTTTTGGACTCTAATTTATTAATAGAGCTTAACAGACTGCATGCTTGTTATTACTGAGTGCTGTGGCTTGTCTGGGGTGATACAGCCGGGTTGGAGAAGTGTGTGGAGGTCCAGAAGTCACTTTCTTATGTGAATAAGAAGTCTATTTCATACCTGTATTCCTTGAGCAGAGGACATCAATGCTTTATGGAAACGTTCTGTTTGGGATGGTGCTGTATCCCCAATATCCACGTGTCTGTTCTGAAGTCTGCGGGGGACAGCTGCCACTCTCCAGTTTGTGTCATTTCTAATATGTGCAGTATCCAGTGAAAAATCAGGATAGCTATTGGTTAAGTCAAGCTCAACTTTTCGTGCTGTTCGATTCCACAAAACCTGGAAGATATAGAAAAAACCTTACTATATACAAAATCTTTAATTTCTAACTAGAGGCATAATTTGAAGCTCCTTGACCCAACGTAATATCTGTAACAGAGAACCACATCATCATGTCTACATGACTGTTTTTTTATCTTCCTCTGGATCAACATTGGGGGTAATAGGCTGAATAGGATGGACATAAGTCTTTATTCAGCCTACTATGTTACATCGAAATGTGAGTATGTGAATAATTCATGTGAAAGCTGAATTCCTTAATGCGGGCCAATCACGATTCCCCTGACTTCCTCATAAACGTGCACATTCAAATCTCACAGCATTGCTTTCCCAAGGGAACAAAGGGTCAGGGGCATCCCTTACACATTAGATTGTCAGATGATAAGAAGCCCTCCCCATCAGAGGCGTAACTTGAAGCTTCTGGGCCCCAATGCAAAACCTATAAAAGGGCCCCCAACTATAATGCTTTATTCATAGTACTGGGATCTCTATATGGAGAAGAGAAGCCTTATGGGCCCCATAAGGCTCCTGGGCCCGGGTGCAACCGCATCCTCTATAGTTATGCCCCTGCTCCCCATACTGTTAATCTCTGTCTCCTTTTTGCACCACTTTTCAAAAGTGCCGAAAAAAAGTAAAAGGTCGCAAATTATGGCGCAAATAAGGCATATCCAAATTTTTGCGACTTTTGTATAATGCAAAACTGGTGTAAATAATTTGGTAGATGTGCCCCACTATTTTTAGGAGGTAATTACATGCCATGACTCAACATCAAAAAGAGGACCTACATCAGCTGAAGTGCGTATTATAATAAATAACACATTTCCTACTATAGCCTTAACATGGCATATAGAGAAGAATATTATATAATGTGTAGTGAGAGGTAGGTAAAGGTAAAGTTCCCTGGTGCAAGCACCGAGTCATGACTGACCCATAGGGTGACGTCACATTATGACGTTTTCTTGGCAGACTGTTTTTGTGGGGGGATTTGCCATTGCCATCTTTAACCTTCAGCAAGCTGGGTACTCGTTTTACCAACCTCGGAAGGATGGAAGGCTAAGTCAACCTTGAGCTGGCTACCTGAACCACATAGGGATTGAACCCACAACCTTCAGGTTGTAAGTGAGAGCTTAGGACTGCACTTAGGACCAGCATCAGCAGAGGTGTGTATTATAATGAAATAATACATTTCCTAACATAGCCTTAACATGGCATATAGAGAAGAATATTATATAATGTGTAGTGAGAGGTAGGTAAAGGTAAAGTCTCCTAGTGCAAGCATCGAGTCATGACTGACCCATAGGGTGACGTCACATTATGACGTTTTCTGGGCAGACTGTTTTTGCAGGGTGATTTGCCATTGCAACCTTTACCCCCCAGGCTGGGTACTCATTTTACTGACCTCGTAAGGCTGAGTCAACCTTGAGCTGGCTACCTGAACCAAATGGGGATTGAACTCACAACCTTCAGGTCATGACCGAGAGCTTAGGACTGCATTTCTGCTGCCTTAAAACTCTGTGCTACACGAGGCTCTGTAGTGAGAAGTACACTATCTTATTGATATTTTTGCATAAATACTTTATATATTGAATTTACGTACACATGTGGTAATAACATTGTCACAATTTCTCACCTTGTCAACATCATTACTAAATGCAGAAGTGAGCTGAGCTATAAAACGGATGGCATCGGGAGTGAGCAGCGCGTTAAACTCCTTTTCCAAGCCAAATGGAGGGTCACTTAGTTCCACGTTATCCATTTCTTTGTAGTATTCAGGCTGATCTCTGTAATGCAGTTTAGAGAGTTTACAGCAGTCCCAGGCACACGTATGGCTACACGGCTCTCTGTGACATATCAGATAGGTAAGGGGAGCTGCACAAGGGGTGGCAAAACTGCGGATCTTCTGTCAAGAGTTTTCGGATGTAAAATGTGCAGAAGATCACAGTACCATGCATGTGGATTATATTTTTAAAAAAGTTTAAAAAAATCTCATCTACATGCAGTAAAACATTCCCACATGTAAACTGATCTGCATTGTGGATTTTTTAATCTATAGCATGTCAATTTCCGCGGTGGACTTTCATTGTAGATTTCAACCCTTTTAATACAGAGGTAAAATACGCTAATCTAACATGCGGATTTGATGCAGATATGCGGCGGACTTTTCTATGCTGTGCACAGCTAGCTACCCTATAGGTATGTTAGCCCAGTTCTATCCATGGATTCCCATAGGTAACAGTGGGACACAGAAACCATGCAAATGTCATGTGGATTTCATGTCAAAATCCATGTGGAATTTACGCCATGTGCAAGTACCCAAAAGGTGAACCTTGAGAAGTTGAGTATTACAATACTCAACCCATGCTGTATCATTTAACAAATCAGATTTGATTGATTCAGAATACAATTTAATGGTACGGTAATAAAGAGGTGTAATACTATGGAGCAATATATAGAGACTGAAGGCAGCAACGGTCACACATGCGTGGCTATGCTCCATTCATTCCAATGGGGCTGACAAAAGTAGCCAAGAGCTTGTACTGCAGCAGCCCCATTGAAGATGGATGAAGTGACACCGTACATGTGTGACTGCCGCTCCATTCAAGCTCCTCCACACTGTGGGGGGGTGTAGTAAGCCCACAATGAGGAGGAGAAGGAGATAGAGAACCCTTGTTCTAGGGATCTGTGCAGGCCTCAGCGGTAGGACCCCCACCAATCAGACTTTTATCACCAATCCTATGGATAGGTGGTAAAAATCAATTTTACCCATTAAGGACCAGGCACAGTAAATTTACGGCACCTGGTCCTGGGCTTAAAGCACCGCCATATGTAAAATTATGGCAGCGCTTTAAGTCTCCTGTCTCTGCAATCAATCAGAGGAAGGACGGGTTATCAGTTGTTAGTAACAGCTGATAACCCAGAGGAGAAGGCAGGAGGGGTATTTAACCCTTTTTGCTTTCTGCTTCTCTGAGTACACAGTGCTCAATGAGCGCTGTGTACTAGAAAGTGAAAGTAACATGTAACTTTCACTACGGGAGGCATATTAGCCTATTACTCTCCACTTCTGCACGAGCTAACCTAAACAACCAATCACCGTGAACCAGCCAAACCAAATAACCAATCACCGTGAATCAGCCAACTCAAATAACTAATCACCGGGAATCAGCCAACCCAAATAACCAATCACCGGGAATGAGTAAATCCAAACAACCAATCAGGTTGCGAATGGTGTGCATTTGGGGAGTAATATAGATATATGCCTACGGGAGCCCGGGGAGTCATGTGACCACCAGGGTTCCCTGCTACAGCAGAGCTGGAGGATCATACTAGACCCTGAGCAGCTCTGCCAGTGACTAAGGGTTACTTTCCCCTGTAACTGAGGCTCCTATGGATGCCCCAGCTACAGTGGGAAAGTGTCAAATAAAAAAAGATAAAAAACATGTGAATGTCCCCCAGAGGTCTTACATGACGTCATGGGGGACATAGATCATAAAGAACATAATTACATACATAAGTAAAACAAAATACAGATACTCCCCGACTTGCGAACGGGTTCCGTTCCGGGAGCCCGTTCGCAAGTCCGTTTTGTTCGCAAGTCGAACAAGTAGTAGTATGGAGCGGGATCGCGGGTGGATCCCGCTCCATACAACGTCGGGTGCAGGCTGTTCTTACAGCGGGCACCCGGCGGCAGCAGTTCCGACGAGCCGCGCCGCTTGTCGGAACTGTTAACACTTTAAATACCGCTCTGACAGCGGTATTTAAAGTGCTAACAGTTCTGACGAGCGGCGCGGTTCGTCGGAACTGCTGCCGCCGGGAGCCCGCTGTCAGAAACAGCCTGCACCCGACGTTCAGGGGGCCCGTACAGCGTCCCACGATGAGATCGCGGGACGCTGTGCGGTTGCTAGGCAGCCGGGGACCTCCTGAAAGGCCCCAGGGCTGCCTATGCAGAGTGCCCATCAAGCGCACGGCTTGCTAGGCGCTCTGCATAGACAGCCCTAGGGCCTTTCAGAAGGCCCCCGGCTGCCCAGCAACTGCGATCTGACCGGACAGGCTTCTATCAGGCTTGATAGAAGCCTGCCCGGTCCCTGCACAGTATGATGTAATGCCATAGCATTACATCATACTGTGCAAAACAGATAGTTCGTATCTAGCGAAATTCGCAAGTCGAATGTTCGCAAGTCGGGGACTATCTGTAACATAATAAAACAACAATACATACAAAAGAAAGAAAATAACCCAAAACCGACACCAACCAAAAACGTCGCTATAAGCGCCCTGTAATCCAAAACCATACATATTATATCAAAACATCCGAAACTGGGGAAAAAAATGAGGAATCCGTTACCGTACTTTATTTTAGTGTAAATATACTAATTTTAAAGAAATAACTAGAAATGTTAAATAAATCATTTTTTTTAGCTTTTTACGCCCAATAAAACTAAAAAACGGGAAAAAAGTCAGTGAAAAAGATATCAAAAAATAGTCCTTTATGTCACGGAAAAAAAAAAACACAGCAAAAATAATTTTGATAGCTAAAGGAAAAAAAAATAGGGTAGTAAAACCACCACATGGGTAAAATCCCTAAAAAGTGTCTGGTCCTTAAGGGGTTAAAATTGCTTGGGTCTGACTAAACATGCTGTATAAGTGAATTTATATAGTAATATAATGAACAACCATATCCATTGAACATGCATGTTTGTGTGAAGAGAAGTTTCTAAGTTGTCAGGATCCAGAGACGCTATCTGCCACTAATTCCTATAGGAGAGAGGCTGTTGGTGGGTTTGCAATTTTTTTGGCCCCACAAAGTGCTGGATCCGAATTCTCACAGAACATAGCCAGTGAACCAACATCTTGTGTGAAGAAGAGAAGTTTCTAGCTTATCAGGATTTGGAGATCTTGCCTAGTATGAGCTATCAGCTGCTAAGTGTCAGAATCTAAAAGTCCTCTTCCCAGGAGCAAATATCTGTTGGATCATGTGTAACTGAAGGATAATGGTTCAGTGTAAACACAGCTAGCGAATGAACAATGAATGATAATTCGTTTGTTTATCGTTAGTCGTTCATTTTATGTAGACATAAAAACCTGACGATAATCAGCCCATATAAACAGGCAGTTGTTCATCTATGAGTGACTGCCTGTTTACTCTAAATGGAAGCAGGCGGGTGGGAGAAAGAGATCTCCAGCTCACTCAGCAATCAGCTATTTAGTGCTGGCACACCCTGCCATCCCTCCTACTTGCACCCAGGGCACATGCCCAACCTGTTTCTCCTGCTGGATAAAACTGATACCAGAGTCATAGGTAGACTTTCCTAACAACAATTCAGTTCGCTGTCCTTGCCTTGTAACTAAATACCCTGGACAAGGCAGTGTAACATCCTGGCACCCAGCACTTGGGGCACATGCCCCACCAGCCTTCTGGCCATGCCCCTACTGATACACTGAGATGTGTTTAGTGCAGGGCTTGAGACAAAGAGGGGGCATGAGACAGATTTTCTATGCATTGCTCTCTGTCACACATGGCCTCATCAGGCTCTGCACCAGGCAGAACATAGTGCATCAGTTTTGTCTGGAATGTTCCTTTAAAGGGGTTGTCCGGTTACATTTTGAAAATTTTATGTCAGGTGTAGATGTCCTAAAATATCAAATTAAGCATTACTTGCCTGTCCTTGGCCTTGCCGATCCAGTGCTGTAGCCCCACTGTTCACCTGTTCTCTGTCAGGTGACAGCTGCCTACCAATAAGATGCCAGGAGTTCCGTATGGTGACACTGTGGCCTCTGACTGGCAGGCAGCGATCACCTGACTTCTGATATCAACAGATACCGGGTGAATGGCGGGGCTGTAGTACTGCATTGCCAGGGCTGAGATGGCTAAATGCTGTTTGATTAGTTATTTTAGGTCATTGGCACCTGACATTTCATTTTTAAAAATTAACCAGATAACCCCTTTAATTCGAAATTCTACAGGGGACTTTTATGTCTTCAAAAATCAGAACAAGTTCCTCCACAAGGAAGAGGAATACCCTGTCGAGCAAAATGCAGCCATCATTCAAAAAAAGCATGCTATTTCATTTGCAGATTCACTGCGGATTTGAAGGTTAAAATCAATTAGGAGGTGGGAGAAAGGCTGGGAGGTGGAGTTGCGGATTTTGTCTGCGCAGATGATCCGCAGTACATCAAAAAATCAATTCAATGATGCCTCGCAGTGTATCCGCTGCGGAAATCCGCATGAAAAATCTGCCGTGGACATGACCCCTTAGGGCTGTTTCACACACAGTTTTTTTTTTTTTTTAAAGATGCAGTTTTTCATGTAGTTATTTAAAGAAAATGTAAGATAAAACACCAGGTAAAAAATGCTGCAAAAAAGTTGAGATTTGATGCAAACTGCTGTGCTTAGAAACCACCTTAGTGTGCTATTATACAAGTATTAGCTGCCATGGATAGCGCTTGTGATTTACCACTAATTGCTCAGCTGTATCTGGACTTGCAACTTCATACATTGGCAAGTCCAGGTTATTGTAGAGGTTATAAAAGTAATTATCAGGTAGGTAATCACTTATTATAGAATCATAGAATGGTAGAGTTGGAAGGGACCTCCAGGGTCATCGGGTCTAACCTCCTGCTCAGTGCAGGATTTACTAAATCATCCCAGACAGATGTCTGTCCAGCCTTTGCTTGAACACTTCCATTGAAGGAGAACTCACCATCTCCCGTGGTAACCTGTTCCACTCATTGATCACTCTCACTGTCTAATATCTAATCTGTGTCTCCTCCCTTTCAGTTTCATCCCATTGCTTCTAGTCTTTCCTTGTGCAAATGAGAATAGGGCTGATCCCTCTGCACTGTGACACCCCTTCAGATATTTGTAGACAGCTATTAAGTCTCCTCTCAGCGTTCTTTTTTGCAAGCTAAACATTCCCAGATCCTTTAACCGTTCTTCATAGGACATGATTTGCAGACCGCTCACAATCTTGGTAGCTCTTCTCTCAACTTGCTCCAGTTTGTCTATGTCTTTTTTAAAGTGGAGTGCCCAGAGCTGGACACAGTATTCCAGATGAGATCTGACTAAGGAAGAGTAGAGGGAGATAATGACCTCACATGACCTAGACTCTATGCTACTCTTAATACATCTCAGAATTGTGTTTGCCTTTTTGGCTGCTGCATCACATTGTGGACTCATGTTCAGTCTATGATCTATTAGTATACCTAAGTCTTTTTCACATGTGCTGCTGCTTAGCCCAATTCCTCCCATTCTGTATGTGCTTTTTTCATTTTTCTTACCAAGATATAAGACTTTGCAATTCTCCTTGTTAAATACCATTCTGTAAGTCGCCGCCCACTGTGCAAGCTTTTCTAGATCTTTTTGAATACTCTCTTCCCTAGTGTTAGCTATCCCTTCTAGCTTTGTGTCGTCGGCAAATTTGATCAGTTTCCTATCAATTCCCTCCTCCAGATCATTTATAAAAATGCTGAACAACACTGGGCTCTGAGGTTATAACGTAATTATCAGGTAGGTACTCACTTGTAGAGGTCATAAAGTAATTATCAGGTAGATACTCACTTGTAGAGGTTATAAAGTAATTATCAGGTAGGTACTCACTCAGTTCCTGAAGAAACACTTGCAGTGCATCAGGTGTTATTTCACCAGTCTGAAGAATGAGGCTAGAAGTACTTCTATCAATATTTAACAGTATTGTCCTCAGACTTTGATCTGTGACTTCAAGCTTTCTACCGGATTAGCAAAAAATAACAAAAAAAAAATAAAAAGGAGAAAAGAAAACAGTGACATGGTGCTACTAGGTGAGATCTGTAGTTTATGAAGACTACACCGATCTAGAGTTACTACTAGAGATGAGCGAACATACTCGCTAAGGGCAATTGCTCGAGTGAGCATTGCCCTTAGCGAGTACCTGCCCGCTCGGAAGAAAAGGTTTGTGTGCCGACGCGGGGGAGCGGTGAGTTGCGGCAGTCAGTAGGGGGGAGTGGGGGGGAGAGAGAGATCTCCCCCCCGTTCCTCCTCGCTCTCCCCCGCAGCTCCCCGCCCGCTGCTGGCAGCCGAACCTTTTCTCTCGAGCGGGCAGGTACTCGCTAAGGGCAATGCTCGCTCGAGCAATTGCCCTTAGCGAGTATGCTCACTCATCACTAGTTACTACGCTTCATTTCCCCTCAAGAGGTGACTACACAACAAGTTGTGCCAAACACTTTGGTAACATTTTTATAGGGTTTGTATAAAGTATTAAAGGGGTATTCCAATCTGATTTATGGTGTATACATGGAGTAGATGCAGGTTCTGGGACCAGCGCCTTTGTGGACGACGGGGGGCTCACATAATTTGGTTTGTTTCAGTAACTCCAATAGAAGTGAATGTTGAGATCTGCGGCCCCCTCTGCTTGGATGCGGAGGCACTGGCCGCCTCATGAAGCCCCTTCTGTAGATAAGCGTGAGTCCTAAGGGGAAGCCCCACACCAATCACACATTATAGCATAGCCTGTTGATGTGCCGTAAATGTCCAAGGTGGGAAGACCCTGTAAGCAGCAAAATGTGTAGCAAGCCAGTTCTCCTATAGAATCCATGCATGGCTGCTACGGCACTCATTGTTTCACTGCTGCAAAACGAACGTGGAGCGATGATTGCGTCCAGCGACCGGTTATATTCATTGACGAGTCCGGGTTCCGACCGCAATCAGTGTAGCGCTGCCTGTGTTTTGCAGTGGAGAGATCCCATGTATTAGCAGCCACTCTCATGCAGCCCGTTCTTAACAGCGTATTGTGTGGCGTTTCAAACGTCGCACTTAGTGCTGTAAAACGCCTCCACTGATTTTCATGGGGCTTCTCAGACACGGCAATTCTATCACCGTGATTTTCGAACGCTGTCTCTCTATTTTAGGGCGTTTCAGCGCTTTTTAACACACCCATGTGTTTTTGCCCTAAAGCGAAGGACAAACGAGAAGCAAACAAATTCTCGCTTGTCTTTCAATCGTCGGCCGTGTTCACATTGAACGATTATCATTCAAATTCACACGATCAAACAATTATTTTTTTTAACGATAATTGTTCTGTGTAAAAGAGCCCTGGATGTGCGCTGGGGGAGGGGGAACTGTTGCTTTTCGCTTTCTCCTTCAAGAGGGCCATTTGTACGGGAAGATTATCGCTCAAAATTTGTTCAAACGACCAAAAATAAGCGATAATCGTTATGTCTAACTGCAAAAAAATCGTTTATTATTTGTTCACTTTTCATTATTGCTTACTTTCAGCCAGCATAAAAATCATGGCTGACCGCTCGCTGTGTGTTTGACATAGAATGTGAAGTGCTGAGTGAGAAGTCAGCGGGGATCTGCCTGTCTAAACACTCCACACGTGCGCCAACAAACAGCGGTGACGTCACCCGCTCGGGCAGATTGCCCCATTACCTCTATTCCCTCTCACGCCCTAGGACAGGCATCGCTAGATGACCGCCAGGCGCCCGCTGTTGGATCCTCTCCGATCAGCTGATTCTTGGTACCACTGTCACTCCGGGCAGTGCAAGACGTAAAACGCGCTGATTATAGCGCAGCGGCCCGGGTTGCTACTGCAGGCACAGATCTTATTGAATGCAATGGGAGGTGCGCCTGCTGTACCAACCCGGGCCTCTGTGCTGCGGTCGGCGCCCTGGTCTCTATGGTGATAGTAGTACTCAGCAGATCTGTCATCAATTGAAGTAAATATAAAAGGTCCCGGAAGCCCCTTCCACGCTCACCAGCTGTAGGTTGTTAACGGTCGCGCATGAGCAGTTGCACTACGTTTTTGCACATGGGGTGTTGCGTTTTTATATGCATGTTTTTTACTGTATTTTTTGTGAGTGCAGAAAAACACGCACTGAAATGGCTAATTAGCCTAATGAGTTCAAGACGTGTTCTTTTCCTGCGCAAATATAGGGCATGCTGCGTTTTTTTGGAACACAAGTGCACACGTAAAATACACTGCCGTGAGGGCTGCCCTTAAAATCAGTGGGTTATATGTCTTTTGTGTATGGCAGGTGCAAAATATGTTGGTCTGACACTGGCCTAAGGCCATGCGGCCAATGGCTTCACAGGACCGTGCCTGTACATGACTTGTTCCTACATGTGACCCGTGACAGGGTGAACATTACATCACCCGTGTAATAAGGGCTGCACTGGACACTAAACACCGCTCCGCTTAGGACCGCGCTGACACCCGCTCACGCTCCACTCCACACCGCCGGTAACAAGTTGATGACGTAATATTTTGCGCCGCCATCTTTACTGTTGGCTAATAGACTATATAGTGAATCATCACCATAGTACCGCCCAGTTCAAATATGGCGACTGTTTATCCTATCCTCGCAGGGCGGAGGCAGCAGCGGTGACGAGTCTGCGCAGGACGAGCGAGGAAATGCCACAGCAGCCGGCCACTCAGTACTAGCGGCACAACAGCAGCTGTGAGCCGGTGGCGAAGAGGACGCCGGCTCCCTTCTCCTTCCATCCTGCGTCCCGTAGTGAGCGGCTCTCCTGTAGCGGGCTCGGCGGCTGTTAGTAGGGGACACGTAGCGGCCCCACTAGGTGAGTAACGGCGGGCGCGTCCCCGCGGGTGTGTGCACGCGCTCCAGCTGTGTGGCGGCCGTGCTGCCCCTTCTGTCATGGCTGCAGCTCACATCTGGGGCCACAAATGCGCCAGAACGGAGGAGCTTTAGACAAATTTACCAATAGTTTGCGTCAGGGAGCCGCCAGTTTGTAGTATTTCCCACCTGTAAGTGGGCGTGGCTTCTGTCCATCAATCTGAGGGCGTACTTACACAGGTGAGTGCTGGGCGATGGCGATATGGGTGAAACCCGTGGGTTGTTCATACGGACCCCAAGGTGTGCGCTCACATGGGCGAGACTGAAAAATCACCGCATGTCCTATCCTTGGGCGACTCCTCTGAGCCGGGGCGTCCGCACTTGAATTTACACATGCGGGTGTGTTTTCCGGATTCCGCAGCGTTCTCCGTTCTAATGCGGATTCCGTGCGGAAGGCTTCAATGGAAGCCATCTGATCCGCGACCCATCTGCAGCTGACATTGTGGGCAGGCCGCGGATTCCATGGCAAGGTAGGAGTTTGAAAAGATAAACCCCTGTACTGCACATGTGCGCCAAAAGGGTACCGCCACACGCATCCGCATGGCAGAGAATCGGCGCCAAGTGCCCCTTCATTATCTGGCTTGGTCGGGGTCCCAGAGGTCAGACGCCCATTGATCATAACGTGATCAGCAAGACACCATTACTTTGAGATGGGATTAACCCTTTAAACACTCCCAATGCTGCACAGACGTTGTCCCACAGCTTTATTTTGGGGAGGGGGGCGTAAATCCCACAGCGCTGCCCAATATGTGGAGAAACCCTTCGGTATTTCATAACGTGAGACGATGAGAAAATGTGAGCTGCTGAGTGCCAGACTGGTGCGAAGTGAGCGGAGGCCCGGTCTGCAAGGGCTTACAATGGAGGGGGAAGGAGACACTAGGTGGGGGTAGAAGGTGCTCATGTAGTGGGGGCAGAGGGGTCACTGCAGGTTGTAGGCAGGTTTTCAGGTCGCTTTTGAAGGTTTCGATGGCAGGAGAGCGTCTGATGTGTCGGGGGAGCGAGCTCCACAGCATGGAGGATGCACAGGGAAAATCGTGATGGGACCGAGTCCTTCCTGGGAAGTATCTGGAGAGCTGTGGACGGCCTCCTCTGTCACTGTTAAGGCCTATTTAGACACAACGATTATCGCTTAAAATTCGCTCAAAAGCCGTCTTTTCATAATCGTTGTGTGTAACTGCATTGACACCGTGCAGTTTTCGTTATCCTGTCACTCATCATTGTCTTTCAGCGTGCTGAAAGACGACTATAAGCCTTATCGGGGATTCACAGCGGGATACAGCTGATACTATTGTTTCAGCTGTATCCCGCTCCCTGATGATGGGCGGGTATTAACTCTTTCCAATCCAATTTGTATTCTGGTTTTTCTAGGGGGCTTACTCTTTTTCTGCTGTTATACAACGGCGCTATCTGCTGGATAAAGCCAGTACTGCATGAGGTGATTCATTGGATAGGCTCAGACAGCAGAGAGGCTGGCAATATACACTAAGAGAACCCTGATGGGCATCTTGCAACATCGGAGCTGTACAGCCTTAAATCATAATGTCTTTAGACGTCAGACAGTGGATTGGAAAGGGTTAAGAATGCAGCTGTCCAGCTCTCTTCTCCATACTCTGCTCGGAGCGCTCAGTTGTATAACAGCCGGGCACTCAGAGTAGAGAACAGCTGGATGCAGAAGACAAGCGAAAGGGTTGGCAGAGAGTTGGTGGCAGATCGGAGGGCTGCAAGATTGTTAGACTGACATGCACATTAGATAGCGGTCTGCTGGACGGTATGTTGTCCGACTCCCCATACATATGCCTGTGTCCTGGATGTCGGAGAGCCTCTGGCAGGTACTTTTCCCTTTTAGAACAAAAGCATTGGGCAGTTGAATTCCAATGCTCTAAGGCCTCATGTCCGTGGGCCGGCCACATTCTGCATGCGGGATCCGACCCTGCCCGCGGCCGGGGACACTGCTTACCTTTCTGGGTCTTCACTGCAGATGTGTGCGGGAGCGCCGACCGGGGCGTATGTGCAGTAGAACTTTTTTTTCCCTAAATCTCCTGCTTTTCCACGGAATCCGCGACGTGTCTGCAATTTCATTGTGGATGGGCTGCAGATCGGACGGCTTCCATTAACTTCCCTGTAAGCCGTCCGTGCGGGAACCGCAGTAAAACAGAGCAGCTGCTATTTGTTCTCCAGACCAAAAGTTCTGCAAATCAAATCCACATGCGTTAATTCAGCTGTGAATGCCCATGTCTTCCTATGGGCGGTTTGAACTGCGGATTGTCCATGTAGGTTCCCCACGCGGATTCCGCAATTCAAATTTGCCTGTGGACATTGTGCCTGAACCATATCTGCCTCAAAGAGTAGGGAGACCCCCATGAACTCGGTGGTGGCTCATCTCCATCTACTGTGTATTACACCACCACCTTAGGAGGCTGCAGAGGAGGATGTTGCAGTAGTCTAGGCACGGTCTTCCAGTGGAATGACTAGTATATGTGTCTGAGATCTGGACTCTGGTCGAGCATATTACAAGGTGCTGTCACCTGTTAGGATTCAGCTCCCCAGTATAATGTGATACAAGCTATGTCGTCTTTCTTCTTGTTATCTTCAGCTTTTCTTGCCCGTCGCACATACATTCTGTATAGATGCCGCCTTGGCTGGGTTTTAACCTGCTGACTTCTAATCCGGCCCTTTCTCTTACAGCTTCTGCTTGTGGGTAACTATGTCTTCAGCCACTAGTGGCGACCGAGGACTGGAATCATCCCTGGAGGCCAGCATCAGCAGCGCCTGCTCTTATGGGTCCACCCGGGCCAGGATATTTAAGATCATTGTGATTGGCGATTCCAATGTAGGAAAGACCTGCCTGACGTACCGCTTCTGTACAAGCTATTTTCCTGAGCGGACAGAAGCCACCATCGGTGTGGACTTTAGGGAGAGGTGTGTAGAGATAGATGGAGAACGAATAAAGGTAATGATGAGAATAAATGGAGAGTGCATGAATGAAAGGGAACAAAAGATTTATGATGTTTAATCCGGATGTAACTCTGAGGCTGCCTTCACACGGACGAGCGTGATATGGGGCTGTGAATGACGGCACCATATCGCGCTCCCCACCATGTGAATTTCCCCTGAATGCGAATGATGCAGTGATCCTACATCGCGGCTGATCGCAGAGTTTCTCCCATGACTTCCAATGGGAGAGCTTGCATCGCCTGCACCTAGTGTGATGCTGCCACCAGCCCCAATGAAAAGATGGGCGCTGCAATGCAAGAGCATGCAGAAAGAAAGAACCCGCCACAATTTGTTTCCTGCATCGCGGTGCCATGCCGTAACACATCGCTTGTGTGTGTGATGCACACGATGTCTCTCAATGCACAAATCTCTCTTGATTTTTCTCGCCCATGTGATGGAAGCCTTAGGAACAAAATCAGACAGAATGTGGGTATAGTCTGTGAGCTGTCCAGTTTTCGGGGACCCCATTCAGTGCATGCCCTAGTTTCCTCTATAAAAATGAATGAGAATAGTACACACATGTTATTTTGTTTACATAGACCTTGTAAACAACATCGTTGGCTGTAAGGCTGGGTTCACACAGGGCGGATTTGCTGCGGAAATTCCGTCCAGAATTTCGTCACGGCAAATCCGCCTGAGGCCACTAATCCCGGCATTAGCCAGCCATGTGGACGAGATTTCTGAGAGATCTCGTCCACACAGGACGGCGAATCAAGTCGCAGCAAAGGAGGCAGAAGCTGGCCGCAGCATGTCCAATTTTTATAATTTTTCTTTTTTTTTTGTATTCTGCTGCAGCCGTGCTCTCCTCCTATGGGAGCTCCGATCGCAACAGAAAAGCGTGCAGCCAAGCCGCTTCAAAACCCATGGCTAAGTGCCGCAGATCTTGAAGCAGCACTTTCCCGGTGGAAATCTCGCGTTGTTGCGCTGCGGGCCCAACCGCGAGATTTCCGCCGGGAATACGTCACATGGGACCCCAGCCTAATGGGTTCATATGCAGTTTGTGCTGTCTGCGTGTTACACACAGACCACAAATACGCCTGCTTGAATGAACGCTTAAGCAGCCCTGCCCACCGTCTTCTGAGATCAAAACAAAGGGAATTTGAGAGATGGATCTAGAATCTGTAGATGTCAGTGAAACATTGTTTCCAGATCATTATGTCTCAGGGATAGACTAAACGTTAACAAGAAACAATGATTCCAGATTTCCATATGGAGTCCATTCACATGGGATCTGTACCTTCCATCTACATGTTGGCATTTGCTTTGAGCTGCTCTTCGCTGGCCGTAAACTTCTGGGCAATGAGGCTCAGTAGAATTGTGAGAGATTGCAAGACATGTAACAATTTGCTTACAGAAACTCTTACTCCTGGACTAGGTCTGGTATTGCAGCCCCTTCAAGTGACTACTACAATACTAGGCTGTAGACCAGAGTGGGCGTGGTTCTGGAAGAAATGGTTTTTAATCCCCTGCATCAGTTTTTAAAGTAGGTAGGGGTTCTACAAGAGAGAAATGTACACGATCCTGTCTAGTGGTGCTGACTCCTCTTCCCCCATTTCTTTGGCAGTGACCACATTGCATGGGGTTGGCTCATTTCAACAACTAAGCCTGATGCCTTCTGTCTCTGCATCAGCTATGATTTAGGAGGCATGGTTAGTTGTTGAAATGAGCCGCTCAGCCAGCCTCCTGTGATGACGTCACTGACTAAGAAGGAAGGGGAGACTCTGTACCATGTGATCCACTGTCATAAAACAGCGTCGGGTAAACTTTTTTCTTTCTTTCCCCTTACAACCCTTTTAACTTTTTACCAGTCAAATCCAAAGCAAGGCTGCAACGGTGTGAATCTACTGTTCCAATTTTGAAACATTGGCAGCTAAAAGGCCTAGATGGGAAACCCGTCTCTCTGTTTCCAACTACCTGTTGGAAGCACCGGAGCGCTTCAGTGCAGCACGGTTTGCTTAGTTGAAGTAAATGAAACCTACAGAAACGGCTATGATTTTTCCATAACTCCCATTTATTTCAATGGGTGCTACGCAAATGGCGCTGCACTGAAGCACACAACTGTTTCCATAGTCACCAGTGCCTAATAACTATAGCTGGGGATTCCCATCTCTGCTGTAAAAATCCCTGATGGGAATACCCCTTTAAGGATAAAACTACCCATTTTTGAAATTGCTGATGAGATGTTTCTCATTTCTTGCTGCAAGGTCTATTTATTGTAATGTTTTTTGCCTTATTTTGCAGATTCAGTTATGGGATACGGCAGGGCAAGAACGCTTCCGTAAGAGCATGGTACAACACTACTACAGGAATGTACATGCTGTGGTCTTTGTGTATGACATCACCAACATGGCAAGTTTCCAGAGCCTACCAGCCTGGATAGAGGAGTGCAAGCGGCATCTACTTACCAATGATGTACCCCGAATTTTGGTTGGCAATAAGTGTGATCTAAAGGACTCCATTCAAGTACCTACTGACTTGGCTCAAAAGTTTGCCGACTTACATAGTATGCCAATGTTTGAAACCTCTGCCAAGAATACCAATGACCATGTTGAGGCTATATTCATGACATTGGCGCATAAGCTCAAGAGCCACAAGCCACTGGTTTTGAGTCAGCCTCCAGAGAATACCGTAGAGCTGAATTCTGGGGTCAAGACCTCCTTTCCATGTGGTTGCTAGACTTCTATTTTATCAGACCAAACTGTGGAAATGATTTTACAAGTTCCGTTGAAGTAGAAGTCAGCTTGTTTACATGGCCACCAGGAAGATGCATGGTTTTATGGAGCTCAACCTAGGCATGTGCTATTCAGGGGTCTCGCATTAAGCCTCATTGTAACCATTATTGTCGCCTCGACTATTCAGAAACCCAATGATTGGATCGTGCATCTTTCTTTTTCCGGTTCTTTAAATAATGTAACTTTTTGGCAAGTGTGATTTGAGTCTTTTTTTTTTTAACTTCTCCAAAAGGTACAATTTCAATCTGCTTTACTGTTCTGCATCACCTAAACTGCGCTTATTTAACTCTTACCTGTGTTTCGGTTAGTTTTTGTCTTTTTCTACGTTTTTCCCTACTTGACAGCTGTTCCCATGTTGGACGGAAGCTGTGTGCACAGGAAACTGGTAGTGCCTTGCTGGACTCGGACTTGGCCTATAGCAGGTCTATCCACGTGCCTGTGACCATATCGCTGCTGCCAGGGCCGCTCTAGGGAGTCGGTGTGAGTAATTGGAGTCAAGAAAGGTCATTTCCTTCCTCTTATGTAGCCAGACAAGCTGAAATGATTCCTGAAACAAGACGGAATCTACACAAGCCTTTACTGTGACTGCCCCAAGAATTCGGGCATGGCCAAGACTAGCACAAGCGTATCTGTTTATGGTTTACCTTGTACTTGTGTCCTTATTTCACAATGCTTTATCCAACGAGCTGCTCTCATTTTCCATCTTAAAGGGACTAACCTGTCTAGATAATTGGCACATTTTAAATGTCATTTTAGCTGTTTAAACAAAGCACTACCGTCATGTCTAACGTTCACATCAAGTATTTTGCTGTGTACTTGTGATAGAAAATGCACTAAATATTTTACAAGTATTGTCAAAAACAGGGAAATCTGGGCTAAACCAGCCCGAGTTCATAATGTGTGTACTGTATCCTTGTCAGCTTCACTATAGGCGAAGTGCTTTCTAATAACATACTGATTTTTCGGTAAGGCTGTCTCCAGCTAACCGATGTAGTACGTATTCATTGCTTAAAAATGCGGAGAAAAGGAGGGAGAAAAGTTCTTGATATTTCTACAGTTTGATATGGTCTGCTGTTAAAGTTTCCTATCTCTTAAAGTTATAGTATACCCTAGTAATATGCCCTCACTTTGATTTTGGGCCTCCGACTAAATACTTGAACAGCCAGGAGTACCTCTGTGCATGAGAAAAGGGAAGCGGGCCACAGCAGAGATTCTCTGGATCACAAAATGTTGGTCTATACCAGTGATATGTCATCGCAGCATTTTACTGTGCTTCCGAGTGGCGTTTAACACATTGTACAGCGGTTTTAAACGCACCCCATCATTGTGATGGGTGATAAGGTGCGTTAAGTGCAAAAATAGAGCCGACAGAGCTCGAAAATCATCGCAGTTCTGCAAAGCCCCATTGAAATCAATGGAGGCGTAGCACGATTCGCAGTAAAGAGCTGGCTGTGTGAGAGCGGCCTAAGATACGCACAGACCAGGTAATTTTTTCACATAAAAATAAAGCAAGAAAAATCAAAATTGCTTTTTTTTTGGGGGGCGATGCCAGTGTTTTGTTAGAAATGGTGTTTATCCTGTGAAAAAAAGCCACACCCAGAACATGCAGCAATTGGCAAAAAAGGCCATAGACCCCAACAATGTACAAGTGAGAACTCAATGTTTGTAGGGCTTTTCATATGGTTTTGACCTATAGAAATTCCTGGAGACAGTTTTTTTTTTCCTTGTTTGGGTTCAGGGAAAAAAATGGTATTTTTGCAAAAATAGACCATCTGCTGTTTTCATTAGATTTGGTGGCATCTAACAGGCGCCTCTGCTGGTAAGGATGCAGCCCCATCTATAGAAAATAGCTCAATTTCCTAAGTAGATCCATATTCAATTTAGAGGATTGTGTGTGTTAGCTGTTCTCTGCTGGCGGTCCTCCCTGGGGCTGAAATACTCCTATTGATCCACCTTTCTCAATCATGTTTGTATACCTTCCCACAATATACTGCCTACTACCACAATCTGGAAGTTGTATCTTCATGGTCGGGGTAATGCCACAGTCTGCCTTTACTATTTCCTGATCCCTGTAGTGAGAATACTGCACAGGCCCGTTCTAGTGAATTGTTAAAATCCATAAGTATTACAAACGCCTGCCCTGCAAATACTGCTATCATGCATGTGTGTATAATCTATGAAAGGAATCCTGGTACCAACTGTAATCATTCTGTCTGTGACATGTTGGTTTCCCTCCCCCCCCCCCCCCCCCCCCATGGTTTTCAGCTCCTGATATATTGGGAATAGTAGCTGCAGAGCATTTGGAAGTCTTGCCATGTAAAGTTTGTTCAGCGGCATCGAATTATTACATAAGAGTAGAATATGCTGTGTATGACCGTTGGCCAAGTAACGTCACCTTTTTTCATCTTACCACCTTGGGTGGTTTGTGTCTTACATTCTTTTAAAATTATGTTCTGGCATTTGACCATTAATGGCCTCTATATAGGCTAGGCCACCAATGTTTGATTTGTGGTATTTCTCAATAAACCGTGAACCCTTCACTGCAGACAGCCATACATTTGGGGTGGGCCATTGTGTGACCATGAAGGTCTCCTCCTGGGACTCCTAATGATCATCAGAACACAAGGTCAGCAGTATGTCCATCTGTGGCTAGTGTTTAAATGACCCAGGTCACAACTGCCTATTGCTTCTGCTGAGCAGGATGGGGACCCTCCCCGATCACGCATTTATGAGCATATCCAAAGGATGGTCTTTAATATAAATAATTGGAAATGCCTATAATCACATAATATTGGATGGAAACCGAGGCATTAGACTTTGCTGCATTCTGCACACCAATTTAAAGGGAACCATTAAATAAGGGAAAAATACTTAATTCAGTGCATCGTTAAATACTGTAGATCTTGTTTTCTGCATTTATGTATGTTTGAGTTGTGTCTCACTGATACAACTTTTTAGGTTCCATATATTGAAAAATATTTAGGAACTACTCCTCTTAATGTACATGAAATACACCATACCAGTAAATATGGCTGACTAATCTCACTTTACATTAGTACAATTGATCATAATAGACCCAAATTATACATATAGAAGTCCTATGTGATGATGTAAAAGGGAACTCTGGGGGGGTTTTCTTTTGTGTATTTGCCAACAGTTCATAAACTATGCAATGTCTCTATAGTATGTACATCTGCAATCCGGTTTTAGTATTTATTTTATGATGTGGGTGCAATCAGCGGTTGCAGTGACTCCCTGTAAAAGCTTACATGCTCAGCTATGGAAATGCTGCTGTGGAAATGAACATTACTCTTAACTCTTTGTGGATTCATATGCCTCACATTCTTTTTATCTGTCAGTCTGACTTTACCCTGAACGTAAAGATTCCAATAAAATAATTACTAATAAATCAGTGTTATTTGACTGTTACAGTTAAACAGAGCTCTGACCCTTTTCCTTACCCTCACACCAGTCACTGCGATCCAATATGGTTTTATAGAGACATCCAATGCTTCTCATATGACTAACTTTTTGTTGCTTTTTCATTGTTACTGACTCAAATCTTTAGGGTGGGCTTACACAGGACCGCTATCATCCAAGTAGTCTTTATAGCCAGTTGTTGGTGACATGATCACCTCCATGCCAAGCTGTTGGTTAGTTGAACGACTGTCTAGTGTAAACAATCATTTAGCAACTAGTGACTATAACTAAAACAAAGTCTCACTCTCTTCACTAGAATAAACAAAAAAATTCTAAGCTTCAAACAGTAAGGGTGCCTACATACTTGCGATCAGGATATCGCTGCATTTTTTTAAAATGTGAATGTCAATAGGACTCTAATGTTGAAAACGCACTGCACAAAGATCATGATTTTTGTGTGAAGGCACCCTAAGGGATGTTTTACATTAGCATAGGTCAGCCACCTTATTACAGCTGCCCGGTATATACTACCTATCTGATGCATTGGTTTCCAATGCATCAGTTCAGATGGGCGTGTTCCCGATGCATAAAAATGTCCAGCCAGTGAAGATGGTGCATACGGTGCAAATTCCAGACACAGTTCCCAAACTATCTTTGATCGGAACATGGTGGGCCGCTTTCATAGACTCTTGTGGGAGTCTGACAGCTGCTGGAGAAGGGAGGGAGTTAAGCAGCATGACTGCGCTGCTAAGCACATCCCACCCTGGCAGCTCCCATTGGCTAAAGCAGAGTGGGAGGGACTAGCTCTAAACTCCCACTGCAAATAAAATCCCTCAAACTTGGTGTACTGGAATGCATTTAATTGCTTGAAAATGTTTCACGTTTTGGCCGTTTTTTCCGCCTTGCAGGTTAAGTGTATATATTGTCTATCATATCTTTTTTAGAAGTATTTTTTCCCCTCTAGGGAAACAAATAGGGAAAAAAAAATTCTAGGCGAGCCCCAGTAAAGTGACTTAATCAGCTCCTCTTTCACAATCTAACCTGCTTTCTCATGAGCTGGTCTCTACCTCTTACATTTGACTAAGAATGAATTAACAAAACTTAATGACCTCCTTTCTATACTATTCCGTCATCCATACTTGGCCCTGCACTCATTTTCAGGCACATGCCTAGCTGGACTCTAACCTCAGCAAAAGTCCCAGGGTGTAGAGCCTATTGCCACAGATCACCTGTAAGATAAGGCACTCCTCTTAAATACCATCTAACTGCTGTATACAGAATGAACATAGTGGTCACTATTAAGCCACACCAGGGACAAGTAGTACATGAGAAGGGCTGCACCACATCAGTTGAGCTATGAGAATTGGGCATACTGTACAGCCCTGGAAACTGACTAAGACCATCTCTGCTTAGAGATAGTAGAGGAGCTACACTCAGAAGGAAACCTGTAAGGGCTTGCGGACCACTGCTCAGTGAGTCCTTGGGTGACCCAGGACAGCACTAATCAGCTGCTTGCCACCTTAAGAATGCCTGTAAGGCTAAGACCCCCTAAATAAGCATGTGCAGCAAGCTGTACTGGAAACCAGAACCACCACTTGGTATATCACCAATGAGAATTAGACATACAGAAGCCCCAACTATAGGGCATGCAAATGAATATCAGACAGGCTTGAGTTCAGCTCGTACTGGACAGCTGTCAGGTGCAACTTCAACACACTTGCCCTGTGTCTGAGGCCTTAACGTGGAGCTGGAAGGTCTTAGGACTAATTCACACAGCTATGTACTCCGTCCATGTATTACACTGACAGAATATAGCCCCATTATAGTCTATACACAAGTGTTTGTGCAGAAGCTGATGTGCGGTGTTTGCAGATTGAACGGCATATGAAGGGATAGATGTTAGTATACAGTCCAATGCACGTCTTGCCGGACAGATGGAGTGGCCTTTCAATTACGGTTTCATTTCATCTTGCATATCGCAGCTTAGTCCTGAACAAGATGGACATTGTCTTCATTTAGCCTAACATGCTTTCAGTTATAGTATGTTATTGCTTTAGTTAAAATAAATAAACCCTAATATATCAGTCTATAGATTATACAAAGAAAGTCATTTTTATTCTTGACTTTTTTAAACTATATACACATGAAAGAAGATCCAATCAAGACAAAAGTAGCTTTAAGAAAATAAAATGTGTTAAATATGTTAATATAAGCAAACTGAGTGCTGATGGCGTACAACCTAAAGGTGTCATGCCCATAGCTGTGGCAGAATATCACAGTGCCCCACAAAACACTCGCCTCCCAGATTCAGCATGTTATTCCCGTTCCTCAAGCTGACACACCGGCAATGCAGGATGACACAGCTGGCAGTGACACATTCATGCGATGCTACAGCGGAAGTATAGCGCAAGGACCGGCTTCCATTGACTACAATGGAAGTCATCTGCGCGTATTCCTGCGGCAATTAGAACATGCCGCTGTTTCTTTCACGCTGCGGAATTCCACCGCAGAAAAACGCAGTGTGAACATTGAGTCATTAGGTTCAACAGAACATAATAGCTGCAGCAGAAATCCAGCTGCAGGCATTAGCCCTAAGGGGGATATTTAATCACATGAGACTTTAGTCTAAGAACCAATCCACAAGTTAATCAAAATGTTTCAGCATTTAAATTTGGCACAAATACATTCTCGGTGGTGTGAAAGTTGGTGCTGAAACTACACCTCAGTACCAGAATAGCTGAGACTTCAGAAAGTCACACATTATAAATCAGGTCTAAACAGCTGCAACATCTATAGCATGCCCACAAGGTTAGACAAAATAAGAAGGTGGCACAACCAGGCATAAATAATTTATAATAGGTGGGCAAGGTTCATAAGTACAGCACACGTTTGTTGGAGGGAGATTTATAAAAGCCATCTTTTGAGTGAGTGATAATCGTTGTTTAAATGTGTGCATTTTTCACAGTTTGGCCGAAAGACTTTTCAGTTCTGCTTGAAACAGTCATTCAGCAGAATCGCAGGCTGTGTTCTGCCCATGGAGAGCAGGGTACAGCCGATAATATTGTTACAGCTATTCTGCTTGCAGGGCTGAGAATGAGAAGCAGGACTGCAAGCTGTGTCTGCTGTCCATGGTGCTGAATTCTCCATGGGGAGCCCGTGGCTGAACAATGGAGCTAGTTACAGAGCTCTGACCTCCTGCTGAGTTCTGTAACAGCTCCCAGAATCTCATTTGCATGCAAATGAAGCTAATAATACTAATAGCAATTCGTGTCAATTAGTACTTTATGCAAAACAATCCCTGATCTTTCAATCATTTGAAAATAGTATGTAAAGACCTATTTAGACACAAGAATTAACACTCAAAAGCCATCTTTTGAGCAATAATTGTTGTGTCTAAATGGGCCTTAAGGCTGAATGAAGACAAGAGGGAGAGGGAGGAAAAAAAAAAAACCAAAAATCACATCCGCATGCTTTAACTGCTCTGCGGGCGCCCACGTCTCCATATGGGCTGCTTGATTTGTAGATGTTCCGCAAATTAAATCCACCAGTGTGCACAAGACCTTTGGCAGTCATCTTATCAGAGGCGGGATTACACTGAAAGGCGACACCTATACATAAACACTTGATTCTCCACTCACAATAGGTGATGTCACAGCTCACCACCTCCCTCACAATAACCTCTGAACCAGGTCACAAAGCAGACCCACAACACTCTCCTATAAAAAGTTAATAAACATATCCTCTATTCTTCCTATAGTCCATTAGGCCGCTTTACAAAACAAGAATTATTCAGCTTAGTGGCTAGAGTGAAAACCATAAGATCAAACTACTAACGACGGCCTGTTCGTGCGCGAGTTTTAGAGTGACTTACATGCACACGGCTGCTGTCCGGCTAGGTGTTCGTTCGTATTACAATGCAACTGAGGCCACAGGAGGTTTGTAGTCCACCCATAGTTTGCACAAGGATGCAGGACCTTTGATGACATCAGTCATGTGATTAGGGGCGGAGCATGCAAGTCATTCACTTGGGATGAGTCACCATCATGCGATCAGGGGTGGAGCATGACAGTGATGTCATCACAGTTCCTTCATCTCCAGTGCTGTGCTGCTTCTAATCCTTGTTGTATGGGATGAACAATGTATGTAGCAGTGCTGTGTGGCACACTGCGCCACCAGAAACACTGGTACTATAATTTATAATTGAAAAACAATAAGGGGAGGGAATAAATACCAGCATGGCATTATGAAGTCTAATGCTACAAAAGGTTTTCGTACTACAAAATATAATTTAATCTCAGTGCAAATAGGGACAGAAACATATCAAAACAAATATTTAAAAAAAGGCAAATAAAATGAAATTCAAGTAATTCATACACTTTAGGATGGCACATGGAATAGTCACCAGCCTAAAAGTCCTTATTTATATATGAGCCCTTGTAATTTAGGTAAAACCTCAAATAAGATTCAAAGTCATGCAAGTCTGATGTATGGAGGAGGCTGAGAAAAGTCATCTTCTGTTTCTAGACAAGAGCCTGTGATTTGTGCAGGAGAATTAAAGATCCTGTCATCACCTCCTAAAAGGGGAAACATCCAATATTAAAACAGTTACACTGCATACACTTGTTTTACTGCTAAAAAGAATAGCAACCAAAATCTGTCAGCTTGAATATGCTGTCCAAACTGCAGGCATCATGTTATGGAGCAGGAGCAGCTAAATCTATAGATTTATGGGGAAAGATTCAGTAGAACTTGTATTTTATTCATTTACATCTCTGAACATTCTGAGCTGAACAGTCAAATGGGCAGAGCCATCAGTGATTGACAGCTATCCCTGTATGTACAGTCATACAAGAAGCTGTCAATCACCTAAAGGACCGCCCTTTAGATCCATCTCTTCGCTTCTCCTGCTCTATAACATGCCGCCTGTAGTTTGGGCAACAACATGTTTAAGCTGACAGATTCCCTTTAATAGGGTCCTGGACACAGGCATGTGACAGCCCCTATAACGAGACACTGCTGGCAACTTCCTACAACGGACAATGGCATTTTTTCCCCCTTCAATTATGCAAAGTTTTGCTTAAAGCTATTAGAGAAGATATTTCAACCTTAAGCAAGACAGTGAATGCAGAGTATGTTGACATATGGTGCTCCATGGTAATTGCTTGTGGAATGTGATCTGTAAGGCCAGATGGATTAGGCATATATAAGAGGTAAGCATGCACAAAGCAGTATAGTGAACTGACTTTCAGGTAGCATCATGTATACCAGGTTTGTAGGCAAACTATACTCACCACGAGAAGTGCACACTAGTTCAACAGTCTGAGGTTGCTCATCAGCAGGATGCAGCCACTCCTAAGTAAAAGTGCGTAAAGAGAGTTTAAGTTTGTATACATTTATATTCCCATCAGCTGAGAAATGGGAAGATGGATATTTCAGGAAATTGCACATAAGTATGTATATAGTCACTAATAACCTATAGGCATCATCTCTTTACATCCACACACAATGATGTCACCAAGTGGATGCCCAAACACTTGCGACGGTTTTAGATTGAACTCGGGGCCCTCTTACATACGAGTGCTGGACAAATGATGCCCGATACTTGTCCTTGTGATGCTCGCTCAATATAGGAGCGAGGATCGCTGACGGTTCATCCAGCAGGGAGGCTGGAGGAGAGTTCTCTACCCACTCCTCCCCATTCACAGTAAGCAGCGACCATTCAGTACTGAACGGCTGCTGCTTACACAGAATGAAAGTCATCCATCTTTTAAACTACTTGAAAGTAAACAACTGGACATTTCTCGTCCAGTCGTCCACGTTCTGCAGGCTGTTACACAGGACATTTATCGTTCAAAACCCCCTAGGGAGAACGACAGTCATGTGTGGCAGGGCCCTTACTCCATCGCAACCTGAAGACAGTTTCAGCGTCTGTCCCGAACAAACAACTCTAAGGCTGGGTTCCCACACAGCAGACTCCCGCTGAAAATTTTGCGGTTTGGCCGCAGTGAAAAACCGCAAAGTTTCCCCCAGAAAAGCGCTGCTTTAAAACCCACGGCGCTTAGCTGCGGGTTTTGGAGCGGCTTGGCCGCATGCTTTTCCATTGCGGCCAGCACTTCCAAAGAGGAGAGCACAGCCGCAACAGAAAAAAAAAAAAAAAAGAATGGACATGCAGTGGCTGGGAAATCCACGCCGCTTCGCCGCGACGGATTAGCAGTCCTGTGTGAATTAGATTTTTGACAAATCTCATCCACATGGCTGGCTATTCCCAGGATTAGCAGCAGCAGGTGGATTTGCCATGGCGAAATTCTGGACGAAATTTCCGTGGCAAACCCGCCCTATGTGAACCCAGCCCAAAGGCCATTTAGACAATGATTATCGCTCAAAATTTGCTCAAAAGTCAACTTGAGCGATAATCGTTGTGTGTAACTACACTTACATAGTACAGTTTTCATTATGCTATCGCTCATCGCTGTCTTCCAGCATTATCAGGGATTCACAGCAGGATACAGCTGATACTATTGTTTCAGCTGTATCCTGCTCCTTGATGACAGGCTGGGTATGAAGAACACAGCGGTCCAGCTCTGTTCTCCATACCCCGCACGAAGTGCTTAGCTGTATAACAGCCAGACGCTCTGTGCCGGAAACAGCTGGATGCAGAAGACAAGCGGGGACACCTTGCTTGTCTTCTGCATCCTCCGCTGGCAGCACAAGGTGATTGCTCATCTTGCGCTGTAAATGACACAATCATCACTCAAAAGACATCTTTTGAGCGATAAATCGGTGTTTAAATTGGCCTTAACAGCTGTTAAGTTCCCGTGAAACTAATTGATTTACTCACCATCCCAGTGAGGTTGTCATAGCACATACAATGTGGTAAGCTTCTGCACCCCATAAATGCAATGCACAGGACTATACACAGACTGAAGAATGATGCCACAAGCATAGCTATATTTGCTCCTTGAACAAGCTGGCCAAGTATGAAATGCTAGAAGAAAGAACAAAAAAAAAAATAGAAGACATTAGAATTAGTGAATCAAATCACTAAAACTTATCATACGTAGTACTTTAGATCATACTTACACTGGCATAATCAGCTCCATTAACCCCTTAATGCCACAGGGCATAAGTGTACATCCTGGCTGCAGGGTACTTAACACAACAGGGTGTACACTTACATCCTGGGGTTAGCACGAGATCAGAAGAGATCCTGCACTATCTGGCAGCAGCAGCCAGCTGTCACCTATAGCCAGCCTCCCGCAACAGCGGGGGTGCATTGGGACAGCGACCCCCCGCTGTTAACCCCTTCCCTGCTGCGATCTCTGTGACATCAAACTCTCATGATATTTGCGGAGGGCTGATGGGTTGCCATGGCAACAGGAAACCAGCTACAGGCGTCCCGCTTTGCCGTTGCTCATTAACACCATTAGAAGCAATAAGGCATTGCACGACAGAAGTCCTGCAATGCCTTACCATAGCAATCATAGATGTAATGGTACAAGTCCCCTACAGAAACATAAATAGTGTAAAAAAAAAAAAAAGTTTCAAAACAATTTCACATATTTGGTATCGTAGTATCCGTAATGACTCAAAACAAATTGAACACCTTTTATCCTGCATGGCAAAAAGCTGAAAAAGGAAGAGGCAAAATGCTTATTGCAGGGGCACTGCAGCAGTCATGCGATAACCAGTGACATCCAACAAAACCGGGAGGACAGAAGGGCTACAGTTTTGGGTCAACAAGCACAGTTGGTTATTTTAGTACAGTTGGAGCTTTAGGGAAAATGCTGTCCAGCAACTAGACAAAAAGTACCACTTTCAGGCTAATGGCCCTCTAACTGCACTTTTAAAAGAGGCTTTTCCTGGACTAGAAATATAATAAATAAAAGTAAGTCTGTCATATATTACTACTCACCCCCACCCCACCCCCATCCACTCAAGTGTATAGAGCTGAGCGTCAATGTCGTAGAACAGCGCAAGAAAAAAAAAAAAAAAATCAAGATGCATTATTGTGAATACATTCTAGTCATGGGCATAAAATATGTATAATTACACTTACTGCATGAATAATGTGAACAGGTGAATGGGAGAGGACCTCATCGTCATCCTCGCCATAAGAAAGGGTTAAACACGCATAGACAATTATGATCAAGGTGGTGAAACAAGAAAAGACTGCAGACGCAATAAGCGTATTCACCTATGGATAAATAATGTTAAGTTAGCTAGTTATAAGCAAAACCAGCCAGAGCGAGCCATACAAAGCAGCACGATCCACTGGACTACTAGAGGGACTAAATGGTCTTACGAGAATAGGATTTTTCTTCTGTGATGAAAATAAAGCCAGCACACCAGGAACCGCCATGATCTAGAAACAGAAGTAGTGGTTTAAATAGGAGTGCAGCTTTCTTTATGAAAAAGTGTATTCACAGTTGAGAGAGCCCCCTTAGTGCTTTTGACTAAATAAGTGTTCCTACTGCCATAGCTGGAGGCCAGCATGAGTCTTATTGCACCACCATCTCATCCCTGCATCCTCTTGGCCAATAATTAAGGAGCATTTTCACCTAAATGTAAAATTTAGAGGGACAGTGACGTTAGCATTAAGGGAGCTCTGGCTGAGCATCTGTGGGCAACAGTATTTATTTCAATGGGGCTGACGGAAACACTCAAGCAAGTGCCGCTGCATTCAGTCTCCTCCTCACTATGGTAGGGGTTTAGTAGCCCCACAGTGAGAAGACCGAACCTCCAATCTTGTGATCGGCCAGGGTCTCTCAGCAAGTTATGCCCTATCCATAGGGTATTAATCAATGGCTGTGATTGGAGAAGCCAGTGCTGGCTGTGATTGGCTGAGCTGGCTGTCACTCAGCCAATCAGAGCAAGCTCTTGCTGGAGGCAGGGATTTCTAGTCTCAGTCGTTAGCAAAAGATCCTCTCCTGGCTTGACAAGTTCCCAGCACCCTGCACGGAGGTCCAGAAAGTCCCTGACGGCACCTGCCAGGTGAGTATGGATTTTTTTTCAGCATCCTTGGCTGCGTTCTCAGCAGTGCTCAAAACCCTGGCATAACACATGCCAGCTCTGATGAAACCGGGCTGAATCTGTAGTAAACGTAGCGCTGAAAACCACTGTGTTTCTGCAGACGCCTGTGTGAGGAAGGCCTTACAAAAGGAGCAAGAGGAGAAAAACCACTCCACAATTTGCTACCCAATTTCTTCTGCATATGGAAATTTCCCACTTGTGGATGTTAACTGCTATTTGTCACGTGACAAGGCTCAGAAGAAGCAGCATTGGTTTTTGTATTTACATTTTTTTTAATGGGGTGTTAAAAAAATTTTTTAAAAAATAAAATAAAAATTTGCGTATTAAAAACTACAACCATTTTCTTCATCCCACAGAGAAACCTGAAGCTGCAATCTTCCATTTGCTTACATAATTATACTATATGAAGTGTCACTTTGCTCCTCAAGTTAGGCATATTAGACCCGAAAGGTCACTGTAAAGCACAGACCCAGAGCCCATGATTTGGCTTACAGCTGCTAAGGCAACCATTGGCATCTTGCAATCAAATCATGGGGGTGCCAATGGGATAAGGAGGAAGAGCTCTCCAAACCCCCTTAGACACTGAAGTTTGCATTAACCTTGGCATCCAGGGGTTTTAGAGGCCAGAATCAAAGCTAGCTCCTATCTTAGCCACTGCAGAGGAAGCCCGGCTGCCATTTACAGCCAGCTCTCACTGAGGATATTGAGGGCTCATCTCCTGAGCCTACACAGAGATGTATGGCGGCTTGTACCAACACCTTGGTGGCTGCGATGTACATGCAAGTCACATGTTGGCAAGGTATTAAATACTGTAGTGTATAATGGTTTGCTGATTTAAAGGGACCCGTTCTTTACAGTTAAGAAATCTAGTCTACAGGGGGCAGTTTTTGCTTTGACGGTCCCCAATGTATACGTGCAGCACCTCCCCCTTCCCACTGTGAATAGCCGGTTGTGGGAATTCCTAGTAGCAGATTTTTTTTTTTAAAGGGGTTGTCTGAAGACCTTAAGTGTGGAGTAAAGAAAAGTGTATAAAATATATACCCTTACCGTTCCAGCCCACAGTGGCGCTCTAGTTTTCCCCAATGCAGATTCTTTACGAAAGGATCCATCCATGAAGCCACAGACCACACACACACCAGCACACGCGATTTGAAGGATTCCAAGCACCACCATGCTTCGTTGGTTGAATATAAAATAACGATAACGATCCATGACACGGGGTGTCTCAAGAAGCTGTTCCTATTGGTGACCTTGATCTTCTTGCCTTCTAGAAAAGGAGATGGAAATCAGGAATCATGTGTCAGAGCAAATCCATAATCCGGGCCAGGACTCCTCAACCTCACAAGTGAGCCACAGATATCAGGAGGTCTTAGTGGAACTGCTAGCGGACAGCGTGCAAAAGGCTTCCTACTTTGACTCATCCCTACTTGTTAGAGGAGTTCCTTGACAAAGGGATTACAAATTGCTCACCTGCTGGAATTATCGGTAATCTATGGGAAAATCTGGCAGTTAATGTAGCTTTCCACGGGGCGATTGCAGCAAATCATGGCATACTGTGATTTGCCGCCCGCGAGCGGAGAATTGCTATGATTCTCTGCTCGTAGGAGAGGGCTTAGGTGTTCACTTAGGTGGTCATAAGGATTTACCATTGTTGAATTGTGGGAGCAAATGCAGACGCCAGACAAGTGCAGTAATCAATGTGTACTACAACGAAGATGGTCTTGGTAGTAGTGTGCCATGTCTCTTAACCCCTTCCCTCCCCATGACGTAAGGGTACGTCACGGGAGCAGGGTACTTCCCGCAAAATTACATACCCTTACGTCATAGGGATAGTGCGAGATCATAGCAGATCTCACGCTAGCCCGCAGTGGGAGCCGGCTGTCACTAGTAGCCGGCCTCCCACTGGGACAGCGGGGGGTGGGGGCTAGGGAAAATCGGAGATACGCCCACCCGCTGTTAACCCCTTCCCTGCCACGATCTAAGTAGATCACAGTATAGAAAGGGTTCACAGAGGGAGCGCAGATAGCGTTAAAAGAGAAAAATAAAGTACAAAAAAAAAAATGTAAAAAAAAAAAAGTTAAACACTTTTTCTATGCTTTTTCTCATATTAGCATAAAAAAATTCCACAAATTTGGTAACGACGCATACAATAAGTTGAACACGCTTTTTATCCTGCACAGCAAAAAGCATTTTAAAAAAAAGCTAAAAAAACTGAGGCAAAAATACTAATTTTTAGCATTTTGCCTCCCAAAAAACACAATAAAAGTGATAAAAAAACAAAACAAACATATGTACCTCAAAATGGTACCAATAAAAACTACAGCTCATCTCGTAAAAAAAATAAGCCCTCACAGAGCGCAGCCCATGTAAAAATAAAAAAGTTATAGGACTTTGAATGCAGTGATTCAGAAAAAAATAAATTTCCAAAAAAAGGGTTTTTAGTGTGGAAAAACCTAATATATATATATATGAAGTTTGGTATCGTAACCGTACCGGCCCACAGAAAAAAAAAAATGTAGTGTGTCATTTATGCTGCACCACACTCTAGGACTCCCAAAGCTCCAGGAGAGGAGCCACGGTACAGCCCATGGTTCACCGCACTGCTGTATGCGAAAACATTTACTAAATGAAGAAGCTGCATGTCAAGAGGCTGACACAGTTAGTTTGACACTTGTATCAGAAAATACCAGCCGGTAGCGGTCTGTTGTAAACGTGGCATAGCACACAATAGTCATGTTACCACATATGTATCTACAGGGCTGATTTATGAGACGAAGACAAAAAGGACTTTGCTGCCCCTAGCAACCAATTACAGCTCAGCTTTCATTAGTCAAGGACATAAGTGTGAGAAGAAAGCAGCGCTGTGATTGGCTGCCACAGCAGTCAGTAGGTCTTCCACAAGGCTGCAGTAAATGCGTGTCACACATTACTCCAGTTCTCACACACGGCCATGTAGGTGGTTTCCTATGTCACTAATACAAGCAGCAGGAAGTATGGAGACAGGCTGCAGGGGACACAAAGACATCAGAGCAGCCGAGTGATGGACGGCGCCGGGAGCGGCACTGCTCACGGGAGAAGCATGGCGCGCTGTCCGCTCACCAGTCCCACTTACCGGCCTGTCCAAGTTCACCAGCATCAAAGAGCTGACGAGAATATCCTCATACAATCTTCAGACACTTCCCTCAGGTCAACCTCAACTGCTAGGAAACACCCCCGGCCAGGTGAGTAGAACCGCCCAGTCCGTACTTGTGTGTTACAGGAAGGCACCTCCCACTGTGTGTACAGGTGTGCACGGTCCGGCGCCCGCCTGCCCCATAGAGGAGGGGAGATGTGGTGATAGACGTGTGAGCCTGACTTGTGCAGCTTTTGTTTTCTGGTGTCTTTGTAATAAAAAATAATCTCATTTTTATAAACTGGTTATTTTTCCCCATTGCCTATAAAGCGCCCACAGAGCGGATTTATCAAATGTTTTACAGATACTACAGTCATTATTAATCACGGGCTCCATTTTCCCCTCCGCAGTATTGGGAGCGCGTTGTTGATCCCCTCTCTATAGGAGAATTAAGTCCAGCACTATCCCATGGATGTCAAAGGGCAATTAAGTTCAATTAGTTTAATAATTGCTGAAAAAAAGACACGTTTTGAAGGCAGCATAGGACAACCTTAAAGGAGATGTCCCGCGCCGAAACGGGTTTTTTTTTTTTTAAACCCCCCCCCCGTTCGGCGCGAGACAACCCCGATGCAGGGGTTAAAAAAACCACCCGCACAGCGCTTACCTGAATCCCGGCGGTCCGGTGACTTCAATACTTACCGCTGAAGATGGCCGCCGGGATCCTCTATCTTCGTGGACCGCAGCTCTTCTGTGCGGTCCACTGCCGATTCCAGCCTCCTGATTGGCTGGAATCGGCACGTGACGGGGCGGAGCTACACGGAGCTACACGGAGCCCCATAGAGAACAGCAGAAGACCCGGACTGCGCAAGCGCGGCTAATTTGGCCATCGGAGGCCAAAAATTAGTCGGCACCATGGAGACGAGGACGCCAGCAACGGAGCAGGTAAGTAAAAAACTTTTTATAACTTCTGTATGGCTCATAATTAATGCACAATGTATATTACAAAGTGCATTATTATGGCCATACAGAAGTGTATAACCCCACTTGCTGCCTCGGGACAACCCCTTTAAGAGCTTATACCCTTGCAATAGCGTGACTTTTTGTGCTGTGAAGGTCACACTAGAACGCGTTTTAGCACATTGTCCTATACTTTTTGCACTGACGGTTACCGCTCACACCCGCGCCATGATTGAAAAGGCTATGCAGCCTAATTAGTCCTTGGTTTTATCGATTTCCTTGCAAAACTGTGCAGTTTATTGCGCAATTTCTCAGGCATGCATTTCTGCACCCATATAGACTCCTATGGTGGCTATGCACAAATGTGTGCAGAAAAGAGCACGTCACTATTTTTGCGCACGTAAAATGCATGCACAAATGCGAAAGGGTAAATAAACCCATTGAAAATAACCGGTTTTATTCTGTGGCGCCCTTAGAGAGATCAGATCATCGGCCTCCGCGAACAGAGTCCATCGGCCACGGAACTGCTCCCTGAGGACTCAAAAAGTAGTCTGTGAAAATGTTCCTAACTTGAAGACCAGAGGATGCTGCGCTGCCATACAGAATCTGGCCAACTGTACCTTCCGGTAGGATAGTTGCAGGTTGAGCCTCTTCTGCATTCCAACCCCAAATATGGTGCGGAACCACACAAGCACAAAGTACCGCACACATTCTCAGGAGACATCTGAAGAGCGCTACGGAAAACCCTCCACTCGCTGGTTAGAATTCCAAGAGTATAGTCAATGAATTACGCCGGTAAGTAAAAAAACATGACTCCTGGTGTTCAAAGGGACACAGAACATGGGTGATTAGGCCACGGCCCTCATCTGCCATAACGAATGGGGCTGGTGGACCTGAAGAGCCAGGAAGGTTCAGGCAGAGATGGTTGGTTGGTAAGAATCTGCTGACCAATTCTGGCAGCTTTGAAGATGTGAGCATCCACAGAGCCTCCATCTGCCCTGATATCAACTATTATAAACCAATACTTGCTGCCAGCAACCACCAGCAGCACTACCGAAAAATACTGGTATTTTAGTAATAGCGGGCCCCGAGTGCAGCAACTTCTTCACACCAATGTGTTTGGCATCCAGGGCCTCAAGGCAGTTAGGAAACTACGCGGCAGTCTGGAATCCTTTAGTGATGTTCAACCATTCATCACAAGAGGGAGGAGAGATCAACGATGTCTTCAGGTGTTGCCACATAACATTGTAGACATTCCTGGAATTGTTGATTGCCGTGTTTATACACCTGAATAAGGGCTCATGTCCACGACCGTGTGCTCACCACGTATCAGGCGTGATATGATATGTATGGACAGTGTTTTCCATATGCATCCCTGCTCCGTACAAAGTGGGGGATTAAAAGAAAAAAAACGTTGCGAATGTCCATGGCGTGTGATTCGCAGTGCCATACAGAGCCCATATGCGGTCTCTGCTGCAGAGCTTATGGGCTGTAACATGTAAACCGCTGCAGGAGACCCACAGCGTTTTACGCATAGGGCTGTGGGCATGAGCCCTAAGAAATAAGTGTTTTTATAGGCATATGTATTGGTGAAACATTTGTTAATTAATAAAGTGGTGACAGATACCACCAGAATGCCCCCTCTCCGTGCCAGCAGAGTGCCTTCCTACACACATCCACAGAATTAAAGGGGACAATCCAGGAGCATAGACACATATGTAAAAAACAATTGCAGGGACTTAAGAACAGTTTCAAGAAGACAAGCCCTGTTAGGGTCCCCTACTTGGAACCATCCTCTGTAGGTCGGAACGGTAGACTTCAAGCGTACCTAACTTTTCAGAATAGGTTGCCAAAGGTGTGTACATGAGGAATAATAATAGAAATGAACATTATATGACTTGTATTCTGCATCTGATAGCATCACTTGACAGAAAGAAGAGACCCAAGGGACCTCCAGGGTCATCGGGTCAAACTCCCTGCTCCATGCGGGAGTCACTAAATCATCCCAGACAGATGTCTGTCCAGCCTTTATTTGAAGACTTCATTGAAGGAGAACTCACCACCTCCTGTGGCAACTTGTTCCACTCATTGATCACCCTCACTGGTTCTCTAATATCTAATCTGTGTCTCCTCCCTTTCAGTTTCATCCTATTGCTTCTAGTCTTTCCTTGTGCAAATGAGAATAGGGCTGATCCCTCTGCACTGTGACAGCCATTCAGATATTTGTAGACAGCTATTAAGTCTCCTCTCAGCCTTCTTTTTTGCAAGCTAAACATTCCCAGATTCTTTAACCATTCCTCATAGGACATCTTTTACAGACCGCTCCCCATGCTGGTAGCTCTTCTTTAGGTAGATTTTAATAGCTAGAGAACAGTCATTAAAACCAGCAATTACGGAGTTGTAAATTAAAGGTTTTCTATCATTGGAAAATAAATAAAAAAAAAAAATCAATATTTACCCATTCCTCCCCAGGCAGGCTTCTTACCGCATCTTCTCCTCGCCAATCTTCTCCTGACTCCTGCAGTTCCTCGGGTCACCTCACCTCCAGCCGGTCCCTATCACTATGTGGAGTCACTATTACTAAAGCCAGCACTGGTGAATCTAGTAAGGGTTGTGGAAGCAGGATGGAGAGAGTATGCAGACACGAGTCATGGCTGGAAGTTGTCATGGCGGTCTGGACCCAGATAGAGAAGAAATCTGAAAACACAGGACTCCAATTAGAGGACACTACCTGTGAGCACTGGAGGTGACTGCACTTTATTCACAATCACTGTGTTATTCTGATCCATACTAGGGGTGAGCCAGTGTATCTAAGCAGCAGTGTCATAAAAGTTGTAGACATCCTGCGCCCACTCAACTGATTGATCGGGGAGCCGATCGACAGACCCTAGCCGATCAACTATTGATGACCTATCCTGAGGATAGCTCATCAGTAGTATTTCCCTGGAAAACCCATTCAAGGGTGAAAATACACAATGGCTCGCCTCACACATCCAAACCCCACCCGCTGCAGCCAACGGCTGCACAATTTTGCCAGTAATTTGTATGGCCATGGTTTAGATTTGTGTGACCATCCACACCATGTCTCCACCCTAAAGGTTGGTTAGCTACTTATGAGCCAGTGCTGTGTGTTTGCCCCTAGCCTAGCCACTGGCTACAGGCATGCTTGGATAGACAGGTGCTGCCTGCACCTTGATAGATGTTCTATTATTGCTTATGAATTAGGTTTCTGTTGGACTCTGTGTTTGTTTAGCTGCTTGAACTACATTTTGGCTTAGGGTTTCTATTGACCTTTTCATTATGCATTTTCTCCATCTCTAAAACCAGATTGGAGTTTCATTTTAAGAACCCTCCCTCAAGAGTCATTCAAAAAAGTGTAAACACAGACTTATAAACATAAGAAAAATGTGTATAAAACCGTACAATAGCTTTCTCCATTTCTGTAGAACATACAGTGTTGTATTGTATGTGTTCCTTATTAGCTAAAATGTACTGCAGTAAGTCATTAGAAAATGTAAGGGAGATTGCATGTGCCTATGTTGTCCCTGTAGCCAGCAAATGTGTTTGGAAGCCATTAGTAGCACTTAAGAAGAATTTACACTGCCTTAACTTTACACGACCGCATGATTTATAGACCGCTCTCGTCGATATTTGGAGTGTATGTATTATGCAGAAAGACCATATTGATTACAAAGTATTGATAGATCACGGTCTATCCCCCACCTGTATTATCACTGCAGTCCAACTATATCCCAATACTGTTTTGTGTTACCAGTATTACTTTACATTATCTGGGGCTTGTGAATATAATGTACTGGTAAGTATTACTGGCCATATCTCACCAATATACTGCTATGTATGAGAAATCTAGTGCTGGTCATTTTATCAGTATCGGAAATTTATCATGTTGCTATGTTTTGGCCAACCAACACCCCAGAAACCCTCCTTCTGACTTTGGCCAGGTTAGGTCAGAAAGGTAAGGAATTGTGTAATCTGGTGTCCACTTCTCCCATATCTGGATTGTCAGGTTAGAAGTGAACTAGAAATAGCCAGAGAGAGGTCAGCTTCATGTGTGAACAAACATGCTTTTATTTATATATGGTGTCCTGTTCCTGACATGTGGCACCATATATAAATAAAAGCATGTTTGTTCACACATGAAGCCGACCTCTCTCTGGCCACGTCTTCGTTTGTAATACCGCAAGGACTGTGCGGTGGGGTCTGAGCTCTGTGTCTACATGCCATCACAAACTACAAAGCATCTGGGTGAAATATAGGTGAGCAAACTATCTTTTTGATTTTTTGTAGAAGTGAAGTAGCAACCCGATACTGTTGTATCTTGTCGACACCAGAAGCTAGGGGTGTTGACAGCCCTTAGGTGTTGTCGAACGCCCCTGTCATACCCCTAGCTTCCAATTGGCTACATTGTCCGGCCATGGAATAAATTAACATAACAGTGGCCAACACGGTGGCGGGAGACGAGATGGATGGCTGCCGCATCCATTATAGTGCGGCAAGGAACAGGTGAGCACCGACACCCCCCGACTGCTGTAAATAAACCCCCCCACTTACCCCCTGCCTCCACCACCCCCTCCCTCCCGCTGTGCCTTGTCCTGTCAGAGCCCCTGCTCTGGCACTTTCCCAGGCTCAGTGCTCCTGTCCTTCAGCACCGTTTACAGGGGTGCCTTTTTTTACTCACCCCACTGCACTGGCTTCTGCCGTGGCTGCTTCTGCGCTGCCACTTTCCAGCGGCGCTTTACAGGGGCGCCTCCTGTCAGTCATCCCGCCGCTCTCCCTTGTCCCTTTCATTGCTCCTGCACATTCTCTGCAGATGGTACACCACCTGGACACTGTCCCCTGGAGTAAGGTCCTAGCAGCTTGGGGACTGAGCTTTGCCTTGGATGGAGGGTTAGTTTTAGTGTTAGGGTTACATGATTATCTGTAAACAGCTAATAATGTAAGCCTAACACTGAAACTAACCCTCCATCCAAGGTAAAGCTCAGTCCCAATGCTGCTAGGACCTTGCTCCAAGCAGCCAATCACTAGCTTGTGGGCATATAGTGGGCGGATACAGCCCACCACTAGGTCTCCACCCATACTTGTGGTGGAGACAAGATACACCAGTACCCAGCAACTCTACTCCCTTTCAGGGTTCTTTACTATTATACTGTAGCCTATGAAAGCAGCAGTCTGTAGAGCAGGGTATTATGTTGTGGAAGCACAGAACTGCTCTATATAGTCAATGGAAAGGCAATTATCCACAACCTAAGCATGCAAAAAAAAAAAATTCTCTACATGTCACAAAACTGGCCTTCTTGCTAAAATGATCTCCAGTACATAATAAGTTATGCATTTTATTCATGAGTACCTTGCTTTATTCAGCTGTGTCACATCCTGCTATTTCGAGAGGGTTTACAAAAATAACTACAGGAGACAAGGGGATACTTTAATGCATTGTTTAATACCAAGAAGTCTTAAATTGTATAGCCATTTATTTGCTACAAATTGTTACTTAGTTTAACTGGCGAACATTTGCTTTCCACATCTTTTAAAATGAAATATTTGTCAGAGTGAAATTTTTATCGTTTTTCCCAGAAGTCATATAAGCATAGATCACAATCTGGAAGTCGCAGTGCTTCGTGTTTCAAAGATCAACCAACCATGCATTCAAGTCTTAAAACAGTAACCAGCAGCATTCTGAATTCAAGATATTGCTCGTGCGGGCTCTAAAGCAGACATGAAATAAAACCATTTAAACCATTTTTCAATAATAACATAATAAACCTGTTATCCTGCATGTGTAGGGCATCTTCACTTGTGGCATCTTTACAAAAACACACATGTAAACAGTTCCTTATACACTTGTTTATCTCTTTCCTGCAGACAGAAGTTTACATTCTAGAAAAGTATCCTCCAAGATATGGTTCTTGAGGACTAACACAATATGGTTGTAAAGGACAATTTTGTGGTTCAGGTTAGTGTACATACATCTGGCAAACAAAAGCAGCGGTATACAATACACACGTGTCACATATTTCACCCAAGAAACCCAATATAGTATGTAGAATTGTCCAGATTTTAAAGCTGTAGGTTACAGCATCCTGAAATATAGGAATAAATTGTTTTAACACTGCAATATTAAAAGAGACACTGTCACCATCTTTTTGCAGCCCTGACTGACAGCAGTAACAGATAGTGCCTGTCACACTGATATATGTCTGCTATACCTATCTGTGCAGTAGTTTTGGAGAAACTTGAATTTTATTAGTAGCAGCCAGACGTAGAACTAGACCTGGATATTAATGAGTTGCAGGCTAGCCACACCCAGCCCACCCTCCAGCCAATGATTGTCAGCTCTCTCACACAGTAATAGGCAGACAGCAGTCAATCCATGGCTGAAGGGCAGGGTGAGTGTAGCCAGCCTGCAGCTCATGAATATCCAGGACTACTTTAAGTAGTCCTCAATGCATTTGTTGCTATTGATAAAAGGTGTGTTTTTTTTCCCCAAACTAGTACACAGATTCACACAGCAGACATGTCACTGTCATCAGTTTGACTGGCATACCTTAATTCTGCCCTATGAGAGGGGTGCAAAAAGATGGTCTCTTTAAAGGGGTTGTCTCGCGGCAGCAAGTGGGGTTATACACTTCTGTATGGCCATATTAATGCACTTTGTAATGTACATCGTGCATTAAATATGAGCCATACAGAAGTTATTCACTTACCTGCTCCGTTGCTAGCGTCCCCGTCGCCATGGTTCCGTCTAATTTCGGTGTCTTCTTGCCTTTTTAGACGCGCTTGCGCAGATCCGTCTTCTCCCTTCTTCTCCCTTCGGCTCCGCTCGGCAGCATCGGCATTTTGGCTCCGCCCCCTTGTACGCATCATCGCGTAGCTCCGCCCCATGATGTGTGCCGGTTCCAGCCTCCTGATTGGCTGGAATCGGCACGTGACGGGGGCGGAGCTACGCGATGATGCGTACAAGGGGGCGGAGCCAAAATGCCGATGCTGCCGAGCGGAGCCGAAGGGAGAAGAAGGGAGAAGACGGATCTGCGCAAGCGCGTCTAAAAAGGCAAGAAGACACCGAAATTAGACGGAACCATGGCGACGGGGACGCTAGCAACGGAGCAGGTAAGTGAATAACTTCTGTATGGCTCATATTTAATGCACGATGTATATTACAAAGTGCATTAATATGGCCATACAGAAGTGTATAACCCCACTTGCTGCCGCGAGACAACCCCTTTAAATATTACACTCTGAGAATTTTCCCATATACGTTATTTTAACATTTCCAGGTGCAACAGTGTCCACTGCCTGAATCTATCAAGTAAAAGCAAGTACCATGCAGATCCATCATAGGGTCTTGGATCCTGTAAAACTCTAAGCCATGACACCACTGTGAAAGGAGTCTAAAATCTGTGGTGCTGTGGGGAGGGGACAGGTTACCCTTAACAAAAAGGACAACTGGAAGGTTGAATGATACAAAAAAAAAAAAAAAGACCACGTATTATCAAAATGATTAAAGACTATGGACACTTTTGTGGGCTTTTTTTTTTTCTTTAAAATCAATGTATTTTTTACATAAAAATCATATCTGTAATTGAATGTTGTAACAATTTTTTACAATTTACTTTCTAGACTTGCCCTGTGTCCCATTACATTGATAGTTGGAGAACTGAGATTCCTGTACAATCTGTCAGTCAGGAGGGGGTGCGGGGATACTTACAGCTACACAAGGTTAAGGGAGACTATTAGCCGCTTGTGAGAACTGTTAACACTTTAAATACTGCTCTGACAGCGGCATTTAAAGTGTTAACAGTTCTGACGAGCGGCGCGGCTCGTCAGAACTGCTGCCGCCGGGTGCCCGCTGTAAGAAACAGCCTGCACCCGACGTTCAGGGGGCCCGTACAGCGTCCCACGATAAGATCGCGGGACGCTGTGTGGTTGCTAGGCTGCCGGGGACCTCCTGAAAGGCCCCAGGGCTGCCTATGCAGAGTGCCCATCAAGTGCACGGCTTGATAGGCGCTCTGCATAGACAGCCCTAGGGCCTTTCAGAAGGCCCCCGGCTGCCTAGCAGCTGCGATCTGACCGGACAGGCTTCTATCAGGCTTGATAGAAGCCTGCCCGGTCCCTGCACAGTATGATGTAATGCCATAGCATGACATCATACTGTGCAGGACAGATAGTTCGTATCTAGCGAAATTCGTAACTCGAATGTTCGCAAGTCGGGGACTATCTGTACTAACTCATGACTTTAAGACCCTAGCTAAAATGTTAGAAGGTGTGTGTGTGTTGTCACCACTGCTGTCAGCTCCTTAAGGCCCTTTTACATGCAACGATTGTTTGAACGACTGAATGAATTAACATTTTTTTTTTTACATAAAATGCTGTACATTTACATGTACAGATAATCAATTGAAATCATCTCTATTTCCCTCAGTAGCTAAAGTAAACTCTGTATATTTTTGCTCAGGTGGGAGTGTGTTGATGCGAGGAATCTCTGTCTCGCATGATTTTAATTAGTGTGGAGAGAAAAAAAACATTGTCTACTGCCAACACGAGTAAATAAGTAGTCATTGTGTTGGGCAATGTAAACAATCACCCCTCCACTCAAGTATTTCAGTCTTTCTAGGGAATGCCATTCCAACGGTACAAATAGTGAACTACCCAACGACTGTTTTTATACCAGCTGAAATTCAGCGATAAATGGCAAGTGCACGACAACTGCATGTTCAAATCAGCGAAAGTGAGCAATAATAGTTACGTGTAAACAACTTTTGAGCGATACTTTAATTGTAATTGGGCCTTGAGGTTTCTGTCAGTGATAACTCATTAACCTTTACTACACCTATCACTGTAATGCAACAGCGGACAAGCCTAGAAAGTAAAGGATTCAAAATTCCAAACATTCTATTACAAATTTCATTTTTATGTAAAAATACATGAATTCGAGAAAATAAATTGAGCATTGGTGTCCTTAGTCTTTAGGGTCCAACAGCAGGAACTCTAAAGCTCACCATAAAAACATTAGATGTTATCAGCCAACTCACCAATTTTGCCAGGATCAGCTGACCATCTAATGTGTATGGGGTCTCCTGACTCGCCCCTATCTGATAGTGGAATCCAATAGCCTGATATGTATCTCTTATAACAAGCCTGATCCTTTGTGCTTATGGAGATGACCTGTGTGGCTGCAACTATTTCCCTTACTGAGAGCACATTTATTCCAAGGCCAAGCCAAGTGTGCATAAGTATTGTGGGGGAAATCAGGAGAGACGCCATTGGTCGAACGAGCGTTCAGATGAGAATCAGTATATCATTTGTATGGCCAAGCTTTAAGCCGCTTTCACACGGCCGAGAAAATTGCATGAGTTTTGTGTGTCTCGAAATGCATGAATATGAACCCCATTCAAAAGAATAGGGTCATACACAGGAGTGGTTTTTCAGCCGCCCGAAGTGACGCAAGGCACTTTTGACACAAAAATGCCTGGCATCCACAGGGAAATCACACGTTGACGAGCGCGATATAGGACCGAGTTTCACGGCTTCATACCACACTCACCAATGTGGAATTAGTCTTAGGATATATTCACATGTCAACGATTGGTTAAGGGAATTTTTGAAACTAGAAGTCAGTTTTGCGATGTGTGAATATACCCAACAAGTGTTCATAGGAAAGTATCACAGCCCTAGTTTTCATGGAGTGATGTCAACAGGCGTGATCAAAAAAAGTTAGAAAAACTTACATGTGCTCATCCATAGGCTTAGATGAATCCCAGTAATTGGAGATGGAGAGGTCATGCATGAAAACCAGGAGCGGGACCTGTTTACTGTCCAGCTGGGACGGCTACTAATTTGTAGATTAAGGAGTCATTCACAATCTTACACAAAGTTCAAAATAAACAAGCATTTCTGTCATTTTAAGGCACATAAAAAAAAAACAAAAAAAACAAAAAAAAAAACACACTACCCCTCTACTTCCCCCACACACCACTCTGCAGTAGAAACCCATCATGCACCCAACAGTCCTTCCTGCAGAGCATAAAGCAGCCATATCCCATGAAGCATTTATAAAACCAATATACTATGCTCATTTCCTGTGCAGTCATCATGTACAAGATCACACACATGCGTTTTATTAGATTGCACATACATTCAATATTGAAATTATCTTTAGTTTCACAGACTGTTTTAATAAAGGATCAAAGTAACAATTATGTGTCCTTAAATTATCTATATTTTTCTTTATTACAGTAGAGTTAGCAGATTTGCTAGTCTATAGAAACAATGTAGGAACAGAGTTGCCCATTATTCTGTTAAATTCACCAAATGGCTGGGAAGTAAACCAATCTACAAAAACAAAAATTTGCATACATGTTCTGTAGTCTCAACCATGTACCTCTCAAACTAAACCATCACCCTTTCTCGGGGCATGCTCGAAGGAGTTTGTAGTTGCACAATAGATAGAATTGCACATGTTGCCCTATTATATGTCAAGCTGGGTTCATGTGTTGCATTGGGAACACATGCCTACAGATACCTACTGGCAGCGGCTTACCTTCCCAAGAAAATAAAAGGATTATAGAGTTGAAATCCAACTGTCCAATCCATATATTGCACAACATCTGTCAGATTGTCGTGTTTGACTGATGTACATCTAATGTTTGTCACAATAAAAGGGATATTTTTATCTCGGCCCATCAGGCAGAGATCAGAATACCCCTCCACAAGCCATAGCCAGGATAGCTGGGAGTACAGAACAGCCTAGTGGGTTGTGCTACACCGTCTAGAAGTAAATAGGAGTTATAGAAACAGTGTGGCACAGTTAGCTATATGGTTTCCATAACCTGGAAGCGGTGGAAATGGCATAGCTCAATGTGCTAAACTGTCCCTACAACTCCCAATCACTTCAAGTGTAAGACATCCTATTCAACGGTTTACATATTCCCGGTCACCCCCAGCCAACACATACAGAGTTGAGGGAGGTCAGATCTCAAGATATAGATGCGGGACAAACCTCAGAAGTTTCCTGTGGAAAAATCGGAGATAGGAATATGCATTTAAAAAGGTCTTTTTGGAGGAGTAAACCATTTAAACAAGCACAGACTACCAATATAAGCAAATGTTTTAATGATCACAAGACTTGCATTCATAGGGTACAACACTATTACTTTTTTTTGTAATTGCAATACTTTGTGCCATGCCTTCTCTTTCATCCACTCATGCAGTTTCCATTACCAATAACTGGCATATTCCTGTTTATAGGATGGGATGTACGCCCAACAAGCGACATCTTCGGTCAGCATAAGAGATTACTGCTGATCCTATCAAGTGCATTATCACTGATATTTCATTGCGTGATGATTGGGGACATTTGTTCAAGGCATTATCGCCCTTGTAAAAGGCCATTTAGGAAGAAAAATCCGTAACACAGATGGCTGAACTTTAGAGGGAAAGACTTCACAAACATACCATTCAAGAGAAAAAAAAAATATTATATGCGCTGTTCACATTCATTTTGGCTCCAGACATGTACTGTATTTATCAAGTATTAGCCAAGTCAATAAGTTTTACCACAAAAAACTGGTGAAACATATTGACTCGAGTATAAGCTGAGCTATACTGGGGTATATACTGAATAAAAAGAACCTAAAATCTCCATACTCAGCTTCCAGCCGGCGTCTGTCTCCAGCGGCGGTGCGGAAAGCTGCTTCAATTTCTATGTCCCCGGCGACGGTGCGGCACACACGCCGCTTTAGAATTCTCCCCACTGACATTTTCCTGCTCGGCTTTCAAATCCCCCACCGTAAGCGCTGTGATAGGATCGAGCGCTGGCCAATCACAGCTGGTACTCGATCATTCACAGCCAATCACAGCCTGACGGTGGGGAATGACAGAGCCAAGCAGAGAGGACGGCGGGGAAAGACAGCAGGGAAATTTCAAGCAGCTTGCCGCACCGCCGCTGGGAACACAGAAATTGAAGCAGCTTGCCGCGCCACCACCGGGGACACAGACGCCAGCTGGGAGGAGAGTATGGAGGGTTTTTTTTAACCCTTCCCAGACTGGAGTATAAGCTGAGGGGGGCTTTTTCAGCATAAAAAAAAAAAATTAGCTGAAAAACTCGGCTTATACTTAAGTATATACGGTACCTTAAAAGAATGCTAATTAGAGATGAGCGAGCATGCTCGTCCGAGCTTGATACTCGTTGAGCATTAGCATACTCGAAAGTACTCATTACTCGAGCGAGCACCACTGCGTTTCTCGAGAAAATTTCACCCTCTCCATTGTCTTCAATGGAGCCGCGGCTGCTGCCGGCGTCTCCATTAAAAACAATGGTCTGCCGACACCCCTGCATTGTTTTTCAGGGAAGGGCTTTATATATAAGCCCTTCCCTGAAAAACAATGATTTTTGTGTTAAAAACAAAACAAACAAACAAACCTCTCCACCGCTGCCGTGTCCCTGGCGGAGATGAAGAACACATCTGTCGCATTCGGCAGATGTTTCCTTCATCCCCACTAGTAAAAAGAATTTCCTGCTGCTACATCTGCCACATCTGTGACAGATGCAGCAGAGGAATTCTTCAATTCCCTACTGCAGCTGTCACACATGACAGCTGCGGTAGAGGATCCTGCTGCCGGCACCCCCGTCAATGGATTTGAGGGAAGGGCTTTAAATATAAGCCCTTTCCTGAAAATCTAGTAAAAGTAGTGTAAAAAACACTAAATGAATGACAGGCAAGAGCTGCCTGTGACTGGCTGAGCGCCTCAGTCTTATTATAATCAGCTCTTTCAGCAGGCGGGGATTTTAAATCCTCGCCTGCTGATAGAACAGCACTACAGAGTCAGGCACAGCGCAGAGAAGATGCGGCTGAGTCCCAGCAGCTGAAGGGAGGGGAGTATCTATTTTTTTTACACTACTAAAGCCCTTCCCTGAAAATCCATTGACGGGGGTCCCGGTAGCAGGATCCTCTACTGCAGCTGTCATGTGTGACAGCTGCGGTAGGGAATTGAAGAATTCCTCTGCTGCATCTGTCACAGATGTAGCAGCAGGGAATTCTTTTTACTAGCAGGGATGAAGGAAACATCTGACGCATGCGGCATATGTGTTCTTCATCCCCGTGGGGGACACGGCAGCGGCGGATAGGAAAGTTTTTTCTTTTTTTTTTTTTTACACTAAAATCCTTGTTTTTCAGGGAAGGGCTAAAATGTAAAGCCCTTCCATGAAAAACAATGCTGTGTGTCGGCAGACTATTGTTTTCAATGCCACGGCTCCATTGAAATATGCTCGGGTCCCCATTGACTTTAATGGGGTTTGTTAATTGAAATGAGCTCTCGAGCATTAGAAAAAGCTCGGCTCGAGTAACAAGCACCTGAGCATTTTGGTGCTCGCTCATCTCTAATGCCAGTGCTATATCCTCCCCCTAAATACAGTTGTATGGAATAATGTACTCTACTACTCTCTCTTCCATTTGGTGGTATAATAATGTATACAGGGTGTCCCAAATAATGTATAGACACTTAGAAAGATTATAAAGTCAGTGATTATTAACATATAGTTAATTCATACAGAAATGAGCAATTATTTTTGTCTAATTGTTTTTGCCTTTTTGTCAATACCCATTTTCAAACTGATGACTGTTCTGGTCCTGGCACAGATAATGCACAGCAATGGAATTGCAATCAAGAATCATTTAAATTTGGTATTTGTACGCATTCTCGTTTAACGAATGCCATCAATTTGTTGATAGTTGCTGTTTTTTTGCCATAAAACTAACTTTTAAAAGTAAAAAAAAAAGTCTAGCGCCATGAAGTCCGGTGAGCGCACAGTGTATTCTACTGAACCTCTTTGTCCAATCCATCTGTTTGGCGAATTGTCATCAAGGTAGGTCCTTACATTGTGATGATAGTTTGGGGGGGTGATCCATCTTGTTGGAAATAAAACTCCTTATCCTCAAAGTCCTCTTGAACGTGCGGCATAACAGATTGCTGAAGCAGGTTCAAGTAAATGGCACCAATCACAGTAGAATCAACAAATAATGGTCTTATTAATCCCCTCGTCTATATGCTGCACCACGCTGTAACTCCTGGTAATAATAATAATAAACTTTATTTGTATAGCGCCAACATATTCCGCAGCGCTGGTAAATTAACATGATGTTCCTCCATAATACACAGGTTCTCAGGTCCCCCATAAGCACAATGGTCGTGGTTAATTGAGCCCTTTATTTAAAATGTAGCGTCCATGGTCTTCCAGAACATTTCTTGTAGAAATTCTGAACGGTTCCATCTGTTTCATAATGATCTCTAATTAAAGTGAAAGCAAAGGCCCTTTCACATAGAACGATTATCGTCTAAACGGACCCTTTAGTCGCATAGGTAAATTTTCTGAAACTCTGTCTGAAACGGTCTTTTGCACCTCAACTATGCTTTTAAATTTTCAGGAGCACTTTAGGATGTTTCCCTTGTTCAAATATTAGCCTGGCTTCACCCATGATTTCTAATCCGATAAACCTGAAAAAGGAATGAAAACTAAGCTGGGGAGATAAGTCGAAACTGCAGCGGAGGAAAACTGGTTTACTTGCCCGTTGCAAACAAATCAGGTCTCTGCTTTCATTTTCCTGAGGTTGAATCTGATTGGTTGCTATGAAAGTGTAAGACAGTTTTCCTTTGCATGAGTTTTGATTAATCTCCCCAGTGATTAAGAGATTTCTAAGCCATTATAATGTGTATACATTTTTGGGACACCCTGTATGGCCAGACGGAGGCTAAAAAGGGACGCTCTTGGCGTCTGTTGAGCTACTGGAGCCATATGGATATAGATATTTTGTACATTGGGAGATCATAGAGACATCATAAACGCAACAGTTAGACAAGAATTCAATAAGACACTATCGTGAAGATAAAGATACCAATTTACTAAATTTAGAACTATACAAACAAAATGGGAGACATTTATGAAAACTGTCAAATAAAAATGGTCTTTTTCGCTCATAGTGACAAATCACAGCACGGCTTTCATTTTGAGCTTGAAATGAAAGCTTGCTCTATTATGAGCAACAAAGAATTTTTCTTTTCAACAGTTTTATAAATCTGCATTATTAATTATAATAGCTCATTTGCAGAAGTGAGCAGTTCTTAAAGTCTGGGTAAAACAAAGACTGTAATTTGCACGATAGATTGAGGTTACATTTTACATGAACACTCAGTGGATGTGCTTTACATGTTAAGCAACTCATATTCCAAAAAAGGGGTTAGGGACCAAGGCAGTTGTGTGCTCTGTGCCATTCACTTCTATTGGAGTAAGAATTCACAAGGAAAAGCTGCACTACTTCAATCATCTCCTCAAGCTGAGCTGATGAAATTGAAGTCAAAGTTAAGCCCTGGCCTTATGCCCCCTTTACATGGCAAGATAAATCGGAACAAGCATGCAACCAGTGGTGATGTAGCAATTGTATATAGTTTGCTAGGCATGCATTTACACCGAACATAACTGGGTAGTTTAGATCGTTTTTTGGAACATAACCGCACCTCTAGTCAACCCTTCCACTGCCGCTTTCTATTTGGCAAATTGTACAACACCGGTTTATACAAAACGATGCAGCAGGAAAAGAACAATGATCCTCAGATCTGCATGAAAGGTCCGAGCAGTGATAATATAACGATTTATCACCGATCGCTCGCTACACACATTTACACCTAACAACTGTCATGCAAACCACTTGATCGAATGGTTATTTTCACAATAATTGTGACATGTAAAAGGGCCTCTATCAACACAAGTCAGATCAAACTTAAGACAACCTGTCATACATGGCTCCTATGCCTATTAGAGCATCTCTGTAACTGTAGGGCGCAACTCACCATGCATTACATAGAAGACCCAATGCAGGAAATGTGCACCATGTATGCCTCATTTATTCTGGAGCATAGTGCATACAATCCCCTTCCTTCATCAATATCACGTGATTAGTTCAGCACATCTTTAGAGATCTATTTAACCAGGAGTTGTTTAAACCCAACATTCCCATAAAAGTCTAATGATTCAGTGTGGTTACAAACTTATATTTGAGCTTTGAGTGGAGTATAGGAAACACACTGTAAAGGTGCATTTACACACAAAGATGATCACTCAAAAGATGGCTTTTGAGCGATCATTTTGCATAAATTACTACTTGGTACTAATGCTTATTAGTACCAATTAGTAGCCAGTGAGCCTTTGGGAGCTGTATTCAGGGAAGAGACCACACGCTGTTCTCTGAATAAATTCCCTTTGTTCTGCCATGGGGCTGACAGCTGAGACAATGTAATCAGCGCTCCCCGGGCAGAACACAGTCCTTCTTATCAGCTGTTCTGAAAATCATCATTTGGCAGAAAAGTGAAAGATGGGTACATTTACATGCAACGATTATCGCTCAAAAAGATGGCTTTTGAGTGAATTTTCAGCGATAAACATTGTGTCTAAATGGGCCTTTTGAGAAAGGAAGAAACAACATCAGCTCACCGCCCGTTGTATCAGCAATCAGCCTGGAAGAGATTCACCCAATGCAAAGAGAAAAAAGGAACGACGACCCGATCCTCAGGCAATAGGTATATCACAGGTAGAGGTTTCCCCAGCTTTAGTTAAAACAAACACGAAAAACTAATTGATGGATGATCTAATAAAAACATCAACCAGTCAAGAAAGTTTTCATGTAGTAACCAAAGCTGGAAAACCCTCTATCTGCAACATAGAAAACACACCACCTTTCAGTTTCCATTGCCATGTTGTCCAGATCTCAATCTAAACTAATCATTAAATTCCTGATGACTAAATTGCAGATTCTAGAAGTTGCCACATGTCCACATCATTACTCACACAACTGTCAGACAAGGTTTCATTCGCAGGCAACACTTTCCTTCAGTTTCAACCAGAAACCAAAAACAGTAACAGAATGAAGACAATAAATAAAACAAAAGAATGCAAAAACTTCAAATTTGCAGACTGTTTAAAGTTACAAAATCATACAGCATGAAAAGTTAGTGCCAACCAGCTTAACAAAAGCTCAGTCATACACTGTTACATTGTCCCAGATTATAAAACCAGTTCCGTGAGAAAACCTGTATCATATCTCAAACTATTACAATGGACAGTAACCCTGTGCGGACACCTACAGTTCCATTGCAGGCTCTCTTATAATCCAAGGGTTAATGCCGTATTTTGAGCAGAAGACCACTATTGGCATGTTTGTGACCTGAGTGTGTGAACCTGGAGAGTAACAGCAGTATAAAGTGTGAGGTTGTTCAGAACCAGGGCATTCACTGAATCTGAAGAAAGGATGTAGTTTGGTCTTCCTGCCCTCAATACAAATGTATATAAAAGAAGTTACCTGCCAACAAATAAAGCAGACATTTTAACTAGGCCATTGTGACTAGAAGGGACAATCCCCATTGAGGAGACGCTGGTGTAGTCAACGGTTACAATACACTTATCAAAAGCAGGCATATATGTCGTTAGCAATCAGAAGTAACTGAAATAGTAGGAGCTGCCATACAGAGTAAATCGCCAGGCTATTCTTCTAAAAGTGTTTCTAGTATACAGATTGTGAATGTTGCACATTTTACAATATAAAACTAGTATATATATAACGCTGTTCACATCGCATTTGGGCTTCGGCACATACAGCAAGGAAATATCCTGGCATATAGCACTGTCTGCTACACAACAGCATACTTCATACAAGAACCCCCATGTTCAAAGAAGGTATACATTTTTATGTTGTGCCCCACTGTACAGGGAACTAATGCAGAATATGCTCTTCTAAACAGTCAAGGCCCCATTCACACCTGTGCCTGGAGCTCCCGCAAGTTACGGCACATGTGTTGGCCATAAAGACCCCCTACGGCTTCCGGCATTCAGATTGCCATTTTAGCAGACTATCTTGTCTGAGATTTTCTGTTGGATCTGCATGGGAAACTCCAAATGAAACTTCTGCCGCAGATGTTAATGGAGCCCAAAATGTATACTGATGTTTAACTGCTTGACGGATGCTAAAAAGATTCTCTGGTTATCTGTCAAGCGGCCCTATTGATACATTTCTATGGTCGCAGCAGAACAGATCAATTGAGGGGACATTTTTTCTTGGCATGAATTTATTCATAACATCATTAAGAGAGCAATAAGCTTTGCAGATACGGCTTCACTCATATCAGCATTGGGGAATTCCATTTTCCTGTTCCCTCTTAAGAAACAGAAAATGGAATGCCATTCGGGGATAGATCAGTCAAGCCACCAGGCATTTTGCCGGACCAAATAGCTCAGCATGCTGCAATATTCTGTACATGAGTTTGCGTTGGATCTGCGGCAGAGCCTCCAACACATATTTGAACAAACCCTAAATCACGTCTTGTATGTGTTGCCAAATGTGTTCACAATTGCACTACAGCACATAATAATGAATTTGTGTGCAAAAATGTTCTCTTTTAATACTCATCCAACTTTTTGACAGATACTTTTACAGGACAGTACTTTTACCAAGCGTCCTCTAGTTTTCACTTCCCCGTACCCACATCTATACCTCTACCACAGAGGCATTTATACAGAAGCTAAATCCCAGAGAGACTTTACTTTCTTTTTTCTGCCAAGAATGGGGCCTTGCAAATATATTCAAACCCTTTGGTGTTTTTCCTGTTTTGTTAGATTACAACCTGGAATTAAAATGTAATTTAGATTTTATGTAATGGACCTGACAAAATATGAGGAATAAAAAACAAACAAAAACAAAACCCAAAAACTTGCTTAAAAAAATAAATAAAATGAACAACTAAATAAAATAAACTGAAAAGTTGTGAGTGTATTTGTATTTATGTGCCTTCCTGTTAAGCCTTTATGGAAGGTTGGGTCCAAAAAACTAACTTCCAAGTGGCATAATTAGTTTAATACAGTCTCTTTCTATGCAACTGAAGTGTCTCATATGATCTGTCACATGTGGTCAATATAAATACACCAGTTCCGTAAGACCCTTGAGTTTGCAAAAACACTTAGCAAGCAACATGAAGACCAAGGAGCTCTCCAAATAGGTCAGTGACAAAGTTGAGAAGTATAGATCAGAATTGAGTTATATAAAAATATTCCAAACTTTGAACATCCAACACAGCGCCATTAAATCCATTATAACACAATAGAAAGAACACGACACAATTATAAACCTGCCAAGTCAAGGCTATCTGCCAAATCTCACAAACTGGGCAAGGAGGGTATTAATTGGAGACTCAAAGAAACTAATAGTAACACTGAAGCAGCTTCAGAAATCCACAATCGAGATGCAAGTACGTGTCCATAACACCACAATAAGCCGTACACTCTACAGAGGGGGGCTTTATGGAAGAGTGACCAACCCTCCCCCCCCCCCCCCCCAAAAAAAACCTTGCTTACAGAAAAACATAAGAAAACATGCTTGGAGCACATGGCAGACTTCCAGACACAGAGATTTGAGACTGGGACAGAGGTTCACCTTCCAGTTGGACAACGACCCTAAACACATCGCTGAAGCTACAGAGAAGGGGTTTATGGCGAAACATGAAAAAGTCAAGGAATCACCTAATCAAAGCCCAAACCCCAATCCAAATGAGAATCTGACATGACTTGAAAACTGCTGTACACCAACGCCAGCTAACTTGAAGGAAATGGAGCATTTTTGCTTGGTAAAATAGGCAAAAATCCTAGTGCCTACATGTGCTAAGCTAATAGAGACTTGCATTTGAAATTGCAACAAAAAGGCAGCGCCTTGAAAGTGGTGGACATGTGTAATGCAAATAGTACAGCCATCCAAAAATCCATTATAATTCCAAGGTCATCATACAACAAAACAGGCTAATTAACACAGTGGGGGATACTTTTGCAAGGTACAGTAGCTATACAATGTCACATTATGTTAAGAACAGGTGTATTTTCCCTTTTTGCACGTAACAGGAGTTCCATCCTAATCTACAGTGTATGTGTATTGCACAAAATTTAAACGCAGTTACTTTGTAACCATCACAAAGGCATATACACAAAAAGTTGTACATTTTGTATCCTAATATTTGTGTCTTATTTTCCTCCAGCTTTTCAATGTCTATAAAAATTAGGACTGAAAAAAGAAAATCTACCAATTTTCACAATATTTGCTTAGTAATGAAATAGCTTTTTCCTTTATTTTACGTGTAAGACGTGATCACGATGCTAATGTGTATCTTGACTATAAGTTTAATAACTAGTAACATTACAAGATGGAGATTAGTCTGTAGCGATTCTGAGCGACCGTCTGAACGTCCAAAAATCTTCCGTAAAAACAGAATGCATAGATCCAGTTACCCAAAGCACAGAAGAAGAAAGTGTAACAGTTTACTTCTGCTGAGTCAGCTCAAATTCCTTCAGCTGCTGCTGGTACCATTCTGGTGCCTCTGGGCCACTTTTCCCTGCCGAGTCGTGGTCGTAACCATAGGCCACGGTAAGTTCCTCGTCCTTTTCCACTGCTGTAATGGTACGGATACACTTGATATGTCCGAATCTTGGATGGACAAACCTTATGGTGGCAGAGCATACAGAAATCAATGAAACATTAAGAATAGGTCAGATAGGAAGGTTCATTAAAACAAACATCATGGTGTATCTTAGACAAAGGGGGTAGCTACTTTCACCCATGCTTCCCATGACGCCTTTCCTCCGCATTCCCTCCCTTTCCCATCTCTTCATTCATCCATTTCTCCCTCCTCCTTTATAGTTCCTTTCTTTCATTCCCCATGAGCCCAAACAACTGTGAATGAAGTAGCGGTGGCGTCCCTTGCTCGTGTAATCATCCAAACAAGAATCGTCCGGTGTAAAATGGCCACTGGGGATTCTTCAATGACGCAATTGTCCATATATGGACAGCAGCATCATACTTGGCTGCCTCAGGGATTCCCCAATGATGCAACTATCCATACATGGACAGTTGTATCATTGTGGCATCTCTGGGGTAGCGGGGTATGGCGCAACTGTCTATATGTGGACAGCTGTGTCATGGGGCAACAATGTCCCCTTTCTCTCGTGGCTCCTCCCTGTAACACCTTGAATCCATTCCCCCTGAGCAGAGCCACTTTATTTACTCCCCCCTTCTTCATTCTGCCTGTGGCTCTATTCTGACCCCCCTCCCTAAGGCTCCCTCCATCATTGCCGCTTCCAGCAGCAATATACACTGCAGAACTAGACAGTTGCTTTTCCCCCGCAGCCCTTTTCACCCATTCCTCCATGGGCTCCTTTCATCAATGTTGCTCTGACTCCTTTCACCCATCCGCAGTTGGCAAACTGCAAAATAAATGTAACAGCACTACAAGGTGCTCCACTTTTGAAGACTGACATGGATGATGTTAATGGCTCTAATTTCTGGTGCAAATGGTTAATGTATGTGCCCCACTGCAAAAAGGCACAAATACATTGATAAATGTGTTCCACAGTGTCTGGCTCCAGACCCCACACTTTAAAGGCTTTTTTTAAATTTATTCAATGCATTATTTACAAGAATTTTTGCAATTTGAAGTTATTGAAAATGCTTTAAGCTTTTTTTCTGTGCTTCTAGTGCTGTCTAGTACACTGCAAGCGGTAGGATAGAATCTCTTGCAGAATCAGTCAGTGGGACTGATGGAGTGTGAACCTAACAACGGGGGGAGGACATGTGCAATATGCAACTTGCACAGATGGAGAAGGATATGTTTAAACACAAATTCTCTGTGATTGGTATTTGTTTTATGCAAATAACAAAAAAAAAAAAAAAAAAAAGAGGTCTGGGTGATCAGTGTTCCTAACTACCTATCATTACAAGTACTGGCCTCTAAGAGCCAACACTTTACTTTGAACTATGTGAACCGATTCCCGTCTAAAAGATAACCGATTTCTTGCTCTGCTAATGCCGCCACCGCTCTGATAGATAGGGGGAAATGAAATCTGAGTGTACAGGCAACAGGACAAGAATGAGAAGAGAAATCAAATTATCTTTCAAACATGAAGGTAAAGTCCCCTGGTGCAAGGACTGAGTCATGACTGACTCCTAAGGTGATATCACATCGTGAGGTTTTCTTGGCAGACTGTTTTTGCAGGGTGGTTTGCCTTCCCCAGTCATCTTTTACCCCGCAGCAAGCTGGGTACTCATTTTACCAACCTCGGAGGGGTGGAAGGCAGAGTCAACCTTGAGCCGGCTACTGAAACCATGCAGGGATTGAACCTGCAACTTTCGTGTCGTGAGCGAAGGCTAAGCATTTGTAATGGCAAGCAGTTAGGAGAGCTAGCCACCCAACCCAGTACTTTTCAGCTAGTTATGCTCATAAAAACATCCGCAATCACAGAATGTGTCACATGTCCTCCCCCAAGCCATGTATCAAACAACTACCCCCCTGCTGTAAACTGCAGGTTGCACACCTTCCCCCTTTTCCTGTCATTAGGTTCACATTCCGTCAGTCAGCCTGGCATATTTTGCAAGGAACCCAGTCCTCCAGCTTGCAGTGCACTGGAGTATAATGCAAACTCAGGAAAAAGAAAAAGTTATTTGAAAAATATACCGCTGACATGCTGCTAATTATTTTTGTTATATTATTCTACAATAATATGTGCAAATACATAAAAAAATTACAATTAGGGAGATCTACTTAGACTGGCATTTTATGTGCCAGTCCTAAACTGATGTGCCATGGAATAACATGCCCCAAATCTACTAAGAAAGCCCTGCATCTTGATAAAGCTGATGAACCCTTGACAGTCCAGGTGCTAGAAATTGACTGGTTGTATTTATAGTAAATCTGTCAGACTGACAGTGGACATGGCCCTTCTCACTTAATCACTCCCACTTTTTAGTAAAAAGCTGCAAAAAAAAAATAAATAAATTTAGTGCAGATATAATATGGGCCAAAATAGCAACTTTTCTACTCTAGAAAATTAGGCTTAAAGTGTTTTTCCCAATAAAGATATTTATCCCCTATCCACAGGAGAAGTGATAAAAATGTTTTGACCGACAGGACCGCCAGCGATCTGAAGACAAGGGCATCCTAATACCAAAAACGCAGCAACCACTGCTCCGTTGACTTCCGTAGAACAGAGGGAGATTGCCAGGTGCATCAATCTCTGTAGTTTTCATAGAAATGAATGGAGTGGAGATTGAGGATGTGCACCATCGGTCACTTCCCATGGAGCATTTGGGTACGATGGTCTTTGGATCACTAGGGTTCCCAGAAGCAAAATCTCCAATAATCAGAGATTTTTCCCCTATCCTGTGCGTAGGAATGAATGTCTACTGGGAAAACCCCTTAAAGTTAAAGGGGTTGTCCCGCGAAAGCAAGTGGGGTTATACACTTCTGTATGGCCATATTAATGCACTTTGTAATATACATCGTGCATTAATTATGAGCCATACAGAAGTTATTTACTTACCCACTCCGTTGCTAGCGTCCCCGTCTCCATGGCTCTGTCTAATTTCGGTGTCTTCTGGCGTTTTTAGACGCGCTTGCGCAGAAGGGTCTTCTCCCTTCTGGTCGGTCCGGGGACGAGCGGCGTTCTGGCTCCGCCCCATCACGTGTGCCGATTCCAGCCAATCAGGAGGCTGGAATTGGCAATGGAACGCACAGAGCCCATGGTGCACCATGGGAGAAGACCCGTGGTGCACCATGGGAGAAAACCGCAGTGCATCCTTGGGAAAGGACCGGCGGCCATCTTTAAAAGAAGAAAAGAAGATGCAGCGCGAACTGGGAAGGAGGTAAGCGATTTTTTTTTCTTTTTAATTACAAACGGTATTGATTTTAACGGGGCAGAATGCGGGGGTAGGTTGAAAAAAAAAAAAATTGCATTTCGCCGCGGGACAAGCCCTTTAATTAATAAATTCCTTTCAATGTCTTATGACTGGAAGAAAAAAAAAAAAAAAAGTAAATCATAGAAGGTTTTCTACGCGACATGTACATGGACAACCACCCACGTTTTTATTTGAACTAGAATTTTTTTTTTGCAATGAGCTCTTTAGAGAGGAGTTTCATGGAGTTCAAAATGTTCATACTTACGTGTCATAAATACAGTTCGGAGAAAAAGAGTGATTGGCCTTATGTCCCAAAGATGCACAATATTTGGTAGTCATATTGTAGGGATCTGGTACATCAATTACAGTTTCATCATCTAAAGAAATTGTGTTGCCATTTAACGACCAGTCTCTACTGTCAACCTAGTGGTGAAATCAGAAACAGTACATTCTATCATTCTACATAACGTCATAGAACAAAAGGTAAAACATAACATGTTGTCCAAACCTTACAAAAATCATGTTCTTATTTTACCGGCAGAGTATCGTATGTAGCAATAACACCATATTATAAGATTTATTTTAAATTTCCTCCATAATAGCATTACTTCCCCTCTTCCTAAATGGATCCTGAGACACCAAGTCAGGAGGGGGTGTAGCCATACATGCTGATTCTTGGTTGACAAGATATGTGTGGCCATGTAAGTTACTAGACTTCAAGAATGCAAAATGTAATTTTGAAGTCCTACCTCTTGATGCGTTATCCGTACTCCATTATAAAAGGTCATCACCGTTTGAGGGCCTACGTTTATATTAGAATATAACCCTTCGCCAGCACTCGAAATCATAGACTCAGCAACATATACTCTAGAGGAGGGAAAAAAAAAATTATAAGTCCAGACCTAGTGTTCAATCAGACGTAAATTCCAACAAGTTTGCTAATGTAATACAGAAGCTATATTTCTCGGTGGTAGCAAATACAGTCATACAAAAATTTAGGAAATTAAAGCTGGACAGTTAGTATCCACAAATCCTACCTTCTATCTTCCAATATATGATTTGGCTAAAGAATGTGGCAACCAGTGGGCACATAAATGGGCTGCACAGGCTGCCGCCCAATACTAGGTCAGATACACACGTGGACGCTCATTTTCCGGTTTTAAAAAATTGTTACATATAGTAATATACCATGTTAGGCTGACGGGAGACAATGTCCATCTAGTTCAACCTATTTCCACCCCCCACCCCCCCTCTTGTTGATGCAGAAGAAGGCAAAATAAACCTTATGAGGCAGAAGCAGTTTAGCCCATTTGTGGGGGAAAAAAAGAATTGCTTCCCGACTCCATAATGGCAGTCAGAATAATCCCTGGATAAATGTTTTGAAACTTCCTACCTGACTCCAAGACCCGGATCAATAACCCCACTGGTTGCTTAATGTCTATATCTTGTAATATAATAGCGCTCTGGAAAGGCATCTAGTCCCCTCTTAAACGCCTCTATTTGTCATCACCATGTCCTCAGGCAGACAGTTCCACAGTCTCACTGCTCTTACAGTAAAGAACCCCCTTCTATGTTGGTGATAAAACCTGCTTTCTGCTAGACGTAAAGGATGCCCTCTTGTTACCATCGCAGTCCTAGGTATAAACAGATCCTTAGATTGTCCCCTCATGTATTTATACATAGTTATTTGATTGCCCCATAACTATCTTTTTTCCAGGGTGAATAATCCCAATTTGGATAGCCTCTCTGGGTATTCCAGTCCCTTTATTCCATGTATTAGTTTAGTTTCCCTTCTTTGAACCCCCTCCAGCACTGTAACATCTTTCCTGAGCACCGGTGACCAGAACTGTGTGCAGTATTCCATGTGGGTCCTGACAAGTGCCTTATATAGTGGGAAAATAATGTTCCCGTCGCTCACCCCTATATCTCTTTAAATGCACCCCAACACTTTATTTGCTTTTGCAGCAGCTGACTGGCATGGATTGCTACAGTTAAGTCTACAGTCCACTAGTACCCCCAGGTCTTTTTCCATATCACTTTTCCCTAGCAGTACCCCATTAAGTGAATATTGGTAACATCCATTCTTGCTGCCCATGTGCATAACCTTACATTTGTCAACATTGAACTTCATTTGCCATTTTTCTACCCAAGCCCCCAGTTTATCTAGGTCAGTTTGCAGCTGTTCATTGTGTTCCGTAAAGTCTATGGGAAAAATTGCCTAACTTTGAAGAGAAGCCGTACACTTTCTGTCTGCTGAAATTGTAGAATATACAAGTTTTAATCTTATCTAGAGGAACCCTGACTATCACATAAGGCTTCAGGCCATACATCTCTACAATTCTGTACTTAAAATATATAATCTTTTGATTGAAAGAAGAAAGTCTTACATAAAAATGACATTGTTCTCTTATAACATTTCGGGTGGCTTTTCTAATAACCTCTAAAACCAAAAAGGAATTTACTTTATAGAGAGAGAATTTGATAGCCTATGATCTGCTGGAAAAGCATATCTTCTTGCCTGTAACAAGGACAACTGAAGGAATTCTTATTGAGCATCTGCGAATCAGTAGTCAGTGCAGGGGAATACTTTAGAATCAGATCAGGGTTTTTGTGCTGCTAGTTTAGAATCTGTAATCAAGACCAAGGGCAAATGTAAAAAGGATTCAATTCTTAAAAACAGAGAATCTGTCAGCTTGAACACACTGTCCAAACTCCAGGCGTCATGTTCTATAGCAGGAGGAGCCGAGCAGATGGATATATAGTTTTATGGGGAAAAAAAAATTCTGCGTAACTTGTATTTTATTCATTTAACCTTTGTGCGTCTTGAGTTGAACAGTCCAATGGGCGGAGCTATCAGTGATCGACAGCTACTCTGTATGTACAGTCATACACAGACAGCTACCAATCACTGATAGGACCGCCCATTGGACTCCAGCTCAGAATGCGCAAATGATAAATGAATAACATACAAGTTACACTGAATTCTTCCCCATAAAACTATATACAATCTGCTCAGCTCCGCCTGCTCTATAACATGTTGTCTGCAGTTTGGACAGTGTGTTCGAGCTACCAGACTCCCTTTAAGACTACAACAATAAAAGTCTTGTATCAACTAATGAACTGGATGGGCACATAACTACCTAGATAAGAACATGCAGAAGAAATCTGAGAGGATCATGACAGGCTACAAAGAAAAAACCAAAAAAACCCCAAAAAACTAATAAAGAGGTATATCTGTCCCCAGTTCAGCCCTGGTCGTCACTATAGCAGATTTACAAAGGATGATCTTTATAGGATTTGGATAACAGGTGTATCAGTCATAACCATTTACAAATTACGGTTATTGAAAAACTACAATGTTTTTAGTAGCAGCTTTTAGAAATTGCTATACATGAAATCCAACTTCAAGTTACCCAACACGAAGCAATGACTGCCCCATCCATCTTTCGCTATCAAGAGTTAATTAAGCAAAACCATGCAGAACAAATGGATTTAATGTGTGATCAGTGGGAATTCAGCAAATCAGCACAACAAAGTGGGGAGCACCGAGTCACTTGTTTTGCCAATTATCAGGGTCCAAGTGCTTGAACCACTACAGATCTAACATGGATATTCTAAAATAGGACATCAATGTGTCTTCCTGCAAAACACCTGCAATAACCCTGCAGCAACTTAAAAGTGGACCTTAAGCACACATCAATCTTAACTTTGTTGGACACTGCAACTTGTGATGCAATATCTAGCCTGCAGTAGATACATACATTATATTGCCACCTCATCTTTAGTGTATATCAGTCCAAACACTCAAGGGTGTGTCATTTTGATACGGGGCAATCTGTGCGATTTGAGTTAGAATGATTACAGAGGAATACACACAATTCTAGCTTAGTAACTAGCATCACTTGATCAATATTCCTACTTCAACTAGTTTAGTTTTGCATGATCATTTCTATTTCCTAATGTACATGCCCATGGTACCATCTGAAACTCCTTTGCCAGGGGCATGTAAATGCATGAGGACAGCTGTATCTGGTGACACAAGTTATATTACCCAATATGGATAGCTGATGGAATGATAAACTCACCTTTCCAATTCATATGGATCTGGAAGCAAAGGACTTGTAGAAATACAGGATGAAGTGGATTTGTCAAATATGTAAACTTTACCTACAGAGAAATAGGAGGAATAATTGTGTTAATGTAAATTAAATAACTTGCTAGTAGCAAAAAGCAACCCAGGTAAAGTGCCTCTACCAAAACAGTGTTGGCTGGGATCAACATGGCAGAAAAATGTAAATGTAAGCTGTGGTAGAGGAGCACTAAACACATATATTCAGGGTGTATAGATGGGATGCACAAAGTGTCAAAACATAATGGTTATGAAACCAGGAGTGTGCAAGCTTAGAACTATATTACTGCTTAAATGGTTGCACGGTTGTAAAATCATGATTGTCTATCTTCATGAAGGGTCATAAATAGATTAGCAGCGGTCCACTGCCAGGGACCGCCACCAATAAGCTGTTTTCTGGGCCAATGTTCTCCTGTACTGAACGGATTTCTTCAGGAAGCAGACAGCTCCGTTCCTACTGCAGTGGCCTGGCTTAGTATTTCAGGCAGAGTTACAATTTACTTCATAGCTGGGACACTTCAGTGGGAACAAAGCTGTCCGTCTTCTGGAGAAATTGGCTCAATGTACAGTAGCAGAAGCCCAACAAATAGACGGGGGTCATGGGTGGCAAACCCCCACCAGTCTACTATTGATGGTCTATTCTGGGGATAGGCCATCAAAAGTTTGAAGCTGGATAGACCCTTTTCTTTTAAAAAAGCCACCTGTTTAGAATCCACACATTATTTTACTGTTTCGTAGCGAGATTAGGTTAACAACTTGAATATTTTTGTTCAGGCCATTTCCTTTATTCATATTAGTGCTAAAATATATTTTTTTAAAACTGTTTTTTGGGCCATTAAATGTAGGGAAAATACTTTGTATACTTTTAGGTTCAACCCTAGAGAAACTAGAGTCATAGGGTACCAATATATTTTTGCACACCCGTGTATAAAAACAGGAATCGGGGCTTTGCCCGCAATATCCTGTTAAATTGACAAAGCCAGGCCATATTTTGGTTTTGCCGAGTATACTTACCACCAGGGACCATCTCAAAGTATGGCTTTCCTTCCTCTATAGATAAGAGTGTAGCCAATTTTCCCTCCAACATTTCTCCATCTATAAACTTCCCATATAGAGCCGTTTTAATATCTGGGTAAACATAAGCAATCTTGTCACCAGTCATCTCACCATCTTCATTCACTTCCCCCACGAGGCTTCCTCCATCCTGTAAGAGAATGTAACCAACACCTGCTTGCGTCAAAGAAATTCAGTAAAGTAGACATCTTGTTGGATAGTCTGCTGCAATGGATCCTATTTGCATCAATAAGTTGCATCTATCTTCTTTTTGTGTAAGAATACTATACAATAGTTGTACTGTAAAGGGTGTATGTTGACTTGTACAACTTTATGGTTTGTTTAAATGAGTTGTCAAGTTAATAAAATCCATTTTAAAATACTACATTTTACTATTGTAGTAGCAGAGTACCCTACTAGAGGGGTTCTCTGCTTTGAAAAATCTTTACTTGTTAGGGCTTGTTCATCTCAGATTTTTTTTAAATTTCTGCTTTAACCCTTTCCAATCCAATTTCTATCCTGGTTTTCCTAGGTGGCTTACTCTTTTTCTGCTGTTATACACGGCGCTATCTGCTGGCTAAAGCCAGTACTGCATGAGATGACACATTAGATAGGCTCCGACAGCAGAGAGGCTGGCAATATACAGTAAGAGAACCCCGAACGTTTTCCAACATCGGAGCTGTACAGCCTTAAATCCTAATGTTTTCAGAGGTCAGACAGTGGATTGGAAAGGGTTAAACTGACATGTGTTTTTTTTAATGGAATGGATAACAAAATTGAATCCATAGGTTGTTTTTTTTTGTTGTTTTTCTTTTTTTAAGGATCTGGTAGACAGATCATAAAAAAAAAAAAAAATAATAATAAATGAATGGTTTCTATTAACTTTGTCCCATTTACATCCATTTTTAACAGGCCAAATTTTGTATTCTGTTGTCCTTCCAACCTTCTGCACATATTAATCTGCAAACAGAACCATTAAACAAACATCAAGAATGGAATCAAATGGAAAACTTTCCGTTTAGTTCTCGCCCGTTGACTGTAATACAAAAAAAAACAAAAAAACAAACAAAAAAACCCAAACTTTACTTTACTGAAACAGCACAGACAGCTGATGGACTTTAATGGCCACCAAGAAATACTGTAATTTCTCCCCATGTGATAGTGTTGGGTAATTGAACACCTACAGCAGGTTCTCCCATAGCTTACAGCCAATCTCCGTTTCTTATTCTCTACTTCTTACCATTATGAGCTGTCTTATTACTTTTTTAAAGACCCCCTTAAATATTCTATGAGCTAAATTCAGCAGTTGCACAATTCACCAGTTTCTACAATGTGTCAGCTTGAAGTCCAGGGTGTCTGGCTCACAAAGCATTGCATAGACTGGGTACAATTGTATCAACTTTTTAGCTAACAGCAGGCTCTGTTCATATCTGCATCATAGACTCAGTTCTGAACCTCTGGCTAAACCTCTAGTTAAAAAGTTATTAGATGTGATATATTCCCTTTAAATAAAGGCCCATTTACACTGGACGATTATCGCAAAAAAATTAAAATCGTCAATCGGCGATCGTTTTAGCGATAATCGGTGCGTGTAAATGTGCACTCATCGTCAGCTTTTCAGCTGATCGTTAAAATCAGTCCAACGTAAAAATCTACTCACCTTTATCAGCACTTCTCTATGGGGAGTGCTGATAGCATTGTTTCCCCATGCAGAACAAAGGATCTGAGCGCAGATAATAGCCTTGGGCTATTAGCTGCATTCAGGGAAGGCTTCATTTGCATACATAATTGGCATTTAAGTAGTTGATTAGCTACTTAAATACCAATTAATTTTTATGCAAAATGATTGCTCAAAGCGGTCACTCAAACTGTCATTTGAGCGATTATCTGCTGGTGTGAATGGGCCTTAATTTTTGCAGCATCGTTGAGCATAGTCTATTTTTACAGACAATACTAAATCTCTTTTACAGTTTCCTTACTGGATAGTGAATCCAACAGACTCCATGCCGTATGTTGTCTCTATATTGACCTTTAAATATTAATTTCCCATCTGCATCATATTCTTGCGCTGGCCCATTGAGTTCTCCATCAACGTATGTACCATGCAGAGCGCCACCATCCTCATAGGTGTACACCCCTTGTCCTTGTAAGGCATCATCAACGTAGAAGCCTTCCAAAGCACTGAAATAGAAAAAGATTTCAAATTATTAGAGGAGGATAACCATTCATGCATTTAATGTGTCAGAGTATGGAGTGACACAGCCCCAGGGTTTAGCCTTATAAGAGATTTCCCTCGGAAGAAGTGAAAAATATTTGTTACATAGTTTGTTGACTCCATGCAAGAGCCGTAATAAGGAGAGGGTTTATGGAAACCACACGCCTTTCCTGTAACATCAAAAGAACACTCATTTGTGATTTTCATTCCAAATATAGGATCCCTGCAGGGTGAAAGTCAAAAACAGATATTTATTGGTCAGGCAAAGGGGCATTGCAAGAAACTTCGAAAGAGCTCCCATAGTGTATTGCAATGTGTTAATCACAGCAATCATACAATCATGGGTACTAACTAGCCCCCTACAGGAACAACAACAACAAAAAAGGAAAACCCATAAAAATAAAAAGGTCAAAAGGCTTCTTTTGTTAATTTCGCTTCCCACAAAAATGCAATAAAGTGATTTAAAAAAAAGCTGTATGTACCCCCCCAAAAAATTGTACAACTAAAAACCTACAACTCATCTTGCAAAAAACACAAGTTCTAACAGAGCTCTATTGACGTGAAAATAAATATTTCAATAAATAGGGTTTTATTGTGCAAAAAGTGGAAAAACCTAAAAATGAAACAGAAAAAAAAAAAAATGTAATTTTGGTATTTTCGTAATCAACCTGCAGAAAAAAAACTAACGTCATTTAAAACAAGCCCTCATATGACTAGGTCGACAGAAAAATGGGGAAAAAAAAAAAAAGTTACGCCTTTTGAAAAGTGAAGATGAAAACCTCCAAATTGGCACGTCCTTTAGCCAATATAGGCCATGTCACTAAGGGATTAATCATATCATATAGTCTTTCAGAAAGTGATGCATGGTCAGAGATAAAGATGCACTTACTAAATTCACCAGCTCTTCTCAACCTACAGGCAGCAATGACTGAGGGCCGGCACAAGACAGCAGACTATACAATACTAACCAGCTAGATGTGTAACGGGGCTGAAACACCTGCAGTTGCCACCGTCACGCTTATAGAACCTCTAGCAGTGGCCATTTGTCGTTCACCAGTCACGTGACTGTAGCAGCCAATCACTGGCCTCAGTAGTGCTGCTGCCATTCATGCACACAGCAGTTGAGGCCAGTGACTGGCTGCAGCAGTCACATGAATGATAAATGGCATGACACCGCTGCAGGAGCTTCTATAACCGGAGCGGCGGGCGCAAATCTAACCAGCCAGCAGTGCATAGTTTGTGATTTTGTGCCATCCCTAGTCCTCAGACATTTTGTCACTCAGAAAAACCCTTTAATCTGACATATTAGTCAAAATCTGAGTTTTGACTCGACAAGAATGATCCTCGGTCTATAGCCTGTTGAGGCAACTTGCTCCTCTGCTCTGCACAACACGATCGTTTTCTTTGTAAGTTTTCGGTATAGCTTGTCGAGACGACATCTAGTGGCCAATAACAAAAACAGCAAAATTACCAATTTTGTGGTTTTTACCTGCAGGTTAATTGGTAAAAGAAACAATAATAATTAACAAATCTAGCATTTCTTCTATTACACTTATTTGCAATATGATGTAGCATGCATTTACTATGCAATAAATAACATATTTCCTATACGAGTTCAGTTTCAGAATGACCATGCCTCACTAAATCTGTATTAAAAGTCCTTATTTAGTACACTAAAATATTGTGTAGGTTCCGCTCTTGCCATCCTAGCAGCTCTGACCCTGTCCAGTATGCTCTTGAGACGCGCCCCTCTCACTGCTCAGTGATCAGCATAATACATGGACATAGTGCAGGAACAAAGAATTCTGATAGGGAAAATAAATAAATAAATAAATAAATAAATACTAGCATATAATACTCCATGTGGCGTCCAGGCCGCCTCACTCGAATTGCGCTTCTTCAGAGCCCTTTGTTTGCGGTGGATGTCGGTGGAGCACAATGCTTGCATACTCTAATAAATACTAACACTTTTGTTGCACTTTGCTGTGAACTGAGTGCTGTGGTTGGATTGTTCTAACCTTTATTATGGAATATCATTACCAAGAAGGGGTGTAATTTGGCTGCTACTCTGACACATACCAACTCCCTGAACATTGCTGCAGACCAAAGTTTCCCAGCAGCATCAGGCTGCCTCCAACGGCTTCCTTTTTTCATATAGTACATCCCGGTGCCATCTCATCCTCAAGTAGGTGATGCAGACACACCATTTAATGCTAAGGAAACATGATTCATCAGATCAGGCTCCAGAATCTAGTTCTGATGCTCACATGACCACTGTAGGCGCTTTTGGAGGTGGACAGGCATCAGTATGGGCACCCTGACCAGTCTACGGCTACTCAGCCCCATACACTGCGATGCACTCTGTGTTCTGGCTTTCAGTCATTTGTGCTACAATAGATCTTCTGTGGTTCTAGACCAGTGTTCCCCAACTCCAGTCCTCAGGGACCGCCAACAGGTCATGTTTTCAGGATTTCCTCAGTGTTGCACAGGTGATGTAATTATTGTTGGTGCCACAGGTGTTCTCACCATAGGATATCCTGAAAATATGACCTGTTGGTGGTCCCTGAGGACTGGAGTTGGGGACCCCTGAGCTAGACCATACAGCTAGCCTCTGCATACATCAATAAGGTCTCACATCTTGATATCTATAGGTTCTCACCTAAAATGTTGAAACTCTAATTAAAAACAACTGCGCACAACCTGTAAAGGGTCATCCTAAACACGGATGCTGCCGCAGACCTTGAACATTACTTACAGCTGGGAACTAGGGGAAAGCCAAACCTCCATATAGTCAATGCTCAAACAATTCAAAAACACAGAATTATTAGTAAAAGGAGTGCTTTTTTTTCTTCCCTGAACATATCTGCACAATAAACCCATTCGTTATAAACATGCCTGAAAATACAATCATCATGATTAAACATTAAAGTCCTCTATTAAGACCCTCCTGAATCGTATAGCCCCAGCATAATCACTGATGCAGCAATCAGTTCGTACTGCTAATAATTGTAGAGGACAAAAAAACCCACAAAATCAGGTTTATTGTTGATCTTCCATTGTGCCGAAGTGAAGCAAAAATGTACATGCTCGATGTGTGGGTTCCAAAAAGCAGTAGCCAATCCTAATTCAGAGGAGTTCATAATAGGCTGCACAGATCGTCCTCTTCAGCTCAAATTTATTGCTGAATTGCAGGTTTAAGGTATGCCAACACTCGAGAGAACAGTCAATAACTAAGTACTTTCAGGCTTTTCAACTCAAAAAAGCCAGTTCCGTATATTGTGCATGATAATACTAGATAATAGCTTGTGAACGGCTTGTTCTAGCAGGAAGTAATTGCATTCTCCTCTATGTGTATACAAATGTCATTAGCTTCGGGATTTAAAGGGATTGTTTGGAGAGCCGAAAAGTTGTTTAGAACATGTAAATTAAACTTAAGGTTGGAAGCTACAGCCATGTCCTATTGACAGTGCCAGTTTCACGGTTCAGGAAGCTTCACTTCCATGTGTGTGGATGTGTATGAAGGGGCTGCTTTCTGACTCAGCCCCCTACTCAGCTAAATCAGCCCCCCCACTCCATCATGGCTCATTCAGAGACAGACTACTCAGAATACGTATAGTCAGCATTGTTTCCAGAGGAATTCATTGTCCTCTCCTAGAGGACATTTGTGGATGACATATCATTTGTGTGATAAGATACAAAGTTGAGTCTCCTATCCTACTTTCATAATAATGGCATGAACATTCGTCACCACACAGGATTCCATGGGGTCTGAAAATTGCAACTAACCAATCAGGGACATTACATACAACCATACAAGTGTGCCGCCTACTCACACCCAAATTATACTATCTGTGCCATTCTAGAGGGCAATGTTTTAGAGAAGGAAGGCTCAAAAGAGGAGGCTGAAAGACTTTCACTCAACCAACCCCTGTGCCAAAACAAAAAAAGCACAAGAAATTTGGAAAGTCTTCAGACTCGATAGGGACGAGCAATCATTCGTCCACCATAAGCCGATTATCGGTTTGTGTGAAGGAAAATTAAATAAGCGCAATCAACATGCGTTTTGATTGGCGCTCATTACATTGTATTGGGCACTTTTAGTTGTGCACCAGTAAGCAGCACATCGGTACTTTACGTTTTCACCTTTGCATTGAGTATTAGTTGTATATATATTTTTTATTTTGGGTTTGATGAATATTTATTAACATTATGACACATGGGCAATTACGCTATTCATAAATGCTGTTGGGTTACAATTTGGAATGGGCAATTGCCATGATTATATATGGTTTCTGGAGTCAATATACATTTTACAAATGCAGCGGCTGATGAAATCTGGTTGGGTAAGGCAGGAATCACAGAGGCAGAAATATGTCTAGGTATTTAGGAATTTAGAGCCCTTCACAGAACCAGACGATATAAAATATAACTTATTTAGAGACTAGATAAAACCTTTTTCTTTCCGACATGGGCTAACAAACATAAAAACAAAAATAGAGACAGAGGACACGTTCGTCAGGGTTGGTCCAATGAAGGACTGAAAGACCAGACCGTGACTTAATGGTCGTACTGATATCTAAATTTAAAGGGGTTGTCCCGCGGCAGCAAGTGGGTCTATACACTTCTGTATGGCCATAATAATGCACTTTGTAATGTACATTGTGCATTAATTATTAGCCATACAGAAGTTATAAGAAGTTTTTCACTTACCTGCTCCGTTGCTAGCGTCCTCGTTTCCATGGAGCCCGCCTAATTTTCGGTGTCTAATGGCCAAATTAGACGCGCTTGCGCAGTCCGGGTCTTCTTCTTTTCTCAATGGGGCCGCTCGTGCAGGATGCCGTCTCCGTGTAGCTCCGCCCCGTCACGTGCCGATTCCAGCCAATCAGGAGGCTGGAATCGGCAATGGACCGCACAGAAGCCCTGCGGTCCACCGAGGGAGAAGATCCCGGCGGCCATCTTCAGCAGGTAAGTAAGAAGTCACCGGAGTGCGGGGATTCAGGTAAGCGCTGTCCGGTGTTCTTTTTTAACCCCTGCATCGGGGTTGTCTCGCGCCGAACGGGGGGGGGGTTTGAAAAAAAAAAAAATTCAGGCATATACTCACCATCAGAGTTACAGGCTCTGCTACCTCTTTATTTTGTTTGGTATCTCAGCTCTTTGGCTCTATCTTAGAAAGCAATTCCAAGGAAGTTAGCTCAGTTTACCGCAATAATCTAGCCACTATGCTATTCTATTCAGTGCTATTAGTGCAGTTTAGACAACTTCTGGGTTTATTTTAAAGCTTTTCTTTCTCAGAGATGACTTTCCATCAGAGGCTATACTGAGCACTCCTCTTAGTAATCTCTGTAGTTGACTACTTAGTGGATTTATTTCTCTTCAGCTATTATGCTGACATCCATTATACTTTGGATATTATCCACTAGTATTCCCTCCAAAGTTTTCTATCTATAAACCCATACTCTAATCAGAGCTACATTGAGCATAATTGCTCCCCACATTACGCTCACTTTTATTCTCTGTTACAAACTTGTATACAGAGTTAGGAATTGCTTTGGCATTTTCTCTAAGATAGTATTCAGACACTATATATATATATAGTTTTTTTTGCTATGATGCGATTTATCTATAGCAAACAGAGCGGCCTTCTGCTCTCCCGTGGACTCGCCTTATAATCTTATATCTCAGAGTCCTGATCTCACTCATTGAGATCAATGCATATAGACCGCCTGTCGATACCTTACATACAAGTTATTAGAGACTTTACACACTGTTATCTCGAGAGCATCCTCTCTTATTAGCAATCTAGCTAATGTACTTATCTCAAGTAACTTCAAGCTCCTGATGAACTACTGGTCACATCAGTAGAGAAACGCGGCGCGTTATACTAAATTGTTGAAGCATATTCTTTTATATGCCTAGAAGTGCACTACTGACATCCAGTGCCTCTCCAAGCTTGCATCACCATATTAGACTCGGGGCTATATATCTTGAGTCCCCGAGTTTTCATTATATACTGGATACTCCGCTCTCATCCTATGAACTACATATTTGAGATATTAAGGTTGTAAGAGACTATGCATCAAAGCATCAATTCAAGTATCTGATAGCTAGATTATATTAAGGAGTGTCTATTCCATTCCTTCAGATATTCTACTACCTAGATATTAAATTTAGATATCAGTACGACCATTAAGTCACGGTCTGGTCTTTCAGTCCTTCATTGGACCAACCCTGACGAACGTGTCCTCTGTCTCTATTTTTGTTTTTATGTTTGTTAGCCCATGTCGGAAAGAAAAAGTTTTTATCTAGTCACTAAATAAAAGTTATATTTTATATCGTCTGGTTCTGTGAAGGGTAAGGCAGCACCCACATTAATCAGCACATGGGCCATTTGGTGTACTTGGATACAAGAGCAGGGTGTGGCCAAATTGTGGACATATTCACCCTTCTTTCTGCCCGTAGTACCTCTTCCAGGAAGTTCTAGGTTCATTGAATGCCACATATCCACTGGATAACAGGATATGTTTAAAGAGTCACTGCACATATTACAAACTCTTGACAGCTTGGAGCGAAATGTCAACATTTTTAAACAGCGGGGGTCCCTCTGCTGAGACCCCTGCTGATCGCTAGAACAAAAGGGCTGCAGCACTCACCCAAGCACTGTGTCCTTTTGGCTGTCTTTGTTGATTGACAACTCCTCTTGGCAGCTGAAGATGAACTCAGAGGTCTATAGACATTCATCCTCCTTCAGGTGCAGAGAGAAGCTGACAGGCAGCGAAGACAGCTAAAGGGGCACAGTGCTCAGGATAGTGCTCTAGCAATCAGCGGGGTCTCAGCAGTGGACCTTCACTGATCAAAACTTTTGACACTCAGACAAGTCAAAAGTTTGTAAAAAGTGCAGTGATTTTTCAATGAAATATTACTTGCAACCGACTTCAATACCTGGCCTTTATAAACTCTGTATCTATGCCATCCGCCTCACTTTCTCCAGAAGCAGCCTTGGAGAGAAATGCACATTAGGATTCTTTCCCACAAGCGTATATCAGCCACCGTTTTCACGGCCGGCCGATATACGCTATGTTGGGAGAGCTAAAACTGGTGAACAGGCACACAAATCAAGCGTTTGTGCGTCCGTTCAGACAGCATGGGTCCCGGCGCATATACGCCAAGACTACCATGCCGTCGCCCCTTTTCCCTCCATCCCCATTGCAGACTCACCTGTCCTCTCCTCCCCGTTCCAGGACTATCTTTTGGGCCCGACGTAAAAACGTCCAGCGCTTCATTGGGCTGGCCGGGTGCTTTTACGTCTCAGGAATATGGCCATGTGATCTGATGCATTGGAAACCAATGCATCAGATCACAGCGTATATCAGCTGGCCGTGAAAACGGCCGGCTGATATATGCTCATGGGAAAGGAGCCAAAGGGTGCGAAGTGGAGGCTGATACCTAGTATTAAACATTATGTCCCAGTCTGGTCGGTATTTTATCTCCTTGCAACTTGTCCTCTTTAGTCCCATTGAGCTTTAATGTACCCTAGTTATAGGTTCACATCAGAGGCGCAACTGGAAGCTGCTGGGCCCCAGTGCAAAATATGGAACTGGGCCCCCAACTATAAGCTTCATTGATAGTATTGGTTTGCTATATGCGGAAGAGAGACTTTACGGGCCCCCTAGGGCTCCTGGGCTCAGTTGAGACTGCACCCTATATACGTACGCCAGTGGTTCACACTATATCCTATAATAGTCTATACTTTAGATTAGAGCAGGGCACTCCACCTCCTTCTACCTCGCCAAGAGCAGCCAACATGAAGAATAGTGGAGGGTCCATGCTAGTTTTTAGAAACAAAAATAAACTAATCAAGTTCCATGGGAAGATTATTATTTGTGAGGGTCCTGCACTTCGTATTTAAAGTGTACTTCCAGTTATATATAAAAACAATCTCATTATTGGAACTGCAACGTTCGGCATAATGCTCAGGAATTCTGCCACAGTTATGTTTTCTCGTGTCAGCAATACATCCTCAGGAAGCAGCACACAAAGTAGCTAAAATCTAAAGCTTCTGACTTCACAATTGTTTCAGTGTAGGTTTATAATAAGCTACAATGTATTTTGCCTTGACAGCGTTAATCTTATGGAGGCATTCATTTGCACAATGTCTGCTTTTCACCAAACTCAGCTGTGCAGGCAGTGATCCAGACAACTGCTCAGGCTTCAGACAAGCCAGCACCTGATGAGTTCCCCGACTAGCCATGCGCCCCGTGCCAAGTGTGCTAGCACAGTCACTTTCAATATCATTTTACACAGTATTGTTCAGAACTTCTGGTCAGCCAAGCTTCTAAGCTATACTTTATGCCCGGAATACAATATATGGTGATTTTTACCCAGAGTATAAAATTGCAAATAAGGTGTCTGAATTGGGTTTCTAGTTGAATTTAATTTGTAATCACCAATCGTGGCGACAATCAAATTGGATATATTCACTGAGGAAGAAGGGGGTAAATAAAACCAAACTTTATTATTAGGAGATACCGCAATGAAAAGAACACAAAGATGTTCCCCCTATATCACTCCACAAGATGGGCAAACGGTGGGTGGAGGAAAATACAAAAATCAAAACGCTTATGAATACTTCTTGAGGGTGTAGTAGGTCTCCAGGACCCTTTCTTCCACCAGTTTCTACTGGGGCAATAGAGGTGAAACTTCTCTGTCCTAATATATATACACTGGGCTTGTATGCTCAATTTTTAAGCATTCCCAATAAAGTTTGGTTCTATTTACCCCTTTTTCTCAGTTAATATATCTAGGTTTACCTTTTAGTAAAAGATGGTTAAAATGTGTGTGTGTAAATATGTGTATAAATATTATACATTTTGTTCTTTTACTTTAAAAAAGATGTTCTAGGTGTTTAAAAATGATGGCTTATTTTTAGGCTAGGCCATAAATATCTGATTAATGAGGGTCCAATGCCTTGCCCCACTGCAGATCATCTAGCTGGAGGTACAGGGAAGCCTCCAGAGCGCTGTCTACAGCAGTGGTGGCGAACCTATGGCATGCGTGCCAGAGGCGGCATGCAGAGCCCTCTCCGCTGGCGCGTGCCACCGTCGGCCGTTCACCACGTTGGTGAATATCGGCAAGGGTGCCGCGGCTCCCCTGCCAGTATTCACTCGGCAGCGCTGATCCCAGAGCACACTGTAACGTCGGGATCCTCCAACCCCTCCCCTGACGTCTCCTCTTAGGTTCCGCGAGAGCAGGGGGAGGAGGCGTCCGGTAGCACACTGACGTCAGTGTGCACCTAGGATCAGCGTTGCTGGCAGCGCCAAATAGAGGAGCAGCAGTGGGTTTCAAGGGGGAGGGGGCACTATTCCTACTGGGGGGGGGGGGGATGGGGGCCGCTGTGGGTTGTCACTATTCCTACTGGGGGGCTGCTGTGTGTGTGTGTGTGTGTGTGTGTGTGTGTGGGGGGGGATGAGTCACTTATCACAGGGCTGCCGTGGGGAGGTCACTATTACCACTGGCGTATGTTTACATGTGGCAGAAATGCTGCAGAGTGTCCTCAGCGGAAATTTCTGTGGCAAATTCTGCAGCATTTCCGCATCCAAAAAGCAGTCAAAATCTGCACCCTGCCTATTTTGAAGCGGCCCTGGCCTTTTTAAAATGACGGAGGTAAAAAAAAAAAAAAAAAAAAAAATCATATGTTGTGATAAGCCCCACCCCCTGACATGTAGGCACTTTGAGATAAATAAGTGGGTTTTGGGTTGCAGTTTGGGCACTCTGTCTCTAACGGTTCGCCATCACTGGTCTATAGGATCTGACTAAATGATCTGATCGTCAGAACCTGCTACACCATCCTCCAGCATTTAACATGGAGGGAAATTGCATGACTGTCTAGCTATATTCTGAGTGATAGCAATGCAATGCCTGCACTGATATTTAAAGATGAAACCGAGCTCTTCCAAGTGGCGCCTTCAGGGGAATATAGGAGCTATATAAAATACATATTTAGACAGCATTTCTATATATGCTCTGGGGTTTTCCCTGTACCTCCAGCTAGGAGAAGTTATTTCTTATTATTGGTCTCTATAGGGAACGCGTGCCCTGTTTATTATTTTTGACCATCGGATCATCCTCTTCGGTACTGGCCTGCTGAATAATACATGCAAATATAACTATAGCCATAGACTGACAGCTATCTTAATATGGGATAACTAACAATGTGGATAGTAATAAACTACAATATATATTATATTATGTGTCTGCAGCATATACTGGGCTTTAAATATTTTCGCTTCCATGTGCAATCTTTGTATAAAATATGACTTTCATTGAATTAAAAGAACCTAATTGTTAAGGCCCATTTAGACACAGCAATTTTCGCTTAAAAAAAAAAAAAAATTTGCTCAAAGCCTTTTTTTGGCTGGGTTCACACTGGGCGTATTCCCGCCGGAAATCCCGCGGTTTGGCCGCAGCAAAAACCGCGAGAATTCCGCCGGGAGAACTGCCGCAGCGGCTTTAAAGCGGCCCGGCCGCTCGCTTTTCCGTTGCGGCCGGCGCTCCCATAGAGGAGAGCGCGCGGCCGCGACGAAAGTAAACAATAAATAGACATGCTGCATCTTTTGAAACCGCAGCTGCGGCCGCCGCGGTTTCAGCCGGAGTTACCGCAGCGGATTGGCCGTCTCGTGTGGACGAGATTTCTGAGAAATCTCGTCCACATGGCTGGCTAATCCCGAGATTAGCGGCCGCGGGCGGATTTGCCACGGCTGAATTCCACGCGGCAAAACCGTGGCAAATCCGCCCTGTGTGAACCCAGCCTTTGAGCGATAATCGTTGTGTCTAACTGCACTGGCATTGTGCAGTTTTCATTAAGTCGTTGCTAATCGCTGATCTTTCAGCATGCTCAAAGATCAGCGATCAGTTATCAAGAATTCACAGCAGAATACAGCTGATACTATTGTTTCAGCAGTATCCCTCTTCCTGATGACAAGCTGGGTATGAAGAACGCAGCGGTCCAGCTGTGTTCTCCACACCCCGCTCGGAGCGCTCGGCTGTATAACAGTCAGGCGCTCCAAGTGGGGAACAGCTGGATGCAGAAGACAAGCGAGGCAACTTCGTGTGTCTTCAACATCCTCTGCTCGGAGCGCTCAGCTGTATAATATCCAGGCCCTCCAAACGGGGTAACAGCTTGATGCAGAAGGCAAATGGCCCCGCTAAAAAGGTTCAACGTTTGAACGATCACATTGCGCTGTTAAGCACACAACAATTATCACTCAAAAGATTTAAGCGATAATCGTTGTGTCTAAACCAGGCTTTAGTTAATGCTCATGGCAAGAGCGTTTTTGGTTTTCATTATTTAACTCCTGCACAGCACCCCATTTATGGTTGTAGTCGTGCCTGGTACTGCAGCTCAGTCCCATTCAGTTGGATGGCTGCTACTCTCCTCAGCTGATCAGTGATGATACCAGGAGTTAGAGCGCCAGAGATCAAATATTAAAGTCTTGGAAAACCTCTTTAATATGTTGAGACACGTTTAAGTAATAATATGCATTAGGAGGATATTACATAAGAGACCCGTGCCCCTTCTATTTCTGTGCCATATACGACAGACTTGAAAGAAAGGTTACCTTCCATCAAAGAAGAAGAATTTTCCACGACCATTTTTCTCCCCGTGTACAAAGTGTCCTTCAAAGCGGTCTGTGGAGCTGTAGCTAACAGTGCAGAATCCATGAGGCAAGCCGTCATCATCCAGTTGACCTGCAACAAACATGAAAAAAAACAAACAAAAAAAAAAAAAACTGGTTCAAAAAGGTGGTCATATGTTTTTCCCTTTTTTAATTAAAAAATAGAGAATCATAGTAATCTTAAGAGTGCCTCCCATCAGCTGGTGCGCGACTCAACATATCAAAGTGATGACATATGGCTAAGGTATACCATCAGTTTATAAACTGGGACTAACCCTTTAACTATGGCTATAAAGTACGGTACAGAAAAATGTGGTCTCTGAAACTTGGGATGATACCATTGACAATCTGAAAGGGAATGCCAATTAAGTAAAAAACTAATAAATAAAATAATGGTCATTGTGGCCTATAGTCATCGGTACATGTAAGACCATTTTGGTGACAGTTCTTGCTTTTAGCGGCAGCTACTTAAAAGAGCATAACAAGCATATACTACTTACTTCTCCCGGCTCCCCACTGTGTCCTGCACTGCATCTCCGGGTGTCCCCTGTGACGTCATGCCTACAGGCTGCAGCAGCCCGTTCATGGGATGTCACAGACTGCTGTAGCCAATGACAGAGCTCAGCGCTCAAACACGCCGTCATTGGCTGTATTAGCCTGTATACGTGCTGACTGCAGCCTGTAAACCAGTACAGAGGACTGAGCACAGTGCGAGAGATGCAGGGGGGCTGTTATATGTCTGTTATGTTGTTGTATGAGGCACAAGGCTTTGCAAAAAAAGAGACAACACACACAACTCTGACAACGCCTTCATCGTAAAGTGGTCTGTCCTGGTTAGAGACCTCTTTAAGTAAAAGCATCTATTAGAAGAACTATAGGAAACAAACAGGTATACTGATTAGAGTGCATAGTTTATGCAGAGCAACCAGACGGGCTGGCCACGAGCCCACGACCACACGACCACATCACACCTCTCAGGCCAAGCAGCACAATAATTTACTTATAGCATGCACAGAACTGCTCCCTGAAAAACCTAGGCTGCCGTTCAGCAAATGTAATAGCCACTGTTTACTTGCTATAGAGCAGAGATCTGCACCTCTACCTGACATTTCAGGACGCTGTGAGTAATCGATATTCGGGTCACAACATGTAAGGAGTTCAGTACGTTCTGCGTTTTATCTTCGTTATAATCAAAATGGAATCAAGGATTTCTTTTTTAACACAATGGGGCCTATTTGCTGTTGAAAAGTAAACAGTTTTCTGATGCAAATTGCGCCAAAGACTGTAACCATTCATAGATCCCCCCTAACGACCTGCCAGCAGTTTCCAAGCACATTCAAGAAAACGTAAAGGGCCATTAAACACAACGATTGTCACTCAAAATTCGCATAAAAGCCGTCTTTTGAGCGATAATCGTTGTGTGTAACTGCACTGACATCCTGCAGTTTTCGTTATCCCATTGCTTATCGTTGTCTTTCAGCGTGCTGAAAGACAACGATGAGCCTTATCAGGGATTCACAGCGGGATACAGCGGATACTATTGTTTCAGCTGTATCCCGCTCCCTGATCACAGGCCCAGTATGAAGAACAGAGCGGTCCAGCTGTGTTCTGCATACCCCACATGGAGCGCTCAGTTGTATAATAGCCGGGTGCTCCGTGCAGAAGACAGCTGGATGCAGAAGACAAGCGGGGACACCCCGCTTGTCTTCTGCATCCTCCGCTCGCAGCACATAGTGATGATCTTGAGCGATCATCTTGCGCTGCAAATGACAACGATTGTCACTCAAAAGACATCTTTTAAGCGATAATCGTTGTGTGTAAATGGGCCTTATGAAAGTCAGTATTGCCTTGTGTTAATGACACATCTATTGTCCAACACACTCTCTAATGTTCCTAGCAGTATTTTATGGTAAGCCCTTTATCTCTCCCATTCCTAATCTCTCCTGTCTGCTGGCACAGCATTGTAGCAGATCCCTGTTGCCTACCTGTAAAGACGATTAGGGTCAGCCTGTCTGGGTGAGAGGTAATTCACAGGTACTGGAGCGTCAGCATCACTAGAAGACACGTACTTGTTTACTACACTATACACATAAGGCTCCATTTACACCATGGGGTTCATATTTGTGGGAGATTTTCTCGCCCGTGTGAAGGCAGCCTAAGGGCTCCTTCACAGTTTCCATCACAATACTGCTGCGAGAAAATCACGGCCAAAAAATAAAATAAAAAAAATTTTAAAAAAATCGTATTTTTGCTCATGAGATTTCTGAACATCAGCGATGCTTTTTCTTGCAGAAACATCGCTGCTGCTTGCGATTTTCTCACAATACAAAATATGAGTTTCTAATGTTAAAAACACATTACATCACACAAAAATTGCAAGTTCGTGCTTTGCGATAAAAAGGAGGCTCCACGGGGAAACACGAGAGATACAAAAAGGGGAAAAAATGCAGAAAGAAAGAACATGCTGCGATTTTTTCCCCCACTCCATATCGCATGAGTGAAAACATCACAAATGGGAATGAAACCATTGGTTTCATAATTCGGCGTTCTCACTCACATTGCTCAAAACGCGCAATTTACTCGCAAGTGTGAAGGCACCCTATGGCTGGTTTCAAAAGAGTGTATTGTAACAAGCCCATAATACAGATGACATTGGGTCGGGAGGGGTAACACAGCAACTTGTGGAGACACCTTGGAGGTGAGTGAAGAGACTTGTAAGGCCGTGCATGCTCCTCTGGGAAATATATTCAAATAGGGAAGATGGGACAATATCTCTGCAGCGCCACCTATTGGATGGCAGCATTCCTTCAAATCAATATTTGACTCTTCATACAGGTCTGTGGCTCCACATACCTTCTATGTACTATGCATCAGGTGACAGCGTATATCAGCCGGCCGTGAAAACGGCGGCCAATATACGCTTGCGTGAATAAGCCTTTATTTATAGATGACATAACAACCATATATAAATTATATTTGCCTCTATATTTGTTTTAACATTTTCTACTGGGAAAGTACTGATCCTTTTGGGCATTCTGCATTTGAAAAAAATAAAATAAAATAAAAAATGGCCGTGAAAATACAGCCACGTGAATAAATACTTCTCTCATAAATATTTCTGCTCAGCAGTCAGAAGTATGATTTTTGTTCTTAAAGAGAACCTGTCATGTTCCCACAACACCATAAACTAAGTTGTGGTGCTGCTAGGGGACATGACAAGGAGTTGCCCCCCTCGGAAGTCTCGGCGGCACACAAAAATCAGCTGGATGCAGAAGGCAAGCGGAGACACCCTGCTTGTCCCCTGCATCCTGCACTGGGAGTGCTCGGCTGTATGACAGCCGGGCACTCCCAGCAGGGAACAGCTGGATGCAGAAGGTGAGCGGGGATACCCTGCTTGTCTTCTGCATCCTCTGCTGGGAGCGCTCGGTGTGGAACAGCTGGAAGCAGAGAACTAGCGGCCCCCCGGTTGTCCTCTGCCTCCTCCGCTGGGAGTGCTTGGCTGAATAACAGCCGGGCGCTCCATGCAGAAAACAGCTGGATGCAGAAGGCAAGCTGCGATACCCCGCTTACAGCCAGGCACTCCCAGCGGGGAACAGCTGGATGCAGAGAACAAGCGCCCCTTCCCGCTTGTTCTCTGCATCCTCCGTACTGCAAGGTGATCGCTCAACGTTTGAACAATCATCTTGTGATGTAAATGACACAACGATTATCGCTCAAAAGTCGCCCAAAAGACATCTTATGAGTGATAATCGTGTCTAAATGGGCCTTTACTCCCATCTCCCCATTTAGAACTCAAACACGCTTGTCCATACTGAACGAAATGTATAAGGGTGTCGGGAGAGAGAGCGCTTTCAAGTGAATGGAAGTATCTGCTGTCCGCACCAAAAGACGCGGTTTAGCCTGCCACAGAGTTCTATTACAAAAACCGCTGTTCTACCTGCAGATTTTATGGCAGAATTAAGCCGTTTTCAATTCCACATCCAAATTTGCATGGAGGCTGCATATTTTGGTGCAGATTTTTCCTGGTCTAGTGATGCATACTGCAGGCCACTTGCACTCATGTGAAAGCATCCTTCATTGGATTCACACGAGCGAATGCGCATGAGTGTAGCGTTCTTGCGGAACGAACGCTGCTGTTTGTACACGCACATCGCATATTTTACTGTACTTTTTCTCCACGCAAGGTATGTGCATTTGCATGCAGCCAAAAAAATACACACCAACTGAAATGGCTAATTAGTCTAATGAGTACCAACCTGCTTCTGACTAATGTGTACGGCTCCCCCTAAAGTTGCTCCTCACTCTGCTGTTGGCGGACCTGCACAGCATTGAGGTCTCTGAGGAATGCTTTCAGCTGGTCATTTCCTATTAGCATTGCTGGGCTAATTTGGCACTCAGCAAATAAACTGTAGATCTTTCCTGGGCAAATATTTACATACAGATATGCAGTATTATATCCAAGATTAGCAATATAGTGTAAGCAAAACGGTCATCATGGGAGATTTATTTACCCAGGTGTGGATATATATATATTCTACATGGAATATTTTCACATATAGTACAGGTAACAGAAACTGAACTCACCTAATAAACTAGATGTATGGGAATCCCCCATCATCATCCCTTATAATATAGAATGATGGCTAATGGTGTAGTGCAAGGAATCCGCTTATACTGACACTTTATTATTACTGGTGCCCTGAATGGAGCTGGACTTCATCTGTGCCCCTGCCTACAAGTACACTACTGTGCTATGGCTCTCTGTTGTCAGGCCGATTCATAAAAACAGCTGGGGTGAGACAATGCTGACTTGTTATTTATAAACAGAACCAAGTGTCAGATGGAAGAGCAGTCCTTGTATCAGACAGTCGTACATCGCAATCATCCCACAAGTGCAAATTAATCTATGCAAGTGAGTGGAAGGTAATATTTAGGCTGGAGTCGACCACAGCACTAATTGTATCATTACTAATAACTATCATATGCAAGCGAGGGAGACGTGAGAATGGAGGGGATGCTTCTACCAACTATTGGTCTCCTTCACCTGTTTGTTGTATAAACTATTTTTTTTTTGCCTTTTAAAAAAAAACTTTATATATTTCAGAAGAATTTGGTGTTTATTGGTTAGTTCATTCATCTCTAATCCAATATTCTGGGTTTCTGGTCATTTTAGGATCCTACTGGTGGAACTTCATATATTCTGATTTATTTTCGTGCGTGTGACAATCACAATCCTAACATACCGAGGGGAGTTACTGGTTCTGATGACATCTGCTCTATCAGGGGGGATGGTGTGCATGCCTGCCTGGGGAATGGGTGATTACCCTTATTAGCTACATACATTGCTAGGCCAGACAGCCCCTGGATCTGGGATTACTGACCACTTTCAGATTACGCAGCTTGTTATGGATCCATCTATGGGAAGTAGATCCCTGCCTATGTAAACTTGCTGTCACCCAGTGGCTGGATCTGATAGCAGCACTCCAGCATGCTTCCCTTCTATGGGCTGGATGTGCAGCTCCTATGGATACTCTGTATCTAGCCGTAGTATTCTAGGCGACCCTGCTGTTACTTTGTAGACGACATCCTCCCCTCCCCCCAGTCTTCAGCAGGGCTCTGTCACTTCCTTTTTGGGGAGATCCTATTATAGCATGCACGTTGCAGTTGGCATGTCGGCCATGGATGAGCAGCAGCATGCAGACACGTTGCACCCACCTTCCACCGTCTCCTCCACGTTCTCATCATCGCTGTCCATGGCTTCCTCTGCGATTGACTCACACCAAGTTATTCCTCGTTCATGCGACTCTCGGGCGCCCCCTTCCTCCACTATGTGAGAAGGCGTGAGCAGCATGCCTGTACTCTGCTGCCCCCTATGGACACAGCGTGCACTGCTGCTCCTGGAGTTCAGCTCCCTCTCTGCAGTGTGGCGTCTGCTTACTAACGAGCGCCCGCTGCCTCCTAATAAGCAAGTAATGACATCACCCCCAGCGGTGCCAGCTGTCATTTCTCAGAATGGGGTGGCTTATGGGAACCCGCAGATCCTGGAAGATGGCATCATTTATTTTTCCCTGCAGGCTTCTATTATTTACAGATCAACTGATTTTATGCATTCTGTAGTATAAGGAGCTGAATAAAGTGCCCCCCCCCCACTCCCACCCCAACTGTCCAGTATCATCAGCTGACGTTCAGGACACTGGGAAAGCTGAGTTGACATCCTTTCCCCTCACTAGGTAGATATTAGACAGGTAGATAAAGATATGAGATTGATAGATATGTATTGTGATGTGGAGGCGGTAGGCTGCCAGTCATTTTGTATAGTTTGTAGAGAGAAGAGTTAGAGGCCTTTCCGCACATAGGAAAGCTGAGTGCTGTAGGAAGCTTTGAGCAGCAGAGCCTTCCGTCTTTCCCCTTGCCCTACTACATGACAAATTAGGGAAAGGAGGGAAGGCTCTTAGATTGTGGAGTGACTGGTTCCCAACTTTCCAAGAGAGCCACAACTCACTGGACAATAGGAGAAAGGGGAAGGGACGATACCTATCGATCCCGCCTCTGTCTTCAAACACTCTGCAATATTGTAAGCCGGCAGTCGTTAGAGTACAGGCTGAGTTGTATCCAGCTTTCCCACACTTCTGCACACATGCAAAGCAGAAGCTCAAACCACCCACCTGCTCCGTGCTAACGCAGTTCAGAGCTCTACAATATGCATACAAAATGCTCCCACCACCAATTTTGTTACGGTAAATTGGAACCCGATTTATGAATTAGGGCTCCCACACTTGTGATTGCGTTTTTTGTTAACGTGATTGTCAATGTGTGCGATTTTTATTTATTTATTTATTTTTCTTCTTCTTTTTTTTTTTAAATAATTAAAACTCACTGGGGTAACTCGCAGTTAGTTCCTTCCAGCCCCCGCGGGGTGGCTTATCTTGGAACACACAATTCCCTGGGATACATATTTTCTTCAGAACTCCGCGTGGGTGTGACCCACCACGAAAATATGATGACGACGTTGCTTCTCATGGTTTTACGTGCGTTTTGAGCCCACACATGAGTAGTTTCGGACGTATCTGGTCCGACATACGCAATTCTCGGTTCCTGCGCATCGTGCAAATATGGGAGTCTCTGCATCTTATTCGCGGTGATGCGACATTTCATAAAACATCCTTGTCAGCGGGCTGCGACGTACAGATCTATCATGATTTCTAAATTACATTTTTTTCGTTGTCTTGAAGGCTCGTCCTTTTGTTAACTTTGCCTCCAAAAGTTATCAGGTCTGGCTTTTGGCCTTAAGAAAATGGGGGCGGAGAAGTTCCCCATCCTTATCAACTAATATAAACAGTTTCTGCTCTGGCTTCAGAGGGGCTGTAGGACATCAGAGACCCCCTGGGGGAATGTGACAGGCTCTTTGAAGCCTGCTGCTTAAAGCTTCCTGCAACACTCAGCTTTTCTATATGCGGAAAGGCCTCTAACTCTTCTCTCTCCAAACTATACAAAATGACTGGCAGCCTACTGCCTCAACATCACAATACATATCTATCAATCGCATATCCTTATCTACCTGTCTAATATCTACTTAGTAAGGGGAAAGGATGTGAACTCAGCTTTCCTAGTGTCCTGAACTTAAGCTGATGATACTGGACAGCTGGGGGGGACACTTGATTCATCTCTTTATACTACACATTCTCTTAAAGGAGATGTCCCGCGCCGAAACGGGTTTTTTTTTTTTTAAACCCCCCCCCCCCGTTCGGCGCGAGACAACCCCGATGCAGGGGTTAAAAAAACAAACAGCACAGCGCTTACCTGAATCCCGGCGGTCCGGCGTCTTCATACTCACCTGCTGAAGATGGCCGCCGGGATCCTCTGTCTTCGTGGACCGCAGCTCTTCTGTGCGGTCCACTGCCGATTCCAGCCTCCTGATTGGCTGGAATCGGCACGTGACGGGGCGGAGCTACACGGAGCCGCTCTCTGGCACGAGCGGCTCCATAGAAGACTACTGAAGACCCGGACTGCGCAAGCGCGGCTAATTTGGCCATCGGAGGGCGAAAATTAGTCGGCACCATGGAGACGAGGACGCCAGCAACGGAGCAGGTAAGTATAAAACTTTTTATAACTTCTGTATGGCTCATAATTAATGCACAATGTACATTACAAAGTGCATTATTATGGCCATACAGAAGTGTATACCCCCACTTGCTGCCTCGGGACATCTCCTTTAACTTTTCGTGTCTTCATCCCTCCTGGTAATTGTAGGGTCTTTGCAAGCTCCCATCATCACTTCCACCTTTGTATTTGGACACAGGGATAGCCACTTGCCATCAAATGACAGTCCCATAACCCCAATAAAGCACCATCAGGAGTTGGCAAAGTGAGTGAGTAACTTCACTTATGTCCCCAAGCCAAGTGCGGCACGCCTTCTAACAGCCAACAACTTAGTCTGGACATGGCTGGCCTTAGCTCCATGCGCCCCTTGTGATTGCACAACCAGCCACCAGCTTGTAGGGGCCACCAGGTGGATGTTGGCTGGGGACAATCACACCTTCCCCCTCCTTAGGTCCCTAGGGGCGGAGAGGAGGCAGAGAGGAGGCGGGAGCTCAGTTCCTGCTCCTGGCTCTTCCATCCTCCCCCCCCCCCCCCTGCACACGAGGACAACGTATATCGGCCCGGCGTGAAAACCGAGCCGATATACGTTCGTGGGAATGCAGCCGTAAAAACAGCCAACAATGAAGGATAAAGTGCCATTTAGACACAACGATTATCTCTCAAAAGCCGTTTTCGTTAACGAGTCGTTCTTCGTTGTCTTTCATCAAGCTGAAAGACAACTATGAGTCTTATCAGTGCCGCGCGCTGAGTTCTCAGCGGGATACCATTGTGTCGCGGCAAAAATATATGGCCGTCGAGGGAAAGCTGAGTGTACCTCGTGAATGACGTCATATGACCCATGCTACAGCGATAGCCTGGTGAGGGACAGCAGAGTGTACCCTGTGACTGAAGTCCAGGTGACCCGTGCAGTAGGGCTGCCACACCTAGAGTTCAGTACGTCATATGATGGAGGAATTAAATGACAGAGCCCACACAGTTATGGATTCATCAAAGAATTCCCAACAAATCGATGTCGGGCTTCTTTATTTATAGTCCCCTTACAATGGGGTGTCGCAACATCATTGGACAATTAACTATGCAGTTTATTGGTTAGTTTCCAATCCAACATTTGTCATAGGTCAACTTAACCCTTCTTCGTGTCCATTGGTTACACCTCATTAATACAAGAAATATCATAGTTCTTTGCACAGTTCTCAATCCGAACTCTGATTGGTTACTTCTCAGACATTTCATGGCATTCACTGGGTACATTCTAATCCTTCATTTACATACCTTCCAGAATCTTCCAAGTCAGCAGTGAATAACCTCTTGACGGAGTGCTGAGGGGCCCAAGTAGCTCGAAGTTCTTATCTTATCTCACCATATGTGTTCCTTGTACTTTAGCAAAGCATGTGGTCGGCCATTTTGTGTAGTCCTTTTCATCTGACTGTGGCGTAATATTAAATATTACTTATATACCCACATTTACATACATATAGGCACACATACATACATGTGCACCTTCATATATACATACACATACATATGCACATATATACATACATGTGTATATATATATATATATATATATATATATATATATATATATATATATATATACACATCCACATATTTGAACATTATTCTTTTATTCCTAGTGTGAGGAGTCAACCCCTCCCTTAGTATCTTGATATTCTTAGGGCCCCTTCAGCTAACATATGGAAGCTTCTTGATATCCTTATCTCATCTAGACATATGTCCCTAGTTTGTGAAGTAACTTCTGGTATATTTCAATGGTGTCTCTCATTGCGCATTTTAAATTCATATAATTATTATAATACCTTACAATCAAATAATTTCCATTACACATTGATACTATTGTTTCAGCTGGTATCCCGCTCAGAGAACACAGCAGGGGTATGCAGAAGACAGCGCTCCAGTTGTCTTCTGTATACCCCGCTCAGAGCACTCAGCTGTATACCAACTAAGCGCTCAGAGAACACAGCAGCTGTATACAGAAGGCAGCGCTCCAGCTGTGTTATGTATACCCCGCTCGGAGCGCTTAGCTGTATACCAGCTGAACGCTCCGTGAACACAGCACAAGTATGCAGAAGACAGCGCTCCAGCTGTGTTTTGTATACCCCGCTCCGAGCGTCCAGCTGTATACCAGCTGAGCGCTCTGAGAACACAACAGCTGTATACAGAAGACAGTGCTCCAGCTGTCTTCTGTATACTGAGTGATCTTTCATTTAATAAGCTTTTAAGTAGCTAATTAGTCGTTTGAGCGAATTTTGAGCGATCATCTTGCCGTGTGAATGCACACGGTTATCACTCAGAAGATTGCCTTTGAACGAATTTTGAGCGATAATCGGTGTGTCGAAATGGGCCTTAATTAGTTCGCTTATTATTTATTTCATGCAAGCATGAAAATCATCATTGGCTCATTCGCTAATTGTTCAGTTTAACTACTAATCATTCAGCTGTTCTCATTCACTGATACACTGAATGTGAGCGACTGAACAATTTGCGAGCAAATGATTTCTCTGCCTGTATAAACAGGCTGCTTGAGCCAACTCTAGCCTCTTTCACTCATGTGGACGAAAAATCATACTGTCTAAAAGCACCCCTAGTTCTGCTACTGAATATTATGGCCTTGGTTCTGGTGCTGTGTTTATGTTATGAGCTTGGTTCTGGTACAGTATTCACTTAGCTGTTCCGTTTTGGGTATACTGCTATCTTTCTGCACAAGCAAAATGGAGATAGAAAGCCTATCAGAGCAATATATAGGGTTTCTTTTATTGAAGGGGATGCCAAAGAAAATTTCTGCACAAGGTGCCATCTAACTGGAGGCTGGCATTGCCCTCACCCTTGTGAATAGGAAATAGGAACAACCACTTCCCATGAACTAACAGTCGTATAGCCCCATTACAGCGCCATTCAGAGTTTGCCAAGACATTGACTGACTTGTTTCTCTTTCCGCTTACAAAGGTGTGAGTAGTCCCAGCCTTCTGTTAGATGGCAACCAATGAAGAACTAGTGTACCGTGGTGGAAATGGTCTGGAGGAGGAAAAAGAAAGGGAACTACCTGCGCCCCTCATCGTCTGTGTGATTTGGTTTGCGTTGATGCCATGTCTGTGCCAGTGGATGGCATCTTTCATTCTGCTCAGCTCCAGTGTAGTCCCCGACTCCTCACCGCTTTGGTGTGTACCTACTAGAGTACCAATCAGGATAGGTCATCAATAGTTGATTGGCGAGGGTCTACTGTCCAGGATCTGTGCCGATTAGCTGTTCATCGGGCCACTGTCAGAGTATATGGATCTGGAAGCAAACAGCTCCATACACTTTGCAGCCCCCCGGGTTGGTTTTGTAGGTTCTGTTCCCACTGAATTGAATATAGCAACAAGTAGAATGTTGCAGTGTTGATACGTGAAACTATTACAGTAGAGATAAAGAAAGGCCCTTGCAATGTTACTCATCTTTCCATGTACATGTAGATTAAAAAACGTTTCAAAATTCTCTTTCCCCGTTATTCAGTGAATAGAGTTGTCTGGTTCAATCAGTAGTTAATAATCTGGTGAAAAAGTACTAAACAGGATATTTTCCTCCGTTTTAATAAATTACATGTCTCTTTTAGGCTGCATTCACACGAATGTATATCGGCTCGGTTTTTACGCCGAGCCGATATACGTCCTCCTCATCTGCAGAGGGGGGAGGATGGAAGAGCCAGGAGCAGGAACTGAGCTCCTGCCCCCTCTCTACCTCCTCTCCGCCCCTCTGCACTATTTGCAATGGGGAGAGGCGGGATGGGGGCGGGGCTAAGTGGCGAGAATTAGGCGTGAAAACCGAGCCGATATACGTTCGTGGGAATGCAGCCTTACTAACTATATTGGAACACTCTGGTCAAACCTGGGACATTGTTTTATATTTGGTGCAATTAAAAAAGACCCAGCACATGCATTCCACTGTTGGGAATCTACAAAGGTGCATGCACTAACGGACTGAAAAATGACACTAGGAAGAGCTATTAAAAGTCACTAAAGGGAACCTGTCGCCCGCCCAGTTCATGCTGCCCGAACCATGGGACAGATTAGCAGTTTCCATGGAGGTGTGAAATGCTGCGGTGTTTCAGAATAAACACACTTTGAAGTTTGCCTTTCCGACCTGGGAACAGAGCTCTGGAGTCAGATATGGACTGTACCAGCCTCTCCCTGCTTGCTTGTGTATAGGGAGAGGAGCTGTCAGTGAACCCGCTGCGGGCGAGGAGGGGCCGGTTCAGGCCATCTCTGACTCCAGAGCACCATTCTCGAATAAAACGTCAAAGTGTGTTTATTTTGAAATGCCACAGTGTTTCACACCTACATGGGGGACTGTACATATATGACCCTGGAGCGTGCTGGCCATATTTCGGGCAGCATGAATCCGGTGCCAAGTTCTCTTTTTGGTCACCTGCACACAGACGGGTTGGATTCTGCATACGGGATCCCGCAGTGGAATTGGACTCTGTGCCCAGCCGGTAACCCCCGCGTACATGTCCACAGTCTACATATTCTATACTGTGGATGTGCCAGCGCACATGCGAAGTACAGAAAATGCCGCATCGGTACTAGGCGATAATGTGGATCATGCAACCTTTCCGCAATGATGATTGCAGAAGGGCTGCAGGTCAGACGGCTTTCACTGACTTCAACACGGAATCCGGCCTTGAAATAGAGCGTGCTGCGATTTTTCCACCGTGACGGGAAAATCGCAATTGATTTCCGATTGTGGGCAGGAAAAAACACTTTTCCTTAGCATGCTAGGGTCAGTATTTGCTGCAGAATCCGGAGGCAGACGCCTGCTCCAGATTCCGCAATGCAAATCCGCCCGTGTGCAGACGGCCTAAGTGCTATAACTTGCCACAGATTTTTTCCTACTGTTTCTATTGATACAATTATCAAGATGGGAAATAACATTCTGAAAAATTTTGTAAAAAGCCCTGTGGAGAAAACAGGGTGACAACTTTGTTATGTCACTGTGTGAGTCTTCATGCAGATATCTGATACTACTTTGCATCGCTGTGGGGTCTGACTCCTAACTTTGTTATGAGGGACCCATGCATTATAGCTATGCCCCTGCCAGTACAAGCCAAATTGAATGGTACATTATATAACTCACAGATTGCTAAGGTAATATACAATGTTTCACATTTTCTTACTTGTATAATTGTATAGAGCGATTCCTTTTTACTTTGATAACATTAGTAAATAATTACTGTTCACAGCTCTGTGGATGATATGCAGTATGAGTAATGGAGGAACAGATGGGAAGTATGATCTTATTCCTATTGTGATGTCACCCAGTTATCAAGACTTCCCAGCAACACGAACAGCTTTTAACCCAATATTTCCTTCATACGGTTAGCTATTTGCTTCACAGCCTGGAGCCTTTGTCACAGATGTCCCCAAAACTACAGGTTAATATACAGTAGGTGCTTTCTTTGAAAATAACCTTATAGGATAAGAAGTGCTCCTTTAGGCCTCCTTCACACGGTGACATGGCATCGCCACGAGAAAATTGCAGCGATATCACATCGCTGGTCCATGCGATATCGGATCGCTGTCCATGCTATATTGCTGAGTCTTCTTGCGGCAATACCACGATTTTATAGCGCTACAGTCACATGTGGTGCTACAAAGTCACGCAACTTTGTAGCATCCCATGCAAGGATTTTCGGGAAGAAAAAAAAATTAAAAAATAAGTATACATCACCTCTCTTACGCTGTCCGGGGCGCCGCTGCAGCTTCTTCTCGGTTCCTGGCACGGTTTTCTCTTCATCATCTTCTGGCCAGGGAAGCATCAGCTGTGATTGGCTGACACCTAGTCAATCACAACCAGTGCTCGATGAATGACTGTGATTGGTTCAATCACAGCCATTCATTGAGCACTGGCTGTGATTGGCTAAGCATCAGCCAATTACAGCCAGTGCTTCCAGGAGGCGGGATTTTTCAATCCCATGGAAAGAAGATGATGAAAAAAAACAGTGCCGGGACTGGGAGAGAAGCTGCTGCAGCATCGGAGAGCGCTTCGAAGGTGATGTATGTGTTTTTTAAAAAAAAATTTCTGCTGTTAGAACTTAGATTATAACTTTGACAGTAGGATTTCCTACTGTCAAAATTGCATCGCACCGCATGAAAATCGCGTGTTCGTGCGATGCGTAAGAGAGGAAGGCTACATAGGGAAACATGGGCTACAAAACCTTGCGAGTCGCGGGCATATCACCGGACCGGTGATGTTTTTGTGTCAGGTTGTCGGATGCTACAAAAACATTGCATGTATGAAGGAACCAATGGGAAAGCATGGGCTTCACATATATGCGATTTGTAGCATTGCAGCAACGCAACAAAATTGCACGACTTTGCCGCCCGTGTTAAGAAGGCCTTAGGCTTCATGAACGTGGCAGATGTTGTATAGCTGCACACAAACTCCTACATGGATTCCTACATTTACCGAGTATGCTCGCTTATCTCTAACCCTGAGCATTGCATGTGCTATTCTTGCTTGTTTAAATGGACAAGAATTAGACGTGCAAAAATGTTTTCACATAGTCCGTCGGTCCATTTTAAACATTATCCATTTGAATGGCCTAAATACACAGGCAGCACACACCTGAAAATACGGCCATGTGAATGAGCCCTAAGTGTGCTTCCGAACACAGCAAAGTGGTAGACATAAAACAACACAACATTTGTAACCAAAATGATTCACAAAGTTGCTTCATTTTAGATGCACAGGAGCAATAAAAAATATTGGTCTACAATGGTGCACAGAGCCTTTAATCCTTTCCAATCCACTGTCTGACCTCTGAAGACATTATGGTTTAAGGCTGTACAGCTCCGATGTTGGAAGACGTCCATCGGGGTTCTCTTACTGTATATTGCCAGCCTCTCTACTGTTGGAGCCTATCCAATGTGTCACCTCATGCAGTACTGGCTTTAGCCAGCATATAGCGGAGTTGTATAACAGCAGAAAAAGAGTAAGCCCCATAGGAAAACCAGGATAGAAATTGGATTGGAAAGGGTTAACTTAATCTTTACCCGAAATTTTACCTATTTTTTTTTTTTTGCAGCTAGTACTTTTGTTTTCAAATAAAATGACTATTTTTCTCAGTGTTTGGTCATGCAAGCCCCTCATCCCTTTACAATGTTTTCGGATTGTGCATAATAGATAATGGAAGAGCAATGATTCTCAACCATCTGTAAGGCCTGGGATTCTGCTAAACAATGACTATCATCATATGTCTAGTCACAGAGTCATCTCTGGCTGCTGATTACAGCTAGACTAGTGGGAATGCCAGGAAGCCATCATTGTCATGAAATATTACAAGCGTGTCTTTAAAAGTGTCTGCATGTGTATGATCACACTTATGGTTGTCATGTAGACAAAAAGCAGCAGAAAGGCAGTATATAGGAAAAAAGAGATTGTGTAGATCTACTTCAGGATACATGTGATTAGCAATAATGTTAGCATTTCTGGCTTTCCAAAGAAGCATTTAAGCCCGTGTATTCTAACATTTTTGGCTTTGGGAAACATTTTTTACACTGGGGCACCTTTTCCAAATATATTTTTTGCAAAGAAAAAGGCTAAAAATACTTCCCTGTCGCAGTATAATTATATCCAGAGCTTCCCTACCCCATTAGCCATTCTCTCCCTCCTCCCCAGCAGTATACATTCTTGGTGGGGCTTAAGTGATTCCGGGTGATTTTAGTTAATGCTCATGTAATAGTACTAATTGCCAATCTGCATGTGCGCTTGTAAGTTCAGCCCGACAATTGTTGGGCAAACATGAGCGCCAGCAGGTACTGTTAGCACTCGTGTAATAGCCTAAGGCTTCTTTCCCACAAGCGTATATCGTCCGTTTGTCTATACGGCCGGCCGATACACCCTATGTTGGGAGAGATAAAATTGGTGAATGGGTGCACAAATCAAACATTGGACGGCATGGGTCCAGGAGCGTATACGCCGAGACTACCATGCCGTCACCCCTTTTCCCTCCCTCCCCATCGCAGGCTCACCTCTCTTCTCCTCCTCGCTCGTTCTTTGCAATGAGAGGGGGCGGGACAGGGGTGGAGCTAAGTGCCGGCCCGTCCTACCTCTTTCCATTGATGGCTATGGACAAGGGGCGGGGAGAGGGCGGGAGCTTAGCTCCACCACACACTCTCCCATTGCAGAGAGCCAGTGGGGAGGAGAGGACAGGTGAGCCTGCACGGGCGGAGGAGAGCAGAGGGAGGGTGTTTAGCAGCCACGCTGTTAAACTCCCTCCCACCTGTGGCCGCTGCCATGGGCTCCCATAAGAGCCCATGCAGCGGCCGACGTATTCTGGCCCAAAAGATAGTCCAGGACTATCTTTTGGGCCTGACGTAAAAACAGGAATACAGCCACGCGATCTGATGCATTGGAATCCAATACATCAGATCACAGCGTATATCAGCCGGCCGTGAAAATAGACGGCTGATATACGCTCGTGGGAAAGAAGCCTGAGGAGTATGGCTGTTGGCAATAAATGGGCTGTGGAGGATGAGCAGTTAACTTTTCTTTGCTGTAATGATCACTGGCATGGTTTAAAGGGAACCTGTCAAAACTTTTTAAGACAGTAAAGCCAAGACCAGTGCTAGAATAATCACTTGCCCCTATTTAATGTCCTATATCTATATACAAAGCCATACCTGTGTAATCATTATTTAAAATGTTCTTACACAGACGTGAATTAGGAAGAGTGGTCTGGTGGGCGGGCCAGACCGTTTCTCTTTTCAGCAAGCTTTGCCAATAAGCCCACCCCTTCTCTTCTCAGGTGATGTTCTAACATCACTGTCCTGTGCATGCGTCTATCCTTTGTCTCATTTGTGTGCAAAGTCTACGTGCTCAACTGCACATGCGTACGTCAGTGAGATTAGAGCGTCACTAGAATTTGCAGCACTGCCTAAAGGCCCATTTAGACATGACGATTATCGCTCAAAATTCGCTCAAAGACATCTTTTGAACAATAACCGTTGCGTCTAAATGCACGGACATCGTGCAGTTTTTCGTGCACAATTCGTTCCTCGTTCAATTCTAGTTTTCTAGAACTGAGCGATGAACTCTTATCAGCAGTGCAGCCTGTTATCACAGTCGGAAGCGCTGATAAGATTCTTTCAGCTCGTGTCCTGCTGGTAGTTCACAGCGAGACATGAGCTGTAAGCTCACAGAACAATGCAGCTGTTTGTTTATGCAAAACAGATGTATTGTTTTCAGAGTGATCACGGCGGCATCCTGCTCTGCCTGCATAGCTCTTTAGTAGCTAATTAGCTACTATAGACTATGCAAAGATGATCACTCAATACTGTCTATCAAACTGTCGTTTGAGCGATCATCTTCCAGTGTAAAGCTTTCTGAAAGCGAGACGGTCCGTCCCACTAAGCGGACTGCTCTTCCTAATCTACATGCCACACGGGAAGATTTTAAACAGCAATTTCATAGGTATGTAGTACCATGAAGTCCCGGAACGTGAAGCAGCAGGACACATACACTACCAGTCAAACGTTTTAGAGCACCTCAATTTCTCCAGTTTTTATTGACATTTACACAGTTTAATGTCTCAAAGCATACTACACAAAAAAACAATGGATAAAAATAATGGATTATCTTTGTTTCACCCAATTAAATCTAGATTTTTCACTCTTTAAAGTAGTTGTTTAGAAATTTCTTCCCAGCTTCGTTGCAGAAGTTCCCAAAAATGTGCTGTGCTTTTAGATTGCTTTGCTTTCACCCATCAGTCTAGTTGACCCCAAACAAGCTCAATAGGGCTTACATCTGGAGACTGTGCAGGCAACTGCGTTCTTTGAAGCTTTCCAGCTTCTTCTTGTCTTCTGACGTAATTCTGGTATAACCTAGAAGTATATTTTAGATCATTGTCTTGCTGTAATATGAACCCCTGACCAACTAGGCGTACACCAGTGGGTATTCCATGATGTATCAAAATGCTGTAGTAAATGAGCTAGCAGAAGTTCCTAATGAGAGCCCCTACTCATACGCTCTGTTGGAATCACGTGATCTATTTTTACTTAATATACAAATTTGCGAAAATGCTAGCCATAGATAAGTATACATCTGACAAACTATAAGAATGGTATTTTTCTCAGTATACTGTATATAACAATTAATTTGATAAGCAAGTGAAAATACAGGTGTCTTTACGATTATTCTTATATATTCCTATTTCTTGAGTTATAAGCGCTGCGGAATAAGTTGGCGCTATACAAATAAAGATTATTATTATTTATTATTATATACTAACAATGTGTATTTACCTAATTAACCCTATATGGCGCTGCACCCAGAAAAGTCATATTTAATGTTTTGACAAATTTATGTGAATGATGACTTAGGAATCACAGGTGTTGTTCTGTTTCCAGGTCTTTGAAATTTCTAATTAATTACTTATTGTTTATTCCTGAACTTTGTTTTTCACATGTTAATTAAAATTAACAGATGTGAATCACATGGAATGGGAAATTCCAGTTGTACGCTATCTTCGCATTCTCTGCGCCAAGTCAGTAGTAAATAATGCTCTCCGTTTTATTATAACTGGAGTGCTTTTGATCACATCAGGTCTCTGTGTGAAATTATTAACACGTCCCCATACAGCTGTGGGCTGTATGCAGAATGATCCCGAACAGATGACCTGTCTTAGGGGGAAACAATTTATCTACTCTAACCATACAAAAAACCTGCATTATGTACCAAAGATGTCAAATTTTGATTAATCAGTCCATAAGACCTTCTTCCACTCTTCGGTAGTCCACTGGAGGTTTTGCTTTTTTATATTTTGCAATCCTAGCAGTGGCTTTCTTAGGGCTTATTCAGACGTGCGTATATAAGCCAGGTTTTCACGCCTAGCCGATATACTCTGTCCCTCCCACTCACCAGCTCTCTGCTTCTCTCCTCCCCTTCGAGCGGTTTGCAATGGGAGGGGGTGGGATGGGGCGGAGCTAAGCTCCCGCCCCTTGTCCATAGCCAGCAATGGGAGTGGGTGGGCAGAGCAGAGCTTAGCTCCACCCCTATCACACCCCATTCCATTGCAAACGCAGGTGTGAAGGAGAGAAGCAGGGAGCTGGTGAGGGGGAGGGAAGGGGGGATTGCTCAGATAAAAGTGTATATCGGCCAGCCGTGAAAACGACGGCCGATATACGCTTGTGGGAATTAGCCCTTAAGCTGTGCTTGAAGATTTTGTGCTGTGCGGTGCCGATCATGCAAACTGTTTCCGCTGGCCGCATTAAAAACAATGGCTTGCCGGCAACCCCTGCAGTTATTTTCAGGGAAGGGCTTTAAATATAAGCCCTTCCCTGAAAATCTTCCCTAGCTATAGTAAAAAATATATACTCACCTGTCCGCCGCTGCCGGGGCTCAGGCATGTCTAGCCGCCACTTGTTCTCCCTGCATTTTTAATCCCCGCCTGCTAAAAAGTTTCAGAGCAGTGCAGGAAGAACAAGCGGCAGCTAGATGCACCTGAGCCATGGCTGACAGGCGTGTGTGTGTGTGTGTATATATATATATATATATATTTTTTTTTTACTACAGCTAGGGATGATTTTAGGGAAGGGCTTATATTTAAAGCCCTTCCTCAAAAATCACTGCGGGGGTGCCAGCGTCTTATTGCTTTCAATGGGGCAACGCCATCCCCATTGAAATCAGTGGGAGAGCTTCACAATCCGGAACGAATTAATGGCTTTTCCATTCATTTCAATGGGGAAAATCGATTTGACTTACGAGTGTTTTGGGTTAAGAGCTCTGTCACAGAACAAATTAAACTCTTAACACAAGGCACCACTGTAATGCCTTACAGGAGGGTGTTGTAATGCAGTCTGTTCTAACAATGGTTATACAGAATCATAGGGTTTAAAAGTCATCTACAAAAGTTGACACCTATAAGAACAGTTTGCATCAAGTTTTAAACAACAATTTGCTTTCTGTGCTGCATGGCCTTTGGTTAAAATCATAAATCCAGACTATTGTTGCTTCTCATGTTAAAATGTAATATTTTTATGTTTTTAACTTACTTTTGAACCATTTCACATTATATGCTGGACTTGAACTGTGTTAATGTAAAAAAAAAAGAAAATATGAGTTGTTCTAAAAGCTTTAACCGGTCGTGTAAATATGTAGGCATTCAATGAGCACTTTCTTTTAGCGCACTGGTGAGGGGACAGCATCTGTCATTCAGGAGAAATGTTTTCCTTTGTAACAGACATCCAGTATACCCAGTAAGTGTCACCCTGTAAAGGGAAGCAGCTGAACAAAGACAGCAAGTGCCATGCAGCAATACACTAAAGATTGGTGGGGAAGAGGAAAAGTGTATTATTATCCATCTGACAGTTATCACGACTAACCTTTGCAATCCAATTTTGGATTCAGGGTTTCCTAGGGGGCTTTCTCTTTCTGCCATTATACAATGGCACCATCTGCTGGCTAGAGCCAGTACTGCGTTATGGGACATGCTGGAGAGGCCCCTGACAACAGAACAGCCAGTAATATACAGTAAGAATACCCTGCCAGACGTCTTCCGACATTGGAGCTGTACAGCCTTCAATCAGAATGTCTTCAGACGGCAGTGGATGGGAAAGGGTTAACACATTTGGGACCGAGTGGGGTGGGAAACATTATGAAACCACGCATCAAGAGGGCTTGTTGAACCCCTGTTCAGTGCAATTTAATTCAATAGCTGCCATCATAATTGTGCATTGTAGATCCTCACCAACAATCCATCTGTCGCTCTCTATATTTCGAGAAACCATGCCTTTGGATTTGCATACAGTATTATGGGAAAGTTTTAGGCAGGTGTGGAAAAATGTTGCAAATTAAGAATACTTTTAAAAATAGAAGTGTTAATAGTTTATTTTTGTCAATTAACAAAATGAAAAGTGAATGAAGAAAAGAGAAATCTAAATCAAATCCATATTTGGCGTGACCACCCTTTGCCTTCAGAACAACATCAATTCTTCTAGATTTACTTGCACACAGTTTTTGAAAGAATTTTGCAGGGAGGTTGTTCCAAACATCTTGGAGAACTAAGCACAGATCTTCTGTGGATGTAGCTAGTTCAAATTCTTCTGTCTCTACATGTAATCCCAGACAGACTGGATGATGTTGAGTTCAGGGCTCTGTGGGGGGCCATGTCATCACTTCCAGGACTCCTTTTTCTTTACACAGAAGGTAGTTCTTAATAACATTGGCGGTATGTTTGGGAGTTTTAGCACTGGGATCACAATAAATCCTGAGAACGGGGTCCAATGGTCTCTTGGAGAACGGAGTGGAGGTAGTACACGTGCACCGCTGCACTATTCATTTTAGTGCCAGTGCTAGAAATTGGCAAGTACAAGTGCCTGACAATCTCCACTGCTGTCACTAAAATTATTGGAACAGCGACAAGCATGTGAGACCTCTGCTCTATTTTTCTAGGGACTCCCAGTAGTTGGACCCTGACAATCATACAATTATCCCCTATCCTGATAATAGGCCAGAACTTTAGATATTGCTACAACCCCGTTAGAAACAATAGAAATATGTTAATTAGTAATTTCTTGGGAGCACAGAGTGTATTATTTTTTCTCAGGGCCACTGTGTGTTTTATTGTTTATTGGGGGAACTGTGTTTTATTATTTCTTGGGTCTTGGGGGCACAGTGTGTGTTATTATTTCTTATGAGCACAGTGTGTATTATTAATTTCTTGGGGGCACAATGTGTATTATTAATAATTTCTCAGGGACCTAGTGTATATTAAAAATTTCAAACGAGCACAGTGTGTATTATTATCCTTTTGGGGACTACATCACTATTTTCAAGTGATACAGTTTGTGGCGCTATTATTTTCAGAGGAGCCAATGTAAGGGCCACAAACAACGCAGAGCAACAATTAGCTGGTGAATTCATGACGATCTGGTCCAGATGGAGAAGAAAAGGAATGAGCCCAGAGGATGTGTTTAGCACTATTTTATTAATATCTGAATCTGACTACAATATAAATTGCTGTATTTAGTGTCAGGTAGCAATTTTTGTTATAGTGTTTTTATCCAGTCATGGCATGTTGGGTTTATTTTGTTGTGGTACTGTGGTCCCCTCCAGTCACTGTATGGTACATACATACAGGCATCCACATCACATCTTTCTGGTGCAGATTTCCATTGAAATCTGCTGCGGCAGAAATCTGTGGATTTCTCTTGAGCATTTGTGTACAGATTGTTGCCTCATTGAAGGAAACTAATCCTTGTGCAGCAAACTTGATGAGAAATCTGTCACGGTGTTACGTGCTACTTCTTTTTTTCGCAGCGTGGATTTAAAATCCATTGGAAATTTTACAGTGTGGATTCCCATTCAACTGGATGAGACGCATTAGGAATATACTGCATCAGCAAGGTCTCTCCCAGGCAAAGATTTCAAGGCAGACCTGTTGCTTTGTGCTTCTTCAAAAGAGCTTGAACAGCACATCTTGAAACCCAGGCTTGCCTGGGAGAGACCTTGCTGATGCAGTATATCTACGTTGTGTCTTGTTGCTGTGCACAGCCTTGCCATGATGTATGATAACCTGTGACATGAAACTGTCTTCCACAGCCTCACATTTGTAGCAGATTTTGGCTGTTCCTTACCCAGTTTTACGCCTCCTCCACAGCTGTCTCTTTTTCAGTTAATGACTAGAGTTGAGCGAACGTACTCTGCCGAGCTTGATGCTCGTTCAAGTATTAGCGTACTCGATGGTGCTCATTACTTGAACGAGTATCACGCCGTGTTCGACCTTGCCCCAGTTTTTGGCTCCTCCCCGCTGTGACGTGCCTGTTTTGGAGCACGCGCGTCAATGGCAAATTTTGAGAGAGAGAGGGAGAGGGGGAGACGGAGGGAGAGGAGGAGAGGGAGGGAGAGGGGGAGAGGGACTCTGGAATTTTACAAAAAGCTCGACTCGAATAACGCGGACCCGAGCATTTGAGTGCTTGCTCATCTCTATTAATGACTGCATTTCAACCTACGTATGAAAATGATGATCAATATCACCTAATTGGTACAATTGGTCAATCATATACCTGAAAATAATCCTACAAAACCCCTGACTTTGTGCAAGTCTACCTAGAAGAGTTGATGCGGATTTGAAGGCAAAGGATGGTCATGCCAAGTATTGATTTAGATTTCTCTTTTCTTCATGCACTTTGCATTTTTTAAACTGACACAAGTAAACTAGTAACACTTCTATTTTTGATAGCATTTTGACTTTGCCGCCTTTTCCCACACCTGCTTAAAAGTTTGCACAGTGCTGTATATCTCACTTAATTTGATTGCAATCCGCTCATAATTCAACATTTCAGCTAGATCATCTGTTCATTCATTCCACTTTCAGATGTTTGGTTTACAATTAAAGGCTGTTGTTATATAAAGAAATGTATTTCTAATATTAAAGTTATACATTAATGTCAATCCAACTGTCGAATGATGGAACCCTGCGAATTACAGAAGTGCCTTTGGTCTTGGAGTTGTAGTTCTAGAAATACAGGTCAAGTTGCAGTTCCTTGAGGCAGTGTAATAAAGTGTTATCTACGAGGGAGTGCCTCTTGATGAGGCGGAACTTGGATAATAGTTTTTCTAACTCCAGTTTTCACGGAGCGAATCTGCAATAGCTGAGACATGGGTGCTGAATCTGATACTGTACTTCTGGCCATTGTTTCCCTTCTTTCTGCTTGTCAGCATGGTAAGAGAAATTTCTATAATTAAGCCAAGAAATACTGCTAGTCATGAAGGATTATGTTTTATTGTATTACTGGTGAACTTCTGGAATTCTTCCGGAGCTCACTAGTTGAATATAACACACATTACTTCCTGTTGTATGCAGTGCCTCGCTGCTTGTCTCCTCAAGTCTGCCTTTGCTGATAAAAAGTCCTCAGAAATTCGACCTAAAATGAAGTATATTTCAATGTTCTACTACATGGGCGTCTACCCTGTATGTCCATTTGTGTGTCGGTAAATGATTAAATGGATGTATTTACAATAGACCTACAAAGTGAGGTGGTAATCCTTAATATTCTCTTTTTCCATCAATGTCCGGCATCAAAAATATTGTTTGTTTCAGCAGATAATGATATCTAATCCAATGGGGTGAGAAATAAAAAGAACACAACACCAACAATATAGCAAAAAGGCATTAAAGGGGTTGTACCAAAACTGCAAGCTATTACCTATCCACAGGCAAGCCTATTCCCTATCGCGGCAGACGATGGCAGACCCAGCGGCCACCTGTCAGCCCTCTGCAATTTCATGATGGATGGCGGACGATATCATAGAGGGAGCTCCCTCCCTCTGTTAACTGCGTGCATGCTGTGATCAACATTGATCGTGGCATGTAGGGGTTTAAAGGTGGGGATCGGTGTTCTCTCCAATCCCAACCGTTGCAGTGAGTGGGATACTGGTTGTCGGTCACAGATAGCTCCCACTGCAGATGTTACAGTCTCAGCTACTGATCAATTGTTCTCTAATTAATTGGACCTAAATAATCTGTATCTTTGAGACTGATTGAATAGATTTTCTTTAAAACATGTATCATTAGCTCTCCACAAAGTATCTCTATAGTTCTAAAGAATATCCAATGACATATTGCTATTTGGTGATTATTCAGATTTTGGATGCGCATGAAAAGGTGGATTTGACACATGAAGAATCGGTAAAGGAATTGACTCAGAGACAATGCCTTTTAGTTTGCAACTCCGCGGCGATTAGCTGATCGCTCTGGATCCCGCTCCAGGGAGGCCGGCAAACTGGTCATTCTGCCAGGGAAAGCTGTTGGCAACAAACCATTTCCACAGGATAACCCACATTTGACCAGACTATGAGCCTGTGCCCCCCATGTCCACCAATAAGCCTTGGCTGCCCATGGCTCTGTCCCACGTTATACCTCCAAGGACCACTTTTTATAGGTACTAACGATTGCATGCCAGGAACACCCCACAAGACCAGTCATTTTAGAAATTCTCTGGCCCATGTATTTAGCCATTACAATCTGTCCGTGGTCAAAGTTGCTCAGATTGTTACGCTTGCCCAATTTTGCTGCTTGCAACACATCAACTTCCAGAACTGACTGTTTGCATGCTGCCTAATATATCCAAGTCCTTGACGGCTGCTATTTTCAAGAGATAATGTTCTGGCTGGTCAGTGCATACGATTTACCTTTGGCTTGAATTTTTAACCAAACTCCTTGTAGTAACATTAGGAGCAAGTTAAAGATCACATCATACTAGCCTCCTGACCTCCAGCCCCGAGAACTGTCATCTCGTTTTACAGTCTGTCCTGTTCATTCAGCAAACGTCTGCAGCAACTCAAGAAGGAAATACGTCTCAAACCTGTTAACTCTGAAAGCAGGTTCGCTGCGTTGAAGGACTTTGAATGCCTTATAGGCAGACTGATCTATAAAACCTGAAAAAGAAGCTTTTGCCAAATGTAGATTAGTACAAAAAGGTAAGGTAAGCGGGGTAAAGGGTGTCTTAGGCTAGGTGTACACAAAAAAGTGTCCGGGTCACATCTCCAAAAAATTGATGTTTTTTCCTATACGTGCAGCTCCCTTTGGCCTCCATATTTGGTCTGTGTATCCGTTTTTATTCTCTGCATGCCATGCATTTTTCACATCGGCAAAATAAACAACTGATACAAGCCCGATTCTTTTTTTGCATGTTTAAAGAAAAATTTAAAAAAATGGACAGCATACAAACTACACAGGTTACATCCGTGTGCTGTCCGTTTTCTTTTTCTCTCCCCATTGACATGAATAGGCGAGTCTTGTCTGCAGAAAGGTTCAGAATAAGGCATGCAATTAATTTTTTCATGCAGTCTGTGTATGTGTAAAAAAAACTCAGTAGTGTGTGTTACACCAACAAATATTATATGTCAGATAGAGGAGTCTTTTTAACAAACTGCACACGGATGAAAAAAAACCCTAGTGTGCCAGGGGCATATTTTCTGTATTTACACAGGTAAGTGCAATATTGGTCCCAAAACATTTGGACCAATATCGCACTCCTAAACCTGCAATTTTACTGCTATTGTAATGTGTTCAGGTGTTGAAAATGTAACGCAGCGCTGAACATGTGTTCTTCATGCCATTCAAAAAAAATTAGCATGTTTCTAAATGAAAAAAATGCATCGCACTCACATAAAAATTGCATTTAGAAGTGAGTTTGATGCAAATTTTTTTGGGGGGGCTCCCACAGGAATTAAATGGGTGCTCTCAGAAGAAGCACTCAAAAATAAGACATGCTGCGATATTTCAATCTCATGGTATCAATGTGAGTGAAGAATTGCTTATGTGAATTAACCCGTTGAAAATAATGGGTTCTTTTCACATGCACTGCACATAAACCACACCTGTGTAAATACAGCCTTACCCTATTGGCAGCATTAACGAAGGGGCAGGCATAGGATTTCCTGAAAAGACTTTTTAGTAACAGAGAGAAGAAATCATCTTTAACCCTTTGCAATCCAATTTTGGATTCAGGGTTTCCTAGGTTTTTTTTCTCTTTCTGCCATTATACAATGGCTCCATCTGCTGGCTAGAGCCAGTACTGCGGTATGGGACATGCTGGAGAGGCCCCCGACAACAGAGATGCCAGTAATAAACCTAACATCGGAGCTGTACAACCTTCAATCAGAATGTCTGAAGGCATCAGACAGTGGATTGCAAAGGATTAATAGACACAGTCCACTGTTCGGCTCTGTTCACATCTAATCTCTTTTCCTTCTGTTGGAATTAAGGCTGTGACGTATGGCACTGGAAAGCTATACAGAGCTATACGCCGGATATGGATTCCCATTGTAAAAAATATATATCGCGCTGCATACATTTTTTTTTACTTGTATCTGTCTGTGTAGAAGGTGCATGGGGACCCATGAATAGTGTACTTTAGGCATATGAGCTAGACGGGCTGTTCGGGGGCATGTACCAAATGGATTCAAATAACAAGATGTTTTTCTTTAATTGTTTCATTTTTTATGGAAAAAATTAGTAAAGGGGAGGGTGTTCAACTTTTAATATTTTTATTATTTCTCAAAAACTTAGGTTTCCTTTTTTATTTTATAGACTCGAACTTGCGATCCTTTCATCTCTTGCGCAATAGAACTTGCACATAAAACACACCTGTGTAAATACAGCCTTACCCTATTGGCAGCATCTACTAAGGGGCAGCATTGGATTTCCGTGGATTACTGAATACTTCTGTATTGCAGTATATTCTGCTTCTAAAACAGAGAATGATAAACTGTATATTATAGACTTTCCCTTCACGGCACAAAGCAAACAGCTGCCATCTGGGGTCCAACATCCAGTCTGATAGGAACCATTGAGCGTTGGCCAGTGCACGCAGGTCCACATGTGTCTTCTATACCCTGAACAAAGCCTCAGTTTATTTGGCAGTAGCATGTAAGTGGGTAAAAGGACATGACCAAAGCTAACTCTGACCATAGCTATTGAGGGTGGGTGTAAACTCTTTCATACAGCTGCCACCAGTTGAATATGAAGCCTGCTACATATCAGTCCCATACCTCTATGGTGCACATAATAATAATAATCTTTATTTATATAGCGCCAACATATTCCACAGCGCTTAGAAAGACAGAGGGAATACAGGAGGGCAAAAGTACAAAAATTACAGAACCACGGTTACATGTAGTACTAGTAGTCAATTTAAGGAAACAATAGGGATGAGGGTCCTGCTCCAACGAGCTTACATACTACAAATAATGGGGTCATACAGAAGGTAAAGGGGCTGGAGATGTGCACGGTATGGTGGGGTGGAGAGTGAGCGATGTTATACACAGACAATGGTCAGACATTAAGCCATGTGACGGCAGAAACGGTGTGAATGCAGAGGGGCACTTGATGGTGGCTAGCAGGGATTGCAGTCAGTAGGTCAGGGAGCATGTTATCATGCGGCATCCAGAGGGGTTTGGTTTAGGAGATATGGTATGCCTCCCTGAAGATGTATGTTTTTAGAGCACGCCTGAAGTTTTGTGAGTCATTGATTGCCCAGATAGCCTTTGGCAATGCATTCCAGAGAACTGGTGCTGCTCTGCAGAAGTCTTGGAGGCAGGAATGAGAGGTTCGAATTAAAGGGGCACTAAGTCTGATTTCATTAACAGAGCAGAGGGTGCAGACTGGGTGGTGGATTGAAATGAGGGAGGCAATGTAGAGCGGCGTGGTGCTATGGAGAGCTTTATGGATGAAGGTAGTGAGTTTAAATTGAATTCTGTATTTAACAGGCAGTTAGGGCAGTGACTGGCACAGGGCAGAGGTGTCCGAGTAGCGACTGGACAGGAAGATGAGCCTGGCTGCCGCATTCAGGATGGATTGCAGAGGGTAGAGTCTGGTGCAGGGGAGGCCGATCAACAGCGAGTTGCAATAATCGAGCCTGGAGTGGATGAGGGCATTAGTGAGCGCTTTTAGCGAGTCCATGGTGAGAAAAGGGCGGATTCTTGCGATGTTCTTAAGGTGCAGCTGACATGTTCGGGTCAGAGATTAGATGTAGGGGGTAAAGGAGAGATCGGCATCGAATATAACCCCAAGGCAGTGGGTGTGCTGTCTGGGAATTATGGTAGTGCTACACACTGAGATGGAGATGTCAGGATGAGGTCGATTAATAGAGGGTGGAAACACCAGGAGGTCAGTTTTTGAGAGGTTCAGTTTTAGGTAGAGAGTGCATATGTATGTCATAGAGACTTAAGGAGTTAAGAGAAGTTACCACCATTCAAAAACTTCTATAATTTTACTACCCACAACATCCAAGAACCAAACAGGCACATTTAGGAAAAAAAGGCAATATAAGTATCTCCACATGGATAATTTCAGAAGTTCTAAATAGAGGAATTTTATTGTCAATTTTTACCTTCTCCTTCATTGGTGATGACAGCTTTGTGTAAAGAAATCAGTCTTCGGTCCTGTAAGGTCCTTAATATCATTACACCAAGATAATTAAAGGAGGTAACCAACTCCAAACTCTACCTTTGTGGGACCTGGCCATCAAATATAAGATTCGATGGTCAGGTCCCACAAAATGCTGGAATTCACCAAGTCAATCTTTAGTCTCGAAAGGACTTCAATTTTCATATCTGGACAGCATACTCCACTGAGCGAATATCACACAAAGAGAGCAGCATGTCATCTGCATTCAGTTATACCTGGCAGGTTCCATCAAGATGTTATATCTTGCATACTTTGTGACTAAAGATTTCTAATTAGAGATGAGCAAGCACGCTCGGATACAGCAGTTACTCGAGCGAGCATCGCTCTTCTCGAGTAACTGCTTACTTGTCCGAGCGTACTCGGGAAGGGGGTGGCAGTGAGCGGCGGGGGGTAGAGTGAGAGATCTCTCTCACTCTCCCCCCGGCTACCCCCACCGCCCGCCACTCACCCCCCCGAGCACGCTCGGACAAGTAAGCAGTTACTCGAGAAGAGCGATGCTCGCTCGAGTAACTGCTGTATCCAAGTGTGCTCGCTCATCTCTATTTCTAATAGAACCATATTAAACTGAATGCGTTTTACAATTCTTATTTTTCCATTTTGTTTAAACCTATAGAAATAAAATATAAATGCACATAATATTTTGAATCTAGATACTTTTTATATCTATCTAATTAACTTTGTTGTGTGATAACTTATAGTAAAACAAAGTAAGTTGCAGTGCCACACAGTGGACACATTTAGTATGAGAATAGACTTCTGGATTAGTTCTTTAGCAAGAATGCACCATAAAAGAACAGCACCTTAGAGGGGTTTTGTGATTCCATGTAAAGAAATTATGTTTCCTCGGTAAGGCTGTGTAAAGTGTTGTGTATCTTTTCATATGATATTTTGTAAAATTCTAAAACATAAAAGGAAATGATCTACAAATACGAGAAACCCAAAAGTAGACATATATACCCCTGGGATGACACATGGTGATCTGAAGATGAGATGCTCACAAAGACTGGTAAACCTAAAAGGCCTCTAACTCAAAAAAATACAATTAGTGTGACAACTTACCATGAAGGCAGTTATTTTCTAGCAGGTCTGTGTTTTTAAGGACTCATCAGTGTCCACAAAAGGGTACATGGTAATCAAAATACAATCTCAGTAAGTCTGTATTTAGTTAGATTTTATAGGTCTTTGGTCAAAATAGGTAATGGGGTTTAACTCCCATCTTTTAGAACTCTGACAGAAATCACATGGACGTGGGGGTGTGGCTTAGCGGGAGAAGTAACCAGACGCACATGTAGAGAGCTCTCAGGAAATTGCATGGTGACCTAAATACAATGAAGCACAATTCCCCCTGTATCTTGAGGGAACTTTGGTGGCCTTTTCTGGAAGACCTGCTGACCCAGAATTCTCAGCATAGCGTGCAGCCTATTTATGGGAGGGGACTGGGACCTCCTTCTCAAGAGTTATCTGGTGTGAAACCCCTACTTTCAGATTGCTTTGGGGAGAAAGTGCACCAGCAGCAGAACATCACAGAATACCCAATACCCATGTTTCCCCATACCCACTGAGAGCTCACCCTTGCTTTGCAATCTCCCTTTGTGCCTCTGCGCCGATGGGACAGCGCTCCTGGGTTCACCTCTGAAGGGAAGCAATAACTTCCGGCTCCTCTGGACCATTCTCCCAGCAGTTGTGGAAGCAACTCCTGGTTTAGACCTCTGACACAGCCCTGTCTGCAATAGTCTGATACTGGCATTACTGCTCCAGTCACTATTAGGCTTGGTTCACACGGGGCGGAATTGCTGTGGATTTGCTGCGTTTTGCTGTTGCAGATCTGCAGGATGGAAAAACCGCTGCTTTTGCAGTGCAAAGCCAAAGTTAATGTGTTTTGGCAAAAAGTTGTTTTAACAGAACAGAATTTTTCCGCAGTGCGGAATAATTGTTGCGTCATGGTTTTTGAAGACGCAGCATGTCAATTCTTTAGATTTTTCCGCAGCGGTTTTTTCTCTATAGTCCGCCATGTTGGCAGACAAATCGCACTAAAAAACGCTGGAAATAGTTTAAAAAAACGCTGCGGATTTAAACGCACGCCTTTTCCGTGCAGAAAAAATGCACATAATATGCAACCATATACGCAAGATCAAATTAAGCTGGTCAGCTGTTTTGCCGCATGTACAGAAATTCAGCGGAATTTCCGCAGCAAATCCGTGATAAATCTGCCCCATGTGAACCCAGCCTCATCATCTACAATCAGATGCAGGTGGATCTCTTGGATCCTGCTATAACATCTGCTGGCAAGCTATGTGAGTTACATTGCATCCCTCTATCTCCCCTCCACTCCCACTTTCACCTGCAAAAAGAGAAGAGGTACTGGAAAACTTATTGCTATAGAAATTAACTCTTTCGTTATCAAGGTTTTCATTACTAGCTTCACACCAAACTTGTTTTTCTGGGCTTAGCCCAATTGTATACAGAATCTCCATGGTGGAGATCTGACCTCAATAACCTCAGTCTCTCTGACCTTCTGACTTTCTTCCCAAAATTGATTTTGCTAAGTGGCATAGGAGTCTTATTACCAGAAGTCTATTCCTGCCTCATTTCGCTCAATACCAACCTCCAGAGTGAGATTTCCGCTCTCCTTTGAATACCTTAGCAAGAGGGTACTCTACCCTCAGATACCCCTATTCCTTAACGCACCCCTAAATGGACTCCTCTATGGCATGCGAATATGATGACTAAACTCAATGTTTAAGATAGGAATGTAATCCACGTCCTGGAAACTACACCCCGTTAACTCATCAGACAGATTCTTATACCTAGAATTAAAAAAACTTATTTAAATCGAACTAATGGGGAATATAGCTTTTTCTTCCAGGATGGTCCAGATAGGCCCCAACAAATTGAGAAATTCTACATTAGTGTCTAAGACTGGTAGTATAGACTAATTCATCAGGAAAACCCCATCTACTTATCTTACAAAAACCTCTACTATAACTCTTCAATCTGTCAAACAAACTGCTCTTTTAGCTACCCGATCAAAAACGGATAAAGAAAGCAGTGACGAGGACAACACTTCCATTGGCAGAGATCTACCAATTTCTAGGTCTTTCATCAGCAGCGTTATAAAGCCCTACAGCCAGTCTTAAAAGACCTGCAAGACATTAAACAAGACATGAGACATATAAGGGGGGGGGGGGGGGGACAACTAGAAACCACTGAGGCAAAATTATCTACTTCCTCTTTTACTACATATGGTATCAAGAGCATCTTAACAAAATAATTCACTGGCTTGAGGACCAAATAGGGAGAAAGGAAACAACCTGCGAATTAAAGGGGTTCCAGGATCTATTCCCACAGATGCTCTGCCAACAACAATGAAACAATTATTTATTTCCATTCTTGGGGATTCCTACCCCTCAAAATCTCTACTGAAAGAGCCATAGGGCCCTGAGAGCAGATCCAATACAACAGGAACCACCTAGAGATATTATCTGTAGGCTATCCTCCTGCAGAGTAAATAAGGAAGATGGATATATTACCCAGCGGACATGTATGGCCTTGTAAGTCTCCTCACTCACCTCCTAGGTGTCTCTACGCCCCTTCTGGGTGCTCTCCTTGTGGAGGAACGATGCCCCACCGGACCCACCCACCTACTAGGTGTCTCCACACACCTTTTGGGTGCTCTCCTTAAGGAGAGACAACATGCCTTTCAACCCCTGCAGAGTAAGAGATGATATTCTGCACAAAAACAGAGAATATGGCCCTGCATTGCTAGAAGGTGCTAAAATCTCTATCTTTTAAGACCTAGCTAGGGTTATGGCTCTTTTACATGGGTCGACAGTTGGGTAAACGACTGCACGAGCGCTAACATCACCGCTAAGGTAGTTAGAGCTCGCGCAGAGCGCTTACACTGACAGACTTCTCGCTCGATCATGGCCTTCTTGCTCAGCGTTTCACCTTCTAAGTGAAGTGCTGAGCGGGGAGCGTTTACATTGAACGACAACCCCCGATTCAGTGATAATTTTAATGCTGACTGAAACCGATACGATCCTGTGAACGCATAGTGAGCGATTTTGTTTTTTAATTTACAATGCACGATTATCGCTCAAATTTGTTCATTTAAATGAATTTTGAGCGATAATCGTCCCATGTAAATGGATCATTACCCTCTGTAAGCACCACATAAACGGAATGAGAGGACTGGAATACCCAGAGAGGCTATCAAAATTGGGATTATTTACCCTGGAAAAAAGACGGCTAAGGGGCAATGAAATAACTATATATAAATACATTAGGGGACAATACAAGGATCTCCCCCATGATCTGTTTATTCCCAGGACTGCCATGGTAACAAGAGGGCATCCTCTACGTCTAGAGGAATGAAGGTTTCATCACCAACACAGAAGGGGATTCTTTACTGTAAGAGCAGTTAGACTGTGGAACTCTCTGCCTGAGGACGTGGTGATGGCAAAATCCATAGAGGAGTTTAAGATGGGACTAGATGTCTTTCTAGAGCGCTATGATATTACAGGATATAGGCATTAGGGGTTGTTGATCTCAAATGTTGATCCAGGGATTACTCTGGCTGTCATTATGGAGCCAGGAAGGAATTTTTTTCCTCCAAATGAGCTAAATTGACTCGTTTTTTTTAACCTTCCTCTGGACCAACAAGAAAAGGGTTGAAACAGGCTGAACTAGATGGACAATGTTTTCATTCAGCCTAACATATTATGTTACATACGGAGACCTTTGACAGAGACACTTGGGTAAAAAATGGCTCTTTCCTTTCGGACTTTCTTTCTCTACAAGAGGGAAAAAGTTTTTAATTTGCAAACATTGATCTTCCTGAAATATATACTGTTATTGAGGTTGAGGACCTTAATATTTCTGATTAGTCCGCAATCCAAGACATTGTAAGTCTTCCATCCATCACTCCTCCAACTTTGTGGGAAATGGATCGCCCCAAAAAACAAGCTAAAACTCGTAATTCTGGTAAATTCACCGTAAAAGAATCAGCATGGACTTCCACTAACAACCTCAACTCTGACATACGAATATATACTAAAGAATAGACTTAATGAGGATACCGCTTATATGTTTTGGAAACTTTACGGCATTTGGAACTTTACCCCCTTACACCTTATCCTTGAAGGCAAAGATTTAATCTCTATTTCAGAATTCTACAGCCTGAAAACTGCCTTTTAGATGTTGAGAGATTCATGTGGTCATATACTAGCGATATCTATGTAGTTTGGTTAGCAAAATATACTTCTTTAGGAGAATTCCCATATGTCAATTCTTCCCTTCTTCCTAACCCCCTTCTTTCTTACTACCTCTAGTATCTACTCTTTACCTTATACGCCCTCTTTTTAATTTTTCTATAGCTTCCAGCTATCAGCATGTTCAGACTCAACAGGAGGTAACAATTATTGCATTCAAAACTTTTTATGAAGATTCTGCCTGTCAGGACACAATGCATGCATCTTATGGAGTTATGCCACCAGTTAAACCACACTGTTACACTGATTTTGCGGACCAGTGTTAGCATAGCATTTTGTATTTTTAAAGCTAATATCACTTGGCTAAATGGTTAAAAGGTCTTCAATCTCTCTGGCTATATATATATATATATATATATATATATATATATATATATATATATATATATATATATACACATACACATATATATATAATGTACACAACAAGTGCCTTGATGGTTGTTAGAGACCTATCCCCCCTTCTCTCCCCTTGTTCACTCTTTCCCTATCTTCCCCCACCCACTCCTGTCTGGTCAATACTAAGGCATAATACCAGCTTTCTTCTAGTTTCTTTATGTGGATCCAGTTATGGCTCTAATTAAGGATTAGAAATTTTCAGCCGTTATTTCACAATTGTTTTTATATTTTTTTTGTTTGATGTTGTCTCCAGAGATTTTTTTGTTCCCTCCCGTGTGCTGGAGGCCTCTCATAAAGATAATTGTCTAGTATTTTACATCTAATGTTTAATATTACAGGTAGTAAACTTATTGTTATTACATCATATAGTGTTAAAGGTCTGAACAAACCCCCAAAAAAGCGGCTCCTTTCCCTGCTAAGAAAGGCAGAGAGTGACATCATTCTATTCCAAGAAACCCATTTTAAAGCTAGCAATATCCCCTCTCACCATCACTATTACACCAAATGGTACCATAGTGTTCAAGAATTCTCTACACTGAAAGGAGTAAGTATTGCGACATAAAATGTACCATATACGCATTCTATTTCCCAATCAGACCCAGAGGGCAGGTCTCTCATCATCACAGGCACTATTGCAGGTTCACTAGTCTCCATCGCCAGTCACCTGTACCTTCCAAATCATCAGCAGATCCCCTGGATTATTCAATCACTTGAAACTTTCAAAACATTTGCTGAAGGTATAACTATAGTGGGAAGTGACCTAAACGTAGCACTGATCCTCTTAGATAGCTGTTATCAGAGATCCTCTGGCTTCTATGCTGCTCTAAAAAGACTGAAGAAACACCTTTCTGATTTTCACCTAATAGGTATCTGGCGTTTGCACCACCCATATGATAGGGAATATACCTTCTTTTCCTTGAATCATAACTCCCATAAAAGAATTGACTATCTGTTTATAAACCACAGATACTTACTGTTAATTGGCACTGTTACATTTTCGGACCATACCCCTACTTCTTTTTCCTGACTGTTTTCTAATATTCCACCTTGTTCTTTAATGTGGTCCCTAAACGAAACATTGTTGGACCCTCCTCAACATATATCCTGATTAAAAGAGACTCTGGAGGGCTGTTTCTCTAGAAATGAAATGCCTGAAATTTACTCCCCACTGTTATGGGAAACGCATTAGGTTTTTAGGCGAACTTATCGCACTAAGCACAGAATGTAAGAAACTAAGCTCAGCTAAACTTAACTCTTTACTCATTCAGATTTCAGTTTTCCAGGGCATTGGGGGTGCAGGGGAAACTCTCCACCCTTCGTAGAGAACTCAAAAATTTACTCATCAACCGCTCGGCAAGATTATATCAGAGAAGAGCTTTTAAATCCCATGCTATTCCCCTTTGATATCCCAAATTAACATGCAATTCAACGCCCCAACTTTTCTCTAATCTCCTGCATGGGAAGGAAGAATTTCTTGAAATCTTACATTTCTTCCCCAACTGTTATATATTTTTCACATAGCCCCCATCTTTATCCTTCAGCCCTTCTTCAGTAAAATTCAACAAATTTTTACATGTTTCCCATGAAAAGGCTAAAAACCTAGACTACCCCATTATTGATACTTCAATCCTGCAACAGGATACCACCTACGAAAAGGAGCTAAGCTGGGGGCCAGAGAGCAGGACAAAAGACAACAACTCAGTAGCACAGAGGGGAAATACCAGCTCGGCTATATAGGAAGGAGATTAGCAAAGAGCTACAGCTGAGCCGAGGAACCCAGAATCCAAACTCTAGAAGTACCAGAAGAATTTAGGTATGAGCTCAGGTTACGCAGAGAGCAGGACAATGCCCGTGACTGCCATACACAGAGGCAGAGGAGTTGGTCTGAACAGTGGACCTAACAGTAGCTCCCCCCTTACGCCCCTCTCTCCGTTCCTCGGTTCCCCTGCAGAAATTCTTGTTTGGATGGACATCCTAAATGGGGAGGATCATGCAGATCTAATATCTACTTATTTTACTCAGTTCTCTTTATTCTTTGTTATAGGTTACTATGCCAGGCTTGTTGGGAGATCTAGAATGAAACATAAGGTGATGCCTCCATCAGTCACCGGGCCTCCAGAGTTTGAGAGGACCTTCCGTGCACAGTAAGTACATAGTATACAAATACGGAGCAGCACTTCAAACTGGATATTCACTGGCTGGATGCATTTAGAGTTGGTCAACCATGCACTTTCCCTAAAAGTGAAAAGACACTAGAGATGAGCGAGCACCAAAATGCTCGGGTGCTCGTTACTCGGGACGAAATTTTCGCGATGCTCGAGGGTTCGTTTCGAGTAACGAACCCCATTGAAGTCAATGGGCGACCCGAGCATTTTTGTATATTGCCGATGCTCGCTAAGGTTTTCATTTGTGAAAATCGGGGCAATTCAAGAAAGTGATGGGAACGACACAGCAACGGATAGGGCAGGCGAGGGGCTACATGTTGGGCTGCATCTCAAGTTCCCAGGTCCCACTATTAAGCCACAATAGCGGCAAGAGTGCCCCCCCCCCCCCGCACTGTCAGCATAAAGATCGTTCTCCTCTGCCACAGTAGTAACAGCTGTGGCAGAGAAAAATGATGTTAGCCCATTGAATTCAATGGAGCCGGCAATACAGCAGGTTCCACTGAAAGCAATGGGCTGCGGGCGTGCGCGGGATGAATTGTTGGGAAGGGCTTAAATATAGAAGCCCTTCCCTGCAATTCATCCAGAAATGTGTAAAAATAAAAAAAATATACCGTATATACCGGCGTATAAGGCGACCCCCCAACTGTCACCTTATACGCCGGGAATACAGCGGAGCAAAAAATAGAAATCATTACTCACTTCCCCCGGCGTTCTGCGGCGCTGCTGCAGGATGTCGCTCCCTCCTGGTCCCCGGCAGAGCATTGCTTTCTGGACGCAGGGCTTGAAATCCCCTCCTCCAGAAAACACACGTGCCTTCAGCCAATCACAGGCAATGACAATGATGTCATTGAATGGCTGTGATTGGCTGATGGCGTGTGTTAGCTAATCACAGTAGCTTTCTGGAGGCGGAGATTTCAAGCTCTGCGTCCAGAAAGCAATGCTCTGCCAGGGACCAGGAGGTAGCGACAGCCTGCAGCAGCGCTGCAGAACGCCGGGGGAGGTGAGTAATGAATTTTTTTTTGACACTTTCTTTTTTTTTGTATTACCGGCGTATAAGACGACCCCCGACTTCAGAGCAGATTTTTCGGGGTTCAAAAGTCGTCTTATACGCCAGTATATACGGTATATACTTACCTTGTCGCGGCAGATGAAGTTCAGCGCGGGGCCGGCCTACAGTGGGTGTGAAGGGGGTGTGAGTCAGACCTGCCCCCTGATTGGCTCAGCGCTGAGTCTGACTCACACCCCCTTCACACCCACTGCTGGCCGCCGTGGCTGAACTCCGTCTGCCGGGACAAGGTAAGTAATAGTATATATATATATATATTTTTATTTTTATTTTAACACATTTCTGGATGAATTGCAGGGAAGGGCTTATATATTTAAGCCCTTCCCGACAATTCACCCCGCGCACGCCGGCAGCCCATTGCTTTCAGTGGAACCTGCTGTATTGCCGGCTCCATTGAATTCAATGGGCAAACATCGTTTGTCTTCTATATGTTCTCAATGGGGTCGGCGCTGCTGCCGCCGGCCCCATTGGGCGCATATAGAGAAGAGAACAGGAATCGCAGATCGCAGATAGGTGCGATCTGCGATTTCTATGGCCTAAGAAGGACCGTTGGGGTTCTTGAAGCCTAAAATCACTCCTAACGCTCTCCCTATAGCAGCTCCGGCATCAACAGCACTTTCCCTGAACTATGTCAGAATGCATCTGTGGCGAGCCGCGGGAGGGCAGATATTAATACTCGGGTGACACCTGATCTCGCCAGCCACTCACTGCAGGGGGGTAGTATAGGGCTTGAACGTCGCAGGGGGAAGTTGTAATGCCTTTCCTGTCTTTCTATTGGCCAGAAAAGCGCGCTAACGTCTCAGAGAGGAAAGTGAAAGTAACTCGAACATCGCGTGGTGCTCGCCTCTAGTAACGAGCATCTCGAACACCCTAATACTCGAACGAGTATCAAGCTCGGACGAGTATGCTCGCTCATCTCTAAAAGACACCTCTAGAATAATAAAATGTCTTTGCACAGAATTGGTCTAATATATTATCCTAATTTCATACCTTATTAAACGCCAACACGTTGTTTGGAAACTGCCCCTACACTTTATCGGGGTGTAATATGTTGAAGTCTAATATATTTCCTACTTCTCTTTTAAATACCAGCTTTGTAACCCATGTATTAAACCAGCAATGCTTTTTACCATCTATGTATGTTTGTAGCATTAGGAACAATTACAAATTAGGACCAAGATGAGTGATGACTCAGAGGGGCTGCATTCTCTCCTGGAAGTTGAGGCCCTTTTACATGAAACGATTATTGTTCAAAACAATTGTACCAAAGAGCGAAAATGAACAATAGTCTTTCAGGGTAAATGCAGCCAACGACCGAACAATGAAGGATAAATTGATCACTTTTCGATCACCGTTCATGTTATATCGGCATAAAAATCACCATTGGCTCGTTTGTTAATCGTCGGTTTAACCCCTTAACGACTGCCCCATCGGGAAACTACGTCCTCAGAAAGTGGGCCTTAATCCTAGAGGACGTAGTTTTATGCATCCTCTTTGGATTAATGCCCACTTGCCTGAGGACGTGACAGCTCCATGCTGTCGGTGCCCGCAGGTAGCCGACAGCATGGAGCTGTCATCCCAGGATGCGGGCAGTCCCCCCCGGCATTGCGATCGGCGCTAGCCAACGGCTAGCGCCGATCGCAAAAAAGTAAAGAAAACTGTCAAAAAAGTTAGTTCTTCAGCTGCCCTGCTGGATCGGCTCCACCAGGGCAGCTGAAATTACTTACCCGGCTTGTCGGCGGTGTCCCACGGAGATCTCGTCCTCCCGGACCCGCCGGCGGCCTTCTGCGCGTGCGCGCCAGACAATGACGTCACGCGCATGCGCAGAAGCCCGGGAGCCCCCGGCAAATTTAAAATCTCCTGGCTCCCGGCTCCTGAAGGTAGCCGGGAGCCAGGAGGTGTTACCGGGGACCGCTGTGAGCGAAAAAGTTGAAAAAGTTGAAAAAGTAAAAAAAAAGTAAGGTTTCACCTCCCCTCATGGATCGGATCCATGAGGGGAGGTGAAAATACTCACCCCCGGTCCTCTGCGATGTCCCGATGTCCCGGGACCCGAAATCCCGGTCTGCGCATGCGCGCCCGATGATTGACATCGGGCGCGTGCACAGAGGGGCTCGAGCCCCGGGAAATTCAAAATCCCTCTGCTCTTGGCTGCCATGTGTAGCCAAAAGCAGAGGGATGTCACTGGGGACATGATCACTGTCATCCAATGGATGACAGTGATCATGTAAAGTAAAAAAAAAAGTGCAAAAAGTTAAAAAATAAAAATAAAAAAAGGGGTAAAAAGTAAAAAAAAAAAAGTGCAAAAAGTTAAATTAAAAAAGTTTTAAAAAGTTTAAAAAACTTGCGTTTCATCTCCCCCCACGGATCATATCCGTGAGGGAGGATGAAATGACGTACCTAAGGCCCGCGGATTTATCCGCGGACCTTACCCCAGCTTCTGCGCACGCGCCCGTCGTCAATATGGCAGGTGCATGCGCAAAAGCCGTGGTAATTTAAAATCTCCCTGCTCCTGGCTACAAAACTTAGCCGAGAGCCTGGAGATTTCACGGGGGGCCGCGGTGAGCGGTTCCTGATCACGTGTTCGCCGTTATCCAATGGATAATGGCGATCACGTAAAAGTAAAAAAAAGGTGAAGGTTCATCTCCCCTCACTGATGCGATCGGTGAGAGGAGATGAAACTTTTTGCCGGAGGCCTCCGTATTTGCGCCCCGACACAATCTTCTTCCGTGAATGTTCCCAGATTCTGCACATGTGACCGCCGGCAAAACATCGGACACATGCGCAGGAGTCGGGGAGCCCAGGAAATTTAAAATCTCCTTGCTCCCAGCGACCAACGGTCGCCGAGAGCCTGGAGCAGTGACGGGTGGCCTCGTTGAGTGGTCCCCGGTCACGTGAAAAAAAAGGTAGCGATCTACCTTAGGTCGGTCTCACATGACCGGATAGGAATTACGGATTCCGCATGCTTCTGATCCGCGGTAATACGCAGATCAATCGCATTGGATTACACAATTCCGCTCACATTAGTGGGTCGGAATTGCGTAATCCACTCGCAGAAAAGAGAACGCAGCAGGTTCTATTTTACCGCGGATATCCGCAACATAGAGCCCATTGTGCTCCATGGTCGCGGATATACCCGCAGCCCATACGCAACTACATTGTATACGGGCTGCGGGTACCTGTGTCATCGCTAAGCGACGGTGCGGAAAATACAAACAAATATATATATATATACTGCATATGACCACCTGTGTGAGTAGGCAGTTATGCGCAGTACATTACGCAGCCGTACGCAGGGTCACAGCCGGGCTCACAGCCGGGATCCACCTACGGCTGTGTGAGCCCGGCGTTATTCAGACCGCTACCTGTAATACGCAATTTACAAGAAGCCCCGGGAACGTTCGCCTTCCTGCAGTTCCAGGAGCAGCTTGTTGAGCGCCTTCTCTGTGAGACCGCTGCACCTCATCAAGCTTACGGAGACTCACAGAGCGCCACTTTTTACACCCCATACCCGCTACTGAGGTCAAGAAATACCCCCAAAAAGCATGAGAGGAGGGGGGATACCCGGTTTTATAGCCCCATGTACCCATCCCAACCAGCCTCCGTAATTACCCTTGTCTTTGGAAATATTACACAGTTCACATTATTACTTTTATCTAAGATTTGGGTAACGCCGAAAAGGGCGGAGCGGTAGAAGTGGGTGTGTGTGTGTGTGGGGGGGGGGGGATATTTTTTTAAGGTGTCAATTTTTATTCCGTAGAAGTGGGCAATGGGGCCTGGAATGTATTCAGTTGTGCCCTGCAATCCAACGGGTGTTCCCTCCATTATAGGCCTTGCCATGGTTCCTGTAAGTAGATTAGGGCCACAATGGGTATGTTTCTGAACACGGGACAAACGGGGGTATCCATTTTGGGGTGAATGTCTTCATTCCTATGTACACTGTAGAAAAAAAACTGTTTTTAAATTGACAAAATTGCCAAAAAAATGAAAATCGTAATTTTTTCCTTCTGCTTTACTGTGGGGTCAAAATACGCAATACACCCCTAGATGAATTCATTAAGGGGTCTAGTTTTTAAAATGGGGTCATTTGTGGGGGTTCCTTATCGTTTTGGACGCTCAATGGCTCTATAAGTGGGCAATGGGGCCTGGAATTTATACCGTTGTACCCTGAAATCCAACGGGTGCTCCTTCCATTATAGGCCTAGCCATGTGTCCTTTAAGTAGATTAGGGTTACAAGGGTTATGGTTCTGAACACGGGACAAACGGGGGTATCCATTTTGGGGTGAAAGTCTTCATTCCTATGTGTGCTGTACAAAAAAACCTGTTTTTAAATTGATACAACTGCCGAAATAATGAAAATTGTAATTTTTCTCCTACTGGTTTGCTTAGATTTATTCAAAAATTGTAGTGTAAAAATACACAGTACACCCCTAGATAAATTAGTTAGTGGGTCTAGTTTTCAAAATGGGGTCATTTGTGGGGGCTCTCTGTCGTTTTGGCCGCTCAAGGGCTCTACAAGTAGGCAATGGGGCCTAAATCACCTTCATGCTAAATTTCTGTTCTGAAAGCCACCGATTACTCCTTTCATTTTGGGCCCCGTTGTGCATCCAGACAAAAGATTAGGGCCACAATAGGTATGTTTCTGAACACGGGACAAACTGGGGTATCTATTTTGGGGTGCAAGTCTTCATTCATGTGTGTGCTGTACAAAAAAAGCTGTTTTTAAAATGACAGAATTGACAATAAAACGAAATTCACAATTTTTTCCTTTTGCTTTGCTTCAATTCTTTCAAAAACTGTGGGGTCAAAATGGGCAGTACACCCCTAGATAAATTCGTTAAGGGGTCTAGTTTTCAAAATGGGGTCATTTGTGGGGGTTCTCTTTGATTTGGGCCGCTCAAGAGCTCTACAAATGTGCTATGGGGCCTAAAACGCCTTCAAGGAAAATTTATGTTCTGAAAACCACCGACTACTCCTTTGGTTTTGGTCCCCGTTGTGCATCCAGACATAAGATTAGGGCCACAATGGGTATGTCTCTGAGCACGGGAGAAACAGGGGTATCCATTTTGGGGTGCAAGGCTCCATTCATGTGTGTGCTGTACAAAAAAAGCTGTTTTTAAAATGACAGAATTGACAAAAAAACGAAAATCACAATTTTTTCCTTTTGCTTGGCTTGAATTCATTCAAAAACTGTGGGGTCAAAATGGGCAGTACACCCCTAGATAAATTCGTTAAGGGGTCTAGTTTTCAAAATGGGGTCACTGGTGGGGGCTCTCTTTGGTTTTGGCCGCTCAAGAGCTCTACAAAAGTGCTATGGGGCCTAAAACGCCTTCAAGCAAAATTTATGTTCTGAAAGACACCGACTACTCCTTTCATTTTGGGTCCCGTTGTGCATCCAGACATAAGATTAAGGCCACAATGGGTATGTTTCTGAACACGGGAGAAACGGGGGTATCCATTTTGGTGTGTAAATCCTCATTTTCATGGGCTCTATAGGAAAAAAATATGTCTTTAAAATGACATATTTGCAAAAATATGAAATTTTATTTTTTCTCCTCTAAATTGAATTAATTCCTGAAAAAAACTGGTGGGGTCAAAATACTCATGACACCCCTCAGTGAATACATTAAGGGGTGTAGTTTTTAAAATGGGGTCATTTGAGGGGGTATCTATTATTCTGACACTTATGAGCCTTTGCAAACTTGGTTTGGTGCAGGAAAGCAAAGTGTTCCTCAAAATGCTGAAAAGTAATGTTAAATTTGTATGTCCTCTAAATGGTTAAAAAAACACAAAAGTTTTTCAAGTGTGCATTCAGAATAAAGTAAACAGATGGAAATATATAGCTTATCAAAAATTTGTACAGTATGTTTGGACATATTTGAGCTATTAGGGTTGAAAATGTGAAAAAATGACAATTTTTTCAAAATTTTTCCAATATTGGTACTTTTAATAAATATACACAAATTATATCGGTCTCTTTTTACAACCTAAATGAAGTACAACATGTGGCGAAAAAACAATGTCAGAATCACTTGGATATGTAAAGCCTTTATGGAGTTATGCTACGTTGAACGACGCATGTCAGATTTCCAAAATTTGGCTCCGTCACTAAGGCGCAAACAGGCTACGTCACTAAGGGGTTAAATACCGATCGGTCAGTCGTTATCAGTCACTTAATACAGTAAATAAGAATGACTGAATGATTTCTCATTCCAATGAGCCAACGATGTATCTGCTGTGTAAAGTTTTTTTTATACTTATATTCCGGCAGCTGAAGTCCGTGTGTCGGTAGTCCGGTGCGCACTCTCCAATACAATGCTTACGGGAGAACAAGGACACGGGACTCTGATATGAGTCAGATTTTTGTGGAAAAAAGGAAATAGAGCACCCGCTACCTGTCACCTCGTCTAACAGCACCATAAGTTAGTTTATGGCAGGTGACAGGTTTCTTTTAAAGTATTTTGCTTCATCTAGCCTTATCTACCATAAGCTGTCTAATTACTATCAATGGAAGCAGCACAGATCTAACCATAGCAGTAAACAGTCATCATCAGGCAGTAAACAGTCATCATCAGGCCACGCCAGGGCAAGTCTTAATCTGCACACTTGTGAAGAACTGTATATACAGTAAATGAATATATGCTGTCATCAATTTTGCAGCGCCACACTACAGATACTTCTATACTGTCACTAATAATTAGGGCTGTCAGCTTTAAAAGATGCGCCACAACCTTTTCATATGCTCAGCAGAAATACTAGATAAGCAATAAAAATGAGGCGTAAGTAGTGGTGGCGCATCAGTGAGGTCACATCTGCCTGTATGAATAACTATGATGGAATACTACTATATGCTCCAACTGACAGCCAGTCTCCTTTGTAGACAGAACTGTGTGGAGTTCTTCCCGATATTCCTGGTGCTTCTGTGGACTGCTGGCATATTCTTCTATGAAGGTAATGCAATATTGTCTCCTATGTGGAAAAACAGCATTCAAGTGTTTTTGAAATTTGCCAAAAATCTAAATGTATACATTTTGTTTGTGTTGCAGTGAAATATTAACATTTTCTAGACCTCCCTCACACAGGCGTTTGCAAAAACGCTGCGTTTACTGCGGTTACAGCATTTTTGACAACGTTTTGGCAGGGTTTTCTATGGAAAAAGATTGAGTTATTTAACTGGGCTGTGCCAAGATTTAAAGTTATCCCTCATCCTGTGGAGTTCAGTTTAGTGCAGCTAACAATTTTTTAACAATCCAGACTGACCTCAGTTCTAAAAGCTGTACATGATAAATGATACCATGTAGGTCCAGCCTTCATGATAAGTGATTGGGGTCTTCAGAAGTCAAGACTACTTTTATGTTTCCTTTGTTTGTAGAAGTGGCTGCAGCTTTGGGCTTACTGTACATTCTAGCACGTCATTTCTACTTCAAGGGGTATGTGGAAGCGGCTCAGGGGCGGTAAGTACTATCTATTGTTAACATATTAACCCTTTCCAATCCAATTTGTATTCTGGTTTTCCTAGGGGGCTTACTTTCTTTCTGCTGTTATACAACGGCGCTATCTGCTGGCTAAAGCCTGTACTGCATGAGGTCACACGTTGGATAGGTTCCAACAGCAGAGAGGCTGGCAATATACAGTAAGAGAACCCCGACGGACGTCTTTCAACATCGGAGCTGTACAGCCTTAAATCATAATGTCTTTAGAGGTCAGACAGTGGATTGGAAAGGGTTAACTAATTGCAGTGTAATATCTCAATCAGATTTGAACATTCAGGATCTGTATTCATTCCTTGCAGTCCAGATCCTGAATAAATTCTATGGAGCTACTCAGACATCCATGATTTTAGGCTGGGTTCACATGGGACGGAATTGCAGCAGAATTTCCACGCAGATTCTCTGCGCGAGTTTTGAAGCTGCTTTTCTGCCTTGGAAATCTTGTGGTATTTCCGTGCGGTCCCACTATGGTCATTCCGCGAGATTTCTGCAGGATTTACACCCCATGTGACCGCAGCCTTATAGAGCTGCATTGTTGCACACATTTCATACTGTTCAGTAAGGTCTAATTTGATGTATTCTGGCCAGTCCTACATTTCTGCAGTTGGTCAATGACAAGAAAATTTCCAGGTGTGTCCCAAAATATAATTTTTTAAATTAACACTCTGTCTTAGTTGAAGTGCATAATTGTGCATCCATTAACTCTGAGTCAGTTTGGGGTGCTGTACATTGGCAGTCTGAGGGAAGACCTGTCTGCATATCTGGCCAATGCACATGGTACACAGGTGTAAGTGCACCACTTTATTGACATTACAGTTTCAAAAGAACCTTTTAAAAGGGCTATTCCCATCTCGGCTCCTGACCTTCTCACAACCCTTGTACTGTGCCCACTTACAGGCTGCCTGAGGAGGCTGGGTTTTATGAAAGTGTAAGGGGGGTGAGCAGTGCCCTTCTCCCCTCTTACTTATGAACGTGGTTCAGCCACTGTTGGCCACTCTGTAATATTCTGGATGGAGCTCTATATTTAAGTTACAGACTGTGCTGTCAAAGTTGGCCAACACAAGCAGAGGTTGTTTCTAACAGAAGTGAAAGGAGCTATTGGGATATATTGAGAAGCTTCCAAAAAATGGCTCTGATTGGCTGTGTAGTCCCATGTTACACATTCAGATAGGACTGTGATGCAGCACAGAATTCAGTCTGTAAGAGGAGAAGGACACAGCACAGGGAGGTCTGCAGTGGTAGAAGCCAGGCCTAGGCACAGTGAAGCAGGTAGTGTCCCCATGCTGGGGAGTGCTAGGAGTGAAACCACTGGAGACGGAAAGGGCCCTGATGAACTGGGGGCTGAAGAGATGGCTGGATGGAGGACCACTGTCAGCCCGTGGGAGAAGAGGGAGCCTCCATCCTCACAGATGCTGGACACTAAGGAGTTAGTGTCGAGGTGCAACAGGACTATCAGTGCAGAAGTAAAGGACCAGAGCGATGGAGAGTCCAATACTCAGCGAAGGGGATGTCGCACGGATGTAAATGTACTTGTTCCCCCAGGTCTGTGTAGAGTAAAATCCCTAGCCAGGGTGGAGGATGTGGAATTTATGCGACTGCATTGACACAAGCATAGTGGAGTTGTGATCGAGTCTGAGGCCTCACAGGGTTAATAGTTATGTTGTGATGTCGTGTGTCCATGATGTACAGTGTTGTATACCCATACATTATTCTGTAGTGGCACAGCGGGGCACCTGATGGGTAGAGCAGCAAAGTATATTTAAGGTGGAATGTGGCACAGTAATTTAGTCACATGTGAAGCTGTTTTGTGGGAAGAGTCCTCAGTGGAATGGTACCCATGATGTCAGTGCGTCTTGTGGGATTGGCATCGCTCCTATGGAGTGAGAGAGGTGGTGGATGAGGATAAGGAAGCCCAATCTAATGGAACTTCCGCATATATTTGTTAAAGACTCTTGTGCTGGTGACGTCTACAATGTCTAGCGTTCTGTGGGCAAAGAACGCGGCTCCTACTGAGTGGAAGGGGTTAGTCTCGAGATAGTGTAACTAGTGTCAGTCATGACTAGAGACAAGTGCCTTGCTGCCACCACAAGGGGGAGATATAAGAGGCGATGTATATGTTAGTGTGAGATGCTAAACGTAGTAATGTGACTATGTTACGATTGCATAAGAAAAATGTTCTTTAGTGATGACAAGAGTTATAACACAATGGTTGGGAAGAGATGCCAGGTAGAAAGGTATGTCACTGTGTTACAGGAAGATAAGGCACTTTGTGCACCAAGTCTGCAAGTTTCGTGACATGCCACGGAGCACTGAAATTACAGCAAGATCAGCAACGCAGATGATAATTACAAGCAAGTACTAAATGCCTTGTCATACTGATGTAGATACAAATATGCTGTGTTATTACGTAACGCTCAAGTAGAAGTGCCCTCCTATGGAGCAGAATTATGCGGATTCCAGTTTGTTAACCAAAAGTTATTTTTTATTGAAAAAAAAGCACTGCCTCCATCACACCAAACACACCACCCACCTGCTTCAGTAAGAGCCAAGCTCAATGTTCTGTGTTCTTTCTGCAACTTCCATAGACGTGAATGGGAGTTATATAAACAGCATAGTACAACGAGCTTCGCTGTTTCTGTAATATCTGCCACCTCAGGTAGCCTGGATGCATCGCAGAACACAAGGAGGTGAACCAGGATGAAGATGGGAAAGGGAGAAAGTCTTTCAGAGGTGGGACCCACATCTACCAGACATTTATGGTATATCCCGTGAATACACTATAAATGTCTGAGATGCAAATACCCCTTTAATTCACATCCTATCATTTATAAAATGACATGACTGAGCGTTGATGAGGTCTCTGATACATATAGGAAGTTCACAAATATGCTACAGAAATGAGAAGTGCATTATGTTTTCAGTGAATTTAAGTTCAGGCCAAAATAGTGACCTTAAAGGGATTGTACAGTTAGTTACATGTTTTACTGACAGATGCATAGTACTAAAAATAACAAAATCAGGGTAATTACCCATCCTCAGCCCTGGCGATCTAGCATTGCAGCCCCCGCGATCCCTCTGGTCTTTGCTTTCTAATGGACACCATGTGACCACTGCAGCCAATAAGAGGCCACAGCATCACCGTTCTGAGCTCCTGGTATCAGGGCACCCAGGATATGAGCGCTGGAAAATAGTGGTGATGCTGCAACCTCTGATTGGCTGCAGCAATCACATGGCATCCGTATTAAAACAAAGACCTGGAGGACCGCAGCGCTGGATTGCTGGGACTGAGATGGGTAAGAACTGCTTGTTTTTTGTTATTTTAAACCCGGTGCACCTTTCAGTAAAAAAATTATATTGCAACTGGACAACCCCTTTAATTTTAGTCATTGATTGACTAAGGTAATATTTCATTAGGGAATCGTAAAAACGTTTGACAGCCAAAATAAGGATTGTCCTGGTAAAACAGTGAGTGATATCTGTCCAAATATACTTATAGGAGATCCATGAACTTGTATAGATGTCTTCTTTTCAGGCTTCCTGGATTTTACCTCAATCTCATCTCCTTGTTCCTGTTGCTTGCATTAGCCGCGCTTGGGATTACTAACGCCCTTCTCAATAAATACCTGGATGTCAACATTCTTAAGAAGGTCCATCATGTGTTCTAATCGGACCGCTGTTTACTGAATACATCTCCAATCATCGTTGTCCTCTCTTATTCTGTACATTCCATTGTTTCTACAAATATCTGTTATAATTTACCTTTATATGTAAATGAATGATGAAAACTAAAAATACTATTAACATTTCACTAGATCTGGCCGGTCTACTCACTAATTATTTCATTAAATGACATTTCTTAAGGTTTGGGGTACAATTGTTCTAGTAGTATTAGTAATAGTTACTGCCAGCGGCTATACTTACTAATTTAGGCCGCCTGCACATGGCAGAGACGGATTCCGCACGCGGCTCTGACCGCGGCTGGCGACCCTGCATACCCATGTTCTTTCTTCTTTTTCGTATGGTCGTGGCAAGCTGCCGTCGGTCACACCCAGTACAGATTTTTTTTCAAATGTTTGTTCTACCCGCACCGTCACAAGGAGATGACGCGGAATCCGCGACCTGTTCACAATGTTAATTGCGGACGGGCCGTGGGTCCGACGGCTTCCATTGACTTCAATGGAAGCTGTCCGCGTGGAATCTGCGCACAAATGGAGCATGCTTCTGATTTCCGCTCGTGTACAGGAAAAAGTAATTTCCCATAGCATGCTATGGGTGGTATTTGCTGCGGATCCACGGTGCGGACGCCCCCACTACGGATTCCACAGCAAAAATCCATTCATGTGAGGCAGCCATACTGACACCAAATACAAGCGCAGGTATTGAAGCACATCCCTCAGCTAAGGCTGGATTCACATGAACATATATCGGCTCGGTTTTCACGCCGAGCCGATATATGTCGTCCTCATCTGCAGGGGGGGGGGAGAAGGAAGAGCCAGGAGCAGGAACTGAGCTCCCGCCCCCTCTCTGCCTCCTCTCCGCCCCTCTGTACTATTTGCAATGGGGAGAGGTGGGACGGGGCGGGGCTAATTTGTATAACTTAACCCCGCCCCCGTTTCGCCTCCTTTCATTGCAAATAGTGCAGAGGGGTGGAGAGGAGGCAGAGAGGGGGCGGGAGCTCAGCTCCTGCTCCTGGCTCTTCCATCCCCCCCCCCCTGCAGATGAGGATGACGTATATCGGTTCGGCGTGAAAACCGAGCCGATATACTTTCGTGTGAATGCAGCCCACAAGACAGCCAAACTGCTATATGGAGGAGCATTACACGGGTGCAAAATACTGATAAACAACCACTCATACACCTGCCACATATTGGGGGAGGAGAGATGCTTAATACTATACTTTTACATAGATAAGACATACATAGGGTGCCAAACCAACTGATACATATAGCACACCATGCACCCTGGGCTCCCCAATTTGCAGACAGCCAAATTGCTATAAGGAGGAGTAGAGGATTAGTAATAGGCTAAACTGATGCAACCAGATCCGGGCAGCAGCTGCCAAAGTAAATACAATATATCTATAGGTACATATCCACATGATGCAAACCGTTTTATGTTTATATAGACCACACATGTCAAAGTGTGGCCAGCTTTGGGCTAAAATGGCAAATGATTTATCCATTGGTTATTGGATTAACAGATATGGGAATACTTCTACACTAAGGCCTTGTTCACATGAGCGCTGTTTTTGCGCATTATAGGTGCATGACAAGATCGCATCTAAATAGAAAAAATGGTTGAACCGTTAAGATGAATTAATTTTAGATGCACTAAATCCTCACACCAATCAAGGAGAGGACATGTGACTGCAAAGCTCACATCTAAGGTCCGTGGTGCGCAAAAAGATAGGACCTGACCTATCTTTAGTGCGTGCTTTCCATAGACTCCTATGCGAGCTGGATAATATGCACCATGCACCTCCAATTGTGTGAACGGGCTACTTCACAGCTAATTTAAATTACCCAGCTGGTAATTATGCCCCAAAGCTAGTGACTGTATTTATTTTTTGCCTGCAATATTAATTACCATCGATAATAATTGAGCTGTGGTGGGTTAGGTATAAATGGCCCTGTTCCACTGCCAAATCACTAGATCTCACTCCCGCTTATCTGGCTGAGCAGCAAAGGGTTAACAGATCAATGGCTCACGGTACCACACAGTGTGGAGGGGCAGGAGACGAGGAGAGGGTCAGATGATTCTCTGCATACAACACCCACCGCTGGGTTGTTAAATACAATGAGTGATTGATGTGTTAACCATTTTCTGCTCGGCTGGAGGAGAGTAAGGCCTCATTTCCACCCGCAGTGGATTTCACCCGTGCTCGCAGCCATGGACATTTTCTCACCTGTCCGGGTGTGTTTTCAGTTTTTTTTACATTACTTTTTGCAAATCTTGTCCACTTTGCTGGCTAATCCCAGGATAAAAAGTCGCGGGCAGAATTTCCGTGCACGGAGATTACGCCCTGTGTGAACCCAGCCTAAGATTTGCCCTTGTGTCGCTGCATTCCAAGAGCCATAACATTTTTATTTTTCCATCAATGGAGCTCTATAAGCGCTTGTGTTTTGCAGGATGACCTCTTATCTAGAGGCAAGATTAACAATATCTACAATTCTGGCATGTTTGCATTTTTGTTCTTTAACAGTGTTCGCTGTGCAGTATACATATGTTACACTAATTCTGCAGTTAGCACGATTACATCCATACCAAATTTATATACCGTGTTTCCACCATAAATAAGCTCTAGCCTGATTTTTGGCTATTTTCGTGGGCTTAGTCACAAGGGCGTATATCGGCAAGGTTTTCACTGCCCCTCTGATGCATTGGTTTATAATGCATCAGTGCACAGGGGCGGGATGGGGCGGAGTTAAGCTCTGCCCTGTCCCGCCCCTGTCATTGCAAACAGCAGCAAGGGGCAGAGAGGGGGTGGGGCTTAGCACACTAGCTCCCGCCCCGTCCCTCCTCCTCCCCATTCAGAGAGCCGTCGAGGGAGAGGGAAGGGGAACACAGCTAAGCTGTCTTTCCCTGCCCAACGTCAATATGCCGAGCCCCGAATCACATAGTGGCGTATATCGGCCGTCCATTATCACAGCCAGCTGATTATACGCTCGTGTGAATAAGCTCTTACCCCAAAAATAAGCCGTAACCAGACTACATTAAAAAAATAAAAATGAATACATTACCTAGCAGCCACGGTCCGGGCCGTGGGTGATAACGGGAGCCCTATACACCTTTGCTAAGTAGGGGCCATAATAACTAAATAGAGCCACAAAGGGCAGTTATTTAGGGCCACAGAAAGAGCACAGTTATTTAGGGCCATAAAGTTGTTGTTTAGGGAGGCAGAGGAAACATTAATTTTGACACCAATTCAAAAAGTGGTGACAGATAACCCACAAGTACCATACGAGGTATTGGTTCATATTTTGGACAGAATACCTAAACTCACAAGCACACATCAAGGGTCCTCGTTATCTTTTGAGTCCCTACATTAACAAAACAACTAAACCACAGGAAACATAACCCTGCCTATAAGTGGGGCGATCATTCCAATAGTGACAGCCCCACAAGACATGGTACACAGCAGGTGTCTGCACACTACAGATACAGGGGAATCCCACTCAGAACCTTATGCATGCATACATATACAAAGCCAGACATAGTTTAAACATCCATACCCACATCTGATGGAGAAGAGTCTAAGGTGTCAGACATCACCCATCTGATGGAGAAGAGACTAAAGTGTCAGACATCACCCATCTGACAGAGAAAAGGACATCTGATGTCTGGAATCACACCTGAATGTAAGCTGAAGCCCGCAGAACATGCGAACAGGGGAATCAGATGTCCAAACAGTCTTCATGAAAAGTATGGGAGAATGACTCAAACTAATGACTTAAACTCAAGAAGACAGCATGCATTACTCCAACCAGCAGTCTTCTGGGAGGGAATGATAAAGTAAGTATAATGACTAGCATCCTGTAGTAAAAGCGGCTGGTATTTATGTGCAGCAGACCAGTGCTGATTGGCTGGAGAACTCCAAATCATCCGCCAGCCAAATTTACCACACCTGCAGCAGTGGGATCCTGGAAGTATATAGTAAATGTTGAATAATGAACCACATTATTTTAGGAGGATTACTATAGGTTCACTTCACTGTGATTTAGGGCAGGTAGTGTAGTGGCCCAGAGTTAGTGGGGCCCCTACAGAATGTTCTATGTCTGTCTCGTGTCAGTGTCTTATGCACAACCTAGACCTGTTCAATCCAGGAATCCTCGGTGCTTCTGCTGACCGCTGGGAGAAGGAAAAACCTGCCTCATAGCGTGAAGAAGGAAGAGAGTGAGTGTTTGCCAGTGAAGAGAGAGAGTGAGTACTGGGAGTAAGAAACCTGCAGATAACTTGGACTGTGGATTGTACAAATAACCCGTGAGCTCCACCGAGATATAATTCTTGTAAGCTGTGATTTTCTGCAATTGTTATTAACTTTATTCAAGCGTTTAAGTAAATGAACAAGATTTATTCGGTTTTGTTCCAAAATATACACTTCTGGTGTTGGACTACTTTATTCCCTCCAAGATCCATCCCTGAAGAAGGAACGGTGGTGTCATGAGTGATAATTGGACTTAAGGTGACCCCTGGTTACGATCCATGTGATCTCCCCCAGCAGTAATGTGATCAAGTCCCGAGCTACCCCCAGGGGAGGAGATGGTAGACCCCCTGTGACAAGGCCTTTCTCTACCTTGCTGTCTCCTCGGCTGTGGGCCTGCTCTTATGATGCTGCAGTAGTATTGCGGGTAGTATTGCAGTATCATGTATAACTCATCCTGGTCAATTTCTATACATCTGAGATGTGGCTGGTTACACCAGAGAGGACTCCAATCACTTGTACAGGATCTGTCACAGCTGTTCTGCCTTATAGATGTGCAGATTTTAGGTGTGTGCCTTTAAAGGAAAAGGAAACTCTGCCTTGTAAACGCTGTAATTTGTCTGCCCCACTCTTCCTGCCATCAAGGTGAAGGCTATTATTGCCGACTCTGCACTTTCTCAACTATATTATCAACCTCACATAGGGTTCATTGCAGCTGCTCGTGTGAGACGCCAGTTAGTGTGAATTCCCCTGTGATAGAATGTGCTGGCATTTACACTGCACTACATTGTTCCTCAGATCACACGTTCCATTTTGATTTACTTTTAACCCATCATATACAATGAAGTTTTCCGCCTCCATACATTTACATGTTCTCTGTGATGGCAGCTGGATTAACTGACTTGGTTAAATCATTTCTCAGATCTATGTCCGCAGGATATGTATGGCGGCACATAGCGTAGCTTTTGGCCTGTAATACGGACATGTAGGCTCTCCTTGTACTGCTGTGCGCCCGGTGTTCTCCTTGGCTGTGCCTTGGAATTTACAGGAAACTACATGGCTCACTTGTTAGGGGAGATTTAGGCTAGCTTCACATGGGCGAGAAATTCGCATGAGATTTGTGCGCTGTGAGACACACTAATATATGAACCCAAATTCATGTGTTTTAGATATTTTTTTGCATGTTGTGTGGGAGCGTGGCTTAAATGAACGAACTATATAAATGGCACTTTATCTAGTCATGGCCTCTATCTAGTCCTGCAAACGTCCACGTTTAGCCTTGAAAAACAGGTGGATTGAACTTTCCAGATATGCGTGCGTATAATATAGCTAGCCTTGTGTGACACTCAGTTGACTGGTTACTGAAGACCAGGCATTTCTCAAACTACCAGCTAGAGAATGACCTGATGCATCCTTGGAGCTTAAACGCTCTCCTACACACAGGATTTTCTAGTCTTCCGTCGGAGGCCAAACATTCTACTATGGCAAAGGACACCATTGCCGCCTGGAAAATAACCCGCAAAAACTATCAGCTACCGTTCAAATTATATATGGATTTGTGGGGGAGTCTGGAGTTCAAAGGAGATAATAAAATGTTCGAGCTATGGCGTCCCAAGTGTCTAAATATTTAGGGAGTTTTCGTAGAAAGATTCATGGATCCGGATGAGATCATAGAATGCATGCGCCCATTTAGTAACACATCCTGGAATCACACTCAGGGCTTATTCACACGGGCCTATCTTTCCTCAGTATTTTGTGAGCCAAAATTAGGAGTGGAATATGAAAAGAGAAAGTATAAAGGAAAGATTTGCAGTTCTTCCTTATTTTGGACGCACTCCTGGTTTTGGCTCACAAAATACTGAGGAAAAATACGCCCGTTTGAGTAAGCTCTCCGGCAGGAGCAGGTCAGTTAGGAAGATTAAAAATAACATAAAGGAATTAATGAATTAATTAATTCACATAGGAGATGAGAAGATGATATTTTTAGGCAATAAATAGAAATTTTTGTATATTAATACGTCGTAGCATATAGGAAATGAATAAAAAGATAAAACAAAGAGACACAAAGTTATACTCTCAATATCCACTGTTAGTTGTCCATTGTTTGTTTATTTTATTTTGTTCTATGTTGACAATTAAAGCTAATGTGCTACCATGTTTCCCCGAAAATAGGTCCTACCCCAATAGTAAGACCTATCGAATTTTCAGGGGAGGCTTGAAATATAAGGCTTCCCCCGAAAACAGAACCTATCTTGGGTGCCACACACAGAAAAAAAAAATCAATACCACATGGTCCACGGCATCCCGATGGTCTCCAGCAGCGCTGCAGCGGCGCAGTGTCCTCCGTCTCACAGCTGCCTTCTGCTGGCAACGGGGCTTTGAATACCACACCTTCGGCAAAGCGAGCGCTGTGATTGGCTAATCGAGCGCCGGCTGTGATTGGCTGCCAGCGCTCGATTAGCCAATCACAGCGCTCGCTTTGCTGGAGGCAGGGTATTCAAAGCCCCTCGTCGCCAGCAGAAGGCATCTGTGAGATGAGGAGGACGCCGCGCCACCACAGGACAACATTGGGAGGCAGCGGACCAGGTAAGTACAAGGCCCCCCCAAAAAATAAGACACTGTGCCCTTTTTGGGGGGCAAAAAAAATATAAGACAGTGTCTTATTTTTGGGGAAACACGGTGTATATATATATATAATTGTTAACCATTGCGATGCAATTATTCAAAGTTGTTAAATGCGCAAGACACAATGCATTCACATTTTATTTAATTGAATTATATCAGTAAACTATTAAGTGGATTCCACCCTGGGGTGCGTATTTTCCTAATGGCAACATGTACATATGTTCAAGAGGTCAATATAATTTGATTACACAAATTCCTTTTTTTGGATCGTTGATGATATGTTTTGTTTTTGATTATGAAAGAAATTGTAATAAAAACGCACAGTACTATGCGCCGATATACAAACACAAATTAGTCTTATCAACCTCATTCATAGCGCAAATACATTGCTCTGAGGCGAGCATATTTACGCATGCTCAAGCGAAGAAGCACGTTGACAGGATTAATACATGTGCTTGATTGTTTTTCTCCTAAACCCTTTAAGACTTGCTTCACATCTAAGGGCTCATTCACATGGGTGTATGTTGCCCGCACATTAGGCGGCGTCACATGCACCAGATTCGTGCATTGTGGGACGCACAAATCTCGCACGAATATGAACCTCAATGAGGTCATAAACATAAGCGATTTTTTTTTTCCCGGACAAAAATTGTGGCATTTTCTATCTTGTGCGTGCTCTCGCATCGCAATGCCCATTTTTTCAATGGGGCCAGTGTCAGCATTGCACCACATGCTAGGTGCACACATTGAAACCAATGGGAAATACTCTGCGATATAAAAACACCTTTCAGCCGCAAGGAAATCGCATGTTGACGAGCGCGATATCAGGCTGTGATTCACGGCCCAATATCGCGCTCACCCGTGTACACCCGCCGTCCAGCTGTCCTGGTAAGTGATGGGCCGGGGGGGCTGCCGCTGCGCCCGGGGGGGGGGGCTGTCGCTGCGCCGGGGGAACTAGCGCTGGGCCGGGGGGGGCTGTCGCTTGGCCGGGGAGGCTGCCGCTGTGATGGGGGGGGGGGGGGCTGCGCCGGTTACCTTCTGCCTGGCGGTGGGTGACAGGTCGGCCGTGTTCACTCCAGGGGTCCGGTCGGCGGCTGCGGGGCGTCTGGTTGCCATGGAGACACAGCTGGTAGCGTCTCGGGAGCGCGCACGTCGTGCTACAGCAAGCGATGCGAAAAGAGCTGGTGGCCATCTTGGGAAAAAGTTTTATAAGTTGCTGAAACGCTGGAACGGTAAGTAGAAACCAGCTAGGAAAGTAATTTACAGGGGTAATTAGTAATGTATGTTTAATTAGGGGGACTGGGAAAAAAAAATTCACTGCTTCCTCGAGACATCTCCTTTAATTGGCTGCGGGTGGGACTTCAATGGAGGCCGTCTATGCAGATTCTGCGGTAAAAGAGAGCATGCTGCGATTATTCTTCCATTCGCAGAATACGCAATTCATATCCGCAAGTGTGTAGGAAAAATCAAAAGTACATGTTCAGCATGGATCAACCGCGGGTATGGCAAGTGGGGAATCAGCAATTCAAGTCCGGTGGTGTGAGATCGGGCTTAGTATGTCTGTCTCTCTGTGCCTTCCTTGTAATGCTTTATTTAAACTCCAGAGGGAGCTTGAGTACAGAATTGCAAGCATTGCACAGGTTTATGGCTGCGTTCACACATGGCATTTTCTTCTTGAGGTTTTTAACTGCAATTAAAAAACACGTAAAAGAATGCATGCTTTTTAAAGTTAAAAACAGCATGCATCTTTGAGGGGGTTTTTAATTGCTGTTGAAAAATGCAGCAAAAACCGCCATGTGTGAATGCAGCCTATCACATCATTATCAGCTGATGGATGCCGCCGCCGCCGCTGCTGTGTGTATCTGTGGCCGGCCTGTGCATAGTCTCTTCCCAAACTGCACACCAGTTAGGCCCAATGTCCACGGCGGAGTTTTGCTCCGGAATCCGGAGTGGGCGTTCCGCTCTGGATTCCGCAGTAATAAGCCTCCGTGTCATGCTATGGTAAAACGATCCTTCATATCCATGAGCGGAAACCAATTGCAGTTTCTACTCGCGGTTATGTAATCACAGCATTCTCCATGCTGCTGTGGTTCCCTCATTGCAGTCAATGGAAGCCGTCCGATCCACGGTACAGAAAAAAAAGAGTGTAAGCACGGTCCTCGCCCACAGACGGGGTCGGATTCTGCTATGGGCTCCCTCATGTGGAATTCTACCCGCCCATGGACATGAGTCCTAAATGTAGCAGGAGAATGGAACCCTCTAGTACTGATCTGAACGAGCCGTAAAAGTGAATGGATGCTTCCACGCAGAACATAAAGGCTGCCGATTCTCTGTGCAGAAATCCTACAACATGGTCCAGAGTTCTCTCAGTGGAAAATCTGCATCAAAATCTGCATCATTTCCACATCAAAAACCTCGTTAACCCCTTAAGGGCACGGCCTATTTTGGGCTTAAGGACGCAACGATTTTTGGCGGATTTTCATCTCCATTTTTCAAAAGTCATAATTTTTTTACTTTTTTTATCGAGAGCACCATTCCACCATTAGGGCAGGAGATGCTGTTGCATCCTAACACCTTTCCATTCTTCTACTTACTAGCTAGGATTGATTTCTAATGTCTATTAGTAGTTGGAGTATTTACTCTTCCCTGGAAAGGGACTATAGAGGTTCTTCCATCTATTTTCCTCTCTAGTAGTTATATCTTTGTTCTTTGGGGTATTGTCCTCAGTTTGAAGATCATTTATCCTGCCATAGGGCTAGATGTATTGATATGGTCTATTACTTTGCAGACCATTTATCCTTTGACAATACTATACGCATATAGGGTCTCTAGCGATACAAGAGCCCATTTATGGCATTCATCGCCATTGCGTTCACGTACATCTGGGCCTTTCAATCATCCTATTAGGACGCTACTAGCCTGTTTAGCTCTAGCTATAAGATAACAGTGGGCATTTATACCTACATCCAAACTGTATTAAAACAGTGGGCTGATCAATATTTTCTATGGTTCCTGAAGAGTCACTTACGTGATAGAAATGAACCAATTAACCAGAATCAATGAATTATAATCAATGAACTTTAACAGTTATTAATTTATTTATCATCTATTCATTGAAATTATACACCTATTGAACTAATATACTATCTATCATTCTTACATGGTCTTAGTGGGAATCATCTTCCCATGTTGACCTAAACCAGTTAACCATGTTTCTCTATACTCCTATATGGAGAATTTGGAATTTGGTAGATTGTAGCCATTCCGGGGCACTATTCTACATAGTAACAATCTAATAGTGTTCTCCTGACACACTTTTTGATTCAGTTGGATTTACTCCAGATCTCATATACTGAAAATTTGGGGGGGGTCAATACGAATATAAAGGGTCTACCATTTACAATAACTGACCTTTATTCTCTACCTCCATCAATAGGTATTTTGAGACAGATACCCTATCTGGGCCGGTTATTAAGTGGGGGCTCATCTACTCTTTGTAGTCTACCCCTAGGTTGTTTGTGGGTCGGCCCATTAATGTGTATGTCCTATTTGTTTTGTTATATGTGTTGTTGAGTCGCATTATTTTAAACTATTAATAAAAGCTATACTTTAATAGGGTCAATACAGTGATTAGATTTTGCCTTTTTGTTGAACCCCCTGCCTCAGTGATTTGAGCAAATTTGGAGCGATAATCGTTGTGTCTAAATAGGCCTTTAAAATCCACAGTGCAAAATATGCTGCTGATTTTTGGTGTGCATCCACACTAAAATCTATGTATAAATGCACCCATAAAATGTAAAAATGCCCCACTAGAGATCCTCCATATGTAGTATTAATGCCCCCCTGAAGCGTCTCCTTATATAGCAATGAGAGAGCGCTGTTATTACTGGGCCTATTGAGATGGAGCACTATTACTATAGGGATCACCAGGATAATGGAGGTATAATAGCGATAAGCTATATTCCCTGCCATGCCCCTTTAGCACACACCCTTTTTGGTAGGGGTGCTCTGCAGCCTTGGTGATCCTTGTGCCCCAGCCCCCATGATTGGGTTTACTCATCCCATTACCACATTTTGTGGTGCATTCCATTCATCAACTACAGTACATTATATATCTGATAATGAACGAAATCACCATGGCAGTTCGGCAGCAGGGTCAGAATATAATGCCATTTAGTACATTATATAAGTTAGCATTGCATGTGAGTTTGTATGTGAGGCAGTTACACAGACCGATTATTGTAGACATTGCATATGCAACAGTGAAGAAAGTGTAAGTGATTCAAAGTGGAAACTGGCCATGACACAACCGAGTCAGAAGAAACTTAGTGTCCCAAACACAAATCAAGTCTTACTGGTCATAAGCATCAGGCAGCTGCCGGCTAAGTGATAAATGATCATTTCTGATGTTTCCTTCATTTTTTCTACTATATATCATAGGCCAAGTTCCATCCTGCTAATAAATGAAAGAGTAGTTAAGCACATTTTCTGCCCAAGTTGGTTTAATAAGTTGTTGCTAAGACTGAAACTGGGAGTGGTAGCTCAGACCTCTGTGGTTCACCAATATGTTACTAGCAATGGTTATGGTTGCATCATATTTTCTGTAGGTAGATCATGAAGTCTACATGAACGCAGAAGATGTAGCATAAGTAGTATTATTTGGTGTAATTCAATCTGTTATTAGGTTTATCTATATCCACACATGACATTCTTATAATTAATAACATATATGAAAATACTGGATAGCTTTAATCAGTGCTTCTTTACCGGGTGCAAATTGGGAGGATAGAATAATACCTCTGCAGCGCCACCTATTGGAAGGCAGCATTCCTGCAAGTCAATGTTATACTCCTTAGACAAGCCTAATAAGAATGACTGAGCAATGAAAACCAAATCAGAATCCATACACAGACAGCTGTTTCTGTTTTGACCCTCATCAGTTAGCAGTAGGTTTCTGACTCTGCTAATGAGAGGACTGTAAATGTGAGACGGGAAGGGTATTGTTTCTCCTTAAGGAGAGCATCTAGTAGGTGAGTGAAGAGACTTCTAAGGCCATTCACGCTCCTCTGGAAAAAATGCAAATGGGGAAGATGGAACAAAATATCTGCAGTGCCACCTATTGGAAGGCAGTATTCCTGCAAGTCAATGTTAGACTCTTTAGACAAACTTTATAATAATGAATGGGAATTAAAAACAAAGCCAGTATACCGTACACAGGCAGCTGTTTCAGGGTTTTCCATTCTCAGTCATTGTTATGTGGTTTGTCTAAAGAGTCTAACATTGACTAGCAGGAATGCTGCTTTCCAATAGGTGGCGCTGCAGAGGTATTGTTCAATCTTCCTTATTTGCATATTTCCCAGAGGAGTATGAATGGCCTTATAAGTCTCCTCACTCACATTCTTGATGCTCTCCTTTAGGAGAAACAATACCCTTCCTGACCCACGTCTTTGCCAAGTGGAACAGACATGTTTAATTTTCAGTTCAGGGTTATGTTAGGTCTTATGTATCCAAGGATGAGGCCATGTGCACAGAGACTACACAATGCCACTCAGTGTCCCTGCAGATGTGTGACACATGCTGTGTACCGCTGTAGGCTGTCTCTGTAAGGAACCGTATTCTAGGCAAGTCAATGGAAGAATATCTCCATATTATGGCATGCAACAGAACAAGACACACAGAGCTAAAGTTTGGGCACACAGATTTCTATTGGTGCCATATTATGCATCTGTTCAACATGGAGCCATCATACATTTTGGAGCCTGAGCGGGTTCAAAGGCAGGCAAGTAAAGTGATACCCAGAGAGGTTATCAAAGTTGGGGTGATTTAGTTTATAAAAAGGCGACCGAGAGGTTACCTGGTTAATATGTATAACCAGAGGCTAAATGATCGCGATCACAGGTGATACGGCTGGGCCTTGAGGATAAGCTGAGATCCCCAGATGACTGTCACTTTTCAACTGGATCTTTGACCTCAGCACATGGATCCAGGTGAAACCAAGGGGGATACAGAGAGCAATCGGCTCCCTGCCTAGACACTTACATTGGCCAGAACTTGGGAGCTGTCAGTCTTCTGGCTGGCTTCAACATAGCAATGACTTCACTGCAATCCACTGCTTGCGACAAGCTCTGGGCATAGTAAGATGGAAACAGTTAGGTGAGTTTTTTTGTTTTTCTTTTAATTGGCACAAGGGGGGCACTATTATTGTATAGGGGCACAAAGCAGGAACTATTAGTATATAAGATTCAATGGATACACTATTACTGTATGAGGGCACTATTACTATATGAGGCATTTTTATTGTATTAGGCACTATTAGTGTATGAGGGCACAACGAGGGCACTATTGCTGTATTGGAGTACAGTGGAGGCACTGTTAGTATATGGGAGCACAATGTGAGCATTGTTACTATATGGGGGCGTAAAGGCAGCACTATTTATTTATGTGGGCACCATTATTGCATGGGACACTTTTAGTATGTAGGGCAGAATAGGGGCACTAATAGTATATGTGGGCATAATGGGAGCACTATTACTGTATGGAAGTTACAGTGTGAGTACTATTACTGCATGGGGACTCAGCATAGATCTCATACTGTGCGGGAGTACAAAATGGAAACTATTACTGTATGGGCACTCTTACTCTGTGGAGGCACAAAAGAGTACTCCTACCACGTGAGGCACTATTGATGGAGTGTTTGTATTAAAGAGCTGTGATTGGCTGGCGCTCGATCCAATCACAGCTCTTACTTGCTGGAGGCAGGGGAAATCAAAGCCCCGTTTACCAGAGAGAGATGACAGCAGGGAGGATTGCAGAGCAGCCTGCTGCACCACAGGGGAGACCATCACTGGGGACACAGACGTTGGCTGTGAGGTGAGTATACAGCCACCCCCCACCCCCCAAAAAACATAAGATACTGTGCCACTTTTGGGGCAAAATTAAATATAAGACAGTCTGTGTTAAATTCTGCATAGATGTCATGTGGCTGAAAGACGTTAACATAGCAGTTTGGGCCAGACGGAGAAGAAAAATAAAAGTGAAAGACTTGAATGAGAAATCACATCACATGTGGGGCACAGGTTTTGTACTATAATTAATGTCTGTAAACTAGATATTTACAATATGTATATACAGGGACCAGTGCATCCAAGCAACAAGCAGGGGGATTGGGAAAGTCCAAAATATGCCCTAGGGCACATCTGAATCTAGTTATGCCCCTGTATATAGCTATATGAAGGGACAGAGTAACAAGGGGGCATCCTCTAAATCTAACAGAAAGAAGGTTTCTACACCAACGTAGGAGGGGGTTCTTTACTAGAGATCTATAAGACTATGTAAACCTGAGAAAGTGAACTCACTACCAGATATCATAAGGGGCCTGGACGGCTTTCCGAAGTATAATATTAGAGGTTATGGTTACTAGATTACTGGAGATGGGTCATTGATCCAGGGAATTATTCTGATCTCCAGATTTGTTATTGGGAAGGAATTTTCTTCCTAAAATGAGGTAATTTAGTTTCTACATCATTGGATTTTTGCCATCATTTGGATCAACATTGCAGGATAATAGGCTGAACTGGATAGTTTATGTTGTTTTTAAGACTACAAATTATGTAACTATCTATTAATATGTTAGCAATCTCCATAACAAAAAATATACACTTTTTACTTGTAAAACACATTAGAATGTTCCTGTCGGCTCCTATAACTTGTTACAAATTTACTGTTTTAATTAATTTTATCTTTCAAAACTGGGAGAATTACCCACTGAATGACATCATCATCCCTGTAAGGAAACAATATCATCGGTAACATATGGTGCCTTCCAGCAGTCAAGGAGTTAACATAGAGTACGGAACTGGAGGGTTGTCCTTAGGTCGCTGAGAGTCTGCTCCCCTTGCACTCTACCTCACTCCTTCTCTTCTGTACCATGGCTTCTGACATAGTCCTTCTTGCTGCTGTCTCTGTGCTATCTGCCTGCCAACAAGGTAAGTTCTCGACTCTACCTGTGAAGTCATGAACTACCCTGAAGTTTGCCAGTGCCATCTCCGCATGTACAGGTAGTTGGTGAAGGGAGCAGATTCTTCATATATCTCTGCACATGAATGTAGTAGTGAAGAACTGACGCCAGCAGGTCACAAAGGTTCTAGAGCAGATGTGCTGATGAAAAGTAGATAATTGATTCTGCTGGCTCTTCTTTCTGCATTGTAAGCTTTTACTAACCATCAACACAGTGTCTGGTAATTCCCTTTTTATCCAGGTGGACTGGTATTTGATAAATGGAATAAACGGACATCCTGTAGATGATGGGTATCTGTTCACCATTGGGACTTATTCAGATTGGAAGGAAATGACCCCACCATTATATATTAATACTGTATATGGTATGGATGTAATATGGATTCAGGTTGAAATATGGCATCAAAGGCTATTAAAATATACCCAAAAAAATGTTTTAATGGTTCGGAATAGGGAGAAATATGGTTTCTTACAATGTTGTCGAACTGCTTTATGATGTATTGGAAAAAGATAAGTGCTATGGGTGCAAGAAAATGGCGATTATTTAAGCTGGAACGACTTTAGCCATGACTGCCATCCCAAGAGGAGCTTTTGAATCTTTTTGCAGTTGCCTAAATATGAGCTCATTCACACTAGCACCGGCCTACACTGCCTTTTTCCATTGTTCAGCTCTTTTCAAAGTGCCAAACAATGGCAAAAGCTGAAGTGCCGGTTGTGGCTCACGCTGGACCGGAATGACGCCAAGTGGGACACATTGACTATAATGGGTTCTATTCTGTGCAGTTATGTATTCTGGCATTTTTATGGACAAAATAGCACTACATGCAGAGCTATTTTGTCTTCGATTTTTGTGCTAGTCAGTGATGGAGGCTCTGAGCGGAACCTCCAACGCCAAAGTGAACACAACTTAATCTGTGTGTCTGTGGCCACCTTTTTTTGTACATAGTGGGTAGATAAACTACAGTACTATCTGTTCTTCTGAGGTTGCTCTCTTCGTAACACTCCGTACCATGCATGTCACATGTTTTATTTTTCTAAGGCCCCCGGCACACTAGTGTATTTGGGACTGTATTCTGTGTTAATCCACAGACAGCATATGGCTCCATTATAGGCCTATGAGGACGGGCACACTGACTTTTTTTATGCAGACCAATGGTCTGTATGAAAAAACTAATTGCATGTCCTATTCTTGTCTGTATCATGGATGACAAATAGGACATATTAATGCATGTCAATCTGCTGCCTGTCCGTAATTGGGACAGCACACGGACACATGTCCATGTGCTGTCCGATGTGAGTTTCTCCCGAGACTCTCAGGCACAACTCACACACATGGGAAGTATACCAGAGGCCTAAAGTAAAGTCCGTTTACTGATGGAACATTCTGAAGTGCCTGACACAGTAAGGACTTGTTCACATCATGTCTTTACATCCTGTTGTCTGTTTCATTTATTTTAGTTGGATCCCTTAACAGATCTGTTGGTTTTCAATGGAGCTTTGGTCATGTTTCAAAGTGTCCATTGTCTCCATCTGTCAAGTTTTTTGTCAGGATCGATTTTATTTTCTGCCTTTATGAAGAACCGGACCCAAAAAGTTTTTTTAGGCCCCCTTCACATAGGTGACAAGGTTGCCTGATTTTGTCGCGTTGCGACAATGCTACAAATTGCATGTATGTGAAGTCCATGCTTTCCTATGGATTAATTCACACACACGATGTTTTGTAGCATGCGACATCCAGATACAAAAACCTTGCGGGTCCGGCGACATGCCCGCGACTCGTGAGGTTTTGTAGCCCATGTTTCCCTGTGGAGCCTTCCTCTCTGTTACATCGCATCGTACGGAAAACGCGATTTTCGTGCGGTGTGATGCAACTTTGACGGTCTACTGTCAAAGCCATAACCTAAGCCCTAACTGCAGGAAAAAACAAACAAACCAGTAAACATCACCTTGGAGGCACTGTCAGCCCGGCCGCATCTTCTTCCCGGGTCTCCGGCACAGTTTCTCTTTATCTCTTCTGGCCGGGGATTGAAAAATCCCCGCCTCCTGGAATCACTGCCTCTGATTGGCTGACACCTAGCCAATTACAGCCAGTGCTCGATGAACCAATTACAGCCATTCATCGAGCACTGGCTGAAAGGTCCACTTTCAGGAACTCCATTGCAGATCTGGTCCAAAATCTCAGATTAAATAATGTAGCATGCTGCACTATTTTGTCTGGTAAAATACCAGTTGACATGATGGAAAATTGACAGTCCCCATTATGGTCAATAGGATCCAACAGGCGCTGTATGTGTCAGGCGGTTCTGAGATTTTCGTTGTTTGACTCCTATGATGGTAGCCAAACAACAGTATCAACAGGTGCAGATGTGAACTGAGACCTAGGTCTCCTTCACACGGCCATAGGTGCTTCTTCGTGCGCCCGCCGGCACCGTAAAAATGTCTGAACGGGTGCACAAATCTAACGTTTCTGTGCCTGTTTAGATGGCACAGGCCCCGATGCATATACATCGAGGCTGCAATGCCGTTGGACCTCCCCCTCTTACCCCCTCGCCGGCTCACCTCCTCTCTCTTGCCGCCCTGCTGTTTGCAATGGGATGGGGCAGGTGCAGAGCTAAGCTCCTGCCCCTTGTCTGCAGCCAGCAATAGGAGCTCTGCCCCTGTTCCACCCCCTCTAATTGCAAACAGCCGGAAGGGAGGAGAGAGGAGGAGAGAAGAGAGACGGAGTTTAGCAGTCACACTGCTAAACTCCCTCCCACTTCCCTTCTCTGCCCGCTGTCCCATAGGAGCCCATGCAGCAGCCGACGTATTCCGGCCCAAAAGATAGTTCCAGGACTATCTTTGCAGGCCAGCGTGAAAGCACTTGGCGCTATATTGGCCCAGCTGGGCGCTTTCACGCTGCGGGAATACGGCCATGTGTTCTGATGCATTGGAATCCAGTGCATCAGATTGTAGCGTATATCAGCTGGCCGTGAAAGCGGCGGCCGATATACGCTCGTATGAAAGAGGCCTCAAACTACAATTTAACAATTAACACCTTTAAGAAAGCAAAGCAGCACAAATGGATGCATTGGAAACCGGGACACATGGTTGAAAACAAATATAAAAGATCCATCAAAAAACGAACTGTTGTTCCTAAAAAGCTTCCTGTTTCCCATAAAAAATGTCAGTTTAAAAAAAACAAACAAAAAAAAACAAACTAAGAAGCATTGGTCACACTTTTTTTACGCTATCTTCCATGAGCTTATGTCCTCAGTAGGAAAATGCATTGTGTAAATATACTGATAATGTACCTCTACTTAAAGGGATTTCCAGGACTAAACTCTTGATGACCTATCCTCATTAATAGTTGATCAGTGGGAGTCTGCTGCTCGGTATCGACGTCGATCCACTGATTCAGCTTCAGTTACTAGCTGGCATGATGCCATACATGGAATAGCGGCTGTGTGTAGTATAGCAGCTCAATCCCATTCATGTGAAGGGATTGTACCTTAGACACTATAGATAAACTGTTGTCAAAGATCACAGCTCCCATCTAATGCAGATGAGCTAAAAAGCAGTCGAGCAGCTTAATATAAAACACTAGTCTAAGTCATAAATTCCTCCTCGTTATTCCTCTACAGAAACATTTCGAGAGAAAACAAGATTCTCTGCGAGGAAATTCTTACGCTTCATATCTCATGCCTGTGCCAGGATCATTCTTGTAGCTCGAGCCCTTGAATCGTGCCTCATATTAGTGTGTCAGAGACGGAACACAGGGTGAGGCTTCATTAGTCTACCACAGCTGCAGAGATTGAAACAGCAAAACTGAACCCCACCCAAATCCACAAGTGATCCATAATTGCTGGAAATTCCGTATAACCACTTGTACGTTATAAAATAAATGCCGGCATAAAAACAAATTTTGTGTTTCCAAGCCTAAATGGATATATACATTATTCAGAGTACGGTCCTATCACAGAATGTGGGCTGCATCAATATCGTGGCGCAACGGCCCCAACACAGAAAGGATCCAGACTGGCATCATGGCTTCACCCGGTCCATGTGAGAGTGGAGCTGGCACATGTGCGCTGTCATTCCTCCGATAGGGTTGTCAGTTATTCTTCTTTTGGGGGAGTTCTGGTCTTGTCATTATCTCTCTGGTGTCACCCTACATTTAAATAAGTCTCTGGTGTCCTAACTTGTTTTTGAGGAGTTGCATCTACTTCCTGTACAGTTTTGGCTATTACTGTTAACCCCTTAAGGACATGGCCTATTTTGGGCTTAAGGACGCAATGATTTTTGGCGGATTTTCATCTCCATTTTTCAAAAGCCATAACTTTTGTATTTTTCCGTTGACGCGGCCGTATAAGGGCTTGTTTTTTGCGTGGCGAATTGTGTTTCTTATTGGTGCCAATTTTGGGTACATTGACTATATTGTAAAACTTTTATTGTTTTTTTTTTATGATAGCAGGGAGAGAAGACACATCAATTCTGCCATAGATTGTTGTTTTTATAGCGTTCGGCCGCCTGCAGACGGCCAGGTCGGATCCGGCTGCGAGAATTCTCGCAGCGGGACCCGACCCGAGCGTCTGCAGAGAGCAGCGTGTCACTCACCAGCTCCCGCAGCCCCTGGCTCTTTCATGTGCCGGCTGCCGGCGCATGCGCAGAGCGGGGCCAGCGGCCGGTGAGTGATTTGTTTGCCACGAGAGATTTCGCGCAAGCAAATCGCGGCTGTCTGCATAGGATTGCGTTTGTTAACGCAATCCTATGGCAGCTTCCAGGGGTGGAAATTCCGCGGGAAATCCCGCCACGGAATTTCCGCCCGTCTGCAGGCGGCCTTAATCATTCAGCATAAATGATACAATGACACTTCTGCGGGTCGGTACGAGTACAATACCAAAATTCTTCTTTTAGGTTTTTCCACTTTTCTGCAATAAAACCCCTTTTATTTTAATCTTTTTTTTCTAAATTGATGCATTCAAAATGCTGTAACTTTTATTATTTTTTCATGGACGGAGCTCTGTGAGGGCTTACATTTTGCGAGACGAGCTGTAGTTTTTGTTGGTACCATTTTGGAGTACATATGGCTTTTTTGATCACTTTTATTGCGTTTTTTTGGAAGGTAAAATGCTAAAAATTTGCATTTTGCCTCAGTATTTTACTGGGGTTTTTTTTTACGATTTTTGCCGTGTAGGATAAAAAGCATGTTCCACTTATTGTACACATTGTTATCGACATGACACGACAATACCAAATATGTATTTTTTTTTTCATGTTTTTATGCTAATATGAAAAAAAGCACAAAAAGGGGAATTTTATACATTTTTCTTTTTTGTACATTATTTTTATCTTTTTTTTACACCATTTGTGTCCCTGTGGGGGACTTAGAGCATAGCACCGATGATCACAATGATAAGGCATTGCAGGACTTCTCTCCTGCAATGCCTTATCGCTTGTTATAGTGATCATAGGTAGTTCTAATACAGGTTACCATGGCAACCAGCCGGGCTCTCTGCGATTACATCACGAGAGCCCAATGACATCACGCTCCCTCTGTGAACCCTTCCCATGCTGCGATCTACATAAATCACAGCAGGGAAGGAGTTAACAGTGGGGGTCACATCTCCGATGCACCCCCGCTGTTACAGTGGGAGGCCAGCTATCAGTGAAAGCTGGCTCCCGCTGCAGGATAGCGTGAGATCTCTTATGATCTTGTGCTATCCACGTGACGTAAAGATACATCCAGTAGCGAGAAGTACCCCGTTGCCATGACGTACCCTTAGGTCATGTGGAGGGAAGGGGTTAAACATCTCTTGATGTGGGCCTGCCCTTATTAGGGTGATTGCCTCGCTTAAGGGCTCCTGTCCACGGGCGTTTTCTGCATTGCCTTCTCTGCGGCAATAATCCAGCCGCGGTGAACGTAGCGAACCCTTTCTGTAGCGTTGCCATGGAAAGTGCCGCCCCCCTGTCCACAAGTGCAGAATCATAGCGATTCTCTGCTTGCGGACGGCAAATCGCACCATGCTGTGAATTGCTGTGATTGTCCGCGGTGAGCTTATCTGTTAGATAGGCTCACCATGGAGATCCGTCAGCTGGCTCCTGCTCCCAGGCGGCGGCTCACGTGATGGAGATCTACCACAGGATGTCGCAATGCCCATGGACAGGCACCTTTAGACCAGGGTTTTTCTCTATTAGAACTTTAGAGTAAGATTTCCATTTTCCCCTATGTTCACTTCCAATATTGGTATTTTGGTTTAGTATTTCCATCTTTTGGAAGGATTATTACATATTTTCCGAACAAAGTGTTTGTGTGATCCAGCTTGGATGTAACAGGTCCCAACTAGCAGCTGTCAGTCTGCCAAGATGTGGTGAAGTTTACTGTAGGTCAAAATTACTTTCAAAATGACTCTTAAAAACAGATTTGATCTCCTTTCCAAACAGAACTATATATAGCTAAGTGAGTGTGCGAGCTGCATTCTAAGTGTGCTGTTTTCTAAGTGTGTGACTTGAGATTGGTGGAAATGCTGAGTGCATCTTTCCCTATTTTCTTTATATTTGTGTCTTATATCAAGTCATATTTATTTATCTTATACATTATAGATATATAGTTTTTTTTCCTAGAGGTTAAATACATTGTGCTGAGAGGGTATATTGGAGGGTTAATTATAAAACTTTGTATTATTTAAAAGCACATATAGTCTGCTTGTGGGTTTCAATCTCCATTGCTTTACACAGGTGAATAATTAACGGTGGGGTTACCCAATCGGCGTATGATACATTGCATCTGTGGAATTTCCTGTGTCCTTTCCAAACAGAGAAGGTGGGGGAGGTTTACAGATAAGAGCTATATAAAGCAAACATAAGTGACTGTGCGAGCCTGAGTGTGTGTGTTGCATTCCAAGTATTAGGTCGGTTACCCATGTCTGCCACCCTCTTGCTAGAGGCAGACGCAGGCATCACTCTGCTTCTCCTGTATAAATGGACTCTTTGCTTCTACTTTCTATCAGCACTGTAGGAGTTAACCCTGCTTGGTGTTCTCAGCCCAGCTGCAAGGTAAATAGCTATTACCTGCCTATTTAGCTGAGCAGGGGATCCCTCTCTCTTTGCCTGAGTGTTGTTGTGTGTTTGTCTCAGACATCCAGCATACATAGATCACCTGTCTCTGACTTTTTGTCTACTTTATACTGTATTTTTGCTTCCTTCCTGACTTTGCATCAGATCCTGTTTATGTGTTTGTCTCTGTTATCCAGGATAGCTTTCCTATCTCTGGCTTCACTGTCTGCCCTTTATTCTGTACTTGTATCTGTATCATAGGTCGCCTGTCTGAGACTTTATTGTCTGCTTTATCCTGTATGATTGCTGGCACAGGGGGTCCACACTAGCTGTCTGTAAAACCAAGTATGCTGTTTCTTAAGTGTGTGACTTGAGATTAGTGATTTTAAATTCAGAGACTTTGGAAGAGTCACTTATATTTATTTATTGCTTATCTATTTTAATTTTCAAATATGTTACAAACTAGTCCCATCACATGCAGAATATGTTAAATGATTAATGTGCATACAATATGCCAAAACCTGTGTAGAATGGAAAAATGAAAACAAAAGGCATATAAATAATAAATGTTTTCATTGTCAAGAATAACAGCGACACACGAAAAGGAAAGCTGCCGAAATAGGATTTCAAACAAATATTCATTTCATGCGAAAGACAGATCAAGAAACACTGAAGACTTGAATTTAATCAATTACACTGAACAATTAATTTACAATCATGTTGTACAAGCAGAGTACATAATAGGTGGAATTCAAAGAAGTGCCAAAAACCTCAGCAAAACTGTATATTCTTATGTTCAACTTTATTGCTGTTTTGTCAAGAATGTTGTTGCCATTTTTCCAGTAGTAGCGAAACACGAGTTCGAACCCCAATTTTACATTGGCATATTACAACACAATTCATACACTGGCTTCCCCCATATTCCATCACTCTTTTTGTGTTTTATTTACAAATTTTGAAGCCCTTGCTGCCTTTTCTTTAACCCCTTAGTACTGAAGCCTTTTTGTGCCTTAATGACCAACTCATTTTTTTAACCCCTCCCCCCCCCCCCCCGTAATGAAATTGCGGGCTGCAATTCAGTTGCCCTGGCAGCTCAGGGCCTTTTGAAATATCGCAGGGCTGCCATTGCAGATTGCCTATCAAGCCATGCCTGTGGTGTGGCTTGAAAGATTGCGGTATAATGTAATGCTATGGCATTGCATCATACTGCAAGAGCTATCTAACCATTAAAAGTTCATGACTTTTATGGGGACAAAAAAAATATAAAAATTAGTTTTAAAAGTTTTATTAATTGTTAAATAAAATAAAAGTAAAGAAAAGGGTTTTCAGTACATCATATAGTACATTGTACAGTACCATCGAGAAAGTTATGTTGATGGATAAATAAAAGAATTATGATCTTTTGAAAGTAGGGAGAAAAACTGACAATGAAAATGAAAAAAATGAAAAAACGCGTCTGCGTCCTTAAAGGGTTCAATATAGAGAACACGTCATTGGAAGAACTTGTAATAATATAATAAGGGTAGGCATGATTCGGTCCATGCAGGGCTACACTCAAGGGCAAAATATAATAAAACTTATTACATGTGGGAGGAGGCATGATCCAATCCCTGCAAGCACAGACTGGTCCCTATCCTGCAAGCACAGACTGGTCCATATCCCGCAAGCACAGACTGGTCCATATCCTGCAAGCACAGACTGGTCCATATCTCGCAAGCACAGACTGGTCCATATCCCGCAAGCACAGACTGGTCCATATCCCGCAAGCACAGATTGGTCCATATCCTGCAAGCACAGACTGGTCCATAACCTGCAAGCACAGACTGGTCCATATTCCGCAAGCACAGACTGGTCCATAACCTGCAAGCACAGACTGGTCCATATTCCGCAAGCACAGACTGGTCCATATCCCGCAAGCACAGACTGGTCCATATCCCGCAAGCACAGATTGGTCCATATCCCGCAAGCACAGACTGGTCCATATCCCGCAAACACAGACTGGTCCATATCCCGCAAGCAGAGACTGGTCCATATCCCGCAAGCACAGACTGGTCCATATCCCGCAAGCACAGACTGGTCCATATCCCGCAAACACAGTAATTAGCAAAAAAGAACCACAGCACTCATTCGACCCCGCCAGAAAAGAAAACTTGGGGGGGGGGGGGGGGGGGGGAGAAACAGAGAGAAATTCAAAAAGTTTCCTTCTCTGTAGCGAAAAATATTCATGCAAAGCCAGCAACGAAGCTTTTTTCCGCATCATTACATGCTGCCACAGCTTTGCTATAATATTGGTATCCCGCAAACACAGACTGGTCCATATCTTGCAAGCCCAGACTGGTCCATATCTTGCAAGCCCAGACTGGTCCATATCTTGCAAGCCCTCACTTCCTTGCAAAGTTTATTGGCTAGTTGTTAAAAGATAAACGATAATCAACCAGCAACTATTTTCAGGTGAACCAAAGCGAAACCGGTGAGCTCATTATTACTCCTCACCCTGCTGGTGTTTACACAGAACAACTATCAGCTTACATTTCCTTAATTGAGTTATTATTCAAACAATAGTTGTCCCATGTAGAGCAAGCCTTAACCCCTTAAGGACCAGGGTGTTTTGGTGCAAAAGGACCAGACACTTTTTAGGGATTTTACCAATGTGGTGGTTTTACGGCCCTATTTTTTTTTTCTTCAGATACCCAAATTTTTTCAGCAACTTTTTTTCCGGAACATATAGGGCTGTTTTATATCTTTTTTCACAGATTTGTTTCTGTTTTAGGGGTAAAAGGCTACAAAAAAAGTATTTTTAAAATTAATATATCTATGCTAAAATAAAGTACAGGAATGTGTTCCTCATTTTGTTTCGGACGTTTTGACATCTAATTTGTATAGTCTAGGAAAGCAGGTTATATATAGCGACAGTTTTGATTAGTGTCATCAGTCTGTCATTTTATGTGTATATATATTAACCCTTTCCAATCCACTGTCTGCTGTCTGAAGACATTCTGTACAGGCTGTACAGCTCCAATGTTGGAAGACGTCCGGCAGGGTATTCTTACTGTATATTACTGACCGTTCTGTTGTCGGGGGCCTCTCTAGCATGTCCCATACCGCAGTACTGGCTCTAGCCAGCAGATGGTGCCATTGTATAATGTCAGAAAGAGAAAGCCCCCTAGGAAACCCTGAATCTAAAGTTGGATTGCAAAGGGTTAATATATATATATATGTGTGTGTGTGTGTGTGTGTGTAATTAATTTTATTTTTTTATTTTATTCTTTAATTTATTTGTACTTATTTATTGTAACTATATTTTTAACATCTATGACCTCAATGATGTCATATAAGACCTCTGGGGGGGTCATTCATATTGTCTTTTTTTTTTCATTTCACACTTTTTCACTGTAAGGGCTTACTTCGATGTGCGTATATATCGGCTGGGTTTTCACGCTCGGCCGTTATACGCTATATCTCTCTGCAGGGGGAGTAGGCGGTACGGGATAGGAGCTAGTGCACTGAGCTCCCACTCCCTCTCTGCCCCTCACCACTAGTTGCAGTAGAAGAGGGTGGGGTGGGTGGAACTTAGCTCCGCCCCATACTGCCCCTCCCATTGCAAGCAGTGACAAGGAGTGGAGAGGGGGCGGGAGCTCAGTGCACTGCTCCCGGCCTGGCCCGCCTCCTCCTCCTGTAGAGAGAGACACCGTATATCGGTCGGGTGTGAAAACCTGGCCGATATGCGCACATCGAAATAAGCCCTAACTGGAGCATCCATAGGAGCCCCTGTTATCGGGAAAAATGTCCCCTGTAATGACAGTAGTCACTAACAGAGCTGATCGGGGTCTGCTCCGACCCTGCGGCTGTGCTGTAGTTGTGGGGCTCCATCAAAATCCACAGCAAATCTGCTACATGAGAAGGCACCCTTACGGCTCATTTACACTTTGCGTATTCATGGACCGATACTCTGTACATTCAATGTGTATTTTGATGTTCTTGCGAGTTTTTTTTGCGTACATAATCACTGTGCATTTACAAGCGCAAAAAAAACCACAAGAAGGTCCTATGGATTTCTCCCTCCTTCCTGGGTAAATATGCAGTTAATATACATGTATTTACACAATCTCATTGACTTCAATAATATCTCAAACTGACTTCTGTAATACAGACCAAAATAGGAAAAATATGGACTGAATACCCCAATGCAAATCAATGGGTGTCAGGGTTAACCTCCTAAATAACAGTGCCTCCCCTGGCTCACCATGTAGCACCGTATATGCGATTTTTAATAGTTATTCAAATTTTTAAACAAGGCATCACACATCACGACATGATTTAATGTAAGCAGACAATGGACAATTAGACAATAGTGTAAAATATACAAATCTCAGAAATTGGAATCAAATTTACTCAAAAATCACAGAAAAAAGACAAAGCTACTGATACTAAGGTACAAACACCAGTTTCCAGCAGCATGAGAAAAAACAAAATGCTACATGGTGGAGGGGGCGCAGGTGTAAAAAATGGATGAACTACTAATTAACCCCTTAACGACCACCCAGACAACTTTTGATAGCTGCCGTTAGGAAGCTTCATTCTGATGAGCCGTCTTTTTACGGTGACTGCATCAGAAGCCTGGTGCAGGTCTCCTGTGCAAGGGGGAGCAGGTGATCAGCTGTCGGATGATAGCCGGGCACCTGCTCAAACAGCAGGGACCTGAAAAACCTTCGATCCCCACTGTTTAAGACTTTATGTGCCATGGTCAGTGCAACCGTGGCATGTAAAATATTGAGATAGGGAGGGCGCACCCTCTCTCACACATTCGGACCCCCGTAATGTCATCACAGGTCCCGTTGGGTTGCTATGGCACTCGGAGGCTTGAATATAGCCTCTGAGTCTGCCAGCCGGAGGCTGAGCCTAATAGACATTGTTATACACTACTATACTGAAGTATAGTTGTGTATTAGAAGAATGATAAAATATGGTGATATTTAGAGCTGAGCGAGCATACTCGCTAAGGACAATTACTCGAGCGAGCATTGTCCTTAGCGAGTACCTGCCCGCTCGGAAGAAAAGGTTCGGGTGCCGGCGCGGGTGAGAGGTGAGTTGCGGGAGTGAGCAGGAGGGAGCGGGGGGAAGAGAGGGAGAGAGAGATCTCCCCTCCGTTCCTCCCCGCCGCTCCCTGCCCCCTGCTGGCACCAGAACCTTTTCTTCCGAGCGGGCAGGTACTCGCTAAGGACAATGCTTGCTCGAGCAATTGTCCTTAGCGAGTATGCTCGCTCATCTCTAGTGATATTCAACTACCCTAGCGGGACAAGAATAAAAAGTTAAAGTCTAAAAAAATATTTAAAAAAATAAAAATGTCCAAACCCCACCTTTCCACCTTAAGGCCTCGTTCACATGAGCGCTGTTTTGGCGCAGTATAGGCACGTGAAAAGATCACGGCTATACTGCACTAAAGATCGCGTGAATGGGTGAATTCCAACTATTTTAATTGGCCCGTTCACATGATTGGAGGTGCGTGTTATCCAGCTCCCATAGAAGTCTATGGAAAGCACGAACCAAAGATAGGTCAGGTCCTATCTTTTCTCGCATCGGACCTTAGATGTGGGCATTGTAGCCACGTATGTCCTGTCTTTGATTGGTGCGAAAATTTTGTGCATCTAAAATTCCTTCATGTGAACGCTTCTATAGGAAACCATTGGCTTTTATAGAATTGCTCTTTTCACGCGCCACTAATGCGCAAAAACAGCACTCGTGTGAACGAGGCCTTACTTTGTAAAAAAAAAATCACATATGTGGTAAGACCGTATTTGTAATGACCCAGAGAAAAAAACGTTAGTACATTATTTAAACCATACAGTGCACGTTATAAGAAAAAACTAAAGTCATGGCGAAAATAGCTAATTTTGCCTATTTTCCCTGCAAAAAAACGGAATGGAAAGTGATCAAAACGTCGTATGGATCAACAAATGGTACCATTAAAAAGTACAACTCATCCCGCAAAAAAAAAAAGGTAGAACCCTTACATAACACCGAAAAGGAAAATGTTAGGGGTCTTTGAGTGCAGCAATAAATTTTTTTAAAAAGCGTGAAAAAGGTGCAAAGAAAAAACCCAGATAAATATGGTATTGACATAATCATACTCGCCTGTAGAATTAATTTCATATATCATCTATACTGGACGGTGAATGCCGTTAAAAATAAAAACCATGCAGATTTTGTTAACCCTTTCCAGTTCAATTTGTATCCTGGTTTTCCTAGGGGGCTTACTCTTTTTCTGCCATTATACAACAGCGCTATATGCTGGTTAAAGCCAGTACTGCATGAGGTGACACATTGGATAGGCCCCGACAGCAGGTAGGCTGACAATATACAGTAAGAGAACCCCAACGGATGTCTTCCAACATCAGAGCTGTACAGCCTTAAATCATAATGTCTTCAGACGTCAGACAGTGGATTGGAAAGGGTTAATCTTGCTGCTGGAAAAAAATGTCTCTAGGAATGCGACGATGAAAAACAATGAAAAATTAGTTGGTCATTAAAGCGCAAACAGGATTCATCAGTGGGGTTAAGGTGGCTTTACATGGAACAACTATTATCCGAATAATCACTCGCGACTGCGAATGGAAACAACAGTTGTTCCTTATAAACATGGCCACCAACAGGGAGATTAGCCATAATTAGCTCACCAGTCCTTTAGTTTCAGCTCACCTAAAAAACATAGTAACTAGTTGATCAAAAGTCACCTGATGTAAAGTTGCAGTCATGCTGATTTGAATAACTTGCAAACAAATTTGCATTGACATCTCCCTATAAACAATATCTTGGCGAAGAACTAATGAGCAATAAGCACTCCGTGTAAAAACTTTCAAACTTCAGTGAAGTTTCTAAGTGACTATCTGAAAGTTGCACGCAGTTGCTCAATGTAATGGCACCCTTACACTCCTACCATACTTTAGGGGAGTGGGGTAGGAGTCTGCTTAGTATCATGTTTGCACATAGAGCTTGCACTAGGGTGCTAATTACATAGATATGTATAATACACCATGCAGGCTTACAGCCTATTGGTGATGCCCATACTATAAGATCAGGTGGGCTGTGCTGCATCTTCTAAATGTACCAGACAAAGCACTGACCTGTGGGCGCACCCAACATTTTAAAGGTAGATTGCTTCTTGATAAAATAATAAGCACAAAGTATTTGTTAATATTTTGACCAAAATATCCAAAATTACAATCCTGCCGCTCTCCCATATAGCATTTTGCCTTCTCTGCACTCTGCTGTATTATTTAAGGCCCGTTTACACACAAAGATTATAGCAATTCGTTTGAGCGATAATCGTTGTATGTTAATGCACCCATCTATCACTCTTCCACTGAATGATGATTTTTTAGGTGGGTGTAAAATCTATTGTTCAGCCGGAGAGAAGATAATACAGAGCGCATGCTGTGTTTGCTGTCCATAGTACTGTATTCTTCACAGAAGCACTGATTACATTGTATTCAGCTTGCAGCCCCGCAGCAGAACAAATGAGCTGAATGCAGAAAACAGACCACCTGCTGTTCTCTGCATACAGCTCCAGGAGGCTCATTTACATGCAAATGAAGGTGATAAGCTGCTAATGGACATTAGTGGTCCATTAGCAGTTTATGCAAAACAATCGCTCAAAACCTATCTTTTGAATCTTTGCATGACAATGGCCCTTAAGTTTGGCCTTTTTCTCTGATTTTTACACTTTATTAATCTCTATATTGTTCTATTGCAGCGTATTTTGCCAGCTTTGTTGGAAAATCCAGGATAAAGCATAAAGTGATACCTCCAGCTGTCAGTGGTCACCCAGAGTTTGAAAGAACCTTCAGAGCACAGTATGTAATTGGAAGAAATAGAGAATATACTATGCCTGAGATTACTTATTAGTTATTGTCTGCTTTTATTCTTTGGAAGATTCGCTTATAAAAATGTATTTTATATGATGGTGGACATGTAAAGGGGTTGTCTACTTGTAAACCATTCATGGTCTATCTTCATCATAGGTCATCAATAGTAGATTGTTAGGAATCTGTTGCCAGGGACCAGCTGTTCTCTGGGCTGGTGTACTGAGCTGAGTTTTGCAGGAAGCAGACAGCTCCATTCCCACTGCAGTGGCCTTGCTTGGAATTGCAGGACAAGTTTCCAACGGCTGATTGGCCTGTAGGACCACGTATGACCACTGTGGTTGAAACTGAGTTGTCTGCTTCCTGCAGAAATCAGCACTATGCACGAGCTCATCTGTCCAGAGAAGAGCTGATTGGCAGGGATAGTAGCTGTTTTGAACAATGTTCTGTTTTGCTTCCTGATATTTTAGTAGAGCATCTAAGATAGTAGTTCCCGAACTCCAGTCCTCATGAGTACGTCTAGAGAAAAGAAGGTTTCCACACAGACATAGAAGGGGGTTCTTTACTGTAAGAGCAGTGAGACTATGCAACTCATTGCTCGAAGAGATGGTGAAGGCAAACTTGAAGGCAAAGAATTCAAGAGAGGCCTGTACGCCTTACTTGAGCATTACAATATTATAGTCACTAATTACTTCAGAGGGTTTGTTGATCCAGGGACTATTCCAATTGCCAGACATGGAGTCAGGAAGATTTCTTTCCTCTTAAATAAGGCAAATTGGCTTCTACCTCATTGGCCTTTTTTCTGCCTGCCTCTGGATCAACATTGAAGGGGGGGGGGGGGGGGGATAGGCTGAATTAGAAGAACATATGTCTTTTTTCAGCCTAACATACCATGTAACTATAACTCCTTAACAGGTCATGTTTTCAGGATCTCCATAGTATTGCCAATATGATGCAGTTATTGTCAGTGCCTCATACATTGCCACAGTTGTTCACTCTATAAGATATCAGGAACCATGACCCTGTGGGGTGCTTTCATATGGGAAGATTTATTTCACCAGGACGCACTGCAAGCTGCACTTTAAGCTGCAGCTGCGCAATCTCTGTGCTAACACTGCATACGGCTAACTGTGAATTTATGTGGAATTGGTGGTAGATTTAGGTAATTTGCAATCCTACATCAAAATCCACAGGTGGCCCGGCCGATTTTTGTGCAGAATTTACAGTATGTTTTGGTGCCGATTGCGGGCTGAATGAAAGCACTCATGAAGACTGCAGTTGGAAAAACACTAGTCTAGATGGAAACAGCTTCACTTTTAAGGCTCCTCCCTTGGGTGTCCACACCGTGGATTCGCAGCAAATAGCACCCATAGCATGCTATGGGAAATCGATTCTTCCTGCAATTTGTTTCCACAAGCGGAGGAAAAATTGCAGTATGCTCCATTTTTTTGTGGACTCTGTGTATATGGGATCCTCTTTTTCTTTGGATTTTGACTAAAGTCATTTTTAACCAAGCAGAAAAGATTGTTTCCATTTCTCTACACAATGCTTCCAGGTCAAAGGTGGAACATGAGATCTCCTTAGGGCTTGTACAGTTGTATTAATGCTCTGTGCTTGAGCTGTATATTTCTTGCCTATGATGGATTAAAAAGTTTTTGCCAAAGAAAACTTTGGGGAAGGCCTTTTTGATATCACAGCACAGGAGCTGATCCCATTCTTGGCACTAATCATACAGCTCAAGCAGCACAGAGATGTAGTGCAGCTGTGTGTATGAGCCATTATAGAAGCTTTTCAGTATCTACCACGAGTTAAAGGCTATTGTGCCTCCATAACAATATAACGAACATATCAACACTGATTCAAATAATGTCATCAAGTAGTGTCTACACTTTATCTAGACAGTAACCAAATGACATTATCTGTTGCTTTATTGTTGTCCAAATACCAACAGAACTGTAGTCATGTCTGGAAATGGTCAAAACACCTTGCCCATGACTGATTAAAATTAGTATGTTAATGTCTTGTGATGGCCATAGAAGTGAGAAGTGATCAAAAGTGAGAAACAATCTGGAAAACAAATGAATGTATTAACCCTTTGCAATCCAATTTTGGATTCAGGGTTTCCTAGGGGGCTTTCTCTTTCTGACATTATACAATGGCGCCATCTGCTGGCTAGAGCCAGTACTGTGGTATGGGAGAGGCCCTCGATAACAGAGCGGCCAGTAATATACAGTAAGAATACCCTGCTGGGCATCTTCCAACATCGGAGCTGTACAACCTTTAATCAGAATGTCCTCAGACGTCAGACAGTAGATTGGAAAGGGTTAATGTTTAATTTATAACCAGTTAAAGGGGGTCTCAGTACACTAAGGACCCCTAAATACTGTATATGTCACGACTACTGCTTATCCTTGAAAAATCGGTAATAGACGTATAACATAACCAACAAATCTGTAAGAGTTCATTGATTGCACCCCAAAATTTTGATACACTGAAATTAGTTCAGAATGTCAGAAAATGTTTTTTTTTACCATTCTTTAGACATAATGATTATACTCCAGAGTAAAAAAACACAGCAATGTCAGCATCTCCATCTGGTTTATCCCATTTCTCCGAACTCACTTATAAAACATGCAACATTTCAGCTCCAATGAGCCCTTTTCAAGCACAAGACATAACCCCATTTCACCTCTTCTATACATCCCTTATAATGACATCCATTAATAAAGAGCAATGAATTCTAAAAACATCAAACATAATTAGTGTATTCTATCCTACGGTATCTAAAGTTTAAAAAGACCTGATTGACACATGATCCTACCAATCAGGCATGTTATTCAGCGGACGGGTTGGTGACCAGAAGATCCACATTACTCCCGGTATCCCATTTCTCTATTACGTGTGTGTGCTTACATTGTATTATGCACCATAATAGCGCATTGTAATCAATGGGCAGGCCTGAATACGCAGGGAGCTTGCATATTCAGTACATATCTATGCACAAAATCAATGGTATTTCTGTGTTTTTTTACAATCACAAATACGCCGTGTATTTATGCATGTAAGAAAACTGCCGATAAGCAGAAACACAAAGAATACTTCACAAGCCAAAATACGCATATGGTGGTGTGAATGCACCCCAAGGTAGGAGCACCCTCATGACTCATGACTTGACCCTCCATGGTGTTGAACAGGAAGGAGTCTGTATGCCCTGACACATGTACCCGTATTATACCCAGTAAGGCCGCCTGCAGACGGCCGGGTCCCGTGCCCCTGCAGAGGCCTGCGGCTCACCCGCTCCGGGCGTCTTCACTGTCTGCTATGCGCCGGCCGACGGCCAGAGAGCGCATTCGCAGAGAGGAGCCGGCCCTTCACCACTGACATAGAGCATGCCGCGATTTGTTTTCTGCGTGTGATTTTACATGGACAAATCGCGGCCGTCTGCCTAGGATTGCGTTTTCTAATGCAATCTTATGGCAGCGGCCACGGGCGGAAATTTTACAGAAAATCCCGCCACGGAATTTCCGCCCATGTGCAAGGGGCCTAAGTATTAGTGATTTGCAGCTGTGTTTCTGTAATTTCATTGGTCGGGCTTTATATAAAGTAACAAGGTTAATATCATACCACCATCCACAGATGAAGGCTTATACATCAACACACACATCAGGGCTGACGCCATGATGTGAGGCAACCCAGACAACTGAGTTAGGTATTTCTCCCTTAGTTTTGCCCATGCATTTTCACTATTTTTTATAATACTTTGCACTTGCACTTTGATAGTCTACGTATGACCTCTTGTTGTAATATATTGAGACATTTGTCTTGGGTTTGTCATCCATGGCTCAGTATTTTTCCTATGGTGACTCATCTTTTTAGATATTTTTTAATGTGTTTTCAATAAAATATTCCTTGAATATGGCATTCTTGTGCACTTTTTGTTGTTGGTTAATGCAAGACACCAGATGGAGGTGCTGACATTGCAGTGATTTATTTTTACTATATTGGCAACTGGGATGGATCATTCTGGGATAGATGAACTCTTGCATTCCACTGATGTTGAAAATAATGGATTCCGGTGCTGATCTATATATACACATACTCTAAAGCAGTCAGTGATATGGTTTTGATTCTAGTGACAAATTCTAATAATTCTATGACATCTCTAGTGTTCTTAGTGCTGCCACCAGCTAGGGAGCAACCTGCAGGGGGCCTGAGAGCGACATGTGGCTCCTGACTTACAGGTTGAGGAATACTGGTGTCACAAGAGATGGTGTGTGATGCAGGCTTCCAGATATGATGGAGCCAACGGAGTTACCAAAAACATACAAGGTTTATTTAAGAAAACAGAAATATAACAAGTACCGATATGAAAATGACAAAACAATAAGACTTGGGCCCTAAGGATTCTTCATGCTGTCTGTAGCAACTCCATTCTTAACAATCGGTCATTTACTTCTCCCAAAGGGATCTTTAGTGTCACAAGTGATCGGGCATCGGCATTCACATTTTCTGTCTTCGACCTATACTGGATGGTGAAGTTGTATTTTTCAAGCTAAGCCACCTACCTGTGCTTTAAAGCTCCCTTATTATTACGTTTAGCTGTATCTAAGTCAGCTAGCGGGTTCTTATCAGTCATGACTTGTATTTTAGCCCTGGTCAAGCACTCTGCACACTTTTCGGTCATGACCTAGAGACCAACGCCAACAAGTCTAGCTTAAAAGAGCTGCAGTTGTTGGAATTGCATACAGATTCTCCCAGGGACCGACTGGCATATGCTACCACTTTTTCATGACCATCTTGGACTTACACCAGTACAGCTCCTAACCCATAGAATCTGCCATCCGTATAGAGCAGGAAAGGCTGGTCAAAGTATGCTAAGATAGGAGCTGCAGTCAGGGCTTCTGTTAGTGTCTGAAATGCCTCTTCTTAAACCTGATCCTAGGAGATGGATCTGTTCTTTGGACCACCAGCTATCCCTCTCAATAACTCATTCAGAGGAGCTACAATCTTTGCAAAATCTTTGATAAAACGCCTGTAATATCCAGCTAAGCTGAGCAATGCTTTTAACTCTTGTAGAGTCTGCGGCATTGGCCGCTGCTGTAAGCAGTTACTTTATCTTTAGAAGGCAGAAATGTGTCTTAGGACACAGTGTGGGCTAGGTATTCGATTTCCCGCTTGAAGGAGTGACAATTTTTCGGCTTGATCTACAAGCCATGGGCTTGTAATCTCTCCAGCACTTGCCCTAATCGCCTCAAATGCTCTTTGCAAGTGGCAAAGTACAAAAATATGTCATCCAGTAGATAAGAGTAGCTTCAAAATTGAGATCCCTAAGTCACTTTTTTTCATGAGCCACTGAAATTTGCAGGTGCGTTGGTCAGCCGCAGTGGCATACGGTTTAACGCATACAACCGCATTGGTAGAATAAACACTGTTTTAGCTTTGTCTTTCTGTGCAACTGGCACTTTCCAATATCCACTGGCTGAGTCAAGTCAATACTTTGCATTTACCAAGGACTCTTGAATCCAGTGGGTAGGAATCTTGGTTGGTTCAGGTGTTGAGTTTACGGTAATCTACACAGAACCGGATACTCCCTCCCATCTTCTTTACAAGCACCACCAGGGCTCTGGCTGCTCTGGATAACTTCTCAATTCAGCATTTGAGTTAGCAACTTCTTCACTTCTTGATACAACTTTGGTGGGATCTGGCAATACCTTTCATGTATGGGCAACATATTTCCAGTTAGTATTTAATGCAGAATAGCATCTGTGCACCCAAAATCCTCAGCATGTTGGACAAACGCTGTTTGATATTCTGCAGTAAGTCTTCAATGTCCTTCATCTGTTCCGCACTGAATGAAGTCAAATCAACTCCCATTTGTTCTAGGATAACTTGTTTATTCCACTGGGGTGTTGAGCTCTCTTTTTCTTCTATGGACACAGTTGAGGTCCCTGCTTTACTCTTTACCTATTCATGACTTCGCCTTGGTTTACATAGACTTGTGCAACTTTTATTCCAGGTTCTAGGGCAGGGGTATCAAACTCATTTTCATCAAGGGCCACATGAGCGTTATGATTGCCTTCAAAGGGCCAATTGTAATTGTAAGACTGAATAATAATAATGTCCATTGTAGTGGCCCCAGTGGTGATACTGCCTCCATAGTAGTCACAGTGGTAATAGTGACCCCAGTAGTAATAATGCTGTCATAGGGGCCTGGATAGTAATACTAACCCCCATAGTGACCCCAGCAATAATAGTAACCTCTATAGTGTCCCCAGTAGTAAAAGTAACCTGCCATAGTGGCTCCAGTAGTAAAAGGTACCCCTCCATAGTGGCCCCAGTAGTAATAGTGACCCCCCCATAGTGAACCCAGTAGTAAAAGTTCACTATATTGGTTGCCCCAGTAGTAATAGTGCCCCCATGGTGGGTCCAGTATTAATAGTGTCCCCATGGCCTCCATAGTAATAAGTGACCCCCATAGCAGTCAAAGTAGTAATAGCAACCCGCTATTGGCCTCTGGCCAGCCAGCATCTCTACAGGCATTCCACTCACCTAGCCTGCAGTCTCGGTCTGGCAGTGGCAGCTGCTTCTGACTCTGTGACTGTCTCTCTCTCCCCTTGGTGTCTGGGCTGCACACAGGATGGTGCACACAGACAGTGGGCAGTGGGGGGTAGTCAGCAGTCACGGACTCTGCACTACCATTACTGCACCAGAGCTGCAGGCTGGGAGAGTGCTTGTTAGTTTGCTGCACGGTCAGCAGGCTACGTAAAATGAGGTGGTGAGCCAGATTAAGCTCACAGGCCTTGTGTTTGACGTGTGTTCTAGGGTAAAATCTTCGGACCTCCAAACTGACAGAGCGTATCGGGACTTATCAATTCTGAATCACAGCTAACATTCAGGTCACCAAGGAGTTCTGGCTCATCTGACCAAGCCCCTCCGGCTCTAGTATAACTTTAATTCCTTCTAGTCAACGGTTTGTCCTGATCGGCAGAGTCAGAACAATTTCATGTCGGAGAGATAGGGCGAGAACAGGTTTTACAGGGCCAGTGGGGTGTTGTTTGCTTCCAGCATCCGGGCCCTCATTTAGCAAACATAATCTGGTCCAGTTCTCACAATATATTCATGCCCAGGATCACAAGATCATCATCTCTGAAGCGTTTGTAAACAATGTTAATGTCTTTCTTGCCAATGTCTTGGCTGCATATTTGCAGTTTCATCCAGGTAAGTCCTGAGACAGGAGCTAGCAAATGAGTTCCCACAGTCAACTTGATACAGTTTCTCTTTCAGGTTTGATCAAGGCCTGGAAGAGTTGGTTGAAAAAGGCTTCCTGCATCGTTGTCACTTGCAAACATGTATCCACAAGGCAGTCAACCCCCTTTCCTTTGAACTCAGCCTGATTTATCAGACATCCAGCAATTAGATGCTCAGAGAATTGGCTTGTAGATTCTCTCTACACCTCCCCCACAGTATGCCCCATGACTGCAGGGGTTTCTAATTTAACGACTCCTCAGGGCAGCGTATTGCCTTACTTTGACAGTCTCGGGCAAAGTGGCCTCTTTCCCCACAATGCCAACACTGGAATCCTTATTGGTCGGTTCGCCCGTCTGTTTCCCAATGTGTAGGAGTACTTTGGCTTCTTACAGCAGGTGGTGGTCTCAGCAGAAATGAGGTCTGGTGGTTGCCACACTTGAGCCTGTTGGACGGAGCTCGATGAGATCTACAAATTTCATACCCTCTTCTCCCAAACTTCTTCTTTCACCTCATTCTTCAGCTTTTTCAGATCTTACCCCGTATGGGCCATAGCTTGCCTACTGGCTTCAAGCAATGGCTTCCGTTAGTAACTGGTGAAATGTCTGTGATGAATCAACAAGGATTTGATTGAGTATTACTTAGCCAAAGGGGATGCTGCATAATCCAATAGTAATTTGTTTTATAGAATCTGATTCACCAGTCCCATGGTGTTTAGCCCATAAGTTTAAAAATCCCTTTAAGTGTTACCTACTGCAGCATTTATCTTTATATAACAGGCCTGTCGTAATTTATCCAGTCCCTACGAATGTGCACACCAAATGTTTATATGGAGGTTGACCTCACTTACAGCTTGTGGATTGTAAGGTGTAAAAGAAGTGCTGCCCAGTTGATGTCTGGTAGCTCAGTCCATGACCACCTGGGCCTCTTGCACCAGCACCTGAGGTATCTACTATATCTGCAGACTATCACCTTTTCTGCTCTGCAGCATCAGCAGACTGCAAGCAGCACCCAATGCCTTTCCCACTCAGATGCTGAATTCTTCAGTTCTCTGAGGCAATAACCCAAACAGTCTACCTTGCTCTGAAGTATCAGGGCGCTGCAGAAAATGGCATCTCTTGAATGGCCTCTCCAGCAGCACCTCTTACTAATAACCACACTCTCTGGACTGTGCTTGTGGCAAAGTTGTAAAGCCTCTTATAGTCTTGATGTCCTCTTGTGAATTCTTTACTGGGCATACTCAGAAACACCTTGCAACATTTTGGCACAATTTTTGGTGAACTTTAGGAATTTGGCACAACTTTTGGTTTATCTCTGTTTATTGCCCAGGCAACCCTTTAACCCTTTCAAGCTAGCCCCTTACATTGGCATAAAACATGCAGAAACTTTTACCAAACTGAAAGATTTCTTGTGAGCCAATGGTGTGTCCAGTACTCATACTAAATGTGGTAGAAGTTGATCAGTGGAAGACTCTTGCTGAAAGTAAGAAGAAACTGTACTGTGTGGAATCAGGATAATGTTGAACTTTATACTGGAAGTCACTATTTAACACATGATATAGAATATATTGCTCAGTTATCCTTTACTGTACATATAGCTATATATAGGTTGTATTGACAGTAATTGCATAAGTGTGTGGGATAGATGTATTGTATAACGGTGCTCTGGGGACGTGTTAGATATATTTTCTACTGAAAAGTTGACAAGACATACAGATTAGTAACTCTAATCTCTTTTACAGACAAAATGGTATTGAATTCTATGCGTTATTTTTGGTTGACCTTTGGACTGCGGGCTGGTTCTTCAATCAAGGTAATTTCTCAATAAATGGCTGAATAAAGTGTAAGTTACTGAGACCCCTAATTTCTTTTAAGGAAAATCTAATTTGGTTTTTGCCTCTTACATGTGATAAATGCATTCTATCAAGGAATTGTATACCAGTGTCGGACTGGAGTGCCCAGGACCCCCAAGTCAAATTCATTGTGGGAGTCCACTGTACAGCTATATGCAAATATTACCTCACCCCCATTTGCAAATTCCCAGCCACTGCATTCTCTAAGCACATCAATGGAAAGGTGGCTAGTGGCTACGTTGGTGTGCACCCTGTCTCCACAGGAGGCTATGGGGAGAAAAATGGTGGACCCCCATTCACCCAATAGGTGAGGATTCCAGAAGTGGGATTCATGGCATATCTAGTAAAGTGTGAAACCACATGTAACAGGCACAGCATGGCCGAAAAGACTACTGACATACAGTTTTATCACAACACGTTTCATGTCTATGTGGCTTTGTAAGTCGGCAGCAGTTTTATCCACAAACTCGTGTGACCATTAACACTCAATTTGAAAACTGTGCTGATTTGCAGTAAAACCGAATGGCCGAGTCGTTTGTGTGTAACTTAACTGTTAAGCCTGTTATATACATTGTACTTCTGTGAAGCTGCCTGTTGGGGAAAAAAGATGATTGAGAGGGATGAGCTATTAAAACATTGTATGTTGAGTGTTACAATATCAGATTGGTTTAATAAGATTGAAAGAAAATTGCTATTTTTGTTATATTGTGACGCTCGGTATTATTACAGGACTGCTCAGAATGTCACATGGCTAACCATTCTCTATAATCCAGTCTAGCAGACTGGAACAGATCTAACCACAGCTGTTTAGTTGGGATTCCAGTCTCTAGATATTCAGTCATCAGGTCAGGTTCCAAGACTTCCTCTAAACCAAGATAGAAAGGGTAACCATGCAAACAGCAATATAGAGTATTCTCACTTCCCAGGGAAGTTTCTTGCAGTCTCTACCTTCCTGCTGTAAATCAGTGCTCACTATGGCAAGCGTTGCTCGGCACAGATTCTGCCTATTTGCACATAGGCATCTTAATCATTTGTATCTATCATCCTATCCTTTTACAATCATCCTAAAATTGAACTTCCAATGGTCGCTGCAGGGGAAATGTAGTATTGCATGTTGACCAAGCAAATGGAAGGATGTCCATGTAATTACATGCATGTGCTAGGTGAGATAGGACATTAAGCCCTGACTCATAGGGACAAATCCTTAGCGGGGGACTGGATCTATTATATCCATACACCCAAGTGAGCAGTTAAAGTTTCATGGGCCCTGATGCAATAGATTAGCTTGCCCCCCACCCCACCTCACTCCACATAACTATGGTTCACCCAGACCTTTCCACTACATCATTGGATTTCTTAAGTGGCCCCTCAATGCAGCACTAGCAGCTAGTCACATTGCTAGAATCTTAAAACATTAGGGGCACAATCTGCAACACACATGCATTGCCCCTGTCAAAGGAAATCTATATGTCAGAGACAGCATATCTTTTGAACAACTTTTGAACCCTTTGCAATCCAATTTTGGATTCAGGGTTTCCTAGGGGGCTTTCTCTTTCTGCCATTATACAATGGCACCATCTGCTGGCTAGAGCCAGTACTGTGGTATGTGAAATTCCGGAAAGGCCCCTGACAACAGAGTGGCCAGTAATCTACAGTAAGAATACCCTGCTGGACGTCTTCAGACATCGGAGCTGCACAGGCTTCAATCAGAATGTCTTTAGACGTCAGACAGTGGATTGGAAAGGGTTAACACAGCGATAGTATACCTTTTGGAAAATGTAGTCACTGTGTAATAGACAGATACCAGCTCTACACAACAATAGTCATTACAGTGTAGTTACCTCCAGTGATTACAGGTGATGTCTTCTTCTGATTGCAGTCATATATTTTCACTTTTCTTCGCTATGAAGATTTCTTCATGACTCCTTTCTGTACTCTCTCCCTATACTGTGCTACCTCCAATGCCCCTCTCAGCACCCCATACTCTCTAATAGTGCCTCCTCTTGTGTCCCACATAGTGATAATTTCATCTCTCTGCCCCCTCACAATGTATTAATGACCATTTTCTTTCTTCACAAAGCAATAATTCCCCTCTGTGCCTGCACAAAGTAATAGTACCCCTTTCGAGATCTCAGAAAATCATAGTATGCCATTTGTGTCCCCACAAAATATTAGTACTCATCTCTCCTCCCACAGAGTTATAATGTCCTATCTGTGCCACCACAAAACTAATAGTGGCCATCAACGCTATAATGCCTCCCAAAAGTTATAACTACTCCTCTGTGCCCCACAGGGTTGTACTGATGTTCTGTGAACCCCCCCCCCACCCCAAGTGATAGTTTATCACAAAGTGTCCCCTGTGCCCTAACAAAGTAATAGTACCCCACAATGCTATAGTGCCCTCTGTTTCCCCACAGTTATAGTGCTCCCAGGACAAACACCTTAATTCACTCTGCTGCTTGAGCAGCATGTCTCCTCCCCTAGTATGAGTCAGGAAAGGGGTTAGAAGTTCTTCATGCTGCTGTGTGGAGTAGAGTTGTAGTGATGGCACCTCTGGTATTTACCATATGGGATAAATAAAATATTAATTTTATATTATGGGATGTTATGGATTTGGTTATACTGATTGTATGTAGTTTTTTATTTTTATTTATTTTGAACATTAAAACATCTGAGGAGCTAAACAGCCAGGCCATGGAGTCAATAAACAGCCCAATTAGACACAAATAGAGATGAGCGAGCACCAAAATGCTCGGGTGCTCGTTACTCAGGACGAAAATTTCGCGATGCTCGAGGGTTCGTTTCGAAATAACGACAAACTCCTCCAGTGGGAGAGGATTTGGAACCCTTGCTGCCCATTCTGGGCAGGGGCCCGAGAACAGTTCCTGGGAGTCTGCCTGCTCCTCAGAATGTGCCATTGTAATGGAGTGAGGAGGCTGGGAGGAAGGAGGAGCAGCAGCCAGAGGATTTAGAGTTGCAGCAGTGGACGGCGCAGAACTCTGGGTGTTCGATAGATTGCTGGATGCACTTTCTGCCATCCACGACAGGACCTGCTCACACTGCTCATTTTCTAATAAAGGTCTACCGCGTGGACCCATTAATTGTGAGATGAATGTGGGGACGCCAGAAACGTGCCTCTCTCCTAATCCCGCAGCAGTCGGCTGCGATACACCTGGATCAGGAGCTCGGCCTGTGCCCACACCCTGACTTGGGCCTCCGCGTCCTCGCCCGCGTTCACGTCCACGTCCTCTAGGCCTACCCCTACCCCTCAGCATGGTGTATTACCAGTAGTGCAGAAACAGAACGCTGTAATTAAACGTGCCGCTTATTGGCCTGTGGTTGGAGGCTGACTTCGCTTACGGAACGCACAGCAGAGCCAGGAAAGAATTTTGCGCAAGCCTGCTGTAACACTTAGCTGGCTGCGTATGAATTAGGACAACTACCCCCAGCACAGACCCAGTACACTGAGGACGGTCACAGGCAGCCCAAATAGATTTTTTTTCCCAAATGTTTTTGGAAAGGCCCACTGCCTATATACACTGTATATGTCTTCTCTCTCTGCGTCACCACTACTGGCCCTGGAGTATGTAAAATAACTGCAAACTGTTGCACTGTGGACTGGAATACAGCGGTGATGTAACAGCCAACAGAGAGCCAGGAAATAATTTTGCGCAAGCCTGCTGTAACACTTAGCTGGCTGCGTATGAATTAGGACAACTACCCCAGCACAGACCCAGTGCAGTGAGGACGGTCACAGGCAGCCCAAATAGATTTTTTTCCCCAAATGTTTTTGGAAAGGCCCACTGTCTATATACACTGTATATGTCTTCTCTCTCTGCGTCACCACTACTGGCCCTGGAGTATGTAAAATAACTGCAAACTGTTGCACTGTGGACTGGAATACAGCGGTGATGTAACAGCCAACACAGAGCCAGGAAATAATTTTGCGCAAGCCTGCTGCAACACTTAGCTGGCTGCGTATGAATTAGGACAACTACCCCCAGCACAGACCCAGAACACTGAGGACGGTCACAGGCAGCCCAAATAGATTTATTTTCCCAAATATTTTTGGAAAGGCCCACTGCCTATATTCAATAAATATGTCTTCTGTCCCTGCCTCACCACTACTGGCCCTGGACTATGTATAATTACTGCAGGGCACAATGCTCTGCACGGCCGATATACAAAAAAAAAAAAGTGCAACAGTGCAAAAAGCAGCCTCCACACTACTGCATACGGTTAGATGTGGCCCTAAGAAAAACCGTTGCGGTTCTTGAAGCCTAAAATACTCCTAACACTCTCCCTATAGCAACTCCAGCAAGACAGCACTTTCCCTGATCTATGTCAGAACGCATCTGTGGCGAGCCGCGGGAGGGGCCGATTTATATACTCGGGTGACACCTGATCTCGCCAGCCACTCACTGCAGGGTGGTGGTATAGGGCTTGAACGTCGCAGGGGGAAGTTGTAATGCCTTCCCTGTCTTTCTATTGGCCAGAAAAGCGCGCTAACGTCTCAGAGATGAAAGTGAAAGTAACTCGAACATCGCGTGGTACTCGTCTCGAGTAACGAGCATCTCGAACACGCTAATACTCGAACGAGTATCAAGCTCGGACGAGTACGTCCGCTCATCTCTAGACACAAAGTAGTGATCAGATGAGCAAATGTTCATCTTCGCAATGCTTCCCTGGAAAATAAAAGACAAGTTTGTCGGATCGATAAGGTAGTATGATATCATAAAGAGAAGTCCATGTTACTGGTGCTCTTGCTAGGCCTGACCATGTGGTCATCCTCAGGCATCATCGCCTCCAGTCTGGTAGTGCTCGCTTCACCAGTACAGCAGTTACTGCGCCAGTCTTTTGCTCTGGGCCATGGTAAGCTGCTCCTGCATTTAACGTAATGTGGTAGTAGCTGCAAAAACCTTTTACTGACAGCTCTCATAGCCGCTGGGCCCTTCTCTGCCCACTGAGCCTAAAATATATTACCCCCTCCACCCCCAACATACCCTAGTCCACAAGTATGAATTTCTACTTCTGTATATACTATGGAATAAAGCGTTACCCTGTCTTCTATCCTGAGACACCAAGGAAGGAAGTGCTACCCTAGACTAGCAAAGTTAATGATATTTACCCCTCTACTTTGTTAGTCGACCAGTAGACTGTTTTCTCTTGTCCCATAGTTAGGTGCATCTTATAGTCCTAAAAATACAATATGGTACTTGCTTTTGAGAATTAGTTTCAGTAGAAATCTAAGGTAAGCAAGATCATGAGCAGACAACTCAAAGAAATCTGTTATACCTACAAAACGTCCGGAAACACTTGTAGTAAGGAGTACTCAATCATAGGAAACAGTATCAGAGCACATAGAATGAAAGATGAGAGGGACATTTAGATTGTCAATAGACTATACTCAATAAACTGACTGTAAATATTGAATTAAAGGGGTTGTCCCGCGCTGAAACGGGTTTTTTTTTTTTCAATAGCCCCCCGTTGGGCGCGAGAAACACCCGATGCAGGGGTTTAAAAAAAAACAAAAACGGATAGTACTTACCCGAATCTCCGCGCTCCGGTGACTTCTTACTTACCTTGCGAAGATGGCCGCTGGGATCTTTACCCACGGTGGACCGCAGGTCTTCTCCCATGGTGCACCGTGGGCTCTGTGCGTTCCATTGCCGATTCCAGCCTCCTGATTGGCTGGAATCGGCACACGTGACGGGGCGGAGCTACGAGGAGCAGCTCTCCAGCACGAGCGGCCCCATTCAGAAGGGAGAAGACCGGACTGCGCAAGCGCGTCTAATCGGGAGATTAGATGCTGAAATTAGACGGCACCATGGAGACGGGGACGCCAGCAACGGAGCAGGTAAGTGAATAACTTCTGTATGGCTCATAATTAATGCACAATGTATATTACAAAGTGCATTAATATGGCCATACAGAAGTGTATACCCCCACTTGCTTTCGCGGGACAACCCCTTTAAAACAAGAATTAGGACAGTTACACCATCTCTACAGGACAGGGATATTGTATGCATCAGTAAAACACATCCTCTAATTAACTAAGTAGATAGATGAATTACAGTTTTTTTTTAAAGCGGTTTATACATAGCTGATATATAATGGACATATGACGTCTGTTTCAGAACTAGCCTCACTGTTTGGCCTACTGTACATCTACGGACGTCACCTCTACTTTTATGGATACATTCAATCTGTGAAGAGCAGGTAAGTTGGAGTCACAAAAATTATTAATAAAGATGCAAATAATATAGTTGACCTGAAGTCATAAGTATAAAAAAAGTCTTCTTCACACTGTTGTATTTCCCTGTATGTCCCTGTTATTCAGTGTCATTACATTTACAGAAAACATAGATAAACATTTCCGTTAAAGGATTGTCCTATGAAATGCATACGCTATGCTAACTCTGGCATTCCAATTGAAATGAATGGAGCAATGATGTACATGTGTGACCACCACTCCATTCATTCGGGAATGTTTTGGATCCCCATTGGATTGATGGAGGTCCCTGTGATCAGACCCTCACCAGTTACTTATACCCTATTCTGTGGATAAGTGATGACTTACGTTCTTAGGACAAGACCTTTTATTAAGCTTTTTTAATCTAATGACACCCATATTCCTTTAATAGCTGTCTGCTGAGTAATTGGTTGTCTAACAACTATTCCTTCCTGATTTCTCCATACATATCCATGCTTGGCTCCATTATATGAGTAAGGATCCTACTTGCCAGAAATTTGTGTCAAATGCACATAACAAAAACTGTGACTTTACTGCCTTTGATGCTGGACTCTTTGACAAGGTGATGGCAACAGCTGGTCGTCAATTTATTGATAAGTTTTTAGGAGGATTAACAAAGGAACAGCCTAAGGCCGGTCTCACACAGCTGGATTTCCATTGCGGAAAAGGGCATGCATTAACAGGTATTCAAAAATCGCTTTTTCCTTCACACTTGCAGAAATGAAGTGTGAAGTCCACGAGCGGAGGAAAGATCGCAGCATGCTCTATTCTGCTGCGGACGGCCTCCATTGAAGACAATGGAAGCCATCCAACCCCAACCCATCCGCAATTGACATTACGGATAGGCCGCGTGTACCTGCGTCATTGCCTAGCGATGGCACTGGAAAAAGAAACATTGAAAAAAAAATCTATACTGCGCATGACCAACAGCGAGCATCCACGGTCATCCGCATTACAGGAGAAAGAAGGTACACAGGGTCGCCAGCCTAGGTCAGAGCTGGATTCTGCTTGCGGACTCTGGATTACTCATGTAAGACCGGCCTAATACAGAGTTCTAAGAAAAGTGGCTCCAAAACTGTCTATTTAATGAAAAAAATAAATATTTTTCTAAAACACACATGTCAGGATGAACAAATGCTGATGCGCGTTAAAGAGGAGTTAGGATCAAATGCAGCAAAGTCTATAAGAAAGTTGACTTCTACTTAGCTGGCTTCTGTTCCATCCTCTTCTGGAAACAGACGGTTATTTCCCTTGGAGACACAGTGAAGCATTGCAATGACTATGCAGTTTCCCTTATATTTTGATGACTTTACAATAAGAAATAATGCTATAATTATATAGACAGTTGTGCTTAGTCGTGACTTTCAAATCTATGTCCAGTGTATCAGTTAGGGCTAATACTTCTGTTCCCTTTTCACTAGGCTACAAGGATTCTCTGTAACCAAGATGGCCCTGATTCTGCTACTGGTCATGTCGGTGATGGGGATCACTAACAGTCTCCTGGACAAATACATCCACATCAACCTGCTGAATAAAATCCGTCACATAGTCCTAGGATAAGGGGGAGGATAACATGCTTGCTTTTATAATCACTATTAGAATTGTAGACTTATTCTGAGAACATGTTATGCATGTGGCAACTTTTTTACAGGCTCAGACTTATGGCTTGGTACCTGGCAATTTTGGTGCATGGTGTCCTCTCTAACGTCAAGGCCAAATCGTCCCCAGGGTCCGTTGAGGTATTGCTTTGTCCCGAACACTGTAAGCTAGTGGGTTATATAGTATCATAAACTTGTGGGTTAGATAGTATCATAAACTGATGGGCTATGTAGATCCACAGTCACATTCTGGACTCACAGTGCTCATCACCCTCATGTACATTAGCACATGGGCACAGAACAAGGGGAACTTAGTCAGGGAAAATGAAGGTGTTACAAGGAGAAAAAAGGGAAACCTCTTGTGAAATTTTATTCTACCTCAAGGTGATGTCATTGAGCTATGATGCATTTACTCACAATTTGTACATGTAACAAAAAGTAAAAGTTCAGTATGCACTGGTGGATATACGACCCGTTGGGCAAATATCTGCAGTAAAGCATTCAGTTTAATTAACATTACATTATATATCCACCTAAATAAGCTACAGTCCATAAGTATACAGTCAGGAGGATGAGCTGTGATCTCCTCCAATAGAACTGTGTGACAGGAGCTGTGTGACCATCATTAGTAACTGCGACAGAAGTGTCTGTGTCCCCTTCTGGGCAGTTTCTGTTGTAGATCCCTGTGACAGCATCACACAAACTGAGAATCTGACTGGTTTTAGACAGAATAACCCCAAGTAAATCTGAGTTGGCAAGAACTGAGATCACATGACCCAGAACTGCAGTATATTTTGTAGTACTAGCCATATTAAATATAAGTACTGAGTTAGGAAAATTTATTTCATCCATAGATTATAATTTCTGTGAGGTGTAAATAAAAATTTAAAAAGAAGGTATAAAGGACATAAAATTATATTCACTAAACTGCCCCCCCCCCCCCCACCGAGTATATAGGCCTTAATTGCTTCTATGGAGTGAAAGACAGTCCCATATAGTTAGTTCGGAAAGTTTTCAGACTTTTTAACATTTTGATATGTTTGGGCTCTGTGCAAATTAAAAACAAATTTCAAGTTTTTCCCCATCATTCTGCACTCAGTACCCATAATGAAAAACTGAAAACAGAATGATAACAATTTTTTTTTTATTTTTTCAAAAAAGGAAACCTAACATTTTGCATTGACATAAATATTCACACCCTCTATTCAGTACTTAGTTGAAGCACCTTTGGCAGCAATTCCAGCCTCCAGTCTTCTTGGGTATGATGACACAAGGTTTACACACCTGGATTTGGGTATTTTCTGCCATTCTTCTCTGCAGATCCTCTTAAACTCTGTCAGGTTGGATGGTGACTATCTGTGGAAGTCATTTTCAGGTCTCTCAAGAGATGTTTGATTGGGTTCAAGTCAGAGCTGTGGCTGGGCCACTCACATAATTGTCCGTAAGCCACTGTCTTATTGGAAAGTGAAGCGTCTACCCAGTCTGAGGTCCCTCGTGCTCTGGATCAGGTTTTCATGTAGAATATCTCTGTAATTGGCTCCATTCATCTTTCCATAAACCCTGATAAGTCTCCCTGTCCCAGCCGCTGAAAAAACACCCCCAAAGCATGTGTCTTTTACAGAGGATAGGCTGCCATAAAGCCCAGATTGGTGGAGTGCTGCAGTGATGATTGACCTTCTGGAAGTTTCTCCCATCTGCACACAGGATTTTTTATGCTCAACCAGTGTGACCATTTGGTTCTTGTACATCTGTCTTACCAAAGCCCTTCTTCCACGATTACTAAGTTTGCTGGGTCAGCTAATTCTAGGAAGAGTCCTGGTTGTCCCAAACTTTTTCCATTTAAGAATTATGGTGGCCCCTGTGGGAACTTTCAGGACAGCAGAATTTTGTTGTAGCCTTCTCCAGCTGTGTGCCTCCACACAATCCTGTCTCTAAGCTCTACGGGAAGTTCTTTCCTCCTCATGGCTTGGTTTTGACTCTGATATGCATTGTGAGATGTGAGACCTTACATAATCAGAGGTGTCTCTTTCAAAATTATGTCCAATCAACTAAATTTACAACAAATGTTTGTCAAATCATGGTGTAGAAATATCTCAAAGATGAGCAAGAGAAATGAGAGGCTTCAAGAGCAAAATTTCAAGTGTCATACCAAAGGGTCTTAATACTTTCGTCAATGCAAAATGTTAGTTTTTCATAAAAAAATACCAAAGATTTCTATCATTCTGTTTTAACTCTGTCATTATGGGGTATTCAGTGCAGAATGATGGGGGGGGGGCATTTGATTTTTTTTTTAATCGCACAAGACCACAAAATAACAGAATGTAAAAAAAATTGAGGGGCTTAAGACTTACTGGACACATTGTATGATCCTTTTCAGCAAATCAGCAGAAGTGATAGAGAACATTAAAAGTCTGACTGTCTCCACAGAACCAAAAATTACTTTTTTCATCCGCCCCCTCCTCACACTTTGAGAGGCAGAGTAATACAGATCAGTGTACACAAGTTTTAGGGCAACATATTGATATCTTCAGTTACAATATTGTATTCCCACTTGACCCCTACATGATTACATACCTGCAGGACCAAATTCCTCAGAGAATAGAAATACTTCATGATATGAATCACTGGAAAGAGAACGCTACTTTTGTACAACATTTCCAAATTAAACTCTCCATAAAAAGTTGGGTAACTTTGTAAATTTGTTTTTTTCTTAGTTTGTATTGATTTTGCGGTGTATGTAATTTTCTTTATCATTCACACTTTTTAGCAATCAAAATTTTGTTTGTTTCTTGATATCTGTGTGCAGTTTCTTTACATTGTGCTTTAACTACCTGAACAGTAATCCCAGAAGACTACCTGCCGTAAATGTACTGGTTGAGTGGTATATGGAACATGCTCTGGAGCTCAACCCAGTCCATAGCTTCGACTGCAACTGGTAACTGTTTGGATGCCACTGTCAAAGTTAACAGCCTGTCTAAGCAGCCAACTCCTCCCTGTGACAAGATTGCTGGGTGCCGATGGGTTCACAAGGCAGCCTAGAGCCTTGCAGTTTATGAAGTTTGGTAGGGCTTATTAGATGATCCTTAAAAATACAATATATTCCAATACTGAAGAATCACAGTATATGATAGAAGTGGGGACTTAATCTATCATGGTGATCTTGATAAAATAAATGTATACATAATGCTGCATTTTTTGGGGCACTCCGTCTTCTGAAAAACTGAATAAAAAGTGAACAAAAAGTAGCATGTGCCCCAAAAATGCTATGAATAGAAACTATGAGTTGCCCCACTAAAACAAGCCTTCACACAGTCCTAACTACAGATGAACAAAAAGTTATGAGTCTCAGAAGAGACTTTTTTTTAACAAAAAGGTCCTTTTTTGGTAAAAATAATAACACAAAAAAATGTATAAATTTGGTATTGCCACATTTGAATTGACCTACAGAATAAAGTTAACATGTCACTTTGCCTGCACCATGAATACTATAAAAACAAATAAGGAAGAGGGAATAATACCTCCACGGTGCCACCTTATTTGCATATTACCCAGAGGAGCATTAAAGGAGATGTCTCGAGGAAGCAGTTAAATTTTTTTTTTGCCCAGTCCCCCCCATTAAGTACACATTACTAAGCCCCCCTGTAAATGACATTTCTAGCTGGTTCGTACTTACCGTTCCAGCGTTTCAGCAACTTATAAAAGTTTCCCCAAGATGGCCGCCGGCTCTTTCCCCGTCGCTCGCTGCAGCCCGACGTGCGCGCTCCCGAGACGCCGCCAGCTGTGTCTCCATGGCAACCGGACGCATCGCAGCCGCCGACCAGACGCCCCGCAGCCGCCGACCAGACGCCCACCGCCAGGCAGCAGGTAACCGGCGCTAGCCCCCGGCTCCCCAGCGCTAGACCCTCAGCCCAGGTGAAGGCCCCGGAGCCCAGCGCTAGGTTCCGGAGCCCAGCGCTAGTTCCCCCGGCCTAGCGGCAGCCCCCCATCGCAGCGACTGCCCCCCCGGCCTAGCGCTAGTTCCCCCATCACAGCGGCAGCCCCCCCCGGCGCAGCGACAGCCCCCCCCCGGCGCAGCCCGGCGCAGCGGCAGCCCCCCCCCCCCCGACAAATCACTTACCTGGGAGGCTTCTCGGGGCTGCTGGGCTGGGCTGGGCTTCTCCGCTGGGCAGCTCCAGTTTCTGCACCTTCCTCTAACAGAGGAAGGTACAGAATGGCCGCTGCAGCGCGCTCCCGAGCAGTGACAGCTCGTCTGCGCATGCGCAGAAGAGCTGTAGCGGGGAGCACACTGAAGCGGCTCGTGCTGAATGGAGAAGACCGGACTGCGCAAGCGCGTCTAAAAAAGCAAGCTGCCAGCGCATTTAGACGGAACCATGGAGACGAGGACGCTAGCAACGGAGCAGGTAAGTGGAATAACTTCTGTATGGCTCATATTTAATGCACGATGTATATTACAAAGTGCATTAATATGGCCATACGGAAGTGTATAACCCCACTTGGTTTCGCGAGACCACCCCTTTAATGGCCTTTTAAGTCTCCTCACTCACCGTCTAGGTGCTCTCCCTAAGGAGAAAATATAGCGTTTCTGACCCCCTATTATAAAAATGAAACCCCCAAACCAATTGAATTTTTGTGAGATATTTTCTGTTGCACCCCACTTACATTTTTACAAATCTTTCAGTACATTATATGGTACATTAAATGGTAACAATAAAATAGTACAGCTCGTCCTGCAAAAAAACAAGCCCTCATACAGCTATGTCAGCAGAAAAATAAAAAAGTTAGAGCTCTTGAAAGTTGTAGTTGAAAAAGCAAAAAAGAGAACTTGAGAAACTGCTGGTCATTAAAGTGTTAATTAAAAAGTAGTACAAGTACAGCGCGGTATTTGTAAAGATATTCATTCCACAGTGGTTCCAAAAATGTTGTGCAAAAGTGGATAATCCTGACGGTTCACAGCCAGGGCAATAATCTGTGCTACAAATGTATTTCTGTATTATGATCATATGTTTGTATCTGTACTGTAACATAAGTAAAATACTATTTGTTCCCCAACTAATTATGTCCTTCCATCTTTTTACATTTCCTGGTATTTTTTTGTCTTATACCCTGTTTCCCTGAAAATAAGACATACCCTGAAAATAAGACATAGCATGATTTTCCAGAAATTTTGAGGATGCAAAATTATTTTTCAGGTTTTTTGAGGATGCTTGAAATATAAGCCCTACTCCAAAATTAAGCCCTGCTAACAGTTAATTAAAAAAGTCAATTTAAATAGTGTCCAGGCAGCTATACATGTAAAAAAGTTAAACCTTTTTGAACAAAAGTTAATATAAGACACTGTCTTATTTTCGGGGAAACACGGTAGTCACTGCATCCAATAACTCTGCATATGTGCTGTGCTAGATCATGTATCAGTTGCATACTGCTTAATGACCAGCTCTGGCATATGATTTGTTTGTAGTGATGAAGAAGTTTCACTGCAGGGATTTTCTTAATTTGTTTGGAAAAGTTGCAGCATTCTAGCCTTGTGGGGCACAGAAGTGAAACTCCAGGAAGTACACAATGCTTTTGTCTTTGTTGTCTTAATATAGTCATTTAGAGATATCTTTGGTTTTCGGATTCTTCAGATGGATATCATAGCTGTGTATGCCTTTTATTATACTGTAATACACAAGTATTGCTAAGCTGTCACACATTGTAACAGTCATAGCATTACTATTCTATTATATTCACTAACATTATTTCAGGTGTTTCTTAATAAAGAATGAGCAAAACTAATACTATATTAACTATCGTATGCATCTAACCCCATAGTGACGGCCAATTTGCCTTTTTACTGACCTCACTAAAGGCTAAAAACACAGTTAAATCTGTTGCTGTGGATTTCCATTCCCATTATGTATACATGTGGAGTTTAGTGTGGAATGTTCTGCGTTTTAAGCTGTGGAATGCAAAAATATTCTGCCAGTGTGAAAGGGCCCTAATGGGCTTTAAAATTGCACATACATCTTTTGAAGATGGTGGCTTGGCTAATTCCTGACAGACATGCTCCTGCTCTAACCATCAAGAGTGGAGAAACCTCAGATCCTCGCAGGGTAACCCCTAACATGCCAGAATCAATAGCAACTGTAGCATGTAAGCAGATGACAGGGGGAGGAGCTCCTTCTGTCACCCATCAGCACCCTGCAGTGTGTTTGCAGAGTACCATTGGGTTCCCATGGCAGCTGGAAGCCACCATGTCTGCCATCTAAGGGCGCCTACCCACTTGCGTTGCCGATTTTCGCGTATGAAAAACGCGGCGATTTTTGCACGTTTTCCTCGGGTTTTTTGCGCGTTTTTCACGGCGTTTTTTGCAGCCCTCCATTGACAATTATGGGTGCATTAAGAGAAAAATAAGGAGACATATGCAACTGACAGTTCCTATGTGAAAAAAACCCACGAAACGGAAAAAAAACCCCAGATGGACAAGAACACATTCTATACTAATTGCTCTTGAGAAAAAAACGCAAAACATCACAGGAAAAAAAATCGCAAGTGGGTAGGCACCCTAACTCGGACATTTATACCCTGCCTCTGGCAGAGTCTACTTAGCTGTTCTCATAAGCCTAGAAGAATGAGAAATGCAGTGTACTATCATAGAGATTCAATGCTCACAACTACAAGCCCTCTTGAGGGACTAAAAATAAAGGAAAGTTCAATAAAGTTTAAGGAAAAAAGTCCTTTAAAAAAAACAAAACAAAAACATTTTTCCCACAAAAGCCCTCTTTAAATAAATAAAATACAAAATAAAAATAAAAAAAGCAACTTAAAAAAAAAAAAAATAATTTAGGCTGAGGTCAGACGAGCGTGCTTTATGCACTGCTAAGGCTTACGCACTGCTAAGCAACGTGCAAACCACGCTGCTGTCATCCTGAAAAAGATCATGTGACCGGGCTGTCTCTAGGTCCGTGGAGCAGCCCGGTCACACATCTGTGGTGCGGGCTGCGTGCTTCCACGGCTCCCATAGGAGCCTATGGTAAGCACCCTGGGACAGCGTGCACCATGGTGCTGACAGGCGAATCGGCACTCGCTGTTCGTTGTTTAGTTTCTGCATGCAGAAAACTGATCAACATATCTTTCTGTGTAAACAGGCAGTATCACTTATGAACCACTGCATGCTTACTGTGAATGGAGGCAGGCAGACTGCAATGATCCTCGGCCTGCTCCACCTCCATTCAGTCAGCAACAGGGGCAACCTGTCAGGCATCTGTTGCCCAACAGATCGTTCCATGTAAAAGCACCCTAAGGGGTTAAAATGATCCCATTTTCATTGTTGATTTGGTGATGCTTGGATAGAATCAGGAAAGTCTGCATTTTCCTACTGCCTGCACTGATATATACTGATCATAGAGGTAGAAGAAAGGGGCAAAATCAATAATCTTGTCCAGTGTTCTATTTGGCATAACATCTCTTCCTCAATTGACTATTACTAATGTGCTCGTGGGTCCTCCTGGACCTTGTTTAGATTAGCTGCGAAAGAAGGGTGCCCTCCTACAATTTAGTGATCCGCGCTAACCACATGCAGATAGCCACTTATTGCCAGCGGGCATCTGCACTTAATTAGCAAATCCTGGTAAAATTAGCGGTCATGGTTAGAGGGAATCAACCGCAGCATCTGCAGGCACCCAAATAAGGGTTTTCCGTATATTTGCTTGGAAGATATGGCAAATGCTTTAATCCAAAGACAAAGGAGGAATTTCCTTTTGGTTGCTCAGGATTAAGACATGAAGCCTAAAGTCCAATCAGGTCCAGAACAAGGGTGGTGGAGCCGTCTGGGGAAAAATGGTTAGAGTCCCATCCCCAGTAACCGTGTCATAATTTGTGTAGCTAACTTTAGCAGGTCAAACAAATTTGATAACTTGTACCAAAATCAGCTGAATCTGACAGCTCAAGTTAGTTTCCCCTCTGATGTCTACTGTGGGAACCAAATCAGATATATTGAATTTTAACAAGATTAACCGGTTGACCAACTGAGAGATAAGCAGAGATAAAAGTGTGAAGCAACCACTTATCTCCCACATCTGTATGGCAATAGTCATGCACACTCAGACTCAGAATTTCTTCTAGTAAGCTACAGTATGCAAACAAATGGAGCATTGGTGCTTCAAACAAAAAGGAAGGAGCTCCAACCCTAAGGGTGGCTTCAAACACTGCGTAAATACTTCTGGCTGTCCGCAGGGGTAAACCTGCAGCAAATAGGCTGCAAATCCACAACTAAATGGTGCAGATTTTGCGGCAAACTTTGTTGCGGGTTTGCCATGGGTTTCATCCTCTGTATTTCAGTGGTTGAAATCTGCAGTCCGAATCCACAGCATAAATGAGCATCTACATCTGTGGACATTTTCTGCTCGGTGTAGAGAGGGTTTTTGAAGTCTCCTCCATGTGGCGTGTAGTAGATGCTGCAGATGTCCCTCAAGAAAATCTGCTGTGGAAATTCCACAGGATTTATGCAATGTGTGAAGGCAACCTGATAAATATTAGTAAAAGCTGCATTATAACATCTTCTGCACATATTAAAACTTTTATATTGTTGAAAAACTTGCAAACGTTAATATTTTGCCGCTCAGAATGCCTGGCAAGTATTGGGAGGTGAAGGCTTCTAGGTAATGGAGGTCCCTGGACAATAACTCCTTTAGCCTCATAATAATCCAGCCATGAGTAAAATTTGGTTATGCTAAAGGGGTTGTCCAGCTGTAAACTATTACTAGCCTATCTTCAAGTTAGGCAATCAATAGTAGATTGGTGCAAATCAGTCATCTGAGACCACTGCCGATCAGCTGTTCTCTGGGCCAGTGCGCTGGTGTGCTCAACTGATTTTCGCAGGAAGCAGACAGCTCTGTTCCCACTGCAGTGGCCTGGCTTTGCATTACACCCATTTACTTCAAGGGGAACTTGGACTATATTACCAAACTTGGCCACTGCAGCGGGAATGGAGCTGTCTTCTTCCTGCAGAAATCAGCTCAGTGCATGGACACACCAGCCTGCTATCAACTAAATGGTTGGGGTCATGGGTGACCAACCTGCTCTGATCTACTACTAATGGCCTAACCTGAGGATAGGCTATCAATAGTTTACAACTGGACAGACCCTTTAAAAGGAATGTGCACCTTTTCACCACATTTGATAGCAGCCTGGCAGCAGGGATCCTCAATCACTAGAACAAAGTGGCCTGCAGTGTTCTTCCAATAACTATGCCCATTTGGCCGACACTCTGTGATTTCCATTGCTCCAACCAATGCCATCTTGTGTGTTCCCTTGGAAGCAAGATTATCCATCCAGCTAACCTTAGATCGATAGGAAGGTGAAACACCAGCCCACAGGATTAGTACCAACTAGAGATGAGCGAGTATACTCGCTAAGGCTAACTACTCGAGCGAGTAGTGCCTTAGCCGAGTATCCTCCAGCTCGTCTGTAAAGATTCGGGGGCCGGCGGGGGTGCGGGGAGCGGCCGGAGGAACGCAGAGGAGATCTCCCTCTCCCCCCCCCGCTCACCGCCGCAACTCACCTGTCACCGGCGCCGGCAGCCGAATCTTTACAGACGAGCGGGAGGATACTCGGCTAAGGCACTACTCACTTGAGTAGTTAGCCTTAGCGAGTATACTCGCTCATCTCTAGTACCAACTTAACCATACTGACAGAAACTGCTTCTCTCTGCCCCCTCTGAAGTATGGTAGTTACGATGCAAGTACTAGTTGCACTACAATTATTTATTCAGAGTCCACACAATTGTTCTGTTCATATAACATTTTATTTTTCATCAAAAGTGGTATGCCAATATCACCTTTTCTACAGCCCAAGAATCTACAATTTCAAGAAACGACCCAATAAAAAAATCAGAAAACTCTAAAAAAAAAATTTCAAAAGAAAAATATGATCTGAATGGTGAAAGTCGATGGAAGATAAACAGTACAAAATTAAAATTTGATGTTATTCGAAGTGCAATACCACTGCATCGATGATGAGATAGAGAAAGAAATAAAAATACTCTATTTTAAACAAACAGTATTTATATTTATATATATATATATAATTATATATATTTCATTTTATTTATATCTTTGTACAGACATTAGACCCAGTGATATCCGCAGGATTGTAAAAAGATATTTACAGATAACCATTTTTTCAAACATTTACATCAGCACCATAGATAAAAAAGAAACATCATCTGTCTATATATTTACTTGGTCCCGATGTGGAGAGTATTTGGAGGAAGCTTTACAATGCCAACAGACGTGACCTACTCTTAGCCACACCCATATGTCTATCTGCCACTTATAGGAACATACATACTGAATCTCAGTACATAATGGGGGACTATATGTAGTGATTCAGACCGCAGGATCCGTCATACTCTTGTGTTTACATGCACAGAAAAAGTCCATAGAGGAGGAGTGTGTTTCCATACTGCCACATGTTTCCATGATAAGTGTCCATAGACAAGACAATATAGTATACATAGGTTTGCATGAACCTGTGGGCACGCTCGGTGTAGTAGCAAGCCTCGGCTCTCAGGGAAGAAATCGCTGAATATAATACACTGATAGGTGTGCTTACTGCAAAAAACATTATTCATTATTTTAGGAGAATCCCCTTAAAGGAGTATTCTGGGCATTTAACTCCATATCCATAGGTTATCGGCAGTTGATTGGCTTGGTCTGCCACTCAGGACCCCTGACAATCAGATAATCACAGCCCCGACACTCACTGCAGTGGGCTGGATGTTCACAGCTTCATCCACATTGGGGTTGGAATCAGAAGGGCAATAGAAGGTATAGCTTCCATTGATTTCAATGGGAACAAAGCCTTCTATTACACTTCCAGCTTCAACCCCTGGATCGGAGCCAGAAGGGCAACAGAAGGTATAGATAGAAATGTATGGAAGTTATATCTCCCAGTGCAGTGGGGCTGAGATCAGCGGATTGCTGGGAGTCATAAGCGGCAAACCCCTGCTGATCAACTATTGATGACCTATCCTGAGAATAGCTCAGTAATACTGTAAGGGGTTAATTGCCAGGAATATCCTTTAAGTATACCTGTAGAATAAGCCCGTTTTGTAAACACTCAATTTTCATGGTCACTTAGTAATTTTAATATGGAATTAATTTGCAGGTTTTGGTAAATGAGATTGATACATTGTCTTGCCTGAAAACCATAAAGTAATAAACCATAAATGTATAAAAATCCTCACATTGGTTTAATCTGCAAAATGGCGATTTCCACTATGTAGGTATTATATTTTCTATAAGGCTTGGGCTACACTATTTGTAGCAAGATTTTCCAATGGCATGTCATACTTGAGTCTAAGGCTACAAGTGGAACTGCTGCGGGAACATTTGGCAGTGGCAAATCTGCCCCAAGGTGGACAGCCTCCTTTGTGGCTCTCATCAGCGGAAGACAGCAGGGCACCAAATATAAAAAGCTATACCCGCCTCTCCTGGCACTCCAATGGCAACAATGGCTCCTTTACACCCAGCCTCCTGCGATGTCTCATACTATTTGACTGCCTGTGTTTGGCTGTAGTGATCACATGATTAACCAGCATTGCAGGAACCGGATGGACAGAAACAGGCAGAGCAGGCAAGGGAACCAAGGAAGCACCAGAGAAGGTGAGTATAATGTTTTCCTTTATTTTTAGCTTTGGATGGAGTTTTTTTTAAATTCAGGACTTGGGGACTTTACTGCAGATCCACAGGTCTCACAGCAACTGAGGTTTCTTGCAGAGTTTGACTTCTCCACTGAACTCAATGGGGAAAATCCTCAACAAAAATGTGACCCTTCAGCAACATAAATTGGTACAGTATGTGTAGATTTAAAGGGACACTAACTTATCAGACAATGTCTGCTCATCTAATAGCCTGTGTTTGTCTCATTGATCTTGTAATATACTTTCATTATTTTTTATTTTTTGCTTTACGACTGTAAATCAGGTTTGAAGTGCAGATCCTCTGCAATCCACTGCTTGTTAGGCATTAAGCTTCTGGAGAAAGTAGGATATTATGAAATGTTCTTAGCTGTGCGGAAGGGCTGTTTTCACTGGCTGCTCCCTGCACTCACACTGCAGTCAGTGTGTACACAATCTCTACTTCCCCTGATCTTATAGTTCCACCTAACCTGCCACTCAGCTTATTCTCATTAGATTGATCTTTATTAGCTGCTTCCCTAGGTCTTGTGTGTTTGCATGGTCACAGAATTTATAAAGCATACACTGTATAGAGATCACTATATATGCTGTGACCATGCAAATACACAAGACCTACCATAGTAAAGCAGCTAATAAAGAAAAATCCAGTAAGATTTATATTGCTTTGCCCATACCAAACTGGAGACACATAAAAGGCCTACAACATAAAGATAACTGCAGATACACACAGTTATATACACACTGACTGCAGATCAGTGTGAGTGAAGGAATCTGAGCCTGTGAAGACAGACCCTGCAGCTAAGAAGACATCCAAAAGTTCTAGTTGCTGGGGAAACTGAATGCCTAAAGACAAGCAGTGGATTGCAGAGAGGCTTCACACTTGAATTTACAGCGGTAAAGCAAAAAATGTTTGATGAAAGTATATTACGAGATTGAGATTGAGATTGAGATTGGCTATTAGATGAGCAGAAGTTGTCTGAAAAGTTAGTGTTTTTTTAAAAATCTACATAGCAGTTCAATTTACACACAAAAGTCTTTTCCACTTTGCTGTTACTTTATTCAGCAGCATTTCCATTACATGTGAATACACATAGTATTACTCTGAAGTGCGTTGGAGTAAAATGTACAAAATGTATTAAGTGGCCTCTTTAAACAAAGTTGCAGACGCCAAAAGTACTTTGTGTTATTACTTTATCAAATTGCTAGTAGATATACATACAAGGCTTATCACCAACATGCTCATATAGTCCATAGAATCCACAGACAGCATGCCAAAGCCGCGAGGCAAGAGAGCTGATGTGGCTACAATGCCGACAACAGTGACGTTTTGGGGGGAACTTTGTTTAAAGAGGTTACTTATGTGAAATCGGGATTCACATTGTGCGGCACTGCATGCCAAGCGCAATACATAGGAGTGGACTGTTTTTGTAAATGTATTAAGTGGTGCAACTTGGGCTGTTCGGAAGCAGAAAACTGTAATTTATGCTTTTTCCCACATCCCTCCTGCAAATGCCCTTCCACTTTTTTGTCACTTTTCAAAAGTGGAGAAAGGAGAGTAAAGTTACAAATTACAGTGCAACTTTGACTCATATCACTTGATACATTTCTCTCAATGTGTTCCTCTGGAGAGCAGCTATAACTCAATAGTTAAAATCGGAAAATCCTGCTACAAAAAGTCTATTTAGCCTCAGACTAAGGCCCGTTTCACATGAACATGCTACTGGCACATTTATGCACCTTATGTGGACATGTGGTCTACTGACCCAAACTCAGATAGATTTCTATGATACTCCGAGTTCAGGTCTGTAGACCAGCAGTTGGGCCAGGCCATTCGCCTGTAATATAGCCGCATAAACGCGCCCGTAATACGCTCATTTGAAACTGACTTAAAGAGGATTTGTCATGGCACGCAATTTACAAGACTGATGTCAAAGATTGTATTTACATACAGAACAATTCACACTCTACAGATTTTGTTGCGGAAATTTCTATGACTGTCCAATTCATTTATATGAACTTGCAAAAGTCTATTTTGCAGCTTTCTACGGAGAACTTTACGTCTTTCAACCCGAGGGGTTAAATCCGCAGTACAATCAACATGTTATACATTCAGAATTTGCAGCAGAAAGAATCCACTACATGTGCAGGACCAGAAGTCTGAAAATCTGGACCAGTGAAAGGAACTGCTGTGTGAACAAAAGTTCCTTTGTAAGGGCTCAGTCACACGGGCGCTCATCCGGGCGTTGCTGCGCCCGTGCTACTACACGAAGAAGACGGCCGCACTGCAGGCAATAGAGCCGGTCATGTGTTCTTTCTTCTGGCGGTGCGGAGAGTCGCCCGCACCTGCAGTGCGGCCGTCTTATCCTGCAGTAACATGGGCGCTTATCCTGCAGTAACATGGGCGCATCGGTGCAGGATGCGCCCGTGTGACTAAGCCCTCACATAGGGACAAGTGAAGTTGCACTGCCATGACAGCACCTCTTTACATTTACATCCCTAGGCTGCATTGATTGTAAGGATATTTGGACTGTGGCATACTAGCAGAGTTGTTCTCTCTCTGCTGGCTGCAAATAACATGTATAAGTTTTATCTCAGTGAATCAGGGAAAGCTACTGAGTTTTCAATGTCCATGTATGCAATAAAAAGAATAACAAGTGATAATAAGAAATACTAATAACATGACAAACAAGTAGTTTTTCATGTACATGTCAGAATTTCCAGGTTTTACGGGCAGTGCCAGAGATATAAATCTAGGGAAGTATGTTCAAATAGCTTGTACAGTTAAACTAGTTGACCAAAGCCCAGATTTCGGTCCACACTGGGCTCCTCTAGTGCTGCATCTGCTCTTCTACACTCCATTTTACAGTATGCCGGCGGTTACATAAGCATCTGCTCATTCAGCGCCGTCGCATTTCCCATTGACTGTGTGGTCACCTGCATACTGTAGAATAGAAGGTACTGAGCTCGAATGAGGCACAAACACACAATTAGAGCCGGCAAAATGAATGGCAGTATTAGCCGTCTATCATCACTGTTACAATGACGGTTACAACTAGTTTGGACTGGTAAACCTCTATAAAACTCGGATGTGTTCCTGAAAATGAGAGACGGCTGGTCATCTGCAAAAGATGACCCAGTAGGAAAAACTAGTTGTGGGGATACAAATATGTGCCTGGCACCATTCCGTTAACAAAAGTGAGTGACAACTTCGGATTATTCTTTGCAGTCAAGTAGGGGAGTGCTATTCTTCAAGACTCGTTCATAAAGACTCTCACTATTCAAAGCCATGATGGAAGTAGGAAAAAACAACTTTATTCTTGGGATATACATGTTATTAAGATGTCAACATTTACCATTATATAGCAGTGCAAATATGCCATCATATAACCTGTATTATGGCCATGTCATATGGACATATCAAGCAACCAGGTTTGCAGGGACCCGATGCTTTATATCAGTCAGTCTAAGAGCTAGGTGCTTTTCCAAAAAAAATGAGAACCCGAATAAAGCCAGTTAGGCCATGAAGGTACACTTCACAAACAGTATGGGGTAGAAGGAAAAAGGCTGTCACGTTTTCCGGTTAACATATTACACCAAAGTCACTGAATGGCCCATGATTGCTGTTTTGGCACAGGACTCTCTTACCTCTTCTAGCAGCAGTGGACACATATGCTCTGGTACCACAAAGACAGATATATATGTTTGTATACAGTGATTCAAGAGTGGACGTCTACATTCTACTGAAATGACCCGTTTTTTGTTTTTTTTCTCCATTTTATTTATACTGTAGTAGAAGCTCCACAAATGTGAGAAGCCATAATGAAAGAAATGCATTTTTTTTTACGAAAAGCTGCTGGAAATACAGGAAACTGCTGTGCTGATCAGCCCTGTGTATTAGGACAGTATCCGTCTATGTGTACATTAATACTTATTTGTGACCTATAAAGTATGGCCGTTCCTTATTTGTATCCAAAATATGATCTAGAGTTGAGTTTTCCTTCTTTGAACACCATACATATAGCATTTATTTGATATATTGCAGTGACAATTTGCTTACCATCTTGTGCAATTCCTGCATTGTATCTATCTCTATAATTTATTTAGGCTCTGTGTATAATGATTCCACTCATCACTAAGGGTATGGAATATTTATTCTACCTTGTCGTCTCCAGAAGTACTGCTGTGATACTTGTAACAGCTTCCTCCCCATTCATTTTTTTTTTTAAAAACCTCATGGTTGGTGGCTAAGCCCGTTAGCCAAAAGTATCAGCAACTTCAAATAAATTACTTTACTCCGTACTGAAACATTGCTTCTCCCTTGATATAAACATTTTTCAGATTTCTTCTATCATTGTGCAAAGCTTTTGCCTCTTTTGACTTTATCTAGCTCATGAAGCCATGTCATGGATAATGAACTTTCACCATGGAGCAGACCAAACTCTTTCACCTCCGGTCAACATCTGACCTTCTGAGGCTGCGGACCATAGGGCATCCTTTTCCACTGAACCCTCATTTTAAAACATGCAAAGCTGCTGTCGCCTGAACGGGGATGCTTTACTACCTGACATTTCTGTAACTGCCTGCAGTTGTTGCTTATCTGTACAGAACAGACCTGGACAGGTGTACTGTCATTTTCCATTGAGCCCAGCATAATTCATTCTTTTGAATGTTAAGACTGATTTCCAAACAATTCGTCAAGTTCTTGCATCCACTCATCTCCAGGTCCTCTGCCCATAATGGAGTCTACTAAGTCCGTACCATCTGCAAGTCCTGAAAAAGGACCGGCGCTTGCATCGGTATAACTGTATGACATGTCCTGTGCAGGATTCCTGTCATAACCCTGACCCTGGTTGCCTTGAGGAAAGTTCCCACCAGGTAATTGCTGTGTTTGAGCTTGATTAAAACTAGCCATACTCGGCACACCAGGGTTCATACTCGGCATCATTTGTCTGGACTGATTGGTGCCTTGTTGTCCAGGCAATGACTGCATCATTTGTCTGCTCATTGCTGGGTTTAGGGCTCTTACTGTTCCGGTACTATCAACCACACTTTGACTAAGTCCTTGCTGAAAATGCTGTTTACTCATTCTTGACTGCCCAGTTTGCATTGGATAACCTGATCCATTGTTATAAGCCGCCATTTCACCACTAGTTCTCATTCCTGGTAATCCACGTTGCGGCCAGTTTTGTGCACCCTGGGGTATGGATGTCATCATGTTTTGCAGTCTTGGGGCCTGAGCTCTGGCCATAGGTTGGCCTACTACAGGCCCTTTCATTTGCTGATGTTGTTGAGGCATCACAGAGTTTACAAGCATATTCTGACTAAATCCTCCAACCATTCCCATTGCTTGTCCTGAATTGGGTTGCCGCGGGCCTTGCACAGCACTATGGGCCATGTTTATGCTGTTTTGGTTTGGGTGCTGCATCATTTGGTTTATTCCTGTGTTCATGCTGTACATGCCAGGCTGACCTGATGGTGTGTTGCTATATGGAGCCATACCCATTTCTGGCTGGAGTGGTCCTGTAGGCATTGTGCCTGGATTTTGTGATGGACCCATAGAGAGCATGCCGGTATTCTGTGCCAGAATTCGGGTTGCCCGCATGTTCTGAAGAGCTGCTTGGTTTCTTGCAACTGCAATATCCTGCGCAGAACCTGCAAGCAAGAAGAGAGGTCATGAAATTAAAGCTAGATATCTAAATGCATGGAAAATCTAGCGATATAACAAACATATTTGGCCATTCATTATGAAATATGTCAAACCTATACTAGGATCAACTCTACATTGTCAATATCTATACAGGGTTTATGTCATTGCCCTCAAACAATTGCCATATTTCTGGGAAGAGCTCCATTGCTCTCTGTTATATGGGAGCATGCATTGCAGAATATCTGTCACATGTAATATACAGAACAATGCACTAACTCTACTGTGAGATCTTGATACTTATTACAGTCATGCGTTGAGTCGATAATGTATTCTTACACCTGAGCCTTCCCACATTAGGTTGGTTATTCCGTTGTCCTATTAAACTTACTTCATCGCATCTTTATTCCAGTGATGAGATTGTGTCCTCATTTATGGAATACATTTATTGTGCATGTGTATGTAATTTTGAAATCTCCACAAATGTAACTAAGGGGTTTGACTAATCAATACAACATCTCAATTCAGCCGGGCGCTTTAGTGAATTAACTATTGTTCTGCGCATTCAGGACTATTGAAATACCATTGTTCAGCTACTAATCAATGCTCTATCGATAGTACTATTGGGATGAATACAGTGGATCTTGAATAACAATTTGGCAATTACCCTAAGTTCAAGGTGTTGTATGTGGAGGAATAAAGGTAGAGATCAATATAATGTGAAAATTGCATGCCGCGCTGGGGTTATAATGTGTAGCCAAACAAGTCTAACCTCAATCAATAGAGTAAGTCGAAAGCCACATGTGAGTCTCAGTGACGGGCATCATGTAATATGGTGAAATTAGTGTTCCATGCTGTACATATCTGGAATAATAACTGTATATTATAGTGTACACAGCCTGGAGGCTAGAGTAATTATGTGTTGACTGTTCTACAGACTACCAGATATCTAACATGGATTATGTGCTACACATCCAAGGACATCCTTCGGGTTTCATTCACATTCACATAATGGGAAACTTACCTAAACACATGGAAATGAATAATGAGCTCCGTCAACAAACCGGATATTATATCCACTGCACAGATATCCAGCACTCCGCAGCTCTCGTCTCTAATACTCCAGTGATGCTACTACTAGGCTATCTGATCTGTATCTTCACATTATTGTGGGGGCTTCCCTGCTGGTGACCCCTATCTATAAATGAAGCTAAGAGTACCCCCCCTGATATTGTTCTTGTGCATGGATGCAGCAGTGGATCAAGGATATATCTAATGGTAAGGAGTAATTGATTTGAAAATTGCAAAAAAGGATAAAGCACAGCCATACAATATACACAGCTGTGCAGTAGGTAATATCTGCTAGGAAAACACTCACACTGTTTTCAGGCTATTTTGTTCATCTTTAAAGGAACCTATACATTTTTTAAATAGACCCTTTGGTTTTTGGACAAAATCTAGTCCCAGGAAGAGAGGGGGAAGGGGTATATTCTCTGCCATTGTTCTCTTCTGCCATCGCTTCGTTCCAGGTCTCACTTTTGCCTATCCAAGATGGCTAAGCCAATCTTCAGACCTCTCAGAAATGTACATGAGGTCCAACCTGGCATAGATCTTTGGTATATTTTTTGCCAGTTTGTGGTGTAAGCTACGCCCCTTCCAGACAAACCCCGTCCACTTTTTGAAAAAATGGCAGGGTCAGTGCAGAAAGCTAAATAGACACAAATTTTTGTGCAAATACCTTTTTGTGCAAAAATATGCAACTTTTTTATGCCACAAATAGGGTAAAAGTTTTTATAAATGTGCCCACTAAGTTCCTCTTAACACTTGCATCATGCCTTCTGTTTTAAAATAGTCTATGACAAATATGAGGGATTCATTAAAATCTTTTTTGCTTTATTTCTAAAAATACACTTAGAATGGGTCTGTAAGATGTTCATTTGTTACTGGATAGAGCAGCACAGCATAAAAGTATACCTATAGAATGTATAAGAGGGAGCAGTACCTCCTATGCCTTGGTGCCTTTGCCACACAAGATAACACATGGTAGGTGTGGGCTCGGTTATAGATTTTTCATTGCACACAGGAGATTCAAGCTTTGCCTATGATGCAGGACACCAGACAGTCAAATGGATCTATAGCTCCCGTTCACCAGATGGAAGCTTTTGGCCTCCATTCAGCTGGTATCTGTCAAGGATAGAGTGTTTTCCTGGATGGAATAGTGCAGACTGGGCTATTCCATGCAGATGGATCAACATTGGGGGCTAATAGGCTGAACTCTTTTTTCAGCCTAACATACTATGTTACTATAATACATGCCTACTGTAAAAAATATGCATCCATTAAACAGATAGCATAATAGTCTAAGGGTGCTGGATAGAGATGAGCGAACGTACTCGTTTAGGGCGATTTCGCAATCGAGCACCGCTTTTTTCGAGTAACTGACTACTCGGGCGAAAAGATTCGGGGGGCGCCGGGGGGTGGCGTGGTGGAGCGGTGGGTAGCAGTGGGGAACAGGGGGGAGCTCTCTCTCTCTCCCCCCTACTCCCCTCTGCAACCCCCCGCTCACCCCCGGCGCCCCCCGAATCTTTTCGCCCGAGTAGTCAGTTACTCGAAAAAAGCGGTGCTCGATTGCGAAATCGCCCTAAACGAGTACGTTCGCTCATCTCTAGTGCTGGATGCCACTGAATAAAAGCTGTCACAGGCATTTAATGGATACATCATGAGCCATGCAATAGCTTTTCATGATGTACCTGTTAAACGGATTTCATTATAGTCTATGGGCGACAAATGTGTTAAACAGATGCCTATCAGTGGCGTCCATCACCCATGGAGTATAACGAACACTTTTTTTTACAGGATGCCATTACTACCATCACAGCCTCCACTAAATGTATCTTTTCCTGTTGCATATGTTTAATAGAAGTCATTAACACAGGTCCTTACTCCTTATGTCAAACAGTGCCAAAAACCTGACAGAAATTACCGCAGAAGTGTGACTAGAACCGAAGTGCATTGCCAATTAAACCCAATTGTCCCTTTTTAGCATTTCCCCAGCTGTAACATAGTTGCAGTATTCCACAGCACTACATTAATAGAGGAATGAGTGGAAGGAAGAAATGTCAGCCAGAAGAGCGGAGTGATTGAAGCCTCTGTCTTGGCGTCTCTGTGTGGCATAAAGATATAGGCAGAGCAGCAGGCTTTATCATGACATGATGAATTATTATTATCCAGCGCCTGGAAAGGCCTGATCTATGCAGTAATCCCACCGGCAGCTAAGAGGTCAGGAGCATCAATCTTGGCTTTACTATTTCCAGATTGCAGAATGTGTGTGACATGCAGTCAGGATAAGTTACACGGGGAGCAGACACAGGTGTCATTGCTCCTGTAATGCCATATCTCTCAAGCCATTGTGCAGATAACAAGCCTTCATCAATACTGCAAGCTTTTGTTTTATTATTTGCTAAGCCATTTTGTCTGTGGAAGAACAATAGAGTTTAGTGCGCACTTTATCTTCACTAGCCAAGATATATAGTTGACCTGTAGAGCACAAGACTTGCCTCCGACTAAGGGTCCCTTTAGACCTGCCGGTTTGTCGTTTGAACGAGCCAACTATGCCAGAGTTCGTTTGGCCGCCTGTTTATTATACAGGCAGATACATCGTTGGCGGGTTCAAACGAGAAATCGTTCGGTCGTTCTCATTCACCGTATAAGTGAATGAGAAGAACGGAACGGTTGGTATTTAAACCGAATGATTAGTGACCAAGCCAACGCTGATTTTTATGCATGTATTTATGGTTCATTTACACTGACCGATTAACGTTTATTTTTACTCATTTGTACGATTTTTTTGAATGATAATCGTTCCGTATAGAAGGGCTTTAAATCTGTATTCTCCTCTGTAAATATTTCTATAAGTTAAACAGTATATTCTAAATATATATTAGTATATTTTTTATATAAATAAAAAATAAATCTTGTTATTTGTAGAGCGACAACCTATTCCGTAGCGCTTTCAAGTAATTTATTTATAACCACTACCCCCCTCCCCACACCAAGCTGGGTACTCATTTTACCGACCTCGGAAGGATGGAAGGCTGAGTCAACCTTGAGCTGGCTATGCAGGGATTGAATCTGCAACCTTCAGGTCATGAGCAAGAGCTAAGAACTGCATTTCTGCTACCTTAACACTCTGCTCATGTGTATCTTAGTTATGTTTTCAGTGCAACATGGTCACAGTCCATCTCCAGAGGCTACATCCTCCCCGCTCTCATGACTTGTCTGTTTTAGTGAATACTTGTATTCCTAGTCACATATTCTGGAGCAACTTTTATTAAAACTCAGCATTATGTCGTCTCTCTGTTATTGCTCTAGGCTAAATTGACAATTGGAGGTTACCATTCCCATGGTCAAAGGGGTGTATCCCTACTCAAAAAGCACAGATTGGACAATTTGGTCAGACTGTGTGGATATACTCCCCCAACTGGTAACATCCAATTGTCAATTTATTCATAAATTTCTAGGAAGAACAACAGAGTAACTGCACTATAGAAAGTTCTATAAAAAGATGCTCCAGAATTATTACATTATGAGGAATACAAGCATTTACTAAAACACAGAACTCAGGGCAGATGGCAGAGCCACTTCAAACGGGTCGTCTAACTCAGGAAACCCACTGGGTATCTTATCTGAACACTTATCTGCCATATACATGGAACAGCAGCTACAAAGATTGTTGCTGAGTCTCTGGAGACCGGACATATCAGTGTGTTATGTGGACAGTCTATTGATTTTAAAGGGCACTTTGTAATGCCCCATTTCTCATGTAGCGGTACTGTAGGGAAATTGTACAGTTGCTCCAGAATCTCTGTAGATTATGCTGAACAACTGTGACCAGCAGGACATCATAATTCATTTGTTCGGGGGCAAAACAAACTAGAATAGTCTAAAGCAGATAATCCTTTAAAAAAAATTGATAATTATTTCCTGGTATTTAAATAGGGCCAACATATTCCATGGTAGTGTGCAGGCACATTGGTATCAGCTCCCTGCTTGGATCACATCTGATGTTCCCTACCCATCAAATCAGTGTAGTCCAAATTAGCTACATTTATACTATAGGAACAAACATTTTTGTTTGGATAACAGGTTAGTATCCAGAATATTCTCTTCTGCAAAAATGTATTGCAGTTGCAGTGTTTGCACATTAAATGACAAGGGGTCAGAAAAGTAGTGCAACAACTGTTAGAAAACACTGAGCCACACTTAAAAAACTTTCTAAATCTTGTTCTGCAACATGCACAACACATTTTAAAAAAGGTGCAGTGTGGTAAAACAACTCCTGATTTATTCCAGAAGTATATTAGTGTAGCATAGATGTATGACATCATGAGGTGGTTTAACCTCTCATGGAAGACCTCTGGGGAACATTTACATGTTTTTTGCTCTTTTTATTTGACACTTTCCCACTGTAGCTGGGGCATCCATAG